>NC_083722.1:103976549-104584977 GCF_028564815.1 Eubalaena glacialis | reverse complement strand
TTATAACTAATACATCTAGATTTTATGGAGCCACGGAGGTCTGAGAAAATAAAACTAATATAGATGTTTACTTTTGTTTTTATTTAACATCTTTATTGGAGTTTAATTGCTTTACAATAGTGTGTTAGTTTCTGCTTTATAACAAAGTGAATCAGCTATATGTATACATATATCCCCATATCTCCTCCCTCTTGTGTCTCCCTCCCACCCTCCCTATCCCACCCCTCTAGGTGGTCGCAAAACACCGAGCTGATCTCCCTGTGCTATGCGGCTGCTTCCCACTAGCTATCGATTTTACGTTTGGTAGTGTATATATGTCAGTGCTACTCTCTCACTTTGTCCCAGCTTACCCTTCCCCCTCCCCGTGTCCTCAAGTCCATTCTCTATGTCTGCGTCTTTATTCCTGTCCTGGCCCTAGGTTCATCAGAACCTTTTTTTTTTTTTTAAGATTCCATATATATGTGTTAGCATACAGTATTTGTTTTTCTGTTTCTGATTTACTTCACTCTGTATGACAGACTCTAGGTCCATCCACCTCACTACAAATAACTCAGTTTCATTTCTTTTTATGGCTGAGTAATATTCCATTGTATATATGTGCCACATCTTCTTTATCCATTCTCATGTTTACTTTTTGAGCCTTTAAATTATATACAGTCAGGGTGAGAATGGCATGCGTATGTGTTTCAAAATGAAATTTCTTTTATTGTTTGTTTTTATTACAGTAGCAATACATGCTCACTTGAAAAAGAACAGATAGGCAAACAAAAAAGAAAATTAAATATACCCATCATTTCATGCACTTAGAAGCAATCAGTTAATACAGTGGTGTATTAAGTTTCATATATATATATATTTAAAAGGGGGTAATAGCCAAAAAATAGTTTTGTGACTTGCTCTTTTTTAAGCTTAATGTATTGTGAACATCATTCTTTATAGAGGAATATATTTTTGCATTCACGTTTTTAATGGCTTTGTGGTATCCGCTTGTGTGGATGTATCATACTTCATGTAACCATATCCCTATAACTGGGTATTTAGGTAGCTGATAATGTTGTGATGAACATCCTGATTGCTAAATCTTGGCACAGACTTTGAATTGTTTCCTGAAGATAAATTCCCTGAGTAAACACAGTGTGGTGAGCATGTGAGAGCTGGGCTTGTCTCCAGGGAAGAAGAGAAAAGAGGAGCTGCGGGTGCCTGAGGTCACGCTGCCACACCCAGACTCACGCTGCTGCAGACAGCCCCTGGGTGACGTTCAGGGTGATGGGCAATGCTGACTGGTCAGGCCTGGGCTGTGGACCAGCAGTGGATAAGTGGGAAGTTGACAACACGACAGGAGTCACCGGAACTGAAGTTTGGAGCTCGGAGGACAGGTAATTTCCTTAAGGAAGTAGTTCTTAAACTCTGGTCCCTGGACACCAGCAGCCTTAGCATCACCTGGAAACTGTTAGAAATGCAAATTCTCGAGGCTCACCCCGGAACTACTGAATCAGAAATGCTGGGAATTCCCTGGCTGTCCAGTGGTTAGGGTTCCACGCTTCCACTGCAGGGGGCACAGGTTCGATCCCTGGTCCAGGAGCTAAGATCCCGCATGCCGCGTGGTGTGGCAAAACACAAACAAAAACAAACAGCAACAACAACAACAAAACGCTGGGGTCAGGCCCAGTCATCTATGTTTCATCAAGCCTTCCTACTGATTCACATGTTGCTGAAGCTTGAGAACCACCACCATAAGGAAAACAAGGATGCTCGTGCCAGAGAGAGCGGAAGGGCTCCTATAGAAGCAAAGAAGACAGATGTTATGAGGATTTAAAATTTTGCTTTCACTAAAATTCCACAATACTCTATTTATAGTTTGTTTTACACCCATATGTCCTCTCTCGCATAGACCGCGTACTTCTTGAGGGCCCTCAGGGATGCTCTTCAGCTGTGTGTCCTCCTGATGCAGTGTGGTCGGGGCGCTGGCGTCTTCCCTGTGGTCCTGCATCCACTCCCCATCCTCCTCTGCGCTCTGTCCCCGAAGGCCGATCTCTATGCATCCCATCAGTGGGTTCTGCCATCCTCTGCTTCCCAGCTGGATTTGGCTAATGGACAGTTCTGGTCCCCCTCCCCCCACAAGAAATGGAAGAAGAGAGAAAAACGAGGTCAAGGTCTTGATTCCCTTGGCCCCTTCCCTGTGAGTGCCCTTCAGACCAGGTGTTTATCCCCTGCCCCCATCCCCCAGGCCACTGCTCCTCTAAAGGTAGAGCACCATTGAACTCTTCTTTCAGGGTCTGGGAACTGTTTCCTGCCTTGGTCCCTCTGGCCTCGGGGCCACGTGGCTTCACTGCTGTAGCCCCGGTGCTCACCACCACCCCTTGTCATTACCCTATGCTCACACCTTCGTAACCTGCCCCTTTGTAAATAAGCCCTCCAGGAGTATTTATTTTAAGTGCATCATCTATTTCTAGCGGAGACTTGATTGGTAGAATCAACACCTAATAAATATTTTTTAATACAATTGGAACTTTTTCAAAATTATTTTTTTGTTGAAAACAAGGTATACACATACTTTCTAGTGTATTTTTTAAATTTTTATTTTTTTTTTCCTTTTTTTTCCCACATTCTATCATATAAAATCCTTTGGTAAAATTCTTTTGAGATGGATAACTTGAACCCCCATTTAGCCTTGATAAGAAAAATAAGTCCTAAAATATTTATAAGGAATTGAGACAAGGATTCTGTTATTGATATTCTTGGTTTAAACCATGGCAGAGGGGGGAAGGTGGCGTCTTTTCCAACTGCTGTTCATAGTGATAACTTGGACCCTTGGCCTGTACAGAATCTCAAGGGATATATGTATTTGTAAAGGTGGGCAATGGTTTAATTTATTTTCAAAATTATAATGACATAAATTAAAGGTACTTTGAGTTATATTATAAGCCAAATAAATTAGTTTTAGTCCTGACGGGCGTAAATTAAACCTTGGTATTTAGGAAGAGAAATGTTGCCCAAGGCCACTGATGGGCCCTCACCCTGCGGTTTATAAATCAAAGGTACAATTTGAGAATAAAACACTTTATGAAATCGAATGTCAAGAGCTCCTTGTTAAATTTGCTGTAGCAATTAAGTTCTCAGGTGAGAAAATGCCTCTTTTTCAATGTTTTATTACCTCTGTCCTTCAGTACTCCATTTATAGGAGCAACTCTTCATAGTAAGTACACATTAGGATGACTTTTCACCTCCATTTAAATGGAAAGTTTGAGAGGAGGAATTGGTTCCTGTCTGTGGGCTTGTGGAGCGATGCAGACTGGATCTTTGCCAGTTTGTAGAGAAGAGAGAAGAGGGGAAAAGGATGGTATAAATGGTCAGCTTGGTCCAGGCTGGCTGGTGTGGAGGTGGAGACGTCCCCCAGCTGATGGGGGGCGGGCAGAAGGCCATAGGATGCCCTCAGAAGGGAAGTGTGTAAACCGGTGTGCAAGCTGACATTATCAGGGTCATGAAAAATAAAAGAGAGGGAGATTAGAGATAGGGAGCCCAGGTGGATAGAGTAAAGACAGCAACAGTGAGGCCCAGATAAAAGCAGAGACTCCGTGATAGAATGGCTGGCCTCAGGGCTTCCTTGGGGCTGGACCACTTCCCAGTTCTAGCCTTGACCACACCATGATAAACTCCTTCCTCATGAGCTGGCTCAAATGGACCTCTGTGCTTTGCAACAGCTTGATGCTGATTTGCGTAACTGTCTACAGTGTTAGAGATTTCAGGAACTGTAGACATCATCTAGCCTTTGCTTTCCAGTTGAGAAAACTTAGTCTAAGAAAAATGAAAAAACTACCTGCTCAAGTTGCCAGACCAGGTTGGAGGGAGGACGTGAATAGAACTGTACACCCGTCTTCAGGAGGGGCGCACGCAAGCACAACGTGCTTCTTTTTTTTTTTTTTTTTTTTTTTTAAACATCTTTATTGAAGTATAATTGCTTTACAATGGTGTGCTAGCTTCTGCTTTACAACAAAGTGAATCAGTTACACATATACATATGTTGCCATATCTCTTCCCTCTTGCATCTCCCTCCCTCCCACCCTCCCTATCCCACCCCTCTAGGTGGTCACAAAGCACCGAGCTGATCTCCCTGTGCTATGCGGCTGCTTCCCACTAGTTATCTATTTTACATTTGGTAGTGTGCTTTTTGCTAAGGGTGATGATCCCATTTGGGGGAAGTCTGCTTTCCAAGACAGTCCTGCATGTGGGTGGAGTAGGTAGCTGTCTACATGGTATTTGAGGAGCGCTGGGAAGCTCTTATTCCTTCCCTGCTCTCCTCCCTCGACGCTGGGTGCTAGCACCTTGATCCTCAGATTGCTGCAAAGGTTAAATGAGTTTCTGTGTGTTAAATCATTACCACAGTGCTTGGTGCATCGTAGTATAAGAGCTAAAAGGATCGTACCTACACAAATGGATCAAGCCACTGTTCTCACTCATTCACTACTGGCTCCAGAGCTCGTGGGAATAGAAGATGCTGCTCTTAATATGACTAATGTTAGCGAGGCTTGTTAGATTTAGCTTAAAACCACAACCTGGAAGTTATGATCAGTAGTACAGGATTGATATCACCTTGCTAATACAAAAGAACAGTATCTTACACTTACGTGGATCTGGCTACCTATAGCAGCTCCTTTAACAAACCCAAAACTTGAAATAGTTATCCCCATTTTACAGGTGGAGAACTCAAGGCTCAGAGCCATTGAAGGATGTGTAGGGATGTTCTCCCTGCAGGAAGCATTGTGGGAACCTGGGGCACATGGAGGTGGGGAAGAGAGTGGGCCAAGTTGGGGTAAACTTTCCTCAGTTCAGTGTTGTGTTCAGGACCAGCTCTCCCTGCCCAGTAACTTGCAAATAAAGGGCACTCTCTCCATCTAGCTCTGAGTGTCATTCTTCTGTGTCCAGGCTGAATGTCCCCAACGTGATTAGCACCTGGATCAGGGAAATCACCTCCTTGGGGTGCATCCACCTTTCCTATTCATCTCTGTCTCTGCAGGTGATGAGAATGGCAGCTGGAGGTTGGAGAACGTTCCTTGCATAATGAAAGCAACCCTTATGGATCCAGCTGAGCTTCCAGGTCAGCAGAGGTAGGAAAGAGGTGGATGTGTGACTTCCTGCAGTGCAGTATATAAAGTTTATTTGAAAAGTTCTTATACTAAGATTTGGAAAGTGCGAAGCCCCATTCCTTTCGAGAGGACCCATTGCGAAGCCGTGGTATCTGGGGTCCTTCTGCTGCTTACAGGCAGGGCAGTGCTGATTTGGGAGGCAAGCGGCTGCTGGATGTTAGTCAGGAGTTTGTCCAGCCTGACAGCCACCAATTGTTGGAAGGCGAGTAGCTTTTCAGGAAGTGACTCTAGAAACTATGTGGACTGAATGCCTAAATTTTCTAAGCTTTTGACAATTCTGAAACTAAGTCTAGGCATGTTTTTAAAGCTGTCAGACTTAGGATACTTATTTCCATCAAAATATTTTTAGACACATGTGAAATTCACTTAAGAGAAATCCATTTACTAGTTTGAATTTGTGTGTATAAGCCCACTTAAGACCTTAAGAACTTAATTCTAAAATAACTTCTTTGGTTGCTATCTCATGTGTCAAGTGCCCAGTTTCTGTAATATACTCATTTTTTTAAAACAAAGTTTCATCTAAAATAGAATCTATATTATATTATAGTTCATAATACACATCAAGTATGGCTTTGGTATTTATGCAGAGTATATCTACTCAGAATCATAAAGTCAGTCTGGATATTAAAGGCTTATGTTCATATCTTTGGAACTGTTAAGACAGTCAAATAAAATTGCTGCATTTTAAGTAATGGGTTAATCTTAAGGAAAAAAAAAAATTTCTGAGGCTTTTTTTTTTTCCCTCGAATAAGTTATTTGCAAAATTACAACTAACTTTGCCTGATAGAGTTAATTCCCTCTTGTTTTTATTCGTGTGGTTGCCCATAAACAAAGCAGTTCACTTCTGCGTGTGTGTGTGTGTGTGTGTGTGTACACACTTTAAAAAATGTGTTACATTTTTGGCAAAGATAAATACCTACTTGAGCATTTTTGGACTGACTTCGTTATAATATCAGAACTTATCTCATATTACAGATATCTATTTACCTGGGTAATTTGACCCTTCTCTCCAGGTTTCTAATCATTAATCTTGATTTCATGAAATCAAGCAAGAGAATGGAATGACATCTCTGTGATACTAATAGTGTAGATTCATTTCAGTAGGTTGGTTTGATCCTCTCTTTTAAAAGAGTTGTCTTGACAACCTGACCTTCTTTTCAGCCTGCTATTATCTGAAAAATAGCCTTTGTTATTCTTTGGAACTTTTCCACTTTGTTTGGCCTCCAGTATTTTTATCATTGTTCAGACATTTAGCTTTGCCCCCATGGAAGTATAGACTTTTTTTTTTTTTTTGGCAAGTCTCAATGTACTTGCCAAAATACAATAGCAATTATTAGTTAATCATTACTATGTGCTGAGCAGATTAAAGCTCTTTAAAATGAGTGTAGGTTTGCTCTCCAGTGACAATAATTCACGGACTCAGTTTTTTCCATCATTACATGGCAGCAACTGAGGCTGAAGCTTGACTTGAACCTCGGAAAGAAGATGAGAAGAAAGGAAATACACATGGGGATGAGTGTGCAGTTTCAGTAAAACCAGACACTGTGTCCCACGCCTGTGTCTTGGGTAGTTCCTGTCTCCCTACCCCATCCCCACGCTAGCATGGCTGACTGTGGGCCTGGTGGACTGAATGGGTGGATAGATGAGACCACGTATAGCATGGACATTTGTTATGTTTTGTAGCCACAGAGAATCTTCTGCAAAGTCTTAGGAGTATTTTCACAATATGAACACTTCCTATCCAAGGCTGGAGTCGAATACTGACTTTCTTAGACTTTCTTGCTGCTGGGTGGAGGGTCATGTGACTCAGGCTCAGTCACTAAGATGCAGACCCAGGAGAGATTCTGAGGTGATGTGGCAAGAGGAAGCAAGCTGGACACAGAGGCCATTTTCTGGGGAGTATTGTGGTGGAGGCAGCTGGCTTTTGGGGACAGTTGTAGGGCAGGATTCCTGGTGGTCAGGGTCCAGCCAGTGGACGGGATGCAGTGTGTGTGTCCCAGAGGCCGTGGACCTTCACTGGGGCAATTCTGAAATGAGCTTTAGAGTTAACTGCCTGCTCCGTAGCCTCTCAGCTGCCTTCTTGAATATAATTTTTTTTAACTTATTTTAAAATGTATTTACATTTGGATTGTATAACGTGATTTTATTTTTAAGGTGTACAGTGTGATGTTTTGAATATACGTATACGTTGTGAAATGATTACCACAATCAAGTTAAATAACACACCCGTCACAGCACAGTTACCTTTTTTTTTTTTTTGTGGCACGAACACCTAAGATCTTCTCTCTTAACAAATTTCAAGCATATAGTACAGCATTATTAACTATAATCACCATGCTGTACATTAGATCCCTGGAACTTATTCATCTTAAAATTGAAAATTTTTACCCTTTGACCAACATCTCCCCTTTCCCCCACTCCTAAGCTTCTGACAGTCGTTCTACTCTCTGGTTGTATGAGGGTGACTTTTTTAGATACCACGTATAAGTGAGATCGTAAAGTATTTGTCTTTCTGTGGCTGGCTTATTTCACTTTGCATAATGTCCTCCAGGTTCATCCATGTTGTCACAAATGGCAGGATTTCCTTCTTTTTTATGGCTCTTTTATAGGAAAACACATAAAGGAATTGGTGTGAGAAGAATCTAAACAGTCTTCCATAGAGTTTTACTGAGCAATGAACTTGGACATGTGTCTAATTAATTATAACAGTTATGACACAGCCTTCTCACTTGGGACAGGCAAAGTCTTTTAGCCAAGGGAGGTAGCGAGAGACTCATCACCATGTCTGACTCTTGGCTCTTTGGGGGTCTTTCATTTCTTAGGCTCTACCCTTGATTTGGCATGCTTTCATTTGCTGCTGGCCATCTCTGTCTAGAAACAGGCTGATCACAGGAAGGCAGTTTGGGCGCTATGTCTCTTTGTGGTTTAAGTTAATTTTCTGACGAATGAGGCTTTCTGTGCCATCAGTGTCGCTGAAGTTGTGGCATTTTCTGGTGCTGCCCTTGGGTCTTGCTCCAGCCCTGCTGCTTTGAGTCCTCTGCTTGAGGAGCACATGTGTTCTGGGTTGTCCAAAAAAACCCTGAGTGTCACCAATCACGCTTTGTACCCCAGTGCTCAGTTGTACTGGGCTCCTATATCTCGTGTTCTACGTGGTGGGTTGTGCTAACCTGAGCTGCCCTTGGATTCTCTTCCTAGGCTATTTCTTTTTTTTTTTTTAAGTTATCTGCCTTCCCTAGAGTGTAAGCTGCTTGAAGGCAGGAATCCTGCCTTGGCCTGTTCTTTGTCCTCAAGCTCAGAAATAGTGCTAGACACATTTCCACTACTGAAGGAGGCATCAGAGCCCTGATGCTCTGAGGGACCTCAGTTTTGGCTGCATGAACCCAGAGATATTGACATTACCTGACGATCTCTCTGGACTTACTTGGCCCCTTGGTCACACTGACCAGTAACCAAACCTATCCATTTGGTCTCCGGTCTCCAAGTGAGACCTGGACTTATCTTCCAGTGTCGTGTCTGTGATCTTATAAATCCCCTCATGACCCCTTTTACTAAAGCTTATTAGGGTGTTTAGGTACCTCCTTTGGCCTTTTCAGGCATGTGCTTGTTTGGGCTCTTAAGGAACAAAATTCCTTTTTTTATGACATTTTTCCTTTCCTTCTTTTTTCAAAACAGTTCCCATTTCTTCCACAGCTGCTGGAAAGTAGACAAAATAGTTGTTCTTAGTCAACTAAAGCCACATTGTGCAGTTTAAACTGCTGTGGTCCTAGAAAACAGCATAAATAAACAAAAGGCATTGAAATCCTTTAAATTGTATCTATCCATGCTGAGTGGATTACATCTGCGTAAAATACAAATAATTGAGTGAAAAGTAAAATACATGTTATTATACAATTCAGTTCCATAACTACAAGTATCTGAATATTCAGGAATACATCCAAACCACAGAATATTTAATTGTGAGAGTCACAAAGGACCTTAAAATTTTTCTTACGCCATATATCTATGCCATAAACTGACATCTAGGCAGTTTCATATATCAGACAAAAGACTCGTATCCAGAATATATAAAGAATTTGTACAACTTTATAATAAGAAGCAAAGTACCCCAGTAAACATGGGCTAATATTTGAATAGACACTTCAAAAGTAAGATTTACCAATGGGCAATAAGAACATGAAAAGATGGTCAGGGTAATTATTCATTAGAGAAATGCAAATTAAAACCACAGTGCGATAACGCTCCAGGCCCATGTGGCTAAAGTGGAAAAGACTGACCATACCAAGTGCTGGTGAAGATGGGTGGAACCAGAACTCTCATACACTGCTGGAGGGAATATAAAATGCTGCAGACACTTTAGCAAATGTTTAATGGTGCTTTTTAAAAGAGTTAAAAATACACCTACCATGTGATCAGCCATTCCACTCTTAGGTACTTACCCATGACAAGTAAAAACACATCCTTATAAAGACTTGTACCCACATTTCCATGGCAACTTTATTTCTAGTAGCCCAGAGAGAAATGACCCAAGTATCCATGAATAGGCAATGGCTTAGTCATATAATGGAAAACTAAGCAGCAATAAAAAGGAGTCAACTACTGATGCAACAACTTGGATGAGTCTCAAAATCATTACACTGAGTGAGAAAGGCCAGACCAAAAAAAAGAGTATATAATGTATGATTTCATTTATGTAAAATTCTAAAAAATGCAAGCTAATCTATAAAAATGGAAAGCAGATCAGTGGTTTGCCTGGGGACAGGGATGGAGGAAGGAATGAATTACAGAAGGACGCAGGGAACTTTTGCCAGTATTGCTTTTGTCCACATTACATGTAGTGCATTTTCCCCCTACATTCCTGATGAGGAAGACATATTTGAAACTGATATTTCTTTTTTGTATTTCCTATCTACATTATTTCTATATAAGAAAATTGCTTGGATGCTTGTCTTTTCTCCATGGTTCCTGAGTTATTTTTGTCATCCATCATAAATGGGTACTTCACAGTTAGTGAGAATCTTTTATACTTTTTCTTTTACTCAACACACTGTATATGCCTAACCACTCTGGGCAAAACTATCCTTCCCCCTTTTAAGTGACCCAGAAATTCAATAAAAAATGATGCAGTGATGAAAAACAGCTTTGTGTGCCTGAGAGAAGTCACCCAATAAAATTATATCTTTAATTTTCAGCCTGACCTCTCTTGTAATTTCTTTGAAATTTCGTGATTTCAAAAGAAATAGACTGTTCCTTGAGGAATGCATCATCCCCTTCCCCATGCGAGATTTGGAAAACCAAAGCTCTGAGTCTAATAATCTAATGGCAACAGCAGCCTTGCGATTTGCTGTCCATGTCTATGCCCACAAAGAGTGGGAACTGATTGTATCCAATTTTGGTCATCATCATGACCAAAGTTACCTCTTGGTCTTTCTCTGAATTTGAAGAAGTCATGGCATGGTTCATTGTCTCTCAAACTTTGACATGCGTACAAATCACATGAAGGTCTTTTAAAAAGGTAGGTTCTAATTCAGTAGAGCCAGGGTGGCGCCTGAGATTCTTAATTTCTAACAAGCCTCTGAGTGGTGCTCAGGCTGCTCGTCCCTGGAGCGCCCTTTGCATTACAAGGGCGTAGATGACACCAAAATATTGGGCTGGCCAAGAAGTTCATGTGGGTTTTTCTCCATAAGATGTTATGGAAAACCTGAACTAACTTCTTGGCCAACCCAATAGCACACAACCCTCCTATTATTCATTTGCATTTAGAATAAATTCCTCAACTTAGAAAATGTTTAAAGTAGAACATTCAAAACGTTGACCAGTTTTTAAGTCTTCATTATGAAGCAGTCATCATGGACCATGTTGTCTGATGCTCTTCCTAAAGATGACACCAGCCAGGAGGCAGAGTTAGTTAAAGGGCCAAAGGGAGTAAAGAGACAGGGATGATAGAGTGTCTGTCTCCAGCCTGTGCTGTGTATGGGATACTGGGATTGTGTTCAAGCTGGATGTCAGGTCAGTCTGGGGGAGTACATTGCATCCTTAGCCTCAGTTTTTAACCATCCCTATATCCGTGCCCTTTTCCTTACAGCTTTGCAGTGGAGTGGTGGCAGTCCTACTAGACTTTGGGCTTGGTCATGTGACTGACTTTAGCCAATGGGGTGTTAGCAGATATGACAGAAGCAGAGGCTCAACTGGACTTGTGCATTGAGGCTTTGACCTCCTGCATCTTTACCATTGCCATGAGAATGCCATGCACCGGTGAGCCCCCTGGCCTCAGGATGAGGATGAGGGGCATGTGGAACATAGCCACCTCTGGCTAAATTCAGTGTAAATCAGCTCACCGTGGCCAGCCTTCAGATACTTGAACTATAGGTGGTCATTGTTTTAAGCCACTCAAATTTGAATTGGTCTGATACACAGCATTAGCTTCCTGACTCACTGGAGTAGTGTGTCTGATACAGGAGGGCATAGCTAGAGGTGGGTGGTAAGGTCCTGGGGGCCAGATCAGGAGCTGGAGATCCAGAAAAAGCAAGAAAAGATATAGCAGAAGGTCAAAGCAGGTGAAACAGAATGGAGTTCCAGCTAATGGCATCCGCTGGCTTTTGAAATATTTTTGGTGCATACTTGCATGGATTGGTGAGATATACGTAAAGGTGAGCTGAGGTGAGACAGGTGGACGTTGTTTTGAGCCAACCAGGACTAGACCCGACACAGCAGGATACTGTTTTCTTGTTGAGTTCTTGGACTGCTTGTATCATGGAGCAAAGATAGAGAAAAAGAGGGTCGGGAGAAAACACTTCATTGACTAAATGTGAGAATGAATTAACTGAATAACTTGTATCTTCTCATGTTGCTCGTCTGCTTGTGATGACAGAACAACATTTTTTCCATGTAATTGGTAGACAGTGCATGAGGGATTTCGCTAAATCACTAGGTGGGTGGTACTTGGGCTGTAAGTCCTGGGTTGGCCCACTCCATGTATAGGACATTCTTGAAACTGCTTTAGTAATTCACTTACTAGCTCATTCATTCTTTCAGATGTGCTTGTGAAGCTATTATGTGCCTTCATAGAGCTGATAGTCCTGCAGGGAAGAAATACATTGATTGTTTGATGACAGTTGTTGTAAGTCTTAGAAGGGGGGAATCACAGTGAGTTCTGTGCTTGGAAAGAATGGGTACTTGAGGGAGTCTGGGGATCAGTGAAGGTGTCTCTGAGAATAAAATGATGTTTAAGTTGAAATCTGAAGTGAGCAGGAGGAGACATCTAGGCACTGGGGACAGTATATGCAAAGGCCCTGAAGGTGGACAATGGATGGCTTATTTGAGGAAGTAAACGGTCAGTTTTGTTGAACAGCGGACAGTGGGCAGGTGCCTGATCAGCCGTGACCAGGTTAAGGGTTTGGGATGTATTCTAAGAGCAATCAAGAGTAACTAAAGAGTTTCAGGCAGGGGAGCAACATTATTAGATTTGTATTTTAAGAGATTACTCAGGATGCGACGTGCAGAATGGGTTGGAAAGGGGTAAAAATGGAAAATAGCTCTGGCAGTGATCCAGGAAAAAGAAAATGTTGGCTTGGACTCTAGTGGTCTTAGTAGATGTGGAAAGCTTTGGGTGGGTCCTAGAGATATTTAGGAAGTAGAATCGATGGTTCTTGACATTAATTGGGATGTGGTGGATGAGGAAGGAGGAAGATTGCCTTTGAGTTTCTGCTTTGTAACAACTGGTGGTGCTTTTCACGGAGACAGAGGACTTTGGAGAAAAATGAGTCGGGAATTGGTCAAGAGTTTAGTTTTAGACATGTTGATTTTGAGGTACTTGTGGTATATGGGGACTTGCCAAGTAGACAACTGAGCATATTGTTCTTCAGTGCAGAGGAGAAGCATGAGCTAGATAACATAAATTTGCAAGTCATTGGCATAATGATGGTCATATGGAAGCCAGGAGACAGAGTATGAAGCCGGGGGAAGAGGTGGTAGAGATATCCTTGGGGAGTATCACAGTTTAAAGGAGGATTAGTGGGCAAAGGAAGCCAAGAAGGTAAGAGGCAAACCACAAGAATGCAGTGCCATGGAAGATAAGGATAGGACAGAGGGGTCAGCTCTGCTGAATGCAGTTGAGAAGATTAGGAAGCTGAGCAGTGACACTTGTCTGTTGGATTGAGCAACAGGGAAGTCATTCGTAAACTTGGCAGTAGTCACCTGGCAAGACAGAGGCGGAAGCCAGGTTATAGTGGGTTAATGAGGGAATAGAGGTAAGAACATACAGAGGGAGAAAGCTGATTAGAATAAGAACATAGCTTCCAAGCACTCACAATTTCTGTTTTGTGCAGAGGCAAGCCTGATGTGTGTGGCAGTAGGAAAAGACCTACATGAGCTGAAAAAATGTTGATGGATAGCTCAAAGAGTAGACATTGTCTTTACCAGTGTAATTTATAGTTAAGTTGCATTGGTTCAGATGTCAAGAACTCATGATTTGGATAGTGGCTTTGCTCAAAATTGCCTGTAGTTTTGTTATAATAATATTTGTCTTTGTATAAATAAGATTAATGGGGATGATTGCCATATTTGGAAGGAAACGCTTTGTGTACATCTTTTCATACAACCATTGATTTGATGATGACCTGTCTTTCCCATTTCTGTTGGATACGAAGTTCCATACAGGCAGAATCCTGCCTATTCTCTCATAATTGGGTCTTTATCACTCAGAACAGCATCTGGTGCAAGGAAGGGGTTCAGCTACTGTTTGGTGAGTGAATGGATACTAGGTGTTTCTCTCTGATTCTAGGAGTTACTCTGCACTCAGAAGAAACACAGTGGTACCTAGGCAACAATACTCAATGCGTCTGACCTCTCTGACAGTTGAGTAGTTCAGGCTTGACTTTTTACCAATCAGCCCAAGTCAGGGAGGTTATACTGTTCTGGAAAACTCACCATTGAAACAAGCTCAGCGTGACTTCGACTGGGCCAGATGGAATTCTGCTTTCCAGAAACCTTGAGTAAATAGCAAGTAAGTGAGTACTGCAAAAGGTAATTGTTTGCGTTTGCTAGCACACCCTTGCTATTACCCAGCTGATAAAGGGAGCGTGCTCAGAATGTGAGTGCACAGAGCTGAGTGGTACGTGAGGAGCCCCAGAAGTCTAGAAAGCTCTCCCGCAGTTCCTCCTCAGTGCTAGCAAGGATATGAGAGACATTGGGTTTGGCTGTAACAAGTGCTCTCACTTTTTACTTAATCAGAATTTGCATTGTTTTTTTTCATTATGGTATTAAAGTGTGAATGTTGCCTCCATGTGCTGTGCAAATAACAAAGTCCCGAAACAGTTGGTTTTATCCGTAGCACCTTCTGTCTTAGAATCTCCCAGGATCTCATAAGCTGATAATGTTCTTTCCAAATGAGCTATTTTGTAATCACACTCCACATGATTGTTTAAAATGATTATTATTGTTTTACCTTAATATAAAAAGATGCATTTGCTAATAGAAAGCTGAGTTTACCCAGCGATGCTTGTGTTAACTGCCTCATGGCTCATCAAGGTCTGTGGGACTCTGGAGATGGGGAAATGCAAATGTTAGTTTAGGGTTCTGTACATTTTAAGAAAACGAGGAGCTAACTTTCCGTATCCAAAGATGCATTTTACTGTTCTACTCCAGTGCTCAGATTAGGGCATTAACCTCAGCAAAAGGAAGGAAGGATGAAGTGGAGGGAGGGCGCTCATTCGGGGAAGGTTTGGGGCGTGAGGATCAAGTGAGAACTGGAGATGCATTCATTTCTCCCCACCCACCAACCCAGGGTTTAGGATTAGGATCAGATTTCCAAAACTCTGATGCCTCTCTTGTCCAGCATCCCTGAATTTCCACCACATGTTGGACCTGGGCTTTTGTTTTGTTCTGATTACTGTAAGCAGATATCATCTTACTCAAGAGATCATGTCACTGGCTGATTTTCCTGACCCCCTCCATTGACTCAGTCCCTGCCTGGTACTCCTCGATACTTTCCTGACAATGCCCAGGCTGCTTTTAGGTCAACAATTTTGTGATGTACTTGGAGATTCCTGTTTTATCATCATTCTGCTCACTTTGTACCAAGACTCTACATTATGTAGGTCGAAGCTCCACAATTTTTTACTAACCATATATGGTAGTTTTCCTATTCTGAAATCACCTCCACTTCATCCCTGAGATGACTAACTCTCTAAATCAGGGTTGGCAAACTTTTTCTATAAAGGAGAGAGTAAATATTTTAGGCTTTGTGGGCCATATGGTCTGTGTTGCAACTGTTCATCTCTACCATGGACGTGCACATGCCACCTTATGCAATATGTAAGTGAATGGGTGTGGCTGTGTGCCAATAAAACTTTATTTATAAAAACGAGTGGTGGGATGGACTTGGCCTGTGGGCTGTAGTCTGCTGACCCTGTTTCTAAATCATAGCTCCCACAGTTTCTGTCTTCTCGTGATGTTGAAACAGGCATACACTGGGCTCTGATATGTCTTCACAGTTAGGATAATTTCCAGCTTACTTTGTCATTCTCTCCCTTTCCACATAGTCAGCTGGGAATCTTGAAATCTTTTTAGGGTAATAGCATCATTTCAGTGGCCTCATCATCTGGCTCTTTCTGATCTCATTTTCTGCTCTTCTCTCCCTCCATCACTCTGCTTTGATTCCCTTGGCCTCCTTGCTGTTCCCTGAAAATACCAGGTGTGCTCCTGCCTCAGGACCTTGGCACATGCTCTTCCCTCTGCCTGGAATGGTCTCCCCCCAGATCACCACAAACACCACTCCATCCTCTTCAAGTCCCCACTGACATGGCACCTTCTCAGCGAGACCTATTGTCTTGGTCAGTGTCCAGTCAGAAACACAGGAACAACTAGGCATTTCATACAGAATTTAATAGAGGAGATTGGTTATGAAATGAAAGGCTTGGAGGAGCAGAAGGGATAGGTGGGCTTATACAGAGATTCGTGACCGAGGAGGGCTGGATGAGGAAAGGGGAAATGGTGTAACCCAGAGCCCATGCTCCTTGTGCCACGGAGCCGGCTGCTGCTGGACTCACCACCACCAGTGCCTCGCAGGAAGACCAGGCTCTTCACTTCCATTGGTGCCTGGGCTCTAGAAGGGACCCGCACTTGATGTTATCACTGCCAGAGCCAGAGCCATTAACTGCTGCTGTTAATGGACCACTCTGTCTGATCAGGGACCCGAGAGCCCTCTACTCAACCTTGGTAGCTGCAGGTTCTTGAAGCACCACCAGGACCAGAAAGAATACTGCTTCCTCCTCCTTCCTGCTTTCCAGTCTCCCACTGGTGCCTCCTGTTGGCAGGGGGTGTACTGGCAGAACCTAGCCAGTCCTAGCTGCAAGGGAATCTGGAAAATGTAGGTTGTAAGCTTCCAGCCCCTTGCTACAGAGAGCTGACCCTGGAAGGACTAGAATAGGGCAGAGACACATTGAGTCAATCATCAGAGTGTCCTGTCCACTCCGTATACATTGGCAGCTCTCCACAATCCATCCCTTTTCCCTGCTTTATTTTTCTCCATAGCTTGTGTCACTGCCTAACATATGATTTATGTATTTTGTTGTTTATGACCTGTCTCCTCTCGTAGAATGTTAGCTCGATGACAGCAGTGATTTTGTTCACACTTGTACCCCCATTTCTAGAACGTTGTCTGGAATACAGGGGACATTGAGTAAATATTTGTAGAATGAATGAATGAATTCCTTCACAACACCGAAGGTCTACTCCTGGAAACTGCTGTGGTTCACGGAGCCCAACTTGACAGCTTTAAAGAATCATAGAAAATAAAGGATCAGGAGAAAGTCTCTCCCTTTTTCTCTTCTCTTGTTCTCTCATGTATATGTACATTATATTTACATTTCCCCCCCTCTAGAAAGCATCTGCTTTGAAACACTGACCATTTTTATTGGCATTGTAAACCTGCTCAGAGAGGGAACCCTACACCTGTATCTCCTTCTTCAGTTCTTGGGCAAATGTTGCCATGTCTCTGAAGAGTTTTATGAGTTTGCCAGGGCTGCTGTAACGAAGTGTCACAGATTGGGTGGCTTAAACAACAGAAATTAATTTTCTCGCAGTTCTGGAAGCTGGAAGTCCAAAATCAAGGCGTCTGCAGAGTTGGCTCTGAGAGCCTTTGGGGAGGGGTCCTTCCTGGTCCTCTCTTCTTGGCGTATCAGTGGTCATCTCCTCCCTGTGTCTCTTCACACCATCTTCCCTCTGTATGTGAATGTGTCCACATTTTCTCTTCTGATAAGATCACCAGTCATATCAGATTAGGATGCACCCTAATGACCGTATTTTAATTTAATTACCCTTGAAAGGTACAGTTTTAACTCCAATATGGTTCTCTTTTGGGGTTCTTGGACGTTATGACTTCAACATCTGACTTTTGGGAGGGACGCAGTTCAACTGAGAACAAGAGTCAAGGCAGATCCTTGCTCAAGTTCCCTAGCTTTCTGCCTGCATTTCATCTTTCCAGTTTTTGAACCAGAGCTTACAGGTTTGACATGGAAAACCTTTTTCACTTGCAATCTTCCATGTTTTATTTTTCCAGTTTCCTCCTAAATCACTGGGGGAATATGGTGACACCATGCTTGTTGTGCTGTTTTCCTGAACCAGGAAGCTTCTGTGCATGTCTTCACAGGTGGGGGTTGGACGGTTTCTTTCTTTACAAGCACTGTCTACAGCTGATTGGGTGAGTATAGGTGCCCATCAAGAGCTCAGATGTCAGCCATTCCAGCCAAAACGTCAGGGTTCCATTGGCAAGGAAAGGGGTTCTGTGCGTGTCCTGCACTTTAGCCCTGTGATGACTGTTTCAGCAGACTGATAAAGCAGATTGCATAGCAGGGGTCACCTCGGACCATGAAATTACACAGCATCTCTTGACTGGTGATGCTGGTCCTGTGTTTATAAGTCGGTGTTCCATTAGGGAGGATCTCGATTTGGTAGTTAGTGGGCGAGCCAGCACCTATGAGGTAGGGAAAGGTTCAGCAAGAAGACGTCCCCTCTTTGACCTGTGACCTGTCATGGAACACACAGCTGAGCTCTCATCTTGCCTGCGTGCAGCCTCGTTCTACGAATAGGCCACCAGATATCTTTCCGTTCTCTCCTCGAATATTGAGTGACCTTGGAAATAGCCTAACCTGTCTTGGCACTTTGAAGATAGAGAAAAAAAGTTGGGGAGACAGACCTGCTGGTTCCTGCTATTGATCAGAGGCTTGAATGAAGGCTTATTATGAGCTGGAGAGTTGTGTCAGACACGGGTGTCAAGGGTGGATAAACTCAGAACAGACCCTGGCAGCAGGGAGAAGTGATGACAACAACAGCAGCAAGACACACACACCAGAAACCGCTGTGCGTTCTTTGGGTTAGTTTATTCTGGGTATTTGGCCATTTCTCCCCAGTCATGGGAAGCTACATAAGAGAGACACTTCCTAGAAATCAATCATCTAGTTACTCCCGTTCCCTCATTGGATAAAAGGAGGCCAAGAGGGATGAAATAACTGCCCACGATCCCACAGGGGGTTTGCAGCACCACAGGGATGCTCAAACCGTGTCTGAGTCAATTGAAACCCAATTTCCTTCTGCCCCTTTCTTCAGCTTCTCCCCCTTGCCCAGCACGGGGTCTCAGGGTCCTAGCATTAGACTCTGCAGTGTGAAGACCCTGGCTCCAAGCAGACCAACACAGTTCTAGAAAGAGCCCAGAACCAAAGACAGACCCACATGAGTTCAAGTCGCTGACACTTATCAGACACGTGAGTCGGGCATTCCACTTTACCTGCCTGAAACTTACATCCTCATTAAAAAAAAAAAAAAAAAGGACATACTAATGCTTGTTCACCTTGCTTGTCTGGGAGGATGTGATATTAAAATCAGCCCGTGGACACACTTGTAGGTGCCCGTTACGACGCGTGTTCTCCCAGAGGAGTAATCTCTGAGTCTATTCATATCTAATAATGCTGCAGCCAGAAATAGTTAATCAGATTGTCCTAGCAAGCCCAGGCCCCAGAGCCATGCATTGTGATTAGAAGGAGTGGCATGGGACTCCCCTGGCGGTCCAGTGGTTAAGACTCTGCACTTCCACGATAGGGGGTGCGGGTTCAATCTCAGGTCGGGGAACCAAGATCCCGCATGCCACGCGGTGCAGAAAGTAAACAAACATATGTATGTCTGTGTGTGTGTGGTGTATGATGGAACTTAAATAAATAAAAAAAAAAAAAGGGAGTGGCGAATTCATCAGGGTTCTCTAGAGAGATGGAACCAATAGGATGTATGTATCTATAGAGAGAGATTTATTTTGAGGAATTGGCTCATGTGACTGTGGGAGGCTGTTGAGTCCCAAGTTTGCAGGCTAGGCTGGCAGGCAGGCTGGAGACGCAGGCAAGAGTTAATATTGGAGCTTGAGTCCCGAGGCAGTCTGGAAGGCAGAATTCCTCCATCCTTGCAGAACCTCAGTCTTCTCTCTTCCGGCCTTCAAATAACTGGATGACGCCCACTTACATGATGGAGGGTGAGCTGCTTAACTTAGAGTCTCCTGATTTCAGTGTTAATTACGTCTAGAGAATTCCTTCACAACAGCATCTAGACCGGTGTCTGACGTAAAGCTGGGCGCCATGGCCCAGCCAAGGCGACACATAAGATTAACCATCACAGGTGGAGAGTTCCAAAGTCTGGAGCATTTGGGGGATGGAGCGTGGGCCTCCTGAAAGGGAAGGAGGAGAGGGGTGGTGTAGAAGTACAGGGCCGGAGGAGCCAACAAGGCTCAGCTGCAGAATGTCAGGCCTGTCCTGAAGCACTCGTTTCGCTGAGAACCAGACTTTATCTTACAGCCCTGGGACGAGTCAGGTTCTTGCTTCTCATCTCTGATCAGAGAAAGCACAAAGGAAAAGGAGCGAGGTGGCGCCCCCCTTGCTGTTCTCCAGTACCTTCCGTCCGTTACTGGCTCCCGTTCCCTTTTCCCGCCCTCTGCCCCACCAGTGGCAACCTGCCAGAGGGCTGTGCCACCTTCGAAGGCCTTCTCTATCTGTGGGAGGAAGGAGGCTTGATCTTAGTGTCACACTGCAATTGTCGTTTCCTTGAAAGGTCACAGGCTCTATTGATTTCTGATTCTTTTTTTGTGTAGCCGATTCCAAACAACAGTTGCTTACGTTGTAGATTAGATGAGTGGATGGTTAAAAGGGGGAAGCAGGTCTGGGCGTTCTTGTCAAAGGGGAGAGAAATTGGCACTTTCTTTAAGAATGCCGCCACGTGTATAATTCTGTGTATTACGCATTGCCCACCCATCACGGCTTTGCGTGATCCTCCCTCCCTCTCTTCCCCCTATTTCTACCTTGTTTCTCCCCTTGCTTCCTTCCTCCTTCCTTTCTCCTCCCCTCCTTCCTTCCATAAATGTTTATCGAGTGCGTACTATGTGCCAGGCCACTGGGCAGTGTAACGGTGTAACAGTAGTGAGCAAAATAAACATAGACCTGTCATCACAGAGCTTCAGTTTTGGCGAAAGGGTGGCAGAGACAGTTATTAACACATAAAGTCACAAGTAAATAGTCATAAATCACAGTAGGTGCTATGAAGGAAAGGTTTTGAGGCCATGGGACCCTTCGGCAGGGGGACTTGGAAGAGTTTTTTACGTGGAAAGAAGGGCTGGAGCATTACAGAAAAGGTAAAAGTATGCGCCAAAGCCCTGATGTGGAAGGGAGCTGTTCCTACCTACGGAACAGCAAGGACACCAGAGAGAGCGCGTGGGGAGTGGTGAGGGCAGTGGAGATGGGTGGACACGTGGGCAGGGTAGAGCTATGACCTAAAGACCACCAGCCTGACGCGTGGAGAACAGGTGGTTGGCGCTGCAGTGCAGCCAGGTGAGGATGATGACTTTGACCTGGGTGATTTCAATGGAGATGGAGACAAATATTTGGAATCCAGAGAAATTTAGGAAGGAAGAGCAGCTCAACTATATAACTAGCTTCATGACGTTGGACAAGGAAGTCGGTTAACTCCCTTGACCTCTGTTTCCTCCAGAGCACAGTGGTGCTGATATTACCTGCCCTACTTTCTTTGTCCCCAAAGATTTTTCTGATATCTTCTGGATATAATTCACCCTGCCAAGCATGGGGCACAGGAAATGAATAGTCAGTGGGCCATGTCCCTGGGGGAGTCACAGTCTATGGAGGAGCAAGTGATTGTCATAAAGTATGACAGGTGCATAATCCTGGTGAACAGGCAGATTGAAGAGAGCCAGAGAAGGGTACCTGACTGTCTTTGCGAGACCAGGGAGGACTTTCAGGAGGAGGTGATGTCTCATTCAACCATGAAAGGATGAGTAGGAGCTTGCCAGGTGAAGGCTGGTAGAAAGAGTGGAGAAAAGGACATCTAGAAGTGAGGTAATACCTGATAGCAGTGGTTCTTACCAGGGACAATTTTGTCCCCAAATGTCTGGAGACATTTATGATTGCCACAGCTGGAGCGGATACTACTGATAGATAGTGGTCAGAGGCCAGAGATCATGCTAAACATCTCACAGTTCACAGGAGAGTCCCCCAACTATACAAAGAAGTATCAATACCTAGCCCCAAATGTCAACTGTGCCGAGATGGAGAAACTCTGCTTTTTAAGGCAATTGCTGGAATAATACATGTGAAAAGTCTTAGCAAATTAGACAATTCTGTATACGTAAGAAGTCTCTTAAAATTTCCTAATCCTTTATGACATTGTTATCTTATGTGGCTGAAGAGTGAAAATGACTGTTTCTAATGCACGAAAACCTATACATCAGGACTCGTACTTTATCATTGTGCCCGTATGGGCTATTGAGAGGCAGGGATGACGTCATGGAGGAATGGGGCAAGAGTGCAGGAGAATGAAGTCCCACTTAGGAGGGTGTGGAATCTGATGCCGCCTGGGTGACGTTCTAAGCTGTGTGAGTTGACAGGCTGTTTGATAGGTAATCCCACCTGTTTGCATGTGCAGAGAGGCCACTAAAACCCATTACTCTCTGCTCTCATTTCTCAGCATCAAATCCCAAATAAAATGAAGCCCAGAATGACCTAAAATAAGGCATAATCATCGGATGCTTTCATTTCTTCGTCCTTTTCCTGAGGAATACTCGAGTTTCTTGGTGTTAGGCTGAGTTCATTTCATCCAAGTTCAGTCTCCTTAAATGTGGGGAGTGAGGAGAGGTGAAGATCGCGCTGTCTTGTCAGGAATACTATTGAATTGCAGGACTCTTTAGATTTTTGAGAGGACTGGATTATTTTAGATAATACAATAACAATAACCACACACTTAAAAAAAAAAAAAAACAATACAAACCGATTTTCTAAGGCCAAGTAATAGAATGCCACGTGTAACCTGAATGCTCTCTGGTTCCTTGAAATTACAGTTCTCAGATCTGAAACCACCAGGATTAAAGGAGAATGTGCTTCTGACTGTCTGAAATGAAATTTACTTTGCTTTATGGGACGCCTAGCTTTGAGCTCTGTGGTTTCTTTGTAGATATTTCAAACCTGCATTCAGCCCCTTGTTTCCAGGGGAGGGTGAATATGGCTCTGAATAATCTTTGATAGGCGTTTCAGTAGATGGCATGTCTTGTGCTGTTTTGTATCTATTCCTTTGAATTATTTCTGCGAGTCTGATAATAATCTCCCTATTCTTAAAATCATTTAATGACCCTCCATTTTCTACTTAATTAAGCACAGGCTCCTTAGCCTGTGTTAAAGATATTGGTTGCAAGCAACAGAGTATGACTCAAGCAAAGGGGGTAGCTGAGTTAACCAAAGGAAGAGACAGATAATCAAGCCTTGGGAATGGTAGGACCCAGGGATGCCCCCAGGGGTCTCAGAGGCCAGAGTTCATATCCTGCTCTCTAGAAAAGTGCCAGCAAGTGACTCAGGTCCAACCACTCGTGGTGGTTGGGTGTCTGAAGAACACTTGGATTCCCAGAAGAGAGAATCTGATTGGTCCAGCTTGAGTCAAGGGCCTTGCCCTCCACCTTGAACCAATCACTGTGGTCAGGTAGAGGTGCTAGAATTGGCTTAGCTGGCTCACATGGTACTTGCTGGCATGTGTTACCAGCAGAAGAGAAGATGCTGGGGGCTACAAGCAAGGCCACTACCAACTGATACTCAGTATTCTTCATGGCTCACCCAGGCCAGGTGATAGATAGGCACCCATTACGTCTACTCTGTTCTTCTACTACATGTATTTTGTTCTTTATCAAACCTGAACTCTGATTTGGGACATATTCCTGCCTTTGATAACGTCCCTACTCCATACCTTTGTCCATAATGTTTACATTTCCCCACAACTTGGTTCCTCTCCAAAGCATCATGGTCAAGTGCTGTCTCCTCTCTAAAGCCCTGCAGATTCCAGTTGCAGCTGGTTGGGTTTTGCACGTTTTGAACTCCTGCAGCCTTTGTTTCTTGACACTCTAGTTGTGGATGTGAGGTGTGGTAGAATTGGCAGAATGGGGAAGGATGGATGACTCACTGACCACCCCCCCCTACACACACGGTGAGGGGGTCCTCTGGACAGTGTAGCCTCTGAGGGACCGGATCAGGAATGTAACAGAGAGGGGAGTTCCAGTCAGAAAAGAAGGCGGTGTAGGTGAGAGGTTAGGTGGTTAAGTGTAGAAGGCAGTGTAGATGAGAGTCAGACAGGCCTGCATTTGAAGCTGGCTCTGCCACATTCTGACCATGGCACTTGACTTTATCTTCATGGCCCCTCCCTGTGCCTCATTTCCTACCTACTAAATAGACATCAGATGCTAACCTCAATGAATTGTGTATATGTAAAGGGTGGGGCACAGTGCCCAAGGCATAGTGTGGAAATTGGAAATTAGAAGCTTTGATTTCTTAGACCAACGAGTTGTTAAAGTGTAAATTATAATTGTAAAAAGCAAACAAATCAGAAACCTTTGTGAAATCCAACATATTTTGGGCTAATCTTGCCTTTCTCAGTAAAAATAAGGAAGAAAATGTTAGAGTATTCATCCCTAAGTACTATATTAAAAAAAGGACCAGGTGGGGCAAAACCTTCAAAGAATAACTGCACGTTTTCTTATCCTCAATATAATATTTTCTCCTTCATTTTAATGAGTTAATGAGACAAAGCAAACCTGAAGTATCAGATTAACCATTTAAACATGTAAATTGTTTGGAAAGTTTATTTGTTTGCTTAAGATTATAAAACATATTTGTCATAGGAAATGGGCTTTATTCCCCTAAGCTATAAAATGAACTTATCGGTCTTATTTTAATTTAGCCCACTGTTACACGTATCATGGAGATATTGTTGCTAATCAGAAAAAAGGGAAAGAAAAGAAACCCTTAGGTTTCTAGAAACACTAGGTCTAAGTTTTCTAGAAACACTAGGTCTAAGTTTTCTCTTTTAGGCAAGTAATGGTAAGTAAATGAAGAAGTGCCTTTAATAGATTCATGTCAAAATACAGCATATATTAGTCCGCTCGGACCATCGTAACAAAACACCAGAGACTGGGTGGCTTAAACAGCAGACATTTATTTTCTTACAGTTCTGGAGGCTGGAAGTCCAAGGTCAAGTTTCCGGTGGGGCTTGATTTCTGGTGATCACCCTCTTTCTGGCTTGTAGGCAGCACCCTCTCGCTGTGTCCTCACATCCAGAGAGGGGCAGAGAGTGAGAGGAGTTTTCTTATAAGAACATGAATCTTGTCAGATCAGGGCCCCACCCTTAACCATAACCACTTCCTTAGAGGGCCCATTGCCGAATACAGCCACATGGGAGATGAGGGCTTCATAGGAATTTTGTGGGGGACACATTCAGCCCATAACACCTCCCAAAGGCTCATTTGTTCACGATAGTAAACGTTCAGTGTTGATTAAGTGGCCCTGATGTTGCCAAGCAGTGGATGTTTAGGTGTAAGTCTTCTTGATCCGCAGTGACAGCAGGGGTCCAGATAAGCAGTCCCATCTCAGTGCATCTTTAGGTCTCCACGGAAACATCACTTCCTCAGGAAAGCCTTCCACGCACCCCTGATTGGCTTTGGCTCCCCTGTTATTCACTTTCACAGGACTCTGAACCTCACCTCCACGGCATTGATCCCTGTTTGTAATTAATTAATGGCTATCTTCCTTCCCCGTGAGGCCTGCAGTCTGGTTTCTGGGTGTAGATACAGCATCGGTCTTATATCGCCATAGTATCTCCATCCTGGGAACATGTTTGTGAAATAAACACATGCTCAAAATCCAGATGCAGCCCTCTTCTGGGAGCTGACAGGGAGATTGTTGGACATCAGCAAGAGGTTTGTACCCTGGCAGAGCAGGGGTTTTAATCTTAGCAGTTATACAAGGAAACCAAAGCCAAAACCAAGGTGAATACACTAAGATCGGCATAGCTGGTGTGCAGGTGCACGCTGGGGGCACATGGAGGCCCAGAGGCTTTTGTCCCCCAGCCTCAGTTCAGGCAGCACCCAGAAGAGGGGCTGAGGTCGTGGGCAGTCTACTGTCCTGGTCAGGATGGTGGCTCTGGTGCCAGATGGGGCCAGCTGGCTGAGGGAGGGCACGGGGGTTTCTAGTTTGGGAGAACTGACTCGGCTGGTGTGTGTCTGTTGTGTCACCAAGAGCCCGTGCTTTGGGTTGTGTTTACTTGTGTCTTTGCGTATCACCCTCCTTGTTCAGAGCCCACCCTTTTGTACCCGTGATTCTGATGCTGAGTGTAGGGACTCAGCAAATGTTTGCTGAACTGTATGGAATTGATGAGGTGGCTTTGAAAGGAAAGTTGAAAGCTTCCCTGGGATTCCAGATCAGCAACAAGTGAATGTCTTCTTAGGATCCCTCGAAGGACCATTTCTTCCCATTTTTGGTTACATCTTCCAGTTCTAGAAGAAAGCCTAGAACCCCACATCTAGACCTTAAAAGGAAGGAATATCCCACAGCATTGGTTTTCAGGTGTCAGTGTGCCATCAGGATAATCTGAAGCACTGGGTCCCACTCCCAGAGAGTCTTATTCAGCACACCAGGAATGGACCCCAGATTAGTGCCTTTTTCATAAGCACTCGGGTGATCAGAGGTAAGCCATCTGGGAACTACACCTGGAACGCTCAGCACCCAGTTACCTGAGGATCTTGGTAAAGTGTAGGTCTGGGGAGGGAGGCTGAGATTCTGCATTTCTCGCAAGCTGCCAGAAGGGAGATGCAGCTGGTCCACACACCACACTCTGAGCAGCAAGGACACAGAAAGGTCACTAACGTGATGGCTGAGTTAGGGCTCTGGAGTCAGACAGTCGTGGGTTTGAATGCAGCTTCCCCACTTCCTCATGTGACCAGCCTCTCCCAATCCCTGAATCCTTGTGTCTCAAATGGGAATAGGTGCAGGGCTTAAATGGGACAGTAATATACATAAAACATTCATTACATTGCCTGACATGCCATTCATTCTCCATGAATGTAAGCTACCCCATTATGTTATTATTAATACTAAATCCTGCTAATTCAATGCAAATTAGTCAGAGACGTTTGTTTTATAATCTCCATCATTTTCCCTCACTCATTTCGCCTCTGTGAGGATTTGAGATAATGTTTCCGTTCCTATCATACAAGACATCTGGAAGATAAGAAAAATGAATCTGTCCCCTACTGGATAGCCAGCCCATGCAGTGCCGTGAACACAACACATCCTTAATAAGATGTCACATTAATGAACACAACATCTGGATGAGGGGCAGCTGATCTCATCTGTCTCCAGATGTTGGCCATTATGTTTACAGAGCTGGTGACCCAGAGCTGGGTTGATGTGATTCAAAACTGAAAATCCCCACAGTGAAAGTTTCAGCCCCCGCAGGTAGGCTGTTTGACATCTTGGGAAATAGCAGCCTAGGGATTGGACGAATTGCTTGGATTTCAGCTACTTGCTACATGCATTCCAAGCGTACCTAGTGATGTAGGAGCCCATTGTTCTGTCCCAAGTGTGTTCAGAGCATCTTTAAGGTTCTTCTTGGAACTAGACAAAGGCCCCAAGGGCAGGGTGATGTTTACTTGATGGGCAAATATTGTAGCATAATGGTTAAGCCCTTAGTCTTTGTCTTCATAAAGAGCTGGACTACACCCCTTTACACCTGTGTGACCTGGGTTCACCGCCTAACCTCTCTGAGTCCCATTTTCCTCAGAGCACCACTGCTGGGCGCACTGCTGTTGGTGACCTTAATGTCATGTGCCCCGTTCTTGTAGGTGAAGCCATAGTTAAGAACTATTCCGTGCAGGTGAACTGTGTTGATTTGAGCCATAATTTCACGTCATTGGGACTTGTTTGACTCACAGCCTAAATTCACATTTAAAATTTAATTTTCACCATAGACTGCCAGTGTTAGAGTGAAAAGAACTGATGATTTTTATTTTCTTTGAAGACTGGTATACGTGGGCTCCCCCAGTCATATGTAGTAACTCTGGGAAGAAAGGGGTTTTGGAGATGATAGAGGCTATTTCAACTCTCAGATACAAGGAAAACTCAGGACGCTTTCATGTATGCCATTACATCTGATCATTGGCTTTATTCTGCCTTTTTTTTTTTTTTTTTTTTCCCCCAGATGAGAAGCTGAGGCACAGGGATAGCAAATGTCTTCTCCAAAGATAGGTAGTGAGTGGAATTTGAATCCATTTCATCTGATCCCAAAGAACATGCCTTGAAATGGCCCTGTACCAATTATCACACAATTCCTTCTCACAAGACATTAATTTTTTGAACTCATAGAAGAGAAGAGTCAGAGTCCAGTTAATTCCAGAAGCAGGGATCTATCTTTCTGCCTACAGTAACTGGATGAATTAGGTGTTATGTGTGAAAAATGCTATTTATGTTATATGTACATGATATTGACATTACAATCAATGTCTAATTACAGTTAATGTCTATTGTCCCGATTATTTTGCAAACACCATGATCTACATGAAAAGCCTTTGTCACTGTAATAGTAAGAGCCAGTTTCTATGATTTATAATCCCCAAATGGTGTGTCTGATGAGCCAATCAGAGAGCGAAACTACCAAGTGTTTCAGCTTATGAGGTCTAGGACCTGCAGACATACCAGCAGAATCCCATATGGCATACCTCGACTGGTTAATTAATTGATTCATTCACATTCATTTTTTTCTCTGTTGGCAAATCTCATTTTCATTTTTCGCATTTCCCATAAATATCTTGAGCTTGACTGAGTGGACGACTGCCTCCTTCTAGACTCTGGAAACTTACATCTTCACTGCTCTGTGGCTGTTTCCTCGCTCCATATGGTGCACAGCTGCTCCCAATGATTGCTAGCTGGTGGGTGCAGTGAAATGGGATTCATTTAGTAAATGCTCACTGGCGTTTCTACGCTGTGTCAGGGCTGTACTGACACTGGAAATACAGACATGAGTAAGACGATAGTGGAAATAGATGACAGCTGTTACGGACTGAATTGTGTGTGTCTCACCAAAATTCACATGCTGAAGTTCTGACCCCCCCCCCAATGTGACTGCATAGAGATAGAGCCTTTAAGGAGGTAACTGAGGTTAAATGAGGTTATGAGGGCAGGGCCCTAATCCAATAAGAACACACCTTACAAGAGGAGGAAGAGACACCAGAGATCTCTGTTCCCACGCACGCGCAGAGGAAAGGCCATATGGAGACACAGTGAAAGTCAGGAAGAGAGGGCTCACCAGTTACCAGCCCTGCTGGCATCTTGATCTTGGACTTGCAGCCTCCAGAACTGTGAAAAGATACATGTCTGTTGTTTAAGCCCCCTAGCCTGTCCTGGCGGCCTGAGCCGACTCTGACAGTAGCCACTTACTTTCAGGCGGGCTCTGGGTGAGCCATGGGACCGGGCGCTGAGGATCCTAGTGATGAATGAGCCATGGTCTCTGCCCCTGACGATTATGTCAGGTGTCCAAGGAGGTGAGTACACGGATGTATTCACATCCCAGAGTGCGGAACAGGCGCCTGCAGGGGAGAGGAGAGCTGGGAGGAATTCACACAGGTGAATCTGGGGTGGGCCGGAGCAGAAGACGGTGAAAAGCTTTCCCCAGCGCATTGTTCAATGTCTGCTCTTGGTCTTGTCTGCCTGACCTTGTGAGTATTTTAAACTTCCTTCCTGGTTGTATTCTTCCAGGCCAAGTCCTGCTTCAGTAAATCCTTTCTGAGGGGTTTAATGATGGCAAGGAATCTAAAAGCCAAATGCATTTAGCAATTCTGTGTACATAGACGTCATCTAAAAAGCTGGATTTCTCCCGTTAGAGTTTTATAACTGAAGGTGTTCTGCTTGGCAAGTGAAATTCGCCCCCTTTTTTTTTCTTGCCTGAGCGGAAGGGTGACTGCTTTGCTCTTTAATGAGTGCTCAGGAGTTACGATAGGCTGAAGCAAGGTTTCCCTGTGGATGATTTCCTGTGTGAACCAAGCCTTCTGAGTCCTCTGGGCCTGTCTGTCTGGTGCCCAGGGATGCCTGTGTGTCCAGGAACCTGACCTTTGAAGTCGGACAGGCCTGGATAAAGAATCGTGCCTCCATACAGGAGCTGTGTGGCTCCGGGCCAGTTATGGGATCTCTTAGAGCCCTGGTACACCCATCCGGGAAGGATAATAGTGGCACCCAGAATTAAGTCAGTGATGCAGCTATATAAAATACTGGGCATAGAGCCTGCTGCATAGTAATGGCTCCAAAACTATTTTTGTTGCTTTGTAATTTGGAGGAGACTGGCAGAAATTTAATAGTGACTGGTAAGCAATCTCTGTGACCCAAGGCCTCAAATGTCAGTTTATCAATCAGTTGAATTTGACCATATCCATTTCACATGAAATATATTAGGACGAAAGGCAGTAGCATGAACCTCTGTCTGGATCATAATAGGTGCTCAATAAATGTCACTTTCCAATTCCTTCTCATTAGGAGCAGATATTGTTTGTACCTTAGCTGCATGGCTTAGCAGTTAGTATTCTTTACTTCCTCCAACCCCGGTGATTATTCATGACTCTCCATGCATTAACCTCTCATAGTGGGTAAGGAGGGGTTCGTATTATCAAAGCTCTTTTAATGTGACACCTGTGAGCCACATTTGGACATTAAATTTTCAATGTTATTAAAGTTCCAGTTACTTCCAAGTCAAAGGTGATATTGCTGAAAATACAGCCAACACAGGTTTCTGGTATAATTCCTTAGTTCAATGTGGAGACTTGAAATCACCTGGTATCCTCTAGTTAAATAATTCAGGTTAAGGGCTCCCAGGTGGACCTCAAAGCACTCAGTCTGTTCAGGAGCAGGTGAGCAAAAACCATTAAATAAACAAACAGAAATGATGGGCTGTGTAGCTTAGTCAGAAAACTTTTATAAACAGTGAGCACCTACTCTGTGCCTCATGAAGTCCATTCGCCCTTCAGACATCGGCTCAGGAAAACCATTTTTTTCTCGGAAACCTTCCTGGACCACTCTCCCTATAGCTCTAGACACATAGGCGTGTGGGCTCATAGGATGCTGTGCTTCTTCTTAGCGCTGGTCTGTTTACTTGTTCACCATTGGATCCTCACTGCCAAGCAGCTGGGCACATAGTAGGTGTTCAGTACAGACAGGTTATTCGACTGGCCGCATACAGTGAAATGGGCGTGGATTTACTGTAGGTGAGAACGCTTGATTCTTTGAGGGAAGAAAATTGGTAGCCATAGAGGCTACACCAGGGGATTCTGACCAATAGCAGTTTCACTGCTTTTGACAATGTCACTTTCCCACAGTGGAATCTTCTTATCAGGGGGTGAATACTGAGCAGTGGCTTCTTTAGGTCCAGCAGGCTGTGGTGAGAAGCCTTACTCTGCCTCCAGTTCCAAGAGCTGATTAAATGGCAAAATGCAGAGTTGAAAAGGTTCCTGTCCAGTAGGGGGAGCTCTGGCACTTAGTAGTCACATTGATCCCTGTTTAAAAACTTAGGGGTAGATCTTCACAAACTTCTCCTTCTTTTTACAATCACAGAATAGAGATAGGAGGGACCAAAAGTCATCTAGTCCAGCCACTCTGAGAGCACGAACTCCCTCAAGAACCAAGGTTGCTCTCTCTATTATATCCCCTTCCCTTCCTTTCTCAGACATATTTACTGAGCACCTACTGTGTGCCAGGCAGTGAGGTTATAAAGATGAACAAGGTGATCATGAACTCTCCCCTTTTTCTGCTTACAGCCTCACTTGATTACCTCCCCAAACCGGGCAGCTCCTTACTCCTTGAGGATTCTCCGCTCTTGGGCTACTCTGAAGGCTCAAATGTTCTTTGCATTGAATCAGAAACTCTTCCCTGATACCTTCTATCTTTGATTCCTGTTTGTGTCTCAGAATTGTACCTAGAACATTATAACTATGAGTGCTGCCTCTGGGCCTTCTGTCCCCAGAGTTCCCTTCAGATATTTGAAGAAAAGGGATTGAGCCTCTTTGAGTCATTAATTTTCATCCTTGTTTAGTCCCGACTTTGGATTATTGTTGCAGGAAGGGGGACCCCTTCCAGGGCCCAAGAGTGGGCTCTTGTCTAACTCTCAGAAACGAATTGTCCGAGGAGACACACGTGCTGACAAAGCAAGAGACTTTATGTGAAAGGGGCCCCTGGAACGAGAGCAGCAGGGTAGGGGAACCCAGGATAACTGCTCTGTCACGTGGCTCACAGTCTTGGGTCTTATGGGCATGGGGTTAGTTTCCGGGTTGTCTCTGGACAATCACTGTGACTCAGGGTCCTTCCTGGTGGCGCGTGCGTCGCTCAGCCAAGATGGATTTCGGTGAGAAGGATTCTGGGAGGTTGGTAGGACATATGGACTGGCGTCTCCTCTCTCCTTTTGACCTTTCCTGAATTCTTCGGGTTGGCGGTAGCTTGTTAGTTCCGCGGTCCTTACCAGGACTGCTTTGTAAGAGAACTCATGCAAGTGGTTACTATGGTGTCTGGCCAGGGCGGGCGGTTTCCGTCAGTGGTTCCCCTAACGTTATGAACCCTCCTTTTGGTGAGTGAGGTGGGCAGGGAATAGGCAGGTAAGGGGCCTTCATACTGACAAAATGTAAAAGCCAGCAAAATTAGACTTAAGCTTCTCTTGTAACACTGAGTCCTCTTCCCTCTGCCAAGCTTTCTATCTTGAGTTCAGAGTTCTCTGATCTTGCTGGGGCTGGGCATAGCCAAACCCCATCTAATCCATCTGTTTCCTCTGAGGTATTGGGGGCTAAGTGGGGACATTGCCCTGGGAGATGAGCCGCTTAAAAGGATAGTGTAGGGGATAACCAGCTGGACCCAGGCAGTGCTGTGTCTTCTGTTTGGTAAAATGTCCTTCACTGGAAAGAAAAGAACCAAACCAGAGTAGGGAATCCCCACCCAACCAGGTAAGGAATCAACAAGAGAACACCTGGCTGGGCCATGCCTGTGGCTGCTACTCAAAAAATTTGTGAGTTTGAACGAATAAATGAATCAATAAATCAATTAACGTATTCCAAACTTCCTGATCCTGACAAACTACGTTTCTAGGTTCTGCGGCTCTATGTAGACAAATCTTTTGGTACCCTCTGAGGAGCTATGGAAAATGAGAAGAGTGCCAGAGATGAGATAAGCAAATATGTTGTGATTAAAAAAAAAAAAAAAAGCTATTGACTAGCTGTCCTTGCTATCAGCTTAGTATGGAACAGATTTATTAATGGGGAAGATCTTAAGTATTAGCAAACTTGGGGGCGGCAAAGAGGTTTAAGCTGGGGTGCCAGTTCTGGCCTAGTGATAATGCTTGTCCATCGAGAAGAATTGTGACACTTAATTTTGGCTCAGTGGAAAATGATTGATTAGTGATGTCTGCCTCGGGTCTGGGAATGGAGCTTGGTGGCACACATGGCAGGGATTCGCTATCCCTGAGGATTCCAATGGCCCCTCTTCTCATAGGAGGGAAGAGTCTTACTTAAAGTCACACAGGAGGTTAGTGGCAAGGACTAGCCAGATGGAGTATCTAAGTGTCTTGACTCAATTCAAGTGCTTATTTCTGTCACATTGCCCACTTCCTCTACGTGACTGTTAGTTGAAGATCCCTCTTGTTGGGGGAGACAGAAGCAGTGGGAAGAGAACTTTGTCTAAGAGGTGGAGACAGTGACATAGTCACTGATGGGGTGATCGTGTATAGTCAGCTTGACCCATTTGATGGGACTGTGGGCCCACCTCATGAACACTGCTCTGACTGCCTGGACCCTGGGGGAGGCGGGGGTACCAGCTAGAGTAGGTTGGGGGTGCAGGCTATGCAGAGGCAAGCGGAAGGTAGATCAGTGGACATAGGATGAGATTAGCTCATAGATAAGAAGTACATGAGTCAGCCAGGCACTAATTTTGGGGGGATGGGAGGAAGGGGGGTATCTAGGGCAGTCTTGAGACTAGAGAGAAGACACTTCAAAAAAATTTCACAGGAACTTGAATTCTAACCACAGACTCTCCATACAAACTGAGCTGGTAGCAGATGAGACGAAAAAATAGAAAATCTCACAGCCCATACATAGCATCACAAAGGGTTACCCTGGTAGAAAGTCCATATACATAAGATTAAATTACATATGCAGTCGTTGGATTAGCAAGCAGTGATGTAGAACCATGTTCTGTTCTGAATGGTTAATCGATGTAATCCTTAAAAGAACCATATGAAGTAGGAACAATTATTGTCCCCATTTTACAGATGGAACCGACTCTCCCAAGGTCAGTAAGTGGTGAAGCCACAATTTGAACCCAGCCAATTTGGCCCCAGAGTCCTTGTTCGCAGCCTCTACCACAACCCTGAAATAGGTGCTGTATTGATGTTGCCCAGCAGTGTCGTGGAGTTTCTAAGGAGTGCAGTGCCCTGTGTTCTTTTTTCTCACTAATTTTTATTTTTTTGTGGTGAGAAGTCTTAGGGCTTCCTCTCTTAACAGCTTTCATATATACCATACAGCAGTGGTAATTGTATTTATCAAGTTGTACCTGACCTCCATAGTACTTATTTCTCTTATAACTGGAAGTTTGTCCCTTTTTGACGGCCTTCATCCAATCCACCCTCCCCCCACCGCCTCTGGAAAACTCAAATCTGATCCTTTTCTATGAGTTTGTTTGTTTTGCTTGTGAAGTATAATCAACCTCCAACACTGTTCGTTCCTATTTCACAAATAGTGGTTCGAAATTTCTATACATTTCAAACCAATCACTGTAATAAGTTTAGTGACGATGTCACCCTACAAAGATATTACTTAGTTATTGACTGTATTCTGCACACTGTACATTTCATACCTGTGACTCACTTACTTTACAACTGGAAGTCTGTACCTCTAGATCTTCCTCACCTATTTTTTTTCCTCTCCAACCCCCCTCCCCTCTGGCAACCACCTGTTTGTTCTCTATATCTGACTCGGTTTCTGTTTTGTTATATTTGTTGTGTTTTTTAGATTCCACATATAAGTGAAATCATACAGTATTTAGAAGACACCTTGTTTTCTTTCTGTCTCAACAGAAGCCATGTCTCTGGGAGGGGCTTTGCGGAGACTACAGTGGTTTAGAAACAGCACTGGGAGTCTTCCCTCCTTTTCCTTCCTTCTACCAGCTTTCATTAATATCTACTTTGTGTAAGGACACCAGATTACCGGGGGCACTTACACAGAATAGGTGGGGAATTGGGGTCGCTATTGTACATCCATGAGATCACCAAGAATTTCAGGGGTACCATGTTCAGTTGTTGTTTGTTTATTTTTTTGAGGGGCGGTTCCTTTTATCCCCCCACCCCCAAATTATTTGATAAGTTAAATGGGCTAAACAACAAGGACCTACTGTATAGCACAGGGAACTATACTTAATATCTTATAGTAACCTATAATGGAAAAGAATCTGAAAAAGAATATATATATGTGTGTGTGTGTGTATATACATATATATATATAAATAAACTGAATCACTTTGCTGTACACTTGAAACTAACACAACATTGTAAATTAAGTTTACTTCAGTAAAAAAGCATACATTTAAAAAAATGTAGAACAAGCAAATAAAACTTCCTATACTTAAGATGATTAACAAACAGTGTGTGAATTTACAATCATAAAAGGGAAAGTTAAATGGGGGCTGGTATTTGGGTTAAAACTAATCGGAAGCTTCCTTGTCATGTATGCCCCAGCCCTTTTTACTTTGTACAAGTTACTTACTCTCTCTGTGCCTCAGTTTCCTCATCTGTAAAAATGGTACCCACCTCCTACATTGCTGTGAGCATGAAATGAGTGGTTATACGTAAAGCATTTATGTCGGTGACTGTTACATAGTAAGGGTGACTACAAGGTAGCTATTACTGCTCTGCAGGTTTGGGTTATCTACTCCTGTGGCTTGTTTTTGGCCTTCTCATTTTCTATTTTTAAAACAATTTGTGCCATGGCATGCCCCAAGGATAGCATGTACAGCTACAAGTCGAAACAGGCCCATTGGGAAGAAAAAGACTTTACCTCTTCCTGAAGCTGAAGATGTAAAACCCTCGAGATACACCTTCTAAATCAGGAATCAAAATATTTAATTTCTTGGTAGTGCAGCCACAGATTGCAGTAAGTACTTAGTAAAACAGAATCAATAGAAGAAGGTTGGAATTCTAAGGGTCTCAAAACTTGGTTTGAATGACTCTGTGTATATTTTGAAGCACCAATTGTGCTGTGAAAGGTTTCTCTACCTGGCAGATAATGAAGTGATAAGAGATCTTTCTGACTGCCAAGCACGGGTTATCATGAGGGTGCGGATTACCGGAGGGGAGCATGGCCATATCTGCTGCAGGCACTGCCTGGGTCAATGTTGTATTGTGTAGGAGGGTGGCACGTTGCCAGTTGATTCTCAGGGTGTTGAGATGGCCTCTGCTGATGGAATACTGATCTCAGGCCTGTCGGTTTCAATGGAATTCAGGAGTGAGTTGCAATAAAACAAGTTGGTATTTAGTTTTCTAGATAGTTGCCATCCTGTTAAATTTCTCTTTGTATGTAACTTTCCCTTCGGTTCTCAGAAAACACACATTACCTTTCTTATAAGAGGGACCTTTATGGAACTAGGGGAAAATGTGTTAAGAGAAATACACCAGGCCTCCAATATTCTATCTGTGAGCCCTGCTAGGAATAGAAAGACTCCAGGGCAGTGAGGATTTTCAAGCCAGGTTGTAACCAAGGCGGTGTGTTCACTAGATGGGCTCATAACTGCAGTGAGATATTTCAAATGTTAGGTAATCAAATCTGTTGCAGGAAGAAGAGTTTAAACTTCCAAATTAGGTGTAATACACCCTCCCAGTGTCTTTGAGACCCCTGAGGTGGGACCGAGCTGAGTGAATTAGAAGCAAGCTTCGCTTTGTTTTCTGGTGTACAGTCAATTAAGCAATTTCCAGAAGCAACGGCACAGTGGCATTTTACTTAGTTTTTTTTAAACATTTTTATTGGAGTATAATTGCTTTACAGTGGCATGTTAGTTTCTGCTTTATAACAAAGTGAATCAGTTATACATATACATATATCCCCATATCTCTTCCCTCTTGTGTCTGCCTCCCTCCCGCCCTCCCTATGCCACCCTTCTAGCTGGTCACAAAGCACCGAGCTGATCTCCCTGTGCTATGTGGCTGCTTCCCACTAGCTATCTATTTTTACATTTGGTAGTGTATATAAGTCCATATATACACTACCACTCTCTCACTTTGTCCCAGCTTACCCTTCCCTCTCCCCGTGTCCTCAAGTCCATTCTCTAGTAGGTCTGCGTCTTTATTCCTGTCTTGACTCTAGGTTCTTCATGACCATTTTTTTTTTTTTTAAGATTCTGTATATATGTGTTAGCACACGGTATTTGTTTTTCTCTTTCTGACTTACTTCACTCTGTATGGCAGACTCTAGGTCCATCCACCTCACTACAAATAACTCAATTCGTTTCTTTTTATGGCTGAGTAATATTCCATTGTGTATATGTGCCACATCTTCTTTATCCATTCATCTGTCGATGGACACTTACGTTGCTTCCATGTCCTGGCTATTGTAAATAGAGCTGCAGTGAACATTGTGGTACATGACTCTTTTTGAATTATGGTTTTCTCAGGGTATATGCCCAGTAGTGGGGTTGCTGGGTTGTATGGTAGTTCTATTTTTAGTTTTTTAAGGAACCTCCATACTATTCTCCATAATGGCTATATCAATTTACATTCCCACCAACAGTGTATGAGGGTTCCCTTATCTCCACACCCTCTCCAGCATTTATTGTTTGTAGATTTTTTTGATGATGGCCATTCTGACCGGTGTGAGATGATACCGTATTGTAGTTTTAATTTGCATTGCTCGAATGATTAATGATGTTGAGCATTCTTTCATGTGTGTGTTGGCAGTCTGTATATCTTCTTTGGAGAAATGTCTATTTAGGTCTTCTGCCCATTTTTGGATTGGGTTGTTTGTTTTTTGATGTTGAGCTGCATGAGCTGCTTGTAAATTTTGGAGATTAATCCTTTGTCAGTTGCTTCATTTGCAAATCTTTTCTCCTCTGCTGAGGGTTGTCTTTTCACCTTGTTTATGGTTTCCTTTGCTGTGCAAAAGCTTTGAAGTTTCATTAGGTCCCATTTGTTTATTTTTGTTTTTATTTCCATTTCTCCTGGAGGTGGGTCAAAAAGAACCTTGCTGTGATTTGTGTCATAGAGTGTTCTGCCTATGTTTTCCTCTAAGAGTTTTATAGTGTGTCTGGTCTTCTATTTAGGTCTTTAATCCATTTTGAGTTTATTTTTGTGTATGGTGTTAAGGAGTGTTCTAATTTCATTCTTTTATATGTTGCTGTCCGGTTTTCCCAGCACCACTTATTGAAGAGGCTGTCTTTTCTCCACTGTATTCTCTTGCCTCCTTTATCAAAGATAAGGTGACCGTATGTGCGTGGGTTTATCTCTGGGCTTTCTATCCTGTTCCATTGATCTGTATTTCTGTTTTTGTGCCAGTACCATACTGTCTTGATTACTGTAGCTTTGTAGTATAGTCTGAAGTCCAGGAGCCTGATTCCTCCAGCTCCGTTTTTCGTTCTCAAGAATGCTTTGGCTATTCGGGGTCTTTTGTGTTTCCATACAAATTGCGAATTTTTTTGTCCTAGTTCTGTGAAAAATGCCAGTGGTAGTTTGATAGGGATTGGATTGAATCTGTAGATCGCTTTGGGTAGTATAGTCATTTTCACAATGTTGATTCTTCCAATCCAAGAACATGGTATATCTCTCCATCTATTTGTATCATCTTTAATTTCTTTCATCAGTGTCTTATAATTTTCTGCATACAGGTCTTTTGTCTCCTTAGGTAGGTTTATTCCTAGGTATTTTATTCTTTTTGTTGCAATGGTAAATGGGAGTGTTTTCTTAATTTCACTTTCAGATTTTCCATCATTAGTGTATAGGAATGCAGGAGATTTCTGTGCATTAATTTTGTATCCTGCTACTTTACCAGATTCATTGATTAGCTCTAGTAGTTTTCTGGTAGCATCTTTAGGATTCTCTATGTATAGTATCATGTCATCTGCAAACAGTGACACCTTTACTTCTTCTTTTCCGATTTGGATTCCTTTTATTTCTTTTTCTTCTCTGATTGCTGTGGCTGAAACTTCCAAAACTATGTTGAATAATACTGGTGAGAGTGGGCAACCTTGTCTTGTTCCTGATTAGTGGAAATGGTTTCAGTTTTTCACCATTGAGGATGATGTTGGCTGTGGGTTTGTCATATATGGCCTTTATTATGTTGAGGTAAGTTCCCTCTATGCCTACTTTCTGGAGGGTTTTTATCATACATGGGTGTTGAATTTTGTCGAAAGCTTTCTCTGCATCTGTTGAGATGATCATATGATTTTTATTCTTCAATTTGTTAATATGGTGTATCATATTGATTGATTTGCGTATATTGAAGAATCCTTGCATTCCTGGGATAAACCCCACTTGATCATGGTGTATGATCCTTTTAATGTGCTGTTGGATTCTGTTTGCTAGTATTTTGTTGAGGATTTTTGCATCTATGTTCATCAGTGATATTGGCCTGTAGTTTTCTTTCTTTGTGACATCTTTGTCTGGTTTTGGTATCAGGGTGATGGTGGCCTCGTAGAATGAGTTGGGGAGTGTTCCTCCCTCTGCTATATTTTGGAAGAGTTTGAGAAGGATAGGTGTTAGCTCTTCTCTAAATGTTTGATAGAATTCGCCTGTGAAGCCATCTGGTCCTGGGCTTTTATTTGTTGGAAGATTTTTTTGTTTTGTTTTGTTTTATTTTTAAAAATTATTTATTTATTTATTTATTTGGCTGTGTTGGGTCTTCGTTTCTGTGCAAGGGCTTTCTCTAGTTGCAGCAAGCGGGGGCCACTCTTCATCGCGGTGCACGGGCCTCTCACTATCGCAGCCTCTCTTGTTGCGGAGCACAAGCTCCAGACGCGCAGGCTCAGTAGCTGTGGCTCACGGGCCTAGTTGCTCTGCGGCATGTGGGATCTTCCCAGACCAGGGCTCGAATCCGTGTCCCATATCAGACATGACACCATAAAACTCCTCTGCAGCCGTATCTGTTCCATTCGCACTCCCAGTCCGGCATCCGAGCCTGAACAACCTCGGCGCCAGCAGCACTTCCAACGAGCCCACTGCCCAGGCTAGAGGCCGACTCTTTTTCTGTTGGAAGATTTTTAATCACAGTTTCAGTTTCAGGGCTTGTGATTGGTCTGTTCATATTTTCTATTTCTTCCTGGTTCATTCTCGGAAGGTTGTGCTTTTCTAAGAATTTGTCCATTTCTTCCAGGTTGTCCATTTTATTGGCATATAGTTGCTTGTAGTAATCTCTCATGATCCTTTGTATTTCTGCAGTGTCAGTGGTTACTTCTCCTTTTTCATTTCTACTTCTATTGATTTGAGTCTTCTCCCTTTTTTTCTTGATGAGTCTGGCTAATGGTTTATCAATTTTGTTTATCTTCTCAAGGAGCCAGCTTTTAGTTTTATTGATCTTTGCTATCCTTTCCTTCATTTCTTTTTCATTTATTTCTCATCTGATCTTTATGATTTCTTTCCTTCTGCTAACTTTGGGGTTTTTTTTGTTCTTCTTTCTCTAATTTAGGTGTAAGGTTATGTTGTTTATTTGAGATGTTTCTTGTTTCTTAAGGTAGGTTTGTATTGCTATAAAGTTCCCTCTTAGAACTGCTTTTGCTGCATCCCATAGGTTTTGGGTCATTGTGTTTTCATTGTCATTTGTTTCTAGGTAGTTTTTTATTTCCTCTTTGATTTCTTCAGTGATCACTTCGTTATTAAGTAGTGTGTTGTGTAGCCTCCATGTGTTTGTATTTTTTACAGATATTTTCCTGTAATTGATATCTAGTCTCATAGTGTTGTTGTCAGAAAAGATGCTTGATATGATTTCAATTTTCTTCAATTTACTGAGGCTTGATTTGTGACCCAAGATGTGATCTATCCTGGAGAATGTTCTGTGTGCACGTGAGAAGAAAGTGTAATCTGCTGTTTTTGGACGGAATGTCCTATAAATATCAATTAAATCTATCTGGTCTATTGTGTCATTTAAAGCTTCTGTTTCCTTATTAATTTTCTGTTTGGATGATCTGTCCACTGGTGTAAGTGAGGTGGTAAAGTCCCCCACTATTATTGTGTCACTGTCGATTTCCTCTTTTATAGCTGTTAGCAGTTGCCTTATGTATTGAGGTGCTCCTATGTTGGGTGCATATATATTTATCATTGTTATATCTTCTTCTTGGATTGGTCCCTTGATCATTATGTAGGGTTCTTCCTTGTCTCCTGTAACATTGTTTATTTTAAAGTCTATTTTCTCTGATATAAGGATTGCTACTTCAACTTTCTTTTGATTTCCATGTGCATGGAATATCTTTTACCATCCCCTCACTTTCAGTCTGTATGTGTCCCTAGGTCTGAAGTGGGTCTCTTGTAGACAGCATATATACGGGTCTTGTTTTTGTATCCATTCAGCCAGTCTGTGTCTTTTGGTTGGAGCATTTAATCCTTTTACATTTAGGGTAATTATCAGTATGTATGTTCCTATTACCATTTTCTTAATTGTTTGGGGTTTGCTATTGTAGGTCTTTTCCTTCTCTTGTGTTTCCTGCCTAGAGAAGTTCCTTTAGCATTTGTTGTGAAGCTGGTTTGGTGGTGCTGAATTCTCTTAGCTTTTGCTTGTCTGTAAAGGTTTTAATTTCTCCATCAAATCTGAATGAGATCGTTGGTGGGTAGAGTAATCTTGGTTGTAGGTTTTTCCGTTTCATCACTTTAAATATGTCCTGCCACTCCCTTCTGGCTTGCAGAGTTTCTGCAGAAAGATCAGCCGTTAACCTTATGGGGATTCCCTTGAATGTTATTTGTTGTTTTTCCCTTGCTGCTTTAAATATTTTTTCTTTGTATTTAATTTTTGATAGTTTGATTAATATGTGTCTTGGCGTGTTTCTCTTTGGATTTATCCTGTATGGGACTCTCTGTGCTTCCTGGACTTGATTAACTGTTTCCTTTCCCATATTAGGTAAGTTTTCAACTATAATCTCTTCAAATACTTTCTCAGTCCCTTTCTTTTTCTCTTCTGCTTCTGGGACCCCTATAATTCGAATGTTGGTGCGTTTAATATTGTCCCAGAGGTCTCTGAGACTGTCCTCAATTCTTTTCATTCTTTTTTCTTTATTCTGCTCTGCAGTAGTTATTTCCACTGTTTTATCTTCCAGGTCACTTATCCGTTCTTCTGCCTCAGTTATTCTGCTATTGATCCCTCTAGAGAATTTTTAATTTCATTTATTGTGTTGTTCATGATTGTTTGTTTGCTCTTTAGTTCTTCTAGGTCCTTATTAAACGTTTCTTGTATTTTCTCCATTCTATTTCCAAGATTTTGGATCATCTTCACTATCATTATTCTGAATTCTTTTTCAGGTAGACTGCCTATTTCCTCTTCATTTGTTAGGTCTGGTGGGTTTTTACCTTGCTCCTTCATCTGCTGTGTGTTTTTTTGTCTTCTCATTTTGCTTATCTTACTGTGTTTGGGGTCTCCTTTTTGCAGGCTGCAGGTTTGTAGTTCCCCTTGTTTTTGGTGTCTGCCCGCAGTGGCTAAGGTTGGTTCAGTCGGTTGTGTGGGCTTCCTGGTGGAGGGGACTAGTGCCTGCGTTCTGGTGGATGAGGCTGGATCTTGTCTTCTGGTGGGCAGGTCCACGTCTGGTGGTGTGTTTTGGGGTTTCTGTGACCTTATTATGATTTTAGGCAGCCTCTCTGCTAATGGGTGGGGTTGTGTTCCTGTCTTGCTAGTTGTTTGGCATAGGGTGTCCAGCACTGTAGCTTGCTGGTCGTTGAGTGGAGCTGGTTCCTGGCGTTTGTTACTTTTGTTTGTTCCAAACAAACAACAATAACCACACATTACATATGGGTAGCTAGTGAAAAAGTCTCCTCTCTCTGTACAGATCCTAAGATCTCCAGTTTTTTCTACAGAATTAATCATGGATGTCAGTGTCTTTGGATATTTTTTCAGATATTATATGCATACATAAGCATATTTGTATATACCCTCCTTTTTTTAAACACACAAGTATGCATACTATTTATATTCACTTTTATGTGTCTTGCTGGTAGTGTTAAGACGTGCAGAAACTCCTGGTTGATTAACCCATTGAGTCTCCAGCATTTATCAGGACAGTTACTCCTCTGATAAGAGGGTCACCTCAATCTAAGGAGGTACAAGGGGACAAAAGGAAGCTGAAAATGAAGGTAACAGATGTCAAATAAAACATTCAGAGGCTTCCTGAGGTTTGGCCGACTTGACCTAAGTAAATATTTAGAAATTCTATGGTAATCTTATCACATTCACATGACTGATGCTTTTTTATCTCTCAGTTCTCACTTCTGATGTCACGTCCTCCGAGAAGCCTCCTGTGATTACTCTTCCTAAAATAGCTTCTCCCACCACTCCTAACCAGAGGATTAGGACAGCTTTCCATGTAGCCTCATTCATAATTTCCTTCCATTTTGAGTATGAGAAACAAGAATGATTTTTGCATCTTACAAATGTAAAATTATTTTATATTGAAATACTCTTTCGAACTATCACCTTTCCTCAGCAGCAGAGATTTTAGTATTTGTAACCTTCTAAGTTCAGTATCATGCCAACTAGACCCTGAGATCGGTAGAGATGGTGGCTAGCTCTTATGTGTTTTTATATCTCCAGTGCCTAGCCAGGGTCTCAGTAAATGTCTTTTGAATAAAGAATAATGTCAATCCCTGCTGAATCTACAAGGTTTGCATCAAGCCAGAGTGGCCTTACCACAGTTTTTGTTTTGTATCCAAAACAAGAAGATCTGTGAGTTCTTCTGTGGCTTTCACTAGGGTCAGGAGTGTCCTCCAGTGAGTTGTTGTGCGGTAAGAACCTTGCTGGGGCCTCCGTCTGTCCCTCTCTGGACACACCTCAGAGTCCCAGGCATGCTTGCATTTTTATTTTATTCATATGGGAGAGAGAGTCACTCTCTGCATCTTCCTCCTTCTAGAAGCCGACTATACTGAAGAGAAATTATGAGTTTTATTTTTCCCTATCACAGTATTTTTCTAGTCATGATTTACTCCCTCCATCTAACATCTCTTTTAACTGATTTCAAATTCTTTGAAACCTAGAAGCAATTAAAAAATGATTTTTGGGCTTCCCTGGTGGCTCAGCGGTTGAGAATCTGCCTGCCAATGCAGGGGACACGGGTTCGAGCCCTGGTCTGGGAAGATCCCACATGCCGCGGAGCAACTAGGCCCGTGAGCCACAACTACTGAGCCTGCACGTCTGGAGCCTGTGCTCCGCAACAAGAGAGGCCGCGACAGTGAGAGGCCCGCGCACCGCGATGAAGAGTGGCCCCCGCTCGCCGCAACTAGGGAAAGCCCTCGCACAGAAATGAAGACCCAACACAGCCATAGATAAATAAATAAAATTTAAAAAAAAAACACCCTGAATTTATAAAAAAAAAAAAAAAGATTTTGCATCACATATTTAATATTACCAATTATTACCTTAGGGGACTCGAAATGCAGATTACAAAGGGGTATGACTTCTACCCCACCCAAGTTATATTTTGACTGTATTTAAAGAGAAGGCTTTTCAGAAAGTTTTAATTTTTCCTTACTTTTACTGAGCCCTTTAGTAGCTTTGTATACCTTTGAAGTTCTTTATTGACCTTTCACACTGTCCATGATTGAGATGATTAAGGACCACCTCCCCCACCACTGAGAAAAGAACTTGTATTTGGACTGTCTCCAAACCTGGCCATCATCTTTGGCATGTGGCCTCTGAGATGGAAAGAGACATATCACAAAATACTTTATCATCTTCCCAGAAGGTCCTGTCTTTAATTTTGGAGGAGTAAACAAATTGAGTGACATGAATTCTGACCTGCTCATCCTATGATATGATGTTAAATTATTCTAACCCTCAGTGTTGCAGAGAGACAGTGTATTATTTTAATGCATAAAGAGGGCAATAATTGGGAGTCTTAATCCTTGCAGGAAATGAAGCAATTAAGAAATCACACAATCACAGACAAATTAGATGCCTAAATAGATGAACAGCAATGACATCCACAGCCCCTCTACTTAGTTAGGTACTTATTACTAAAAAGAAACTGGCCACATACATGTCAGCTACCTACAGAAATGTGGGACTCACCCCTGCCAGGGACTGAAAGCGTACATATTATTTTGGTCTTAAACATTTTATCCAAGAATTCCTTTAGGCTTTTGGAAAAATGTACACAATGGCGTTCTGTTCCTAGACATGTTGGATGTTATAAAGGTTCAGAGACTTAGTTTTTAAAAATCTTTTCACTTATCACTAAGTCCTTGAGACATTTGGGCCTTGAAAGATGGGTAGGAGCTTGCCAATTTGACAATGGGAGAAGGACATGTGATGGTTGACATACAAGGCAAGGTGTGCTCAGTATTAGCTGGAGGTAAAGCTGGTGGAGTCTTGGGAGCCGCCTAAGCATGCCTACACATTGCAGGGAGGAGGCAGGGAGGAGGAGGCATTATGGTCTGTAAAGAGGAGAGAGAAGGTCTGGTGATGTAGATGTGTCCCTTGGGCAGCAAGGTGGAGAAAGGATAAGCCCACGAGGGACTTGAGGCAGGAGAATGCTGGGAGACTATGGCAGAAGAGAGATGAACAGATTGTGACAAGAGAACTCAGCACAGAGATTCAAACCATAAAACTTAGGGGCAGGTTGCCTATGGAGAGTGAGTGTGTCAAGAAAGACGTGACGGGGGCTTCACTGGTGGCGCAGTGGTTAAGAATCTGCCTGCCAATGCAGGGGACACGGGTTCGAGCCCTGGTCCAGGAAGGTCCCACGTGCCGCGGAGCAACTAAGCCGGCGAGCCACAGCTACTGAGCCCGCGAGCCACAACTACTGAAGCCCGCACGCCTAGAGTCCATGCTCCACAACAGAAGCCACCACATTGAGAAGCCCATGCACTGCAATGAAGAGTAGACCCCATCCCTGCAACTAGGGAAAGCCTGCACAGCAACGAAGACCCAACACAGCCAAAAAAATAAAATAAAATAAATAAATTTAAAAAATTAAAGAAAAAAGAGACATGATGGAAGAAGAATAAAGAGGAGGAGGAAAGCAGGAAGAGGGGGAGGAGAAAGGAGATGGAGGGAGGGGAGAGAAGGATGACAGTTGACGTCGTATCTCTCTATCTGAACACACATTAGGCAGAACACTGCTAGATACTGGAAAGACACCTTATCGTTTTACTCGTTCATACATTGTTCTTTTTTTCATTCACATTTTTTGAAAGAGTTTGTTGAATGAGATAAAAACGTACGGTGACTCGTGGCTCCCTCCTGTGGCATCTGTTCTTTGACTTCTCATCCTACCAATTGCCTCTGGCTTTTAAGTCCTGTGATTTATCGTTTCTTGAACAAAGGTTTATGGCGAGCTTACCCTGTGCCAGGTGCTGTTCTGGAGGCTGGGGGTGGAACAGTGAACAAAACAAATAAAATTCCCTGGCCTCATGGGGTGGCCTCTCTTTGGCCTTTTTTTTTTTTTTTTTTTTTGGCTGTGTTGGGTCTTCGTTGCTGCGCGCGGGCTTTTCTCTAGTTGCGGTGAGCAGGGGCTACTCTTCGGTGCGGTGCGCGGGCTTCTGATTGCAGTGGCTTCTCTTGTTGCGGAGTGTGGGCTCAGTAGTTGTGGCGTGTGGGCTCTAGAGCACAGGCTCAGTAGTTGTGGCGCATGGACTTAGTTGCTCCACAGCATGTGGGATCTTCCTGGACCAGGGCTCGAACTTGTGTCCCCTGCATTGGCAGGCAGATTCTTAACCACTGCGCCACCAGGGAAGTCCCTCTGACCTCTTTGAATCTTAGATTTTTAATGTATTTTGGCATCAGAGTCGCGTTTCAGCATCTCTGACTATTGCTCTATTTTCCTAAGAAGCAGTTAAGCCCTAAAAAGTGCTGAAGAATAAATTTACGTCTAAGTCACTCTGATTTTGGTTTTCTCCCAAAAAGCCTCATTTATGATCTTCAAGACTCAGAGCCTCCCTGTGGCCTTGGATGTTGATAATAAGCAGGAAATGGCCCTGAGTCCCAAGGCAGAGCCCACAGCTAGCTTAGTGGCTGGTTATTTCTCTAGTGTGAGGTGGGAGTTCTGCTATAATTGGGATGAGGTGAGGTTTCTCTTATCTCTTCTTCTGCTCAAGTAGAAAAGAATTTTGTTTCAATTTAAAACGTGCTCAGTTTTCAAAAGACCTTTGAAGACAGGGGCTGAACTAGGACCTGGAGGCCCGTTGTTGTAAATGTTGGAGGATCACTGGAGTTGGCGGAGGGAAGGCAGGAGAAGGGTGTGTGCAGGGGTAGAAGGCATGTCTCTTAATAAACAGCAGGATCAGGCCCATGAACACTTCGTAAATATGAGGGAAGCAAAGTGCAAGGACCTGAGGTGCCCACTGAAGTCCCTGACACACCATGAATTTAGAGAACATTTTTCTATTTCCCTTAATGTTTCTCTGCAAATTCCATCTCATTTCTTGCTTTAATGAGGACATCCTTCACGCCTAAACAAAACCCCTGCTGTTAAAACCCAAGCCCATTATCCCCATCATTCTCCTCTGCCAGGACCCCCATAGGAGGGAGTGAAGAGGAGCTTCTAAGTGCTGTGGGCTCCAGGGACCATCAGCCGCCTGCAGGGGGCCTCCTTGTTGCTCTGATTGACAGCTCCTGGTTGCCCACAGGATGGAGAATGTCACTCCCCCCTCCCTCTCCTATATCTCCAGACTCCCAGATTGTGCCAATACGATGGGTGCACTGACAAAGCAGCTGGATTTATTTTGGCTCATGGCTATTCTGTACACTTCTGCTGGGCAGTGTGCTGACCACTGACCTAGGTGAATAAAGTGGCATCTAGTCTGTGGCTTAGTCAAAGACAGAAACCTGCATCGCCATACGGTAAGTATTACCCTAGAGGAGTGTATAAGTTGCAATGGCAAGAGGGAAGGAAGAGCAGTTAATCCCACTGGAAGGTACAGAGCGAGGTCTAGCAAGGAGATGGCATTTGAATTAGGAAATTAAGGATGAGTGGGTTTGCCAGGGATACAGGGAAGGTGCTATTCCAGATCGAGAGAACATGGACAAATGCTCAGAGGTGCCTGACATCCAGGACTATCCATTAGTCCAGGAGCCAGTGTAGCATCTCCACATGGTTGGGGCCAATAAGGGAGAGTTTGAAGTGTAGATTTGAGTGCCATGCTGTGGAGTGGCGTTGGATTTGGTATTTAATGGGAAATCAGAGGGTTTTTTTGTTTGTTTTTTTTTGTTTGTTTTTGTTTTTTTCACACACACTGTATTTTATTTTTACAAGAGATAAATAGACTGACACCAAGCATTGTACATGGATGACCACAACAAAAGCAACAGTGATTGCAATTACCAAACATGAAACACACTCATACTATGTCATAATATTGACATTCAGTCCAGTAATCCTCCACTGTAACAGCTCCTTTACTTTGCAGTGAAAATTGATTTGTATATTCTTTGCCTCTGAAATCAGAGGTTTTTAAGCAGGTGAGATTCCAGTTTTAGAAACCCCTCTCTGATAGGAATGTGGAGGACAACTGTAAAAGGTAGAAAATTAGAGACAGGGACCCCAGCTGCGAGACCACTGCAGCAGTGCAGGGACCCCAGCTGCGAGACCACTGCAGCAGTGCAGGGACCCCAGCTGCGAGACCACTGCAGCAGTGCAGGGACTCCAGCTGCGAGACCACTGCAGCAGTGCAGGGACCCCAGCTGCGAGACCACTGCAGCAGTGCAGGGACCCCAGCTGCGAGATCACTGCAGCAATGCAGGTGAGCAGTGATGTGGGCCTGGGCTAAGCGTGTATCTCCACTCTGAACCTCTCTCCTGAATTCTGGCCTTTTATCCAACTGCCTATTTGATGTCTTTGCTCAAATATCTAATAAACATCTCAAATTCTGCTTGTCCAAGACAGAACTACTGATCTTCCCTTCTCCCAGCCTGCTCCGTTTCTAGCCTTCCCCATCTCATCGATGGGCGCTCCATCCTTCCAGTCGCTCAAGAAAAAACCTAGGAGTTGCCCTTGATTTTTCTGTTTTATTCCCCCATTTAACCAATCATAAAATCCCATCACCTTTACCTTCCTTGCCATCTCTACTGCTACCATCCTGGTCTAAGCCCCCATCATATTTTGCTTGCATTATTGCAATAATGTCTCCCTCCTTAAGCCTTTGTTCTTTCAAATCCTTGCTCAGACTTCATCTTCTCAGGGAGGTCTACCCTGCCCCCCATATCTAACACTGAAATCTGGCTTTACTCAGTGCAGCCCATCCATTTACCCACTTACTGTCTATTTACTGTGTTTTTCATAGCACTCATCCCAATTATATAGAATGTTACTTAATTTTCTTTTGTTGTTTATTGTCTCTTTCTGTAGTCAAAGGTAGCACCACAGGGGTAGGGTTCTTGGTCTATTTGCTTACTGCTGTATCTCAAATCACCTAGGAAGAAGCCTGGCACAAAATAGGGACCCAAGACATATTAGGTGATTGAATGGATGGGAAATTTGCTGGAAAGAATGGAAGATGTAGGTTAGCAGAATAGAAATTAGAGCTCTTAGCATTGTATTGCCCTTGAGGGTGGAGAGAGGAAAAGAGTAAAGAGTGTTTCTGAGTTCCTTAACTTGGGCTGATGCCTTTACCTGATAAGGGGAAGGCAGGAGAAGAAAAATATCTGGGGGAAATTAATGAGTTCTACTTGGGTCATGCTGAGTCTGAATGCTTGTGAAATAGCCCAGTTCAGATGCTCGGCATATGGGTTTTGCTCAACAGAGAGGTCAGGCTGGAATTAAAGTTTTGTATAGGCATCAGCTATGGAGTAGATGAGATTCCCTGGGGAGAGGGAACCAAATGAAAGGGGGAAATATCAGTAGGTGGAAAGATGCTAGGAGACATATACCTTTATTTTGGGATGCATCCAGGGTGAGCCAGCATGTACTAGTCGATATTCTTGGGTGGAAATTTGGTCTCCTTGGCATACTTGGGCACCTCTTAGGAAGCTGGAGAAAGAGGCAGATGTATGAAGAGGCAAAGAGTGAGCCGATCAGAGCACCTTTTGTCACACAGTCTTGGGTGAGTCTGTGTAATGCTTGGGTTGTTTCCTAGGCTCCTGTGTCCTCCAGTCATCCTTGCCCCAACTTCGTGAATCCTGTCTACAGCATCTATCCCAAGTTGGGGTGATGTTCGCATCAAGATGGCAGACAGCAGAGCCCTAGCTTAGAGCATTAAGAGCTCCAGTAATTGTTTTCTTCACTGAGTTGTCAGAAGGGCAATCCTGCCTATATGTGCCTCTCACATTCCATGATCCATTAGAGACAATTTGCTACAAGGCTTCAGATTCCAATTTTGCAGAACAGTCAGAGATCACTTAACTGAATTTTGCCTGTGTACAAGAGCTGATGATGCTTGCTTCGCCAAATGACTCTTTAAGGAAATTCAAACAAAAAGCCATTTTCTTTTCTCTGCTCTTTTCATTTTCAGAAACTTCTCAGGAAAAGGCAACAAATGGATATGCAAGAATCTATATGAGCCCGAAAACCAATGCTGATTGGAAGGATGGGGAGTTTGGGCTTACATTGAATAGTCAGAAAGGCTGAAAGTCAAGGACCCTGATAAATGACAGCATTTGCATCTTACTACCATCCATTGGGGCAGCTATTGTTAAACTGGTCATGCCCACACAAATCTGTGAGGACCTTTAGAAAAGGAACTTCCATGTGAAAGTGCAAAGAAAATATGGGGTGTGTTTCCTTTCAGCTGAGAGAGGCTTTTCTCCACTGGATAGCTTTTACCTTCAGGGCAGGTCCTCCAAACCTTTGTGCGCTAAATAAGCCATGTCTTTGGGTCTTCCTCTTCTCTAGTGTCTCCTTTAGGCACTAGGGCTGCCAGGGTGCCCTTTGTCTTCCCGGCATAAGCACAGCTGCTGCAGATGGACAATGTCACGTTCTTGGGGTCTTTCTTGTGATGATAGTGATGATAGAGTCATGGCAGTGCTGTTCTTCTTGCTGATGGTAGTGGGTGTATCTGTTACTTAGTACTACAATAATGCTACATAGCAAAACACTCCAAACTCAGTGACTTAAAATAACAATCCTGTTGACTTAAATAATACACAACCTAGCAGTTGAGAATTATGTTTTATTCGGTGGACGTACTAAGGACGTAAGCCCAGGAGACAGCCTCTCAGATAGCTCTGAGAGACAGCTCAGAAGAGGTCAGGGAGGAGCCAGGATATATAGCAGTTAAAAAAACAAACAAACAAACAAAACAGATAGTAGGAACATCAAAAGATTACTGTTAATAAAAGAAAACCAGGCATCTCAGGTTAATGAATGTAGCACTTTTCTAGTTGGGAAGACGCAAGAGTCTGGGCCTATTGATATCATTCCTTTGATATGCACCTTAACTCTCTTGGCCCAGTATCCTGTTCTTTTCCATCCTGAGTCCCTTAGGGTGCACCTGCGAGGGGGTGGGGCTGCAGTGGCTTATGGCCTGGTGGCTACAGCATCCTTTGTTTACTGATACGGTAGGTGGCATTCTTTGTCCACAGTCATTCTTGCTTACCTGTCAGTGGGTTGCCTGATGGTTGACTCTTCTAGGCTGGGCTCCTGGGAGACTGTGCTTCAAGGTGCAGATCCATCTGGGCGTGCTTCCTTACCAGGGTTGTTCCATGTGTTCATTCCAGATCCCAGACTGAAAGAGCAGCAGCTACCTCGGGGAGAGTGGGAGTTCTTCTCATGATGATGACAGAAGTATAAGAAGGTAAGCTAGGTTTCACAATCTTTATTGCATCAAGTTTGCCTACCTCTTATTGGATGAAGCAAGTTACGTGCCTAGACCCAAGTTCAAGGTATGGGGAAGCATTATCTGCCATCATGAGAAAAAGTGAATCATGTTGCCAAACCTGATATCAGTCAAGCAAGTACATACATTTCTTGTGTGGGAGGGGAATAGGGAATGAATATTTGCTGGACAGTATTCTCTTCTTCCACAATCACCTGTCATTTCTGGGGGCATGTGCAAGGTCTCAGCACATTCGTTTATTTTCCTATGCAATCAACTAACACTTTTTGAGTCCATGCTATGTGCCAGGCATTGTGCTAAGCACTGAGGTTGTATTAACAAAGACGTAGAGGAAATTTGAAGCACACAGATCCTGGGATCCTGCTGGGGCACCGAGCACAGGCCTGATCTGAGTGGCTGGAGAGAGACAGATTTGCTCTTGAGCTTTGGGAAGGGAGTCAGTTTAAATCTTGGAGATCCTGCCTCCTAGGGGCAGTGAATACAGTTGATATTTCCCGTTTTCCAGAGACTAAGTTCTTTCTACCAGCCTCTGGCCTTCTAAGAGATAGCAGGTGAGATTTTCGTGGTCCAGAGGGAATATGTGTGTCTCGCACCCTGAGTTCAGAATGAGTCAGGGAGACTGGCTGAACTAGATAATGATTTCTAGAACCAGAGCCTTGTCAGATCCAGGCATCAGCTGCCAGGATTCTGAGGTCCCCAGAGAGGTGGCTGCCATCTCAGAGATTTCTAGGACTTGGTCGGATTCAGTCCAGTGGCATGTGACCCAAACAGAAGCTTCTGGAACTCATGGAAACAGTAGACAGCATGGCTAGATGGTGGCAAGGTGAAGCCTTGTGTCGGTATTTTCTGCAGTTGTGGCTGGTTGATACCTGCACACCTGATTTTTCTCTGATCGTGACTGATGCTCAAAGGTGTCTTTGACTTGATTCATACATGTTGCTGGGGGCCATTCTGATTGCATTTCACAAAAAAGAACCTAGATAAATGTTTTGTCCACTTAACATCAGTGGGGCACCAAGTTCTAAGACCTATTTCAAGGAGAAAAACTCTCCTAGAGAATAAAAATACTTGGAAGTGAAATAATGAATGAGCTGGAAAGGAAGCTTTCATTAAGTCTCTCAGAAAAGGGTTAAGTAAAGCTTGGTGAGTATCCCAGGATGGCACAAGTCATCATCAAAAATATAATACACAAATAAGATTGAAGCAGCTTTGGTTTTCACTGATTTGGTCAGTACTGGTTAGACAGTCAACTAATTTTCAGTTTCACTGGATTTGGCCTTAGAAAGTTCAGCGTTAGCAGCTAAGTTTTATGAACACTTGACGTTTCATATGTTTGAATCCACAGATGAAGCGAATGAAAGGGGCACTGTGTAATCACCTGATAATCTGTGATGTCATTTGTCAGCCACTGCAGCAAAATCAGAGCTTTTTCACCATGGCAGTGACTTTTAGAGCCATCCCTGTAAAGTTTTCTCCTTAAGGAATTTTCTGAAGCACAGATTCAGTGGCCATTTCTGAAACTGACCATCCAAGGTTTCTGTAGAGCCGGGGTCAGCAAGCTACAAGCTGAGAGCAAAATCTGTGCTGCCGACCTGTTTCTGTAAATAGAGCTTTGCTGGAACACAGCTCTGCTCATTCACTCACATACTGTCCGTGGCTATTTCTCTGCTCCAACAGCAGAGTCGAGTAGTTGCAGCAAAGACTTGACAGCCCACAGAGCCTGAAACATTTACTATTTGGCCATTTACAGGAAAAGTTTGCTGACTCCTACTGTAGAGAGTAGACTGGGTAAATTGGCATGCACATAAACTGGGTGTACGGGGCAGAAACTCTTCTGGTTGTGATAGGATCCTTCTTGGAGTCTGGGTCTGGAGACCCCAGGTGTGGATGGGGCTTCAGTTATGGCTAGATTCATGGGCTCAAGGATGTCATCAGGACTCTCATTCTCAACCTCTTGCCTCTGCTTTCTTCTGTATTGGCTTTATTCTTAGGGAGGCTTTCTTTAAGTGGTATAAAAGATAACCAACAGCAGATCTGGGCTTACATGGTCCAGCATCTATTGTAACCCACATCCCAATTCCATAGGACGCTGATTGAGCTGGGTGCCCAACCTGGACCAGTTTCTGTGCTCAGGAGGATAGAAGGATCTGTACTGAGTGAGCATTTGTGTTGTAGATCCATCTTCTACTTATGGAATGGGAAAAGAAGGACCATGCATTTGCAGCCCTACCATCTGGGGGAGGAGGGGTTTCCGATAGGAATCAAAGAGAAACGAAGAATTGTTGGAAAATTTGGCGAGAGCCTAGAATCTAAGAATTCTTGAGAGGCTTATATTTGTCCTATTTTACCTCTCAGCATGATTTCTTCCAGATGCTGAATTTTCCACCTCTGCGACCTGTCCTGCACCTTGCAACCCCTGTCTTCTTCTGTAACTACTTGGTCTGTGCTGCTCATAATGTCTGTTCTTTCATTGCCTCCAAGTTCAACTAAAGAAGGTTTTTGTATGGTGCAGACTCTACCGTGAGCATGCAGTATTTGAGGGCAACAATAACTCAGCACAGTATGGCAGAGACAACTTAAAATTTAACGTCAGTCGTTACTCCCAAGAAAACATAACCATTCCTCACCATAGTGAATTTTTTTCTAACCCTGTGCCCCTCTAATGCCCCAGCTCACCACCGTATTCTTGGTCATTTCTTCCCCTTAAGACCTTTCTTCTCACTAAACTCCAGACTCCAGCATCTCAAAGTTTGTGACGTATTTTGCTCAGACTGGTTTTACTGTCTCTATCCCGCCTCGAAGTAGGCTCCAGAACAATTTCTACCCCCCAAACTTGTTAAGGATCTGTGAGAAACAAAATGTATCCTTCCAAGGTCATCAACTTAACAATGCTAACAAAAGTTTTGAAAGTACTGTGCCATTGTCACAATGATTGTAGCAGAAGGGAGAAAGGAAAGGGGCGGGGATGGGACTGGGAAGGATATTATTTGCTTTCACATGCATATTATTAATGAAAATGCATATTAAAAAGCATTATTATTTGCTTTTAATATGCATTAAAAGCGTTTTTAATAAAAATATGCATATTAAAAATGAAAATAAGAATGCATATTATTCTTACATTTAGAAATTGCAGTCTTCATAAATGGTTTTTCCTATAAAGAAAACTTCACTACATTATCAGTAAAGTATATAAGGCTCATGTGGCCAAAATCAGGCGTCATGTGCCTTTCTTTTTCAATGAGAAGAACGTCTTAGGCAGTCACTGGTCCAAGAAGGTGGAGAAGATCTGAATCCAACTCACAATCCAGAGGAGTGCAGGAGGAGCCCATTCTAGATCAGGTGAAGCTCAGGTATCCTGCAGAATGAGAAAAATGTTTGTTGTTATAAGCTATTAAACTTTCATGGATGCTTGTTACACATTATTATTGCAGTAGTAGCTGACTGATACATTGAGGCTGAGGGTCAAACCCAGTCTGTGCCCACAGCCCTTGCTTTTTTCTGTGCCACACCCTCTTCTTGCCTCTAAGGACACTTATTTTTGTCTTAGCATACGGATGCCTTTTTTCTCTTCCTCCTGTTAGACCTTCAGTTCCTGAAGGACAGAAAATTCATTTCTGCCATCTCCCCGCTCATACCTAGCATAAATCTCTGTACCTTATTGCTGTTCAAGACAGATTTTGGATAAATGGTAAATTTGAGGTTCATGGTGGTGATAGCCACAGATGGAAATTATGTCCTAATTATCTGCTGGTAAATAGAAATCACTGGTCTCACGTGGAACCAGATGAGGTTTAGAAATGGACTGGCACAAACTTATCTCCCTAATAATGACAGGGCTTAGACCTGGCAGCAGAAATAGGGAGGTGAACCACAGTAATTTTCTTCTAACACTAATGGTCTCCCCATTATCTCACCTTAGTGCATGGTGAAAGGTATTTCTGGGTTCATCTGAAAGGGTTTGTGATTAGAGTAAAAGACTGTATCAAAATGAAAATAGTTTACAGGTAGTGTTCTCTGCTTGCCCAAGAAAGCCATCCTGTCTACTGAGAAAATTGGGGAGTGTTCTTTTCTGTAACGTTCTTTTCATTTCCTGGTTTTAGTCAAATAGGTTTCCTTAAAATGGCCAAAAGCATGACATATTGGTATGTAATATGCTGCCACACCTGTGTTGTTGTATGACTTCTGGTGGGACTTAACAGTTCTAACAAAAATGTATATCAAACTATAAAAATGGAAATAAAATACAAAAGAGCACCATGGTACCTTGCTTATTCTTGGAGTAACACACAAAGTATTGAGCAGATCAAGGCAGAAATCTTACAGGTCAAAGATACATGGGGGTGGAGTGGCTAAAAAAAAGTCAACTCACCCAGAACATGGTGTGATGATTCTTAGTTTGATCCTGAAATAACTTTGGCTGTTTTTAGTCAAATGGTAGTAAAAATAGGAAAGGCTATCACAGAACAAAAAGGCTCAAAGTAGAGCTGTGATCATCTCTTGTCAGGTGCTACCAAGGAGAACAGATATGGAACTCTCCAGTATGTTCAAACCATCTCTGCCTTGGCAAAACTGAAGGACAAGGCAGGACCTCAGAAAAGAGAGAGGATGAGAAAGTTTTAGCGTCTGGCTGAGGTCAAAGAGGAGATTAAATGTGTCTTGGTTATGCCTAGCTCCTTAGAAAACTTTTGCAGTGACTTCATTTGCAAGAGAACAGGAATGAGGTCTAAAAAATGTCACTTGTGACCCTTTATTGTGACATAAAGCCCTCTTAATCCCCTCAGAGCCTTCAGGCATAGAGTTTGGTTCAAGGTATGAGTTTCTGAGGTAGAGACTGAAGGCATTTCAAAAAAGCCTACTAGAGTGTTAGAACATCTCAGTGCTGGTCAGCTGGTCTACCTCCTTGCCATACTACGGGACAGTTCATTCAGTGATTGCACGGGAGTCCAGCTTGCGACCTTCAGCCTTGCAGGACCGGAAGTTCACTCCTATTGCTGATTTATGGGGACATGAATAACAGAGATATTGAGCCATTCAAATATTACTGCAAACGTACAGATTTATATGGGGAATTGGAGCAGTCAAGGAGAATACTCATGTTTGCCTAAACCAGCATATCTTAAAATCTCTGACCCATTCGCATCATTCTTTCAACAAATACTCCCTGGGTGCCTGCTGAGTGCTGGCCATGCAGGAGACCATGCTAGAGGCTGTAATTTGTGGTAAACAAAACAGACTGCCCTGTGTCCTTGGGACTCATATCCTAGGAGGTCAGACAAGTCAGTACATGAGATGATTTCAGATAGTGGAAAAACAGTACAAGTAATTTAAAACAGGATTATAAGAGTGAACAGAGGTGCTACCTGTGATTCTTTGTGGTGTTCCGGTCCCTGGTTCCATTTGTTCCTGAGGACCAGCTGTAACTATTAGTTTGATTATGAGCAGGACCTCTGAATCCCTTTGTTTGCGTAAGAGAGTGCCAGTTGGGTTTCTGTCATTTCCAGTCCGAGTCCTGACTCATGTACTTCATGACTAATAAAGGAAAGTCTGGACTCCTGAGCCTGGCACTGGAGGCCGCTCCCAAGCTGATCCCAGTTGGCATTTACAGCCCTAATTCTCACTGTATCCCCAAAGCACCTTGCTACTCCCCGTGACACAGCTAGCCCCCTTCTGCTGTGCCTGCCTTATACAGGAGGACGGAGAAAGTGCTTTGGAACCTTCTACTGGGACCTTTAGTGCTGCCCATTGTCTAGATTTACCCCTGTCCCAATCCCCTGGCCAATGTGTCCATCTGCGAAATATAAATGGTGTTCATGGCCCCATTTATAACTTCCCTCCTCCAGGAATATATCAAACGCTTCAGCTAAAATGAATCTTCTCGTTGCACGTTGAGCCTCTGTCAAAGCATTTAATAAAATTTGCCTTGCAATGTAATTACTTACATTATGGGTCTAATTGCACATATGAATCCCTGAAGAATGGAATCTCTGCATTTAAAAACTTTTATCTTTGTACTGTCTTCAATGCTTGGCAACACAAATTGAATTAGCATCTCTGATATAGAAATACCCTAGAAGGTATAAAGTGCTGTAAAGAGTTCAGGGTAATAAAAACAAGAGCAACCCTATTTTGTGTGTTCTCTGTGTCAGGCATTGCATAATGCTTGAGATACAGCATGTAATTCTTGTTTTGGCTAACATAGGGTTAACTTCTCTAACAGGCAAATCCTGGAGTCTCAGTGGCTTAATATAGTGGTTTATTTCTTGCATTTTCGCAAGTCCAGTATTGAATTTGATGGACAGTTCTCCTCTCCAGAATGATTGAAAGACCAGGTGTCTTGCACTTTCTGGTATGGCAGCAGGTAGAGCCTAACACCGTTTGCTGGGTCCTCTGCATCAAGAAGCTTGTTGTGTTTGTGAGTGTGGAGAGCTACGTGCAGACTCTGGTGGGCCAGGCCTTGAGGTGGTGGGAGTCACTTCCGCTCAGTGTATTGGTTAGCACTTGATCACATGATCCCATCTCGGTGCAGAGAGGCCTGGGAAGTAGGGTCCCTGGCTGAGCAGTGCTCCCAGCGTGGCTGTACTCTATGGAGAGGGAGCCTGATCCTTGGTGCACAGCCAGCCATTTATGCTGTAATCATTATAACAACCCTATGAGACAGGTTCTGTTTTTATTCTCCTCTTATAGGTCAGGAGCTTGGAGAAGAGAGATGAAGTGACTTGTTTAAAGTACCCTGCTAGAAAGTTCAGAACCAGGTTTAGAACCCAGGTCTCTCTGCCTTTCGAAAGCTGCCTTGGCATCGATACATGAGGCAACGTTTCTCTTCGCTACTCATTCTGCGGCATCTCCCGGGTTGCGAAAAATGGTTCTCACATCAGGCTCCCGCTACTGAGCATGCTCAGTAAACCTTCTGGGGTCTCTGTCAGAGCATCCCCTTCTATGTAGGTGTTTGTGGTCTCTGAGCATAGCAGGACCCATTATCCCCTCTGTGGCCAGACCTGTACCCTTTCCCATCCCCCCCTCTGGGTCTGCTGCATCCAGGCCCACAGCGTACGCTCTTGGGGTTTATGCCGGGTGGACCGTGAGGTCCAGCAGCTGTGGATCCAGCGCTCAGCAAGTGGAGACGCCGCTCTGGGGGGAGAGGTGTGTCTCATCTCGGGGGAGGATGTGGTAGAGGGCGCAGGGGAAGAGAATGGGAGAAGGAGCCGGTCTTTTTCTTCTCGGGATGACGTGTGTTTCAATCAATATTGAAGAGTAAACATGCATGAAAAAAAATGGACACAGTTCAGCCCATAGCTTGTAATTGCTATTCCAAGAAGGAGTGCTGGAACTAGGCTTCACTGTTGGCTCTTAAGTTTCATATAATAAACCATCCGTGGATTTATTATTTTTTCTGAGACTCTCCTCCGTGTCCCCATGTTCCGTGCTGTGGAAGATTCAGAAGGAGTTAAGGTCTTGGCTGACAGTCTCTTTTGGGGAGGTGAAGCGTCGGTACACAATGACAGTAGGTGGCTGCTTTTCGCCTAAAGGCACGCCGCAGCTGTGGGTGGCGCTGGTGACCAGGGAAGGGAGGGGTCTGTGTGCACTGAAGCGGCCAGCAAAGGCTTCCTGGAGGAGGAAGGGCTTGCTTTTTTTGTTTTTTTTTTTGTCTAAAAGACAATTCACTGTACACATTCTATTTACAGTTTTCTACAGTGTCTTAATATGAATGGGACCACTTGAGCCATTTTTTAACCAAAGCAAAATAACCTAAGTATAACGAAGTGTTAAAATACAGCATAAAGATACAAAAACAGGCATACTAATTCTAATTAGGAATGTAATTATGATGATACACTTTTCATAATCCACAATTATGTTTAGGAAATCACACAAACATAGATCACTGATTTGAATGAAATGCATACATTTGTAGTAAAGCTTTGTAGTCACAAAAAAAATAAAAAAACTACCAAAGAATGCACAAAATTAATCTTTATTCCACCTTTGTGTCATATTCCTGGATCCTTCACCAGTATTACATGAGGAAAAAAACAAAAGCAAAACAAATGAAAAACTGAAATCAGAATCACTAATGTTATCAAGTAGGGAAACAAATAAATTAAAATCTAGCAGCCATCAGCAAGAGTACAGCACAGACAATGCTGTAAAAAGAAACAAAGAAAATTGTTAGAAAACTGCATGCATCATACTCTTTCAAACCAGCAAAATAAGCTCTTGCATACAGTGGAACATAAACAGAATTGTTCTCTTGTGAGGTATAGAAATGCAGATTCTTTTCTTTAATATTGTAGATGGGCCAAATGTGTTTGTAATGGTTAATTCTATTAAGCTATTACAGAGTGGGCCAGGAACACATTTATGGATTCTGGGGATGATGTGTACTATACTTCTTTGATTGGGATAGTGGACACTCTAGCCAAAATTAAAAAAAATAAGTAAATATATGAACACAGAAGTACAAGACAAAGGCGAATGAGACTTCTCTTATATCTTAGCAACAGTTAGATGGAAATCAAATTTAAATGCAGTCCACTCTGCTTTTGAAGAGGCTTTGGTTCAGCTCCCACATCTCGATTGCTTGACGCGGTCTCCTAGGAGAACACTCAGAAGGTGTCTTCTTAAACAACAAACCTGTTTTTAGTGGTGGAGCCGCTCTTAGTAGCTGTGTCTGCATGGGACTGATAACCAGTCACTGTCTTTGGAGGAAGTCCTAACCTTTCCTTGTATACCCTCCCTATATGTGTAACAGCTTCTCTGTTTTCACATTCAGTAGTCCATATTGCTATTTTTTCACCTTTAGCTCTAACATTAACAACAGCTCCACATACATCATCACTGTAGTCATCAAAAGATTCTCCAGTAAGGCACAGCAGTGTCCCTAGCCGAAAGCGATCGAGGTCACTTGGTCTCTGCTGTTTGTTCAATGTAATTAGCCATCGTTCTCCTCGTTCGTTTTTCTCATCTTCCCACATAGGCTCAATACCATCCTTAAAAAGTGAGTAGTGGGCTTCCCTGGTGGCGCAGTGGTTGGGGGTCCGCCTGCCAATGCGGGGGACATGGGTTCGGGCCCTGGTCTGGGAGGATCCCACGCGGAGCGGCTGGGCCCGTGCGCCACCACTACTGAGCCTGCGTGCTACGATTGCTGAAGCCCGTGCACCTGGAGCCCGTGCTCCGCGGCGGGAGGGGCCGCCGCAGTGGGAGGTCTGCGCACCGAGGCGAGGGGTAGCCCCACCTCGCTGCAGCTGGAGAGTGCTCGCGCGCAGCAACGGGGACCCAGTGCAGCCAAAAATTTAAAAATTAATTAATTAAAAAAAAAAAGTGAGTAGTCACAGCCAGGCATTAAACTGCTAGACAGCTGGATATGGTTGTACAGAGCCCAAAAGTCTTCAACAGTATCAAACTTAGAGATCAGCCGAAGGTTTGCTTGCCAAGTTTTGCTTTTACCATTTTTAAAAATCCAGGGTGCCCATCTGTTCTGTAAAGGATGTTTAATATAGTGTTCTGGGTTAGCAACCTCCTGATTAGATTCTGTTTTCTCTTCTTCTGTAGGTGGGGGATTAGGAGTAGGGGTGGTTTCCAGTTCCACAGTCACCATCTTAGATGCATCTCGAAGAGCTTGCTTTGAAGCCAGAGAGGTGGGATGGATTTAAATAGATGGAGAAGAAACGGCAGAGCATTTCTGGCCGAGAGGAAAGAGATAGACTTGTTGGGGCTGAATGAATAGAGGTGCAGTCAGGGTGGGGATGAGACCTGCCCCGTTGCATCAGAGGCTGTGGCTGGGGAAGCAGGAGGGGATGGGGGGGGGGTTGGGGAGATTGAGAGGGTAAAAGGGGTCAGAGGGCAAAGCATCATTAGAAGATGACTGGAGAAGCTGCAGTAACTGAGCCAAGGGTCCCACTTGCTACTGTTTCTTCCCGGGAGGGCTTGTTCTTCCTTGATAGGTTAGAGGTAGGATCAGGGCACCAGTTAGAAAGCTTGGCTTGGTCAGGCCCTGGTGCACATTGAAGGGGCAGAATTTAAGAAGAGTTATTCATCGTAGGCCCCTGTAACCCTTGTCCTTCTGTCCTTCTCCGCCCTGAACCATCACCACCACCATCACCTCTGCAGATAACGCTTCCCTCCAGTTCCCACTCCTGGGAATGTCCGTGCCTGAGACCAGGTGTGTCAGAGAACATCATTCTTTCATGCTTTCCCAGATTTTTCATGCTGTCCTAGGGACAGGTTCTTGAAAAGTGACTAAGCTTGAACATATGTCAAACCAGTTGGGTGAGTGTAGAGCTTGATTAAATTTGGTTTCACAAAGTGAAAAAATACGCCGTGTCTTGCCTTGTAGCATTTTAGGGTTATTGGTGCTGCTTTGATCCTGAGCCAGGGTGGCCAATGCTGGGAGTGAATCCCCTCTGTCATCCCTTCAGAGCCCTTTGCTGTTTTGACCACACTGGCTTCCAGGGCACCTTCCCTCCTGACCCAAGTTTGTTTTCATAGGAAACAGACTCTGAAGCAGGAATTGAGAGCAGGAGGTTCCCTGGGAGGGGTGCATAACCTTGGGCAAGGATTTTTCCCTGGCCAAGGGCAATTCCTGGGCAGGATTGCAGCTGGGGAATGAGACCTTTGGACCTGAAAGGGGGGATGGGGAGTGGGGGGGTTGTCTGGGCAGGACAGTGCAGCACCCACTATAGCCCCCAGCAGCCAGCACTTGAGTTCTCTCAGCAAAGAGACAAGAGACCCTCAGGCTGCTGGACCCCCTTTGCCATTTCCTTCAGAAAGCCTGGAAGTACCTGGGAATCTACATACCCCAGGGCAGCCCCTAACCAATGACGAACACAGACACCCGGCTTCCTTCACTACCATGGTGACCGTTCTGAAGTGTGACCCAAGTTCTCTCCACAGCTCCCCACTTGGGACTGAGCCATGGTCCCCTCCATGGGATGGATATTTGCCTGATGTCCCTCTCTTGTTTCGTCCCCTTACCTCTGGGTCCCATGTCCCTATTCAGATAGTTCTTTTTTTTTTTTTTTTTTTTCTGGAAATGCTTCATGGCAACTCACTTTCTCCTGAGTTCTGCGGTCAGCTTTGTCTGTTCTGGGGAAATGGATCCAAGACAACCGCTTTGTGACCCTTGCGTATGTTACTGAACCTCTGTAAGCCTCAGTTTCCTCATCTGCAGAGTGAGCACGACAGTGACAATGAATGTGTGGGACTGTTGTTCAAGCTGTGAGAACACGCCCAGGACAAAGTAAGTCCTGAGTAAAGACAGCTGTTGTTAACTGAACAGTAATACTCTCTGGTTTCGGCTAGAAGAGCCAGATACTGCCTCATTTTGGCTGAAAAGTGTGAGCTTTGCATCCTCTATGATTGCACTTGAAACTCCTTCTACACCTGAGGTCCTCTTTCCTCATTGTTTCAGCTTCAGTCGCAAGTATCGGCTGCACTTTTTTTTTTTTCTTTCAGTGTGAAAGGAGGAAATCCCTGAAGGAAAGGTCCTGAGTGTTCTTTTGAGTTTCTGTATATTGAGTTTCCTGATAGCCTCTCCTTATAAAGAACCTCTTGAACTAATTAAGCTAATTGGAGACGAAGCTGGCTCATTTTCACATGCTGCTCAAGCGAAAGTGCCTGATATTTAAGAATGTAAATTTCACTAAGTTTTTAAACTGTGTTTTGCACTGGGGATCTTGGTGGTCGGGGTCTTCACTTGGAATCGGTGGGGAAAAGCAAGGGCTCATCATCCCTAGGGTCATCTTTGCCCTGGATCCAGCTCTCCTGTCCCATCCTTGTTGACAAGGCCCATTGCTCCGCCGCCATGGCTGTTGTGGTGACCAGAAACCACATGGGTGACCCTTGAGGACTGATGGCTCTGCAGGACCACCCTTGGCTGCAGTCTTCAGTCTCAGCTGCCTAGAGTGAGTCTGGCATATCATTTTGAATTTGTCAGGGTAGCTCTGCTTGGTTGACTGTGGCTGCCTGAAGAGCTGTGTTAAAAAGGATTCTGAGTTTTTCTTTGGCTTCCGTGAAGAAGAGAGCAGAGATTATTAGTAACGTCTGTTGTGAACATTGAGTAGGTGATGATGGTGTGTGTTTGCGAGACTGGTGTAGAGTTCCATGTTTCTGCAGAGATTCCAAGTTTTCTATGGGTAATAAAAGTTTCCTATTATTTTATATAATACTATATTATATTTTATATATGGTATTTTATTATAGCTTGGAATATATTCAGGTATATTCATATTTGTAATTATATTATAACATATAAAGTAAAAATATATATAATATAAACTATATAATAACATACATAGGAATGTATCCCAGATTTATATACATATATACATGAATCCCAAAAGGTGAGGAATATGAGTATTAGCATTCATCCCCTTTAACCTTCTTCCAGACCCTCATTCTCAAATGAATTCAGTTGTCAGCTAAAATTACCTCTGCTTGCAGACTGTATTACCCTTAACAACTTATTCAGTTTTTCTGTGGCTTGGTTTCCTCAGCTGTTAAATGGATGGAGGGTCTGCCCCCCAGGGTTGCCATGGGAACTAAATGAGTGCTACATCTGCAGTACTCAGGGCAGTGCCTGGTACATAAGTAGACTGAGATGCATTAGCTCTTATAATATTCAAATCACATTACTCTGTATCAAGCACCCACTGTTTGCCACCAGCCAATGTTCTGTGGAGGCTGCTGTTTAATCTCCAAGGCTGTCCACTTATCTCCCTTTTCAATCAAGAGGAGAAGAAAGTAATTTTCATTTTTATGTCAGCACTGCTGATTTTCTGATGAAGTTTCCAGAACATAGAAACCCCAGGGAGAAGGCTTCTTCTTTAACAGTGCTGAGACCGAGGGAAAGAATACACATGACAAAGAGTCTGTGTCTTTTCCTGTAAGACCTGGAAGATGAAATTAAAGCTTAATTTCTTTTCCCCTCTTTACCGTAATGTTGATGGAATTTAGCTATTAAAAATAACTCTTCATGTAACTTAGCTCATTGGGTTTTCTCATGTTTAGATACAGAGGTCATTGTTAGCTTTGCCTTTGCAAAGCAGGGTGGGCTTATGGAAGGAACCAGGGTTTTGGTGTTAGATAGAGTTGGACTCAGCCCCACCATGAGCTGTCTGACAGTGTAAGCAAAGTGACTTGACCTCACTAAGCCTCCTGTCCTCAGCTGTAGAATGGGAGACTAGCCAGCCCCTGCCATTCGTTGGGTCTCTGCAAATTCATGCTTCAGAGCCCGCTGTTCGGTGAGGGTTATACATTATAATGAGAGTCCCGAGGTCCTGCAAACTTCTAAAGTGCCTTCTGAATCTTCAGAGAAGAAATTAAATTACGTCTAGCTGGTCTCAAATATAATGTATCATTGTTACAAGCCTTTGAGCGTTTGAGCATCAATAAACCTGTGTAGGCTGATCTGGTAATTTTGTTCAGATTATGGGGTCATTCCCAACCCAGGGAAGGTACCATAGCCCGTGGTGGTTGGCTGCTGGATAACAGGATTCTTTTTCCCATAGAACCACTGTGAGGCCTGGATTAGTGGCTCAGCATAGGCCACAAATGCCCACTCAACACATAAGGCCCTTGGAATGTACAGTGTAAAATTCACCTGCACTGGGCTTATATACTTGCCAGTGTACTTGAGTTAAATTCTAGCTCTGTCACTTGCTAGCTTTGGGATCTCAGCTTCTCTAAACCTTAGTTTCCTCACCTGCAAAATCAAAATGAAAATGTCTTCTTTGTGGGGTTGTTGGCGAGATGAAGTGATGTCTGGCCCACAGTAACTGTTCCATCAGTCGTGCTTGGGCCTACTCTTCTATCGTTACGCTTATTTGTACCAAATATGTCAACATTTCTGTGGAAAATGTATGAGGTGAATTTCAACTCCAGATTTTAGGAACACACCGTCCTGCACGGTGTTGCTCTGAAACCAGTGTTCTCCTGGATCTCAGTCTCGGATGGTGGCTGCCCGTGTCTGGGGGAAATGTCCCAGGGGAGCTGAGTTTGGGGGAGTAAAAGAACAGGGTGGGGATTTCAGGATGTAGACGTTTTTGGTGGCCTGGCCAGGTGGGGGGAGTACCCTTGGGTTGAATCTGAGAGTCACTTCAATCACTGCCTTTCTCCTTCACCAGCCAGGATGCTGGTTGGGCTCCTCCCCGATCCTCCGTGAGAATTCTTCTCCGCTGGAGCCTAAGGAAGGCAATCTCAGGGTTTCCTGCTGCTCTCCTGCTCCTCATACAAGCACTAGGCTCATTCGAGGTTTCCTTAAGTGGTTTTATTGTATAGTAAAAAAATGTTTTCAGGTGATATCACGTAGAATCTTAAAAACTCAGAAATGAACTTATTTACAAAACAGAAATAGACTCACAGACATAGAAAACAAACTTATGTTTACCAAAGGGGAAGGGGTGGGGGGAGAGAGAAATTAGGAGCTTGGTATTAACACATACACACTACTATATATAAAACAGATAAACTACAAGGACCTACTGTATAGCACACGGAACTATATTCAATATCTTGTAATAACCTATAATGGAAAAGAATCTGAAAAAATATTTATAAATATATATATATTTATGAATAAATAAATATAGCTGTTACTTTGCTGTACACCTGAAACTAATACATTTTAAATCAGCTCTGCTTCAATTTAAAAAATGTTTGTTTATTTAAAAATTTACATATGGTAAAATTCACTCTTTTAATGCATAGGTTTATGTGTTTTGACAAATGCATGGAGTCTTGTCACCATCATCAAAATCAAGGTACAGAACATCACCCCCCAAAATTCCCTTTGGCAGTCCCCTTGGTGTTTTACACTCCTGATGAAAAGCAAAATATCAGGCAGAGGGGAGTAAATAACTTTTTTTGCAACTTGCCCTTTACTCTTTTCTCACACACACTCTTTTGAGGAAGACGGAGTTCCCTCTAAGAGGCTAATGGACCACAGAGGACTGTCCTGTGGGAGCCCAGTGCTTTCTAGGCTCTCCGAGATCTCTCATGGCAACCAGAGCGGGGGTGGGGGTTCTGAAGCATGGGGCTCCCAGGGCCTGGGGACCAGCTTGATCAAGGAGACCACTGGGGCTTAGATTAAGGGAGCTAGGGGTACCAGAGGAAAGCTCTGAGAATTTTTCTTCCCTTGCTCTCTCACCACACACCTGCCTGCCATGAAAAATCCTGGGCTGTAGGGTAATGAGCTGAAAAGCGAAGACTAGCTCAGAGCAGAGGATTCAGGAGTAAATTGGGAAGAGGGAATAGGATGGGAGAGGAATATTAGGTGTCTGAACAGGAGAGCAGAGAGAAGTTCCAAGGTTGTTTTTGGAAAGGTTTCCATCAGGACCCTGCTGGCCCAGAGTCATCTTTGTGTGAATGAGAATACGTAGCCCTCTTATCCTTCTGCAGCTCTGCTCCCACAGCTAGCTGAGGGGTTTCTGCCCCCATGCACCCTTCAGCAGGGCATCCTTGAGCAGGACACAACCTGCACATCCTTTTGGTGAGAACATCCATTGCAGTTCAAACACGAATCAGGCATCTGTGTTCAGTGTATCCTTCCCCGATTACCCAGGATAGCAGAAATGTTGCTGAATGAAAAATGATTTGTGGAAAATGCACTGGCTTCAGCCATCAAACTTTTTGGCAGAAATATTAAAAATGCAGGTAAAAATGTTCCATTAGGACCCTGGCTGTCCGTATGTCTTGGTGCGATCTTATTATGGAATGTGTGGTAAATGCTTGGGCTTCAGTAGCTAGCAGCAGTTTGCTGCCTTTGTGTTTCACATTTCAGTAAAAAATATCAAATGTCAAAATGCACGTCACTGTCTAAATAAAATTTTACAACAAAGAATGGGAGGAATGTTGCTGTTGAGTCATGAGATGTCATGCCTGACAGGAATGCTGATGTCTTGAATGGGCGGCTGATGAGGACAAAGGAGGGAAGCGGGAATATTTTGCTGGGCGTGAGATTGGAGATTTGTGTCTGGCAGTGTTGAGTTTTCCTCACCTGTGATAAAATCACAGCCTGGATCAGAGTTCCGTGTGTAAGTCATCTCCATCCTGGGTCTGGGTGCAGCATCCCATAGGCTGGGAATATGGACTAGTGTTTTATTTCTTAATCTGGAAGCCTTGAGAGAGTTTTAAGTTTTTTTTTATGGTCACATAATTTTATTATTTTAAAAAATTAAGATTTTTTTTATACAATTTTTAAATGTGACCTTCCATTTACAGTTATTACAAAATACTGGCTGTATTCCCTGTATTGTAAAATAAATCCTTGTAGTTTATTTTATACCTAATAGTTTGTACCTCTTAATCCCCTACCCCTGGATTGCCCCTCCCCACTTTCCTCTCCCTACTGGTAACCACTAGTTTGTTCTCTGTATCTGTGAGTCTGCTTCCTTTTTGTATATTACCTAGTTTGTTATATTTTTTAGATTCCACATATAAGGATATGATACAGTATTTGTCTTTGTCTGACTTATTTCACTTAGCATAATACCTTCCAAGTCTACCCATGTTGTTGCAAATGGCAAAATGTCATTCTTTTTTATGGCTGAATAGTATTCCATTGTATATGTATATACCACATCTTCTTTATCCAATCATCTGTTGATGGATATCAACAGATGCTAAGCTAAGCTTTTTTTTAAAGATGATGATTTCCCTACCCGGGCTCTTTGGTGGGGCTAATGGCGGACTCTGGGAGGGTTCATGCCAAGGAGTACCTCCCAGAATTTCTGCTGCCAGTGTCCTTGTCCTCACTGTGAGACACAGCCACCCCCCGCCTCTGCAGGAGACCCTCCAACACTAGCAGGAAAACAGGAAACTTCCACAAGCCTCTTAGATAGCCTCATCCACCAGAGGGCAGACAGCAGAAGCAAGAAGAACTACAATCCTGTAGCCTGTGGAACAAAAACCACATTCACAGAAAGATAGACAAGATGAAAAGGCAGAGGGCTATGTACCAGATGAAGGAACAAGATAAAACCCCAGAAAAACAACTAAATGAAGTGGAGATAGGCAACCTTCCAGAAAAAGAGTTCAGAATAATGATAGTGAAGATGATCCAGGACCTTGGAAAAAGAAAGGAGGCAGAGATAGAAAAGATGCAAGAAATGTTTAACAAAGATCTAGAAGAATTAAAGAACAAACAGACATGAACAATACAATAACTGAGATGAAAACTACACTAGAAGGAATCAATAGCAGAATAACTGAGGCAGAAGAACGGATAAGTGACCTGGAAGACAGAATGGTGGAATTCACTGCTGCAGAACAGACTAAAGAAAAAAGAATGAAAAGAAATGAAGACAGCCTAAGAGACCTCTGGGACAACATTAAATGCAACAACATTCCCATTATAGGGGTCCCAGAAGGAGAAGAGAGAGAGGAAGGACCTGAGAAAATATTTGAAGAGATTATAGTCGAAAACTTCCCTAGCATGGGAAAGGAAATAGCCACCCAAGTTCAGGAAGTGCAGAGAGTCCCATACAGGATAAACTCAAGGAGAAACACGCCAAGACACATAGTAATCAAATTGGTGAAAATTAAAGACAAAGAAAAATTATTGAAAGCAGCAAGGAAAAACGACAAATAACATACAAGGGAACTCCCATAAGGTTAACAGCTGATTTCTCAGCAGAAACTCTACAAGCCAGAAGGGAGTGGCATGATATACTTAAAGTGATGAAAGGGAAGAACCTACAACCAAGATTACTCTACCCAGCAAGGATCTCATTCAGATTCGATGGAGAAATCAAAAGCTTTACAGACAAGCAAAAGCTAAGAGAATTCAGCACCACCAAACCAGCTCTACAACAAATGCTAAAGGAACTTCTCTAAGTGGGAAACACAAGAGAAGAAAAGGACCTACAAAAACAAACCCAAAACAATTAAGAAAATGGTCGTAGGAACATACATATCGATAATTACCTTAAACGTGAATGGTTTAAATGCTCCAACCAAAAGACAGGCTCACTGAGTGGATACAAAAACAAGACCCATATATATGCTGTCTACAAGAGACCCACTTCAGACCCAGGGACACATACAGGCTGAAAGTGAGGGGATGGAAAAAGATATTCCATGCACATGGAAATCAAAAGAAAGCTGAAGTAGCAATCCTTATATCAGAGAAAACAGACTTTAAAATAAAGAATGTTACAGGAGACAAGGAAGGACACTACATAATGATCAAGGGATCAATCCAAGAAGAAGATATAACAATGATAAATATATATGCACCCAACATAGGAGCACGTCAATACGTAAGGCAACTGCTAACAGCTGTAAAAGAGGAAATCGACAGTAACACAATAATAGTGGGGGACTTTACCACCTCACTTACACCAGTGGACAGATCATCCAAACAGAAAATTAATAAGGAAACAGAAGCTTTAAATGACACAACAGACCAGATAGATTTAATTGATATTTATAGGACATTCCATCCCACAACAGCAGATTACACTTTCTTCTCAAGTGTGCATGGAACATTCTCCAGGATAGATCACATCTTGGGTCACAGATCAAGCCTCAGTAAATTTAAGAAAATTGAAATCATATCAAGCATCTTTTCTGACCACAGTGCTATGAGATTGGAAATCAGTTACAGGGAAAAAAACGTTAAAAACAAACACATGGAGGCTAAACAATATGTTACTAAATAACCAAGAGATCACTGAAGAAATCAAAGAGGAAATCAAAAAATACCTAGAGACAAATGACAATGAAAACACGACGATCCAAAACCTATGGGATGCAGCAAAAGCAGTTCTAAGAGGGAAGTTTATAGCTATACAAGCCTACCTAAAGAAACAAGAAAAATCTCAAATAATCTAATGTTACACCTAAAGGAACTAGAGAAAGAAGAACAAACAAAATGCAAAGTTAGCAGAAGGAAAGAAATTATAAAGATCAGAGCAGAAATAAATAGAAACAAAGAAAACAATAGCAAAGATCAATAAAACAAAGCTGGTTCTTTGAGAAGATAAACCAAATTGATAAACCATTAGCCAGACTCATCAAGAAAAAGAGGGAGAGGACTCAAATCAATAAAATTAGAAATGAAAAAGGTGAAGTTACAACAGACACTGCAGAAATACAAAGCATCCTAAGAGACTACTACCAGCAACTCTATGCCAATAAAATGGACAACCTATAAGAAATGGGCAAATTCTTAGAAAGGTATGACCTTACAAGACTGAACCAGGAAGAAATAGAAAATATGAACAGACCAGTCACAAGTAATGAAATTGAAACTGTGATTAAAAATCTTCCAACAAACAAAAGTCCAGGACCAGATGGCTTCACAGACGAATTCTATCAAACATTTAGAGAAGAGCTAACACCCATTCTTCTCAAACTCTTCCAAAAAATTGCAGAGGAAGGAAAACTCCCAAACTCATTCTATGAGGCCACCATCACCCTGATACCAAAACCAGACAAAGATACTACAAAAAAAGAAAATTACAGACCGATATCACTCATGAATATAGATGCAAAACTTCTCAACAATATACTAGCAAACAGAATCCAACAGCACATTAAAAGGATCATACACCATGATCAAGTGGGATTTATCCCAGAGTTGCAAGGATTCTTCAATATATGCAAATCAATCAATGTGACACACCATATTAACAAATTGAAGAAGAAAAACCATATGATCATCTCAATAGATGCAGAAAAAGCTTTTGACAAAATTCAACACCCATTTATGATAAAAACTCTCCAGAAAGTAGGCATAGAGGGAACCTACTTCAACATAATAAAGGCCATATATGACAAACCCACAGCAAACCTCATTCTCAATGGTGATAAACTGAAAGCATTTCCTCTAAGATCAGGAGCAAGACAAGGACGTCCATTCTCACCACTATTATTCAACATAGTTTTGGAAGTCCTAGGCACGGCAATCAGAGAAGAAAAGGAAATAAAAGGAATACCAATTGGAAAAGAAAAAGTAAAACTGTCACTGTTTACAGATGACGTGATACTATACATAGAGAATCCTAAAGATGCCACCAGAAAACTACTAGAGCTAATCAATGAATTTGGTTAAGTTGCAGGATACAAAATTAACGCACAGAAATCTCTTGCATTCCTCTACACTAATGATGAAAAATCTGAAAGAGAAATTAAGGGAACACTCCCATTTACCATTGCAACAAAAAGAATAAAGTACCTAGGAATAAACCTAGCTAGGGAGACAAAAGACCTGTACGCAGAAAACTATAAGACACTGATGAAAGAAATTAAAGATGATACCAACAGATGGAGAGATATACCATGTTTTTGGATTGGAAGAGTCAATATTGTGAAAATGACTATACTACCTCAAGCAATCTACGGATTCAGTGCAATCCCTATCAAATTACCAATGGCATTTTTTACAGAACTAGAACAAAAAAATCTTAAAACTTGTATGGAAACACAAAAGACCCCGAATAGCCAAAGCAGTCTTGAGGGAAAAAAAGAGAGCTGGAGGAATCAGACTCCCTGACTTCAGGCTATACTACAAAGCTACAGTAATCAAGACAATATGGTACTGGCACAAAAACAGAAATATAGATCAATGGAACAGGATAGAAAGCCCAGAGATAAACCCACGCACCTATGGTCAACTACTCTATGACCAACGAGGCAAGGATATACAATGGAGAAAAGACAGTCTCTTCAATAAGTGGTGCTGGGAAAACTGGACAGCTACATGTAAAAGAATGAAATTAGAACACTCCCTAACACCATACACAAAAATAAACTCAAAATGGATTAGAGACCTAAATGTGAGACTGGACACTATAAAACTCTTAGAGGAAAACATAGGAAGAACAGTCTTTACATAAATCACAGCAAGATCTTTTTTGATCCACCTCCTAGAGTAATGGAAATAAAAACAAAACTAAACAAATGGGACCTAATGAAACCTAAATGCTTTTGCACAACAAAGGAAACCATAAACAAGATGAAAAAACAACCCTCAGAATGGGAGAAAATATTTGCAAATGAATCAGCGGACAAAGGATTAATCTCCAAAATATATAAACAGCTCATGCAGCTCAATATTAAAAAAACAACCCAATCCAAAAATGGGCAGAAGATTTAAATAGAGATTTCTCCAAGGAAGACATAGAGATGGCCAAGAAGCACATGAAAAGCTGTTCAACATCACTCATTATTAGAGAAATGCAAATCAAAACTACAGTGAGGTATCATCTCACACCAGTTAGAATGGGCATCATCAGAAAATCTACAAACAAATGCTGGAGAGGGTGTGGAGAAAAGGGAACACTCTTGCACTGTTGGTGGGAATGTAAATTGATACAGCCACTATGGAGAACAGTATGGAGACTCCCTAAGAAACTAAAAATAGAATTACCGTATGACCCAGCAATCCCACTACTGGACATATACCCAGAGAAAACCATCATTCAAAAAGACACATGCAGGGCTTCCCTGGTGGCGCAGTGGTTGAGAGTCTGCCTGCCAATGCAGGGGACACGGGTTCGAGCCCTGGTCTGGGAAGATCCCACATGCCATGGAGCGACTGGGCCCGTGGGCCACAGTTGCTGAGCCTGCGCGTCTGGAGCCTGTGCTCCGCAACAAGAGAGGCCGCGATAGTTAGAGGCCCACGCACCGCGATGAAGAGTGGTCCCCGCTTGCCACAACTAGAGAAAGCCCTAGCACAGAAACGAAGACCCAACATAGCCATAAATAAATTAAAAAAAAAAAAAAAATTTACCATTAAAAAAAAAAAAAAAAAAGACACATGCACCGCAGTGTTCATTGCAGCACTGTTTACAATAACCAGGTCATGGAAGCAACCTAAATGCCCATCGACAGACGAATGGATAAAGAAGATGTGGTACACATATACAATGGAATATTACTCAGCCATAAAAAGGAACGAAATTGGGTCATTTGTTGAGACGTGGATGGATCTAGAGACTGTCATACAGAGTGAATGAAGTAAGTCAGAAAGAGAAAAACAAATATCGTATATTAACGCATATACGTGGAACCTAGAAAAATGGTACAGATGAACCGGTTTGCAGGGCAGAAACTGAGACACAGATGTACAGAACAAACGTATGGACACCAAGGGGGGAAAGCGGCGGGTGGTGGTGGTGGTGTGATGAATTGGAGATTGGGATTGACATGTATACACTGATGTGTATAAACAACCGTCTTGTTTATGGTTTCCTTTGCTGTGTATAAAAAAATAAATAAACAAAAAAATAAAGATGATGATTTCCTTTTTTTTTTTTTTTTTTGATACTCCGTGACAGCTAAATTTTCGGGTACATAACAGTTTCTCAATATCTACATCTATTGGGTTGATGAATATGTATGGCAATAACATATAACAAATATTTTTATTTTTATAAGTATTCCATAGCAATGCTAATTCTTCATCACTGTGTTGGTAGATAGTGTGGCTTGGAGGAAAGAGACCACACTTTGGACTTGGATTCAAATCTTTACCTTTTCTGCTTCTTACTATTTGTGCAACCTTAGGAAAAGAAAAATTTTATGAGTCTTTTTTTTATATCAGAGTTTACAAGGCTTGTAGGTTGAGTGATCCTTTCCCCAGACAAAACTGAGTAGGATAATAACCTCTCTCAGTTAACATTAAACTTGGGGGTTGGATGTGGGTATATGAGTCAGGATATCCCAAGTGATGCTGCTGTAACAAACAGCCCCATGGTCTCAGTGCTTAGATTAACAAAACCCCATTTCTCTTTGATGCAAGTTCTCTCGGGGTCCTGGTGGCATCCCGAGTGGTTCTGCACTTTCTGTAATCGAGGCTGCCTTCTATTTCCACATGAAGTCTCTTCCCTGATTACTGCAGCAAGAAAAGAGTGCTAGAACATTCCACATCATCAAGTAAGTGCTCCAGCATGAAAGTGACACATGCTGCTGCTTCTCGCAACCCCTAGGCTGGCAGGCAGGTGGGAGTCAGGGAAGTGTAATCCATCCATCCAGAAGGGGAGGATATCTAGATATAAAAGGACATTAGGTGCCTCTACCACAGTGTAGGAGATAGATTTTTAACCAAATACATTAGATGTGTAGGTCTACAGAGAGCCAAATGTCTGATGTTTTCCAGGAGAATATTGGACTGTTGGTAATGGGATCAGACTTCCGTCATTCCAGAAATACTCTGCCAGCTCATGAGATAAGTAAGAGTTAAATTCTGTGCTTTTATGAACCTGGATTTTCACTTCTGTATCAGGCTTCCATTTTTTGCCAGATTCTTTGGGGCAACTAGAAGAAAGTGCCATAGCTGTAACTTTAATGAGGTTATTTAACTTTTCTCAGGGGTTGTCAAATGAGATGGCAAGATTCGACTATTCTTTGTCCCTCTGCCACACTGTTGTGGCTTCTATAGATTTTCATGGTCACTGTTAGCAGTCCTGAGAGATAGCCCTTCTCGATATACAGAGGACTCTGAGTGCTAGTGTGGACTTGAGCCTTTTCTGTTTTCTGCACCACTCGTAAGCACTAACCCTCTCTTCCTGTCTGCCTTTTTTTCCCTCAGAAATTTGGAGTAAGTGCTCTTGACAATAGAGAGCATCCATTTTTAAAAAGTCAAGTGTATTGAGGTATAATTTCCATACAGTAAAATTTTCCCTATTGAGGTGTACAGTTCTATACATTTTGACAAATATATGTAGATGCATAACCACCGCTGCAGTTGAGATGCAGGATATCTCTCCCTTTATCCCACTGTAGTCAGTCTCCATCTCTCACCCCAGTTTCTGGCTACATTGATTTGATTTCTGTTTTTAGAGTTTTGTCTTTTCCAGAATGTCGTAGAAATGGAACCATAGAGTTGGTCGCCTTTGAGTCTGGCTTCTTTTACTCAACAAATTGCCTTTGAGAGTTATCCATGTTGTTGCAGCATCAGTAGTCTTTTATTGTTGAGTGGTACTTCATTGTATCAGTATTGGTTTATTCACCGTTCATAGTCATTTGGCCTGTTTCCAGTTTGGGAGCATCAAAGGTTTTTAAGAGGAGAATTGAACTATTTTATCATTTGAAGGGTGACTGGGTTAGGGAGTGACCAGTTAGGAAAAGGACCATATATAAGGCAGTGGCTGTGGATTCGAGGAGTTGTATATTGGCAGTCTTTATCTTAGGTATGTGAAGCCTTTTACACACAGGGAACTAGAGGCTTACGTGGCCACTGGGAGAGGAGGGGCGGGGACATAGGTCTGGATGGAGACGTGATGATCTCAGCTTGCAGCTCTGATCCAGGTAGCTCTCAAGTGTTCCTCTGGAAGCTACTTGCGGATGCTCCTCCAGGTGTCTCAGTCTGCAGAAGTAGTTCTCACTATGTGGTCTCCCAACCTGCAGCACCAGTGTCATCTGGGCACTTGTTAGAAATTCATATTCTCAGGCCCCACCCCAGGTTGCCTAAGTCAGAGACCCTGGGGCTGGGGCCCAGCAATCTGTGTGTTACCAAGCCTTTCAGAAGATTCTGATGCATGCTAAAGTTAGAGAACCAAAGGTCTGTAGCATAAGTACAAGGGGTCCCCATGAAGCTCACCTAAGAGTGGCTTCCAATCCAGTGTTGACCCATGTGTCTCCATGTCATTGCTCTGCCTTCCAAATCTCACACAAGTGGCTCTCATTGACTAAGTCTAATCAGAAACCTTATGGGGGAGGAGATTATGGGAAATGTAGTTATCAACTTTCTTCTGAAATACACACAGGAAGCTCAGAGAGAGTGGACATGATCGTAGGTTGATGAGGAACGATCTAGCACAATGTGGGGGAAGTTATGGAGTTAGCAAGACGTTTGACTAATGGTTGGAGGTGGTGAATAACCGTGGGGCTTCCGCAGACGCTTTTAGCTTTAAAACCAGGTCCGCACTCCAACTGTTCTTTCTTCTGCCTGGTTAGGTGGCACCTCACTGAACTTTCATATAGATGAGCCTCAGTTCACATGTAGTGGATTTAGTGGCTACATGTGGGTATGTGCTATTTCCAGTCTCTGAGGTAATTACATCAAGTTATACCCGCACACATTGGCGAGGTTGCTATTTCCAGTAAGCTAAGGCGGTTTCTTCCTGCTATGTGTCACATCAGTCACAATGTGTCTGTGGTTTTTCTGCTTGATATTTTAAGTCAAGGAGAAAGGTAAATAATATTTAAGGAACTTGTAAGCCAAGTGTGTAACCATTTTGCACAATTCATGGTTTTATTCAATGAGCTTTAGTACCACAGGATGAGAGTTGTTCCCAAAGGGCCTCAGTCAACTAGACTTTTGAACAGAAATGCAGAATGTAAATTGGGTTTTGACCAAAATCATCCTGCTGTTACTTTTTATGGAACCCATAATTTCTGGTCGAGATCAGGCATGTAGAAAACTGTCATTATAGAAATGCCTTACGGGATTTGACCAACTGCATTTGGAGCACGAATGAATACTTGGCAGCTTGATTCGTATGCCACTTCCAGTTGTATAGGGCTAAATATATATCACATGGTTCTTAGTGATGCTGCTTTCATGGCTTTGTGGATTCCACATACTACCTTTTAGATCCAGTATGCCTCATAATTATTTATTTATAATTTTAAAGCCAGAGGGAAGATGTATTTTCTTTCATTTCCATTCTCAGGGCAGATTTTTCTTTGAGGATGATGGTGAGATGTTTGGAAAACATGGAGAAAAGGAAGACAAACCATATGGTATTTTCCTCCTGGTAACTGAATGTAAACAATTGCTCGAGATTGAATTTCTTTCTTCCTTTGTACTTCCTCCGGGGCTGCTCTGGACTTGGGAATTCAGAGTGAGGTTGGTAACCGGGTCAATACTTGCACAACTGATTTCAAATATTACTTGCATGCTGATGATTCCAAAATTCCAAAGCTGCAAGTATGGATTTCTATGTGTCTGCTGGACGTCTTCATCTGAGGGTCTCATACACAGTTTGTGCTGGACCAAACTGAGGAGACTGCTTTCTACTGTACAGGTGCTAGTTCTCCCTTGCCAGCAATAGTAGACATTTCTTGAGGACAGCGTGCCTTCATCATCATTCTCTTACAAGGCTTGGAGTATAGTACACACTTAACAAATTCCTGTTGATTGGAAAACAGTGGTGGCAACAGCAAGTGGTGTATACAAGCGGGGCGCTGATGAGAATATTCACAATGTGTAGATTTATAATGTCTCCTGTAGCACACCTCTAATTGCCAGAATCCACTTTTAGCCAACAGCATCTTGGCCATTCTAGTGCCTAGTAATAAGAGTAGAAGGCAGTCTGGTACGTTGGAAAGAGCACACGTTTTAGCAGCTGTGTGTTCACATTCTGACTCTGCCCATTAGAATTTATTTAACGACTGACTGTCTCTCAGCTATGAAATGAAGCTAGCAACATCCACCGTAAGAGAGTGCCTTGGAGTTGCTAAAGTATATAAAACGCTTAAATGATGCCTAGTACTTAGTAGATGCTAAATAAACGATGACTTTGCTTGTGCTACTTCAAATCTGTGTGCTCTCTTGTGGTTAATAAGGGATCCTCCCAATCACTGCAAGAGCTTAGGGATGACTGTGATCTCCGTCTTGTAAATGGAGCCCTCAGCTGGTAAGTGGGGAGCTGGAACTAGGAACTGGACGTTTTTCTGACACCAAATCCTTTGCTCATTCCCTTGTTTTAAACTGTCAGCACTTTGCAAAAGCATCCTTATTCTACATCCAAGGCAGAATCAATTCCTGTTTTCTCCTTGTAAAGTGCTCTCTATGTACTGTTTCTGTGATATTTACCATATTACCTTGTGATTAGAGATGGGTCTGAATTCCTGAAAGCATGCAAGATCTTGAAAGCAGGACCTGGTCTGATTTTTCCGGGTGGGCTACATAGTAGGTACTCAATGCAGGTTTGTTGAATTAGGGAGGGGAAGAGTCAGAATGCAGCAGAGTTAAAAGGTTCCCTTAATTAAAGAAAAAGGAACTAAGAGCATTGATTGGGGTATTATTCCAAAGCCAGTGTGAGCTAAAAGACAGGAAGCATCCATGTGCAAGTAATGTGCACAGCCCACCCCACTGAGAATGTTAATTATGTTTTTAAAGGGAGACAGGGAGCCCTGGTTGCTTTTAGCACAAAGCAGTGGGGAGAGGGACGGCCCAGGGAAGGAATGCTAAATACTTTCTCTGATTTGAGTTGCCAGCTCTCTGTGTAACTCTGGGAAGGCAGAGGATTCATGAAAGGTAATTGTGATGTTTATTCATCTGGAGAGATATTTCATCCCTCTTGTTCTGATGATGATTCCACAGGTACCCTTCTTGCACAAGTATCTTTTTTAGTACCTCTCCTTATGACCTTGTCCAAATCCTCTCCTGGTCTAAAGTACTCTGTATCCTCTAGAACTTGGCTCTGTCCATGGTTCCTCTCCACTCTCATATGTTCAAACTGATTCGACATATTCTCAAGGAGAATTTTAAGATGCACTGTCAACATCTTAATGAGCTTAGTCTTTGACTTACTAATTCCACTTTTAGGAATCTCTCCTGTAGAAATTCTCCTTCAAGAAAGTGAAACATATAGTACATGCATAGGCTTATGTGTAATAATAGAAATTAGAAATATCTGCAATGCTCATCAGTAAAAGATTACTTAGATAAATCTTGCCATAGCCATTTTATGTAACTGTTAAAATGAATAAGGTAGATCTCTATGCAGGGATATAGTTCTATTATGTTGAAAAAGGAAGTGGTAGAATAATGTATATTGTGTGGCCTATTTTCATCTACAGAAAAACCCAGAAGCACATGCCCCATTCATTTATTCAACAAATATTTATTGGTGTGTACTGTGTGCCAGACAGCACACAGAAAAAAAAATCTGCCTTTCTGGAGCTTACGTTTTCATCCAGGGAAATTAATAGTAAACACAATCAATAGGAGTACCTAGTATGGTAACATTTATAATAAGCATTAAGGAGAAGTATAGAGTGAACAGGTAAACCTCTGAGGTTGAATGTGGTGGGTCCTGGGGGAATGGGCGGGGCTTTCATTTTCTACTTTACTTCTGTATTGCTCAAATGAGTATGTGTTAGTTTCATTATTTTTTAAGGGGAAGGGAAAGAGTTTCCCCTCTCCCGTACCTTCAACTTTTCTTATTCAGTGAGATGTTTCCGTTCCACTTTAAACACAGCAGTTTCTCTTCCGACTTTAAAGTAAATGAAAATCCTCCCTTATCCTTAAGTCCCTCTGGTTACAGACCTATTCTTCTACCTTTCCCTTCATCCTAAGGTTTTGGGGAGAGTGATGGACATTCAGAGTCTCTGATTTTTTACCTCGCATTTGGTCCTCTCCCCAAGCCCATCTGGCCTTTTAGCCTCTGTGCCGCTGAAGCTGCTCTGATTTCATCAGTGCATTCTGAGGACACCCATCTCCTCCTATTTCTCTGGGTGGTTCTGCTCACAGCCCTCTGGTGTCCCCTCCCTTCCATGAGCTTCTTCATGGTTCTGTCCTGAGGTCACTACTTTTCTCCCCTCTACCTGCCACATTCTCTCTGGGTGACCTCATCAACCCTCATCCTTCAATGGCCTATTTTCTAATGTCTCCCAAGTTTGGAGCTCCATTTGAACTTTCCTTCCTAGCTTTAGGCACCATGTGGCTGTCCCTTTGGGACTTCAAACTGAGCATGTTTTTAAAACTGAATTTACATCCTTCCTCTTAAACTGCTCCTTCTCCTTTATTTTGTTTCATGGTTGGGGGTAATACCATTTAACAGTCAACTAAGGTTGAAAGCTGGGCGTCACCCAATGTGGAAATGTGTCCTACTAATTATAGCCCTTAGCACCAGGCACCATATCCGGCAGGTAGAGGGCACTCAATAAATGTTTGAAAGTAGGAAGGAGGGATTAACTGGAGCTTTGCGACAGAGATAACACCATGAATTTACCCCACTGTTTCATTTTCTTACTGGGAAGAAAGGAATTGGCTATTTCTCAGTCCCTTTGGATCTACGTGAGTTTGCATCTCTAATTCTAGACAGCGGGGTGTGGGTGGTAGTGATGTTCATTACTTTCAGGTCTAGTCATAAGGCATCCCATGTGACCTTCCACATGCTCTCTTACTATCCCCATCTGCATGGCTGGAAGCAAAGGGCTCCAAAGCTTAGAAGACAATAGCATGTAAATGGCAGGAACTAGATCTGCTCCTCATCCTTGCTTGGAAGAAAGCCAAGCAAGAGAGCCACTCATCCAAGAGTGTGGACATTAGACTTTGCATGATCAAGAGAGAAATTCTTACTGGGTTAAGACACTAAGGTCATAAGGTTTGTTGTAGCAGGTAGCATTAATTAGAATAGGCTTCAAAGTGCAGTTCTTCCTTTGGCACTTGACAATACAAAATTATGTTATTTAGCAAATATGTGTTATTTAGACACAAGTACAGTAACTTATCAGCATTGTATTTGACAGTTTGTGACACAGCCCTCTGTCCTAGGAATAAGTCTTCCATTTCTTTCAGGTCTCAAGTTCTCACATGCCTTGAGTGGTGGGTTCATCCTCCTACTTTGTATACAGTGGTTGGCCCATTCTGCAGGCTGAAGTTAGGTTCACATTGACCTTCAAAATGCCCAATGGCTGCCACTATTCCCTAACAGCTTACCAGATCTTTAGCCTCTGTTTCCTTGACCATTTCCTGAAAGACCCTTTGAGTTGCCCTACATTTTCATACCCATACATTAGATATTGGTTTCCTTACGGTAAGTCCAGTGCTACTATTATACAACTTTTTGTCAGCCATTAGGGGGAGAAACTGTACACCAGATAGAAAGTAAATAGAAGATGTGTCTGTGGTGTAGGGCACACCATGCATTACGAACTTGCTTACTCGAGACAGCATGTCACAGTGCTCATGGCTGAGAGTGTGTAAGGCAGTCTGGCAGGCTAGCTTTCCATTGGCTGAGGGCATAAAGCTGTGGTCAGAGCATCAGAAAAATACATATCAACAGTGTACTGTTATGCAGTGCTGTGTATGCAAATGATACGTATTAGGGTTCTCCAGAGAAACAACCATATACGAGGAGATTTATTACAGGAATTGGCTCAGGCAATTATGGAGGCTGAGAAGTCCCACAATTTGCTGTCTGAAAGCAGGAGAACCAGGAAAGCTGGTGGTATAATTTAGTCCAAGTGTGAAGGCCTGAGAACCATGAGCCATCGGTACCTGAAGGCAGGAGCTCAAGCAAAGAGTAAATTTCCCTGCCTACACCTTTTTGTTCTATTCAGATCCTCAACCGGTTGGATGATGCCCATGGGATTAGTGACGGCAATCTTTACTTAATCTACCAATTTAGATGCTAACCTCTTTTAGAAATACTCTCACAGACATATCTAGAAATAATGTTTTACCAGCTATCTGGGAATCCCCTAGCACATTTGAGTTGATATATAAAATCAGCCATCACATAATATTTAGAAAATTATTTCAGAGGCAGACAGATGTTAGTTGGAGATAGAGGTATATCTGCCTGGTCTGCTCTAGCATCAGAGCCAGGAAAGCTGAACTTGGCTGTGAATCTGTATTGTAGTGGGTTACATCTGGTCATGAATAGACTTGGAACAGGTCCTCAATAGTCTGAAAAAGCATTGGCACTGGAAACAGGGTTGCCCTGTAGAGGGAAAGGTTGTCTGATTCCTAGACTACTTGTCTACTCTTGAAGAATTTTGCCTTTGGTTAGCCTGGGAGCCCCAATGTGAGTTTGAATTTGAAGCATGAATTCTTAAAAAAGTGCGTTTGTGTCGGCTTTGTGGCAAAGATTCCTTAGGTCAAGGCCATGGCTTTAATGACTGAGTCTCTCTCCTCCCTGAATATCTGTTTCCATGGTTGGGCTATGAGAGCTGTTATAACACATATACTTTGAGTTTTATTGGGGTTTTGAATGAATTTTGTTGATCATGGCTGTTAGCAGACAGAAGGGAGATTTCTGAGCCTGACACCTTGCTAGATTTGACTGGTGCTTCATGTTCTGTGCAGAAGTCTGAAGAGATCTAAGGTGATAAAGACTCTCCCTGCCTCTTTTCTCATCATTTTCTCCTACGGATTGCCTAGCACCTCTCTGTATTTAATCCCAAACTATACATGATGACTCCTTACATCCATAATTTACAGCTTTATCTACCCATTTCCCTCTCTCCTTTAGTTTCAGTTTTAAAGTCTCTTAGATTAGTGGGACTCTAGGCAAGCACTTATAACTCTACATAACAGTATTCTTTAAGAAAAAAGGCCACCTGTTTGGGTGATTTATATCGTCATCTTTTTGCTTAAGCGTATCTTTTGAATCTTCTAAATTAAATATGTATTTTTTGTACCATAAAAGCTGTTTTTTTTTTTTTTTAAAAAAAAAGATTACTTAAATAGAAAGAATTTTAAAATACTTAAAAAGAAACAAGCAGAGCTGTCTGTCTATATCTTGGTTACAAATACCAAGAATGGACGTTATTCTGACTATTTGAGAAAAGAATACCGGTATCTTGGTGCTGAGGAGATGGAGAGATACTGTGGTTGATGTGTAGCTCATGGGAGAAGGCATGCATAGTGAACTTTGAAATGAGTCAGTCCCTAGTTATCACTCCTAGGTCTGGATTTCCTCTTATGTATAATAAGAACAGTAAATGTCTCATAAGAGGAATATGAGGATTAAATTAGAATGACATTTAGTGCCCATCCCTAATCCATACTAGTCAAGTGAGAGCAGTCATGTGGCATGTGCGCCATGCTACCCAGCTCTCATTCTGATGCTCATGGCAGGCACAAATAATTGATCACAACATCTGTCCCAGTGAGCTAGTATTCAGGCTCAGAAGCCTCCAGGCATAAAACTACAAGTCAAATAAAGTTGGATTTTGATGTCTTGGTAGTAAACACTCAATCTCTAGTAGCCATGATAGTGGTGGTAGTGGTAGAAGTATTAGACCCAGGTATAACTAAGTAAGCTCTTTTTGAAATAATCCTCATACAGATAACAACCATAAAATCTAGACAAAATACAAGATGTAACTACCTGAAGGCATTGGAGAAAGAGCAAAAACAAGCAGATTCTAGATGGGAGTTTACACTTAGAACAGAGAACAGCATTGGGTGAGTTACCTTTTTTCATAGCTTCTAGGCTGAGGGCAGGATCCAATCTGCATCAGGCAGGATAGAAAACTCAGTCTTTCTTGCTGGAAGAACCAGAGGATGGAAGCAATGGCAGGCATTTGAACATGAGGAAATAATCCTGGAAAGAGAGATGCAGAAAAAGGGAGGGTACCGATAGAGTGTATAAACTTCAAACTACCAAGCTAAGGATAAAATAATTAAACTGAAATTTGAATTATGTCTAAGACATAGTGTTTGCAGTTTGAACTCAAACAATCAAAAAAAAATCCAACACTCTTCAGAGAAATAAAACACAATATAGGCTTTCCATAACATAACAAATATAGACTCTCTGCCTGATTTCAAATATCCAGGATAAATCCAGAGTTACTCAGGATATTAAAAAACTGAAAAGTATGACCCATTTTAAAAAGTTAAGACAATTGTAGACAAATAGATCAATGGAACAGAACAGAGAGTCCAGGACTAGATCCACACAAATACAGTCAACTGATTTTTGACAAAAGAACAAAGGCAACTCAATGGAGTTGAGTTAAAATCAGATAGATTATAGCCATAAGTGTAAAATGCAAAACTATAAAACTCGTAGAAGATAGCGTAGAAGAAAATTTAGATGACCTTGGGTTTGGTGATGACTTTTTAGATGTAACACTGAAAGCATGATCCATGAAAGAAAAATTAAGTCAGACTTCATTAAAATTAAAAACTGCAAAAGACACCATTAAGAAAATGAAAAGATAAGCCACACACTGGGAGAGAATATTTGCAAAACACATGTCTTATAAAGGACTGTTGCCCAAAATATACAAAGAACTCTTAAAACTCAACAATAAGCCAAACAACTTGATTTTAAAAAATGGGTAAGCTATCTGAACAGAGCACCAAAGAAGATATACAGATGGCAAATAAGCACGTGAAAAGATGTTCAACATATGCTATGAGGGGATGATAAATTTGAACAACATAATACTGCTACACACCCATTAGAATGGCTGAAACCAAAACACTGATAACGTCAAATGCTGATGAGGATGTGAAGCAAGAAGAACTCTCATTGCTGGTAGAATTCAAAATGATACAGCGACTTTGGAAGACATTTTGGCAATTTCTTACAAAACTAAACACAGTCTTACTATAAGATCCAGCCATCATTCTCTTTGTTATTTACCCAAATAAGTTGAGAACTTATGTCCAAATGAAAACTTACACATGAATGTTTATAGTAGCCCAAGTCATTACTGTCATAGCTTGGTAGAAACCAAGATGTCCTTCAGTAGGTGAATGGATAAACAAGCTTTGGTATATCCATACAATGAGGTATTATTTAGTGATAAAAAAAATTATGAGGTATCAAACCACAAAATAACAAGGAGGTGAGTTAAACACAAATTGCTAAGTGAAAGAAACCTGTATAAAAAGAACTACACTTTGGATTATTCCAATTATATGACATTCTGAAAAAGCAAAATTATGGAGACAGTAAAAAGATTAGTGCTTTCCAGGAGATTGTGGGGAGGGAGGAATGGATAAACAGGTGTAGCACAGGGGATTTTTAGGGCAGTGAAACTTCTCTATATGTTAACTGTAACGGTGGATACGTGTCACTCAAAATTAGTTAAAACCCATGGAATGTACAACATAAAGGGTGACCCTAATACATTAGGGGTAAACTGTGGCTTGTAAACTGTGCACTTAATAATGATGTATCAACATTGGCTTATTAATTATAAAAATGTACCATACAAGATATTAATAGGGGATACTGTGTGTGTGGTGTGGGAGAGGTAAGGGAGCATAGGAATTGTCTGTACACTAACTTTTTCTGTAAAACTAAACTACTCTAAAATATTAAGCATATTAATTTTAAAAAGACAATTAGGAGTAACATCAGCCAAAATGCCAGAGTAGGAAGCTCTGGAGGTTATTCCTCTCCAGCAACACCAAAAATTTGGCAAAACCTACTTGAATCAAGCTTATCAGAACTCTGAAAGACAGTCAAGGATTGATAGCAACCAATTGAATGCTTAGCCAGGAGAAAGGCCACTGAAACAGAGTAGGAGCTCCTTTTTATTTATTTTTTTGCATTTTTACCTACCCTTCCCTCCCCTGGCCCCTGGCACAGTGGTACTCTTGAAGACAGCAGCTTGTATTTCCAGTGTGAGTACATGATTCTGGAGGAAGCAGAGTGGGTCTAGTCCCAAAGAAATTGTGCTTTTCCGTTTTGACCTTACTGGGGTTTCCTGTAGGATTGCCATATGGGGCTTCCTTTTGTTTCACCTAACTCTACCTGGGAAGAGTGTCTGCATAGTCTTCAAGAAAAAAAAAAAAAGGCAAAGAAATGAACAAGCTGCTGCCACCTGAGGAAAAAATAACAGTTGAGGAAAATGATAAACGCACTGAAATCCTGAAAAGAAAAGCCAGGGATTAACCTTTTGTGAAGGAAATAGGGGCTTTGAAAAGCTACCATGTATTTGGGCAACCCAGAAGGACATGCACATGCTCAGGGCAGGACCTATGCTCAGAAAAGACCTGAGAAGACCATAAGTTTTTACTCCTGGCTTGTCTTTAGTATCAGAGTAAGTGAATTCTAAGGCAGAGTTGTAAATGTCCTGTGTTGAAGGAGTGCCTTGACATAAAGTCAACTTGCAAAGACTGGGAATATACTTTTTTTTTTTTAATTTAAAAATTTTTTGAAATGTTTCCTATTCTTTTTCTTTCTCTTTGCACATCAGAATATCCAAAATGTCCACTTTTAAATGAAAAACGATGAAGCATGCAGAGAAACAAAAAAGTATGAATTTTTCACTGCAAAAAAAAAAAAAGAAAAATGAACAGAAACTGTCCCTGAGGAAGCAGACATTGGACCTACTAGACAAAGACTTTTGATCAACTCTCTCAAATATTCTTGAAAAGCTAAAGGAAACTATGGCCAAATAACTAAGAAAACCAAGAGAGCCATTTCTCAATAAATAAGGAATATCGATGAAGAGAAAGTATAAAAAAGAATCAAATAGAAATTTTGGAGCTGAAAAATACAGTAACTGTAATGAAAATACTTACTACAGGGGTTTAGGAATAGATTTGAACAGAAAGAAGAAAGAATCAGTGAGCTTGAAGATATGCCAAATTAAATTGACCAGTTTCAGCAGCAGAAAGAAAAAAAAAAAGAATGAGGAAAAATGAACAGAGCCTAAAAGACTTGTGGGACACCCTCTTACCTACACACACGATGGGAGTCCCAGAAGAATAAGAAAGAGAGAAACGGTCAGAAAGAATATTTGAAGAAATAATGGTCTAAAACTTCCCAAAATTGATTTTAAAAGTATGAATCTACACATCTAAGAAGCTCAGTAAACTCCAAGTAGGATAAATCAAAGATATCCACATTGAGACACATTATAATAGCCAACTTCTTAGCAGAAACCATGAAAGTCAGAAGGCAGTGAGATGACATACTTAAATTGTTGAAAGATAAAAACTGTCAACCAATAATTCTACATATGGCAATAATCTATTTCAAGAATGAAGGATAAATTAAGACATTTCTAGATAACAGAAGATGGAGTTTATTAATAGTAGACTTGTCCTATAATAAATGCTAAAGGAAATCCTTCAGGCTTAAATAAATGAACACTAGGCAGTAACTTAGAGCCATGTGAAGAAATAAAAAAAATTGGAAAAACATTTATAAAAGATAAATATAAAAACCAGTGTTACTGTTTTTTGTTTTTTGGGTTTTTTTTTTTGGTTTGCAGCTCCTCTTTTTCCCCCCTATATTACTTAAAAGAGAAAGGCATAAAACAAAAATTATAAATCTGTCATAATGTGCATGTAATATATAAATATGTAATCTGTGACAATATCAATATATGGGAAGAGGAACAAAGATATGTAGGAGTAGAGTTTTTGTATATTATCGAACCTAAATTGGTATCAGTTCAAAAAAGTTACATAAGTTTAAGATGTTAATTACAAGTCCAAAGGTAACCGCTAAGAAAATATTTTTTAAAAATTCAGGAAAGGAAATGAGAAGAGAATCAAAATGGTATACTATAAAAATCAATTAAAGGCAGTAATGGAGGAATTAAGAAACAAATAAAAATGTATAACATATGGAAAAGAAATAGCAAAATGTCAGAATTTCTTCCATAATTATTTAAATGTAAATGGATTAAACTTTCTAATTAAAAGGTAGAGGTTGGCAGAAAAGATAAAAAATATGATTCATCTATACATTGTCTACAACAGAATCACTTTAGTTCCAAAGAAAAAAAATGAAAATGATGGAAAAGATATTCTATGCAAAGAGTCCATACAGTGGAACATTATTCACCTATATACAGAAATGAAGTAATGGGACTTCCCTGTGGTGCAGTGGTTAAGAATCCGCCTGCCAATGCAGGGGACACAGGTTCGAGCCCTGGTCCGGGAAGATCCCACATGCTGCAGAGCAAATAAGCCCGTATACCACAACTACTGAGCCTGCGTTCTAGAGCCTGCGAGTCACAGCTACTGAGCCTGAACGCCACAACTACTGAAGCCCACATGCCCTAGAGCCTGTGTGCTGCCACGACTGAGCCCACGCACTGCAACTACTGAAGCCCGCACACTCTAGGGCCCGCATGCCGCAACTACTGAGGCCTGTGCGCCTAGAGCCCGTGCTCCACAACAAGAGAAGCCACCACAATGAGAAGCCCGCACACCGCAACGAAGAGTAGCCCCTGCTCACCGCAACTAGAGAAAGCCTGCACACAGCAACGAAGACCCAATGCAGCCAAAAAAAGACAAAGAAATGAAGTACTGCGACATGCTGCAACATGGATGAACCTTGAACACATTATGCTAAGTGAAAGAAGCCAAACCCCAAAGCCCAGATATTGTATGTTCCATTAATTTGAAATATCCAGAATAGGCAAATCCATAGTGATAGAAAGTGGATTAGTGGTTGTTACGGCTGTCAGGAAGGGGTAATGGGGATTGGCTGCTTAAATGGTGCAAGATTTTCACTAGGGGTGATGAAAAATTCTGAAACTAGATAAATGGTGATGGTTGCACAACACTGTGAAAGTACTAATGCCACTGAGTGGTACAGTTTGAAATGGTTACATTGGTAAATTCTAACGTACTATCAGTGGAGACTGACCCAAAGATAATGGAAATAGCAGAAAAGGATTTCAAAGTAGCTTTTATAACTATGTCCAGTGTCTTAATAAAAATACGTTAATAATAAATGAAAAGGTAGTGCTAAAGCCAGGTGGCCAGTCAGAAAACTAGACCTCATGACAATTCAATATCAAGAGGGTTCAGATAATGAGAAATTAAATAATCCATAGCATGAGTCTAAGATTTCATCAGGATGTTACAGAACTCTCTAAAGGAAGGGGTGCTTCCTTTCTCTGCTGCAACCCACAAAAGGTCTTACAGCTGGTCTTGAGCCTCTGTTTCAAACTAGTAAATTTAATGCATTCACATCTTTTACTTTAGGCTGCTTGAAACTTAAAATTAGAGTGGAATAATATCAAAGAGAGTCTTCAGTATCCTCATCTGGGTTTCCAGGGTTGAGCCTTCAGAAACTAGTGTCATTTCTTGAGATTACCTTATGTGCCAATAAATCTTGCCTTAGATTCCTAAACACAGATCATGCACTCATATGCTTGGCTTAAAGGAAAAGCAGAATTTGAGGCTGAAGAGTCTCAAAGTATCCCTGAGTCCCTTCTTGCTCAGGCAACTACCAAATTTTTATCAGGTGTCTAGTCAAAAAATTTGTCATTGGATCAAACAACATTTGTTATTTTGAAGTTGAACATTTAGTTTGCACAGATGCTATGTACATTCTTTTATTTTCTCACCAGAAGCCATATGTTACATTCTGACTGGTGATAGAAAATATTGAACAATGAGATGCAGAGCTGCTGTTATCAAAGCAAGAATAACACATTTAAAATATGCACTATTGAATTCTGTAGCAGACTGAAATTAATTACTCTTAGGCATGAAATCTCTAAATGAGGTTGTTAAGTTTTTCTTCAGAACAAAAAATAGAAAAATCTGACTCCTTCATACATTGTCCCCCACAAAGTAGTAATTTTTCCAATTGATTTCTTTTGTTCCAAAAGCTGAAAGGCATCTCAATTGAAAATCCAACCTTTAAAAATTATTATTCACTTCATATATAATGATGTGTAAAGTTAAAAAATAACTGTTCCTGGTTATGAATCTTGTTATTTGGCAAATGAATATGACATAGGACAATGACTGTATAACTAGATGTAGTTCCTGGAGGGTTAGGTTATAGTTTGTGATCTATATTATTTCATAGTTGGCCACTAGGGTAAGACGGTTGTGCTCAAGTGGTGACATGTAATTCCTCCTTTTAAACTTGAAAGGAATCTATTTTAAGAGTATGTCTCTTACAACCAGAATTTTAACTGGGAAAAGCAGCAAACACACTTATACTTCAAAACCCTATTTTCTAACCTGTTCCATGCTTCATACAAGGAGCCACATAGTCTTAGGATAGTTTGTCTCTAGAACACTACAGATTCTGTAAGTGAAAGCCTCTAGTTACTTAGTAATACCCCTTATGTTTTTTTTCTTTCTTCCATTTCCTTTTCTTAATTTTAACAGCTTACCACCATTTCTCATTGTAGGTGTGGTAAATTGTATTATTCACAATTATTTGTTTGTGCTCCCTTTTTGACCCACATCCATACAGCCTTAGTATATTTCCACACCCATTGACATTAAGCTTGGCCATATAATCTTCTTTAGCCAAAGGAACCTATCTGAGCAGAAGCTTTAAGTGATTTGGCCTTGTACCTCTTGTTCTTGCTCTTTCATGAGATTAGCGTGCTCTAGAACTTGGCTTTTCTTTCAGGCTGGAGTCTGTTATGAGAAGACAAGTGGAGCTAAGCCTAGCAGAGCCATAGTTGTAGCCCTTTTGTAACATGAGCAAAAAATAAATGTGTATTTTTGTAAATTATTGCAACATTGGGATATTTGTTACTTGGCAAAAACTGACTAATATACCAAAGAATACCAACAAATAAAACTTCTTTTTCCTTTGTGCCGTTCTCTCCATAGTAGACACATTGCCCATCAAAATCAGTATGAGGGACAGACTTTCCCAGAAATTTTGAGTTTCTTTGACAGCAAGGCTGGGAACCTCCCTAGTCATTTTGGTATCCTCAATACTTAGCATAGGGTAAGATACAATGAATGTTTGATGAATGAATAGTTACCTTGATCTGCACATTCAATCTTTGTGCCCCAAAGAGGACCTTTTAAACTCTCAACTGGTTCTTCCCAACCCGTCACCCTCGGGTCTCTTGAGTTTATTCTCTACAATCTCAAATTAACCTGTACAAAAGGGGTAAGGGGAAGAAAATGTTATAAAGAAAAAATACTATTAAAAATAACAGTTGTATATATAGACTTAGTCCCTACTATGTGCTAAATGCTGGCATAAGTAGTTTAATCCATTTTATTATTTAAATCTCACAAACAAACCAATGAAGTAAATTCAAGTAGTATTTCTCTTTTTTCTCTTTTGAACAGAGGAGAAAGTAACTTTCAAAGTCTGCAGCTGGTTAGTGATTAACTTTAGGATTTTGAGCCCAGATACTGTGATCACAGAATTGTGTTCTTATGCCATTTTATCATCCTCACATACTGTATTTCAAAGACAATTGAATCTAAAGTTTGCATGATTTGATGTTTTGTATTGCCCTCAGAATAGCTTTTTACAAATTGACCAAGTAGCAAGTTTCAGTCATGTCAGAATTCCCTAGGTTGGCAGTGTCTTGGGTTGTTGAGACAGAGAACATCAGAAATCTTTTTCTTTGCTCTTCTTGGGTTCACCCTGACTAGCAGGTGATCTTTGAGGAAAACTTTTGTATTTGACAGTTTTTTTGTTTTTTGTTTTTTTTAATTCTGCGAAGTGCACGAGGATTAATGAGACAATTGCCTGCAAAGTGCTTTGAACTCTGGGGAGCCAAGAGGAGATTTAAGTGCAAGGAATTATTCCCCTACATAAGTCAGTACTGAGTTTTTAAATAGAAATCCCCTTTAAAGAGTAACACGAAGGTTGTGATAAAAATCAACAAGTGCCAAACAATTTAATAAGGTTAAATGTCTCCCAGTGACAGTGAGATGTGAGAGGCTGTCAAAAAAGAAATGTAGAACCAAAATCTAAGCCAGGGAGGCCCTCAGAGGTGTCCAGTTTAAACCATTTATTTAAAAAAAATGAGGAAACATGCCCCAAATGCAAAACTAGTTGGGTTAAGTGTCTTGCCCAAGGTCACACAGCTGGTTAGGACTAATGAAGAAGGGACTATTGATGTATGGTGGATACCAATGACATGTATCTTGAGATTCTATCATCAAGGAGAAGGGAGCACAGGGGACTGGGTTGCTGGGTGGAACTTGTACTGAGCCGAAGGACTGGCGAGATTTGAGTAAGTGAAGGAGTGAGGGAGATACATTCCATGTTATTAAAACTGTGTGACCTCAAGTTTAGAGGCTGAAAAAAATCACACCACCTTAATACTATAATTTGATGTAGGCTCAGTAGAAGATGCAAACCTATTATTATTTACTGATGTTTTCTCAGCCTCTTATTCCAAACCTCTCTTCCTCTTTTTGCAAACACAAATGGTATCTTGCATGTGTGAGGCATTGGACTGAGTCCTAGGTTCTTGGAAGGAAAGTACGAGTACAAATTGATAAATTATGCTCTATATTAAGGAGATAATGTATCTGTTGATTGATCATTCAGTCGTCCATCTATCCATCCATCCATCCGTCCATCCATCAACTTATACTCCCTTGTTACTGAATAGATGATGAGAATATAAGAGGTGGAGAGAGAATACCGTGTTTGTTCAGAGAAGGCAGAGATTGATTCCAGTAGGAGAGACAGTAGTAGCAAAACGATAACCAACATTTATATTGGGCTTATTATAAGCGAGTCTGTGTTTAAGGGCTTTACATGCATACTTTACTTAATCCTCACCACTATTCCATGTGGTAGTTTCTATGTCAATAGGAGTCTGTCTCTCCACTTCTCTTGGCTCTGTTTTCCTCTGCCTTGGCTAGATCCTCGGTGTAGTCTCCAGAGTGGTGGCAGAGTTACAGTGGAGTATGAAGCCTAATTGGGGTCTGAGGCAAAGGGAATAATCAGTATATTACTAATCCTGCCTTCCTGGTAAAATCTGATATATTTTTTACTATTTTTGGCGTTATTTTTGATTTTTAAAATAAAGTATCGTGATTACTGAGTTTTTAAAAGGATTTTAAAAAGGTTTTTGTGAAAGGATTCCCCCCTCTAGTTAATTAACATACATGTCATTTCACATATTTATCTTTTATTCTGAGGGTGGAGAACTTTTCAATTCTGCTCTCTTAGCAAATTTCAGTTACATAATACAGTGTTATCAATTATAGTCACCATGTTTTACATCAGATCCTCGGACCTTATTTATTTTATACTGGAATGTTTGTTACTTTTCCCAGCCTCACCCTATTTCCCCCAGTTCCTCCCAATACCTGGCAACAACTCAACCACTTTTCTATTCTGTTTCTTTGACTTTTTTTTTTTTTTGGTTCCACGTATAAGTGATCCCATAGAATATTTGTCTTTGTCTAGTTTATTTAGGTCAGCATAATGCCCTCAGGGTCCATCCATGTTATCACAAATGGCAGGATTTCTTACTTTCTCCTAGCTGAATAATGTGTATTCCATAATATATGTGTGTATATGTATTCAGTTATGTAGGATATATGTATTCATTAATGGACACACTTAGGTTGCTTCCACATCTTGGTGATTGCGAACAGTGCTGCAGTGAACACGGGAGTGCAGATCTCTCTTTATATCCTATTTTCATTTCCTTTGGGTATACACCCAGAAGTGGGATTGGGTAGTTCTCTTTTGAATTTTCTGAGGAAGCTCCACATTGTTTTCCATAGTGGTTGTACCAGTTTACGTTCCGCGAGTAAGAGCTTTTTGGTAACCCTCCTTAGGTTCTGCAGCTGAAGCAAGTGCCACGCTCCCCTCTCCTCACCCTAGCCCCAGTCCTGAAGAATGACCTCCACCAGTTCCAGAGAGTTTCCTTCACACTAGTTCTACCAGCCAGGGCTGTCACTGGCCTGACATCGGCCCCGCACGCATCCCTGAACCACTGCAGTGCTGAAGAGCAGTGCGGTGCCTTGACTGGACTCTGGAACGGGGAGTGGGATCAGGTCCCTTTCCAGCTGCTGAGAGCAGAGCGTGGTGGAGGGACACCTTACTTACGGCTTCCCAGAAGCAGAGCTTGAAATAGGGATTTGTATTCAGGTGATTTTGGGGAGAGGGCAGGAGTTGTGCTCCGGAGATGGGGGTGAGGAGGTGGAAGATTGCTAAATGAACGTGTGGTTTCAGGGTAAGACCGCCTTCAGTGTGATGTCACTCCGTGGGAGCAGGGAGCCCACCTTTTGTGCCCTCCTGCTCGTCAGTCCCTGGCTGAGGCCTGGCAGTCGGGGAGGGAGGCAGCTCCGTCCGGCTGAGGACACTTAGCAAATTGGGCAGCTGTGAATTATCATCAGCCGAGAAACGGGAGCCAGGGCTGGCTGCAAGGGCCAGTCAGGGGTCTGGCCAGGGCCCCACCAGTGTCCAGTACAAGGGGTGGTCCTGAAAGATACTGTTCCCAGAAAGGGAAATGGATCCATTCAGCACTTACGGGATGTCCTCTCCACTTAGCTCCTCAGCAAAGGAAACGGAATTAACTGTCCCTTAATGACAACTATTTTAGTGAAGAAAAGATATCTCTCTCTCTCTCACACACACACACACACACACACACACACACACACACACACACACACACACACACACTCTCTCTCATATATCCTCATCTGGAATATTGAAAAGCAGAAGCAGCTGCCTTCTTGCTGCCTGGTTCAGAAGTAGAAGCTTTTAGCCGAGAGTCGTGGACAAGCTCACCTGGGTTCGCTCCCGCACAGCCCACCTGGGTCCCAGGACGCCGATGAATCATGCTCACAGCCCGTGTGCAGGCCCCGGAGTGGCTCTGCAAGATAGCATTATGATGAGCAAAATGGACTTCCTCCTTGAAAATTCCATTAGGGAAAGTGTCATGGCATTTAGAGTTTCCATATACCGGGGAAATTGTACTGGCGGAGTGAACTGCAGTCAGGAGAGGAGAGGAACCGGCTGTCGGCTGCACGCCAGGCCAGGCAGCCTGCATACTGCTCCTCTGTCACCTGGGGGGAGCCCTGTCACCCTTTCATTAGCAGTAATTGAGTGCCTACAGAGGGGGTAATTACCAACACCAGCCGGCCCTCCCAGGCTCATCTGTCTTTATCATCTCAGTAAGAGTATTGATCATTACCAGGGCCCTCTGTTCCTTTGGAGAGGGACGGGGAAATGGGATTAATAAGGCCTGAAATGTATTGTGTAACACACGCCGGCAGGGAAGACAAAGCGGAAGTACTGAGAAATGGTGAGCCCTTGACTTCCTGGGGTGTCCAGGCTGCTGATACTCCTGGGTGCTGCCTTTTCAGGGACTTAGGCTCAGATTCTCTAGCACCCTAGCATCCTTGATTTTGTAGGAGCCAACACAACTCCACAGATACAAAATAAAATCAATAGCTCCCCTCCAAAGGCATCTTTCTACCGGTACCATCGAAGTAAACAAAGTAAATAAAATAAATAAAATAATGATGGCTGGGGAACCAAATCATTATTCTGAAAGCTGGTATGTAAAGGGAAAGAATCAAGCATCTAACTGGTTTGGCTGTATGAACTGTGTCAGGGTACAAAGAGTTGGTGACGGGAAGTTTCAATAAAAAGGAAGTGGTAAAATTAGAACAGAGGTACTCAAACACCATTGCGCATCAGAATCCCCCGGAGGGCTTATTAAAGCACTGACGCTGGCCCCTACTCTGGAATTTCCGACTCAGAGGTCTGGGGTAGGGCTGGAGAACTGCATGTCTAAGAAGTTCCCAGGTGATGCTGCTACTGCTGGTCCTGGGACCACACTTTGAGGATCACTGGATGAGAGCGTCACTGGTTTGCAAACCTTCATGAAATAACAGATGTAGGCAGTGATCATCAGTGAATTAATGTCACAAAATAAGAGGCAGCTAAACAGTGTATACCTCTCGATGGAAGTAGGCAAAACCGCCTGTGTGTACTGTCGAGATACTGATCCTGAATCAGTCAAGCCAGATCTAGCTACCAGTTTATAGGAGGTACAGGGGACAGAGAAACAAGTTAAACAACGTCGCCACGAGGATGCAAACAGCAAAATCCCAGCTGTGGGGAGCTCTTCAAGACAAACAAGTCATTTATCACTGGGAGGAAAAGAGAGGAAGGAGGGCAATGTATGGATTCTAAAAGACTTAAGAGACACGTGATCCTGGTGATGGGACTCTTTTGGATGCTGAACTGATGCAACGAACTGTGAAAAAGAAAACTGTGAGGCAGGCACAGAAACTTGAAAGCTGACCAGATATTTGATGACATCGGGGAATTATCACCACCCTCACTCTCTGCATGCCCGGTTTCCTTCTCAACACTGAATTCTCAGCTTAACTATCATCTTTTCAAAGAGATTTTCACTGACCCATCTTTCTTAGATAGCTCCCCCTTCTCTTAGCATCCTCTTCTTTTACTGCATACAACTGACAACTCGTAATTATTTGTTTGCTTTTTCTGTCTGTCTCTCCTAGAGTGAAAACTCCATGAAACCCATGGCTCTCTTAGCTCTCATCTCCCCAGTGCACACATAGCTAGCAGCACAGTAAATGCACAGTATTGATTTCCTGAATGAATGATCAATAAATCTTAGGGAATTCTGGTGTTTCAAAATCCTTTCCCCATCCCTGCTTTTAACTTTTATCTGAAATTCACAGAGCCCTGTAAGGTGGGAAGTTATATTTTGCCATTTTTTCTTAGTGAGGTCAAATGTGAGTGTTGTCCCCAAGATCACAAATTGTTCTGAATCAGCAAAGCCGGGTCAAAACGCAGTCTTTCCGACTTGAAACGTGATGATCTTTCTGTTCCAACAAGTTTTCGTTCAGAAGTGTCTGAACATCTAAAAATAGTCATTTTAATAGTTAAACTTATACTTGAGTAATTGGTGGGAGAGAGGGAGCTCTGTTTAAGGATATATTCATTTTCTCTGTTCATAGAGGCCAGGGTAGGGAGCACCTAAGATGTTGCATATCTGGGTGAGAGCAGTAGTATATTGTCCATGGAAAGTGAGTATCTTTGAAGTGTATCTGTTTGCCGTTTGCTCTCCTAGCTGGAGGTGGTCTCCTGGGGTGGATTTGGCAGCTCATTTCTGTCAGCGTGGTAACATATTTAGGATTTCCCGTGTGTGTGTGTGTGTGTGTGTGTGTGTGTGTGTGTGTGTGTGTCTTTCCCTACCTCTGTTTTTTTTTTTTTTTTTTTTTTTTGGCTGCTTTGGGTCTTTGTTGCTGCTTGCAGGGGCTACTCTTCATTGCCATGCACGGGCTTCTCACTGTGGCGGCTTCTCTTGTTGTGGAGCACGGGCTCTAGGCATGTGGGCTTCAGTAGTTGTGGCTCACGGGCTCTAGAGCGCAGGCTCAGTATTTGTGGTGCACAGGCTTAGTTGCTCCGCGGCATGTGGGATCTTCCCGGACCAGGGCTCGAACCCATGTCCTCTGCATTGGCAGGCAGATTCTTAACCACTGCACCACTAGGGAAGTCCCATACCTCTGTCTTTTTCTTTGTCTTTTTCTCTCTTTCTCCATCTCTCTGTCTCTTTTTCCTCTAAATGTCTCTATCTCCATCACTTTCTCTGTCTCTATATCTCTTTTTCTCTTTCTCCAACTCTATACCTTGATCTCTGTTTTAGTCTCTATTTCAGTATCTCTATTTCTTTCTATCTCAATTTCCATCTCTCTACCCGTAACCTCCTGCCTCTTCCCAGCTTCCGCCACATTGTTTTCTGCTCCCCATTCACTGAAAACCTTATTAAGAGAACTGTCCACAAGTGTTGCTTTCCATTTCACCTCCTATTCTTTCCTCCATCCAGTCTACATTGGTTTCTCTTCTTTCCATTCTCAAACTGTCTTTGACAAAGAACTGGACATTTTCCATATTTCCAGATCTGATGGGCTATTCCCGTGTTACTTGCCCTCAGAAACACTGGACACCTACCATTCCTTCTTCATTGAATGATTACTCTCTCGGGGTGTTAGGATTGATTAACTGCCACAGGAAGTAATCACAAAATCTCAGTGGCTTAACAGTATCATAGTTATAATAAAGGGAAGAATAGGGAGGATCGTGTGGGAGATTTTTATGGGCGAGGCTTGGAGTAACGTACATCACTTCCACCCATATTCCATTTGCCGTTTGTTAGTCCCTTGGTCCCTCCTGGATGCAAGGGGTGCTAAGAAATGTTGCCCCTTGCTGGGCACGTACTTCCCAGCAATAATCCTACACTTTGGACAGTGAGTTTGAGTCTGTGGGGGGCAGTTAACCGATCTTGCCCATAGGTGGAGAGACGCGCAGGTGCCAGGTCATGTATGTATGGCTCAGGTCTGCAACGCAGTGCTCAGCATACTGTCTCCCCAAATCTTCTTTGGCCAGTGGAGGTCACTTTTCCCGGGTCACCCTGTTTTTCCCCTAGTGTGGGTCTTAACTCCTTATGAAGACACCCCACAGATAAAGATTTCATGGGGCCCCCAGATCACTTTCGCACCTAGATCTTCTCTGGAAAGTGGACTGTTTGATCCAGGTTGCTCTCTTCTAGGTCCCCAGTGGAAGCTAAATTGCCCTGATACAGAGGAACTGGATTTCTTGGTGGGAGGCACACTTTAATGATTTCTCGTTTAACGTGTTCCCTGTGTTCTTTGGGCTCTCGTCTGTACTCTGGGCTCATTTGGGTCATAGAAGGAACACAGTTACCCAGCACCACACCACAATTCTGCAATCCTTTCTATGTCACATTAGAAAAAACAAAAAGCATATATCACGGGTACAACATGTGTAGACAGTTACTGGCTTTATTCCATGTGGATGCTTAAGGCTTTTTATTTTAATATGCCCACAGAAATCGTAGGAGCTCTCAACATGTTCCTTCTTTATCTGGAGGAAGATTTATTATATGGTGGGTCTCTTAATGGTGTCCCCATTTGATCACAGAGGCTGGCTCAGAATCAAACACGTTCTGGGGTTTGCATGGGGAAGGAAGAACTGGACACTCAAGCCAGGCAATCCGTTTGCATAAAGAGCCATCCAGCTGGGTGGCAGGTTGGAGAGTATCCAACTCTGCTTGACTGTGACTCTCCCAGCCCTCGGAGAGTCTCCGTATAGGCTGTCCAGATCTTCTCTCTTGCGAACTTGCCTTACTCTTTAAGATTTAGTCGATAGGGCACACCATCAACATAGGATCTGTGTCTGTTCCTGATGATTAGCATTCTTGGAGCACTCCACGGCCTCTCAGAATTGCTGAAAAGGTATTAGCCCAGGTCATTTATAACCACTGCACTGTAATACCTGAGAAATTGTAGGCACAAGAAGCAGGGTACCTGAGGCTGGAGCATACCAAGGCCCATCTCTGGCCATCTTCACTTCGGTGCAGAATAATTCATTTGAATAAATATTCATTGAACAGTTAACATTCTATGCCCAGTACTAGGTAATTAGGGATATAAACAATAAACAAAATAACAGTGGATGCTCTGACCCCCCTTCAGGACTTAAGGACTTAACTTCCAGCTGTTGTTGAGTGCTGTTGGCTGACAGACTTCAGTTGTCAACCCTCTTCCAGAGCTGACTCAGCCAGAGCAGGTTGCCTCGCCCAAGGTCACATGCCCATCCCATGGCAGCCCATATGTAATGATTGGTCTGAAGGTCTAACCCTGAAGGGCCACCCCAGCTTCAGAGTTCCCCACAGGGTTGGCTGAGGCCCTGTTGAGACTGCATTGCAGCCCAACTGTTCCCTTTGCCCAGTTCTGCCTCCTCCCCCTTCCTTCCTCAGGGGGTGTTCTCAAGAGTCCTCATCGGTAGCCTTCCTGCATGCTAATATCTATGTCAGGGTCTGCTTCCTGGGGAACCCAAACTGAAACAGTGGGATGTTGAGGGACCTTCTGATTTGAGGAGCTCACAGTCGAGCTATAGAAATAGATGTGCAAGTGACAGTAATCCATCGTGTAAGTACTGTGCTCCAATTGGAGTGGGAGCTGGTGCTATAAGGACATTGAAGAAGAAGTGACAGAAAACTCTTCCCCTCTTTTCCTTCCTTTCCATCGAAAGAAGAGCTCAGGGGCCCTGTCCTAAATGGGAGCAAGGATGTGGGATCCTTATCACTTGGCATAGCCAGGATGTGAAAGGATGTCCATGAGCCATTCATTCTTATTTCTCTTTCACAACTTCTTCCTCTCTACACTTGCATAACACCTTGATTTTCATTTCAAGTGGTGGGTGGGACTTTCAGCAGCTCCCAGGTAGGCATTGCATATTCTGCCATGGATCTAAGAGGCCAGCTCCCAGCTAATGGGTTTCGGAAGATCAGTAACCCAAGTTGTTCCCAGACTTGCTAAACCAGATTTAACATCTATAATGTAAAAAATAAAAGGCTCAGAGAAAGAAGAGAGCTCATCAAAAGAGAGCTAGATTACATCATTAGACCTTTAATTAACCTGATGACTTGGACTTGAGAAAAATCAATGGAGCTTTCTCACTTGTAGGGAAGAATAAATATAATATTTTATGTGCAAATATTTATCTTTTTGTTCTATTTCAGCATGCAGTTTCTTTGGTGGGTGCCTGTTGGGCTCGTTTTCTTTTTGAAAGTTTATGAAAACTTTATGTATTTATTTTTTTACGGGAAATGTAATAACTATATTTGGAATAAGATTTTAAAAGATCTTAAAAGTTAAAAAAAAACTTGGCAGGAAATAAGTAGTGTTTTGATTTGAAAAGCTTTGTGTGTGTATGGAGGGGTGTAAAGGGGCGTGAAAGCATTTTTCCATGCTTTATAAATAAATAAATATTTAGGTTTAAATTTGTTCCTAAGACTTTTGAATTGTTTAATTCACCAGGTGAATTGTTTATTTCACCAGGAGTTCACTGGGCAACAAAGTACTGCATTAGGTACTTTGAAGAGACCTCAAAGAAGTTCTAATTTAATTAATCTAAATCTATGTAATGCACAGCTGTAGCTATGCTGTTCTGTTCAGTGTTCATGTGTAAAGACAATTCTCTTAGCCTCACAAGTTACTTGTGAACAGCACGCATTAAACCTGGCAGCACCCAGGACACCTTACAATTCTTTCTTTCCCCATTCACTAGTCGAGGCTTGATAGTTACCTTAAGGGTCTGCATATCTATACATAGATTTTCCCTTTGTTCCTTCCTTTATGATTCCAGCACTTGAGTATTCATAAAAAAAAAATTCAGATCAGGATTGAATAAGTCAAGCTGAGTTTTAGGAAATACAGACTATTCTGGCTTTATATGGCAGAAATTCAGGGACTTAGGTATTAACAGCCTCACTGGAGGGCCTGGAGGGTCAGATTCAAGGTTGGGCCTGCAGGTATAACTCCCAGGACCATAGTGTCAAAAACACACAGTTTTGGTGTCCTCTCCTGCCACTAATTGGAAGGGCAGGAGAGGACACCAAATGGACGGGCAAGGGCTTACCTTCTTCAGTGGGTAAGAGAAAGGAAAAAGGAACTGGAGACACATATATTAATGATTGATTTTTTCCCCAAAACATATTAAGGCAAAAAATGAATAATCCAACTGAGTGTACTTTCCACCGTTCTTATGTGACTAAATTGCGGTAATGGGAGTCGAATGACCCTTCGGCCTGGGAACGTGATAACTTGGCTACAGGGTCGTCATTTTCACAAAATGGCGAGAAAGCAGAAGAGTGGGAGTTAATCATGTTAGCTGTGGGCAGGGACTTGTTAGTGACATTTTGGAGAGAAGCGCACAGGACTAGTAATGATGTGTGAGGGAAGGTAATGAAAGGAGACGGCACTAATAAATATTTTTTATGGTATTTAAGAAACACAGATAAAGATGTTGAAATTATTGTGAGATCATGCTTTGGTTGTTGAACAGTTTTAAAAACCTTCCTGTTACTCTGAGCTCGGCCACATGGATTATGGCTTTGATATGGTTACAAAAATTGACCACAAATATTCATCCTTAAGGATTTTTATGTCTGCTCCTTAACATCTCAGTGGTGCCCTTGTTTTTTTTTAAATAGGTAATTCGTGTTAATGTGAATTTTCATATCACACAGGGTAACCTGAACATGTGGCTTCTGAGGCAAGTGAATCGGAGGAAGTAAGCCCTAAAAAGCCACGTCTTTGGGGAAGTTTCTCCTCCCTGAGTTCTCTGTGATATCATCTCTCTGATTTCACACTCAACTGTATTATTTTCAGCTCTCTATTCCAGGCATTGTGGTAGATGCTGGGGAGACAAAATGGTTAAGGCAACTGTGAGTATTCACAGCAGCTACTGGTTCATTGGAAGAGCTAACAAAACTTCCATGTACATAGTTGTTCAAGCAGTGTTTACTCAGTGCCGTAGACCAAGCCTGAGGCTGTCAGGATAAGTAAGATAGACACGGTTTCTGCCTTAGTGGGGCTTATGGTTGAGTGGGAGAAATGATTACCACTGAATGTGTTATGTGCTGCCGGAGAGTATGAGCTGGTGTAATGAGAGTACAGAAGAGGGCAACTCCCCTAGTCAGTAAGCTTTTAAGGTCCTAGGTCATGAGGTCGATCAAGGCTTTCCAGAAGAATTGATGTGTATGGTGAGAGCAGAATAATGAGTAAAATTGGTCTAGGAAAAAGAGGGATGGAGACGATAGAGATGTGTATTAAACAGGGGAACAATATTTACTCAGCTCCTGACCAGTGTTGGCGGTAAGGAATAGTATCTCTTAGTCGACCGTGACTGGTTCCCTTCTGTGTCAGGGACTGCTAGTTCCTTAATACATGTTTTTCCTTCTTCTCTGTTAATAGAACCCTAGATTTTTAGACCAGCACATGGCCACATGGAATAAAGATGACATATCCTACCCTGTCTTATAGCCAGAAGTGATCATGTCACATGGTATTAACCAATACAATATAGTGTGTATAGTAACTTTCACTTCTAGGATAATTCCATGGAGAGGATGTGCTTCTCCTTCACCTGCCATTTTTTTCCCCTCCATGTTGACTGGAGCTGGAGGAACCATCTTGGGCCATGAGTATGTGCTATTTGCCAAGGATGACGATGAGTTACAAGACGCAAGGAATCTGGGTTCTTGATGGTAGTAATAGAGCAACCCTGTCCGTCTTGGACTTCCTATCTTTACATTGGAGAGATTAAAAAAAAACCTGTACCTTTTAAAAAATAAATTTATTCATTTATTTGTTATTTTTGGCTGCGTTGGGTCTTCGTTGCTGCGCATGGGCTTTCTCTAGTTGCGGCGAGCAGGGGCTACTCTTCGTTGTGGTGCGTGGGCTTCTCATTGCGGTGGCTTCTCTTGTTGCGGAGCATGGGCTCTAGGCACGCAGGCTACAGTAGTTGTAGCACGTGGGCTCAGTAGTTGTGGCTCGCGGGCTCTAGAGTGCAGGCTCAGTAGTTGTGGTGCACGGGCTTAGTTGCTCTGCGGCATGTGGGATCTTCCCGGACGAGGGATGGAACCTGTGTCCCCTGCATTGGCAGGCAGATTCTTAACCACTGCGCCACCAGGGACATCCCCAAACTTGTACCATTTTAAAGTCCCTGTTGTTTTGGGTTTTCTATCATAGCCCAAAATAAACCTAACAAATCCATCTTTCGTTGCCCTATCCACCTCTGACTGGCTCGTGAAAAAGCAATAATTAAATTTTTGACTCTTATTTATAAGCTGGTTTGATCCACTTGGTAATGTCACCGAGTCCAAGCTCATCCTGCTCACCACATGACAGGCCAATAAATCAAGAGACGAGGCGTTGGGGCAAGGAATAGTGACTTTATTCGGAAAGCCAGCAGAGCAAGAACATGATGGACTAACGTCCCAAAGAACCATCTTCCCTGAGGTAGAATTCAGGCTTCTTTCATACTAAAAGGGCAGGGGGTGTCCGGCTGGTTGTTGCAGACTTGGTTCCAGAATTCTTTGTCCTTGCAGTTGTCCATGTAGGTCTGGTCACAGTGTTCCTATAAACCTCCAGCAAGAGAAACGTTATTCTCTGTTCTGCAGCTTTTAATCTCTGTATGAATGGAAAAGTATTATACCTTTAAAGGTCAGAGCCTTGAGAATGGGCTATCCTGTATATTTCAGGCCATAGGCAACATTCTTTTACAGAAGTGCAGAGCCCACATGACTAAGCACAGGCAACAGCGCACAAGGGTTAGATCTAAAGGAACAGATCCAGTGTGGAGTCAGGTTTGTTCTTCTCTGTCACAGTAATGCGCTAAGATGTCTTTCCTAGGTGAAGCCTTGAGCTGTTGAGAGCAGGGGTACGGTCTTTGGGCTTTTTCTCTTAGATTAAATTGTATTTTGTTTCAGACCCTTGCCCAAATCAACATACATATTCAGTGCGTTTGTGCTTCCATTGTCTCACATTTCTTCTTCCTTTCTCTGGGGTAAAGAAAGAAAGAAGTAGGCAGTGGTGGTGGTTCTGCTGGGGTGTGTGTGTTAGTGAGTAAACAGACCATTTAGAAAATGAAGGAGGAAGGAGAGGCTGGGAGAGCTGATTGGTATCGTTAAATCAAGTAGGCAAATGGCACCATTTACAGGGAACGCTTCCACTGGTCACCTTTTTTTTTTTTTTAAAACCTTTTATATTAGAAGAGTTTTATATTTAGAGAAAAAATGTGGAGATAGTAAAGAGTTTTCCTATATACCCCACATGCAGTTTTCCCTCTTACTAGCATCTTACATTAATATGGTCCATGTTATAATTAATGGACCAATATTCACACATTCTGATTAACTAAATAAAGCCTATACTTTATTCACATTTCCTTGGTAAAGACCAATGAATGTCCATTTTCTGGTCCAGGATCCCATCCAAGATAACCACACTACAATTAGTCTTCATGTCTCCTTTTGTTCCCGTGGGCTGTGACAGTTTCTCAGACCTTTCTTGTTTTTGATGACCTTGACAAATTTGAGGCATATTGGTCAATTATTTTGAAGAATGTCCCTCAGTTGGGATTTTTCTGGTATTTTTCTCATGATTAGACTGAGGTTTTGGGATTTGGGGAAGTAGACCACAGAGGTAAAGTGCCATCTTCATCACATCATATCTAGTGTAAGTACTATCAACATTTATTACTGTTGATGTTGACCTTGATCGTGGCTGGGGTAGTAGTGTCTTTCAGGTTTCAGCACTGTAAAGTTACTCCTATTTTCCCCATTTGCATACTGTCCTCTCTTTAAGGAGGTCACTGTGTGCACCTTAAGGTGTGGGCACTTAAGCTCCACCCCTTTGAGGGTAGAGTATCTGTGTAAGTTATTTAGAATTCTGCACAGAGATTTGCCTCTTCTCCCCCATGTGTTATTTATTTGTGTATTCAGCCATTGATTTCTATCAGTATGGACTCATGGATATTTATTTTATACTTTGGGTTCTGATCCAATATTACTTAATTTTCTTGTTCAGATTGTTCCATCAAGAGCTCTTTCAGTTGATTCCTGAATTCCTTTGACTTTCCATCATCAGTGTGGCTGTTTTTTTTAAGCACCTCCGTACATTTTATCACTATTTTTTTGCTACAAGATGTTGCTACAGGCTCAACTTTTGCTTATTTCCTGCTCCAGTCCCTGAATTAGCCATTGCTCCAATGAGCCATGGTTCCTTTCCTTGGAGAATGGTGTAAGAAACCAAGATCTGGATGCTTGGAGTGCCCTAACTCTTGGATGTTGTCACATCTAGGCCCTGTCAGATGGCAGCAAGGACTTACGTGTGTGTATGCTAACCTGTGTCTATGCGCATATCTATAAATATTTCTCTATGTCACTATATCTATATTAATCTAAATATGAGCTCATACTGACGTCTCCAAATCTAATCCATTACCACATGGATAGTTCTAGCCTTCTCCCCACATTTATCTGCAAACTCGCACTCCAGTAGTGAGACACCTGCCCCCACCATCTGCCATCTGAATTAAATAAACAATTCACTAAATTGTTTAATTCCAGTATAACACGTGTAGCAATATCAGAATTGTTAACCTGTACTTGTGGGAAAGAAGTTTATCAACAGGAGTACAGAGCTTACGTACAATTTACTTTGTCTTTAGTCTTACAGATTCCACTCATTTCCAAAGTTACTCAGATTAGCACCTTTCTTCTCTACCCTAGGTTGTTTCATACTAAAATGATTCTTTAAAAATTTGTACCCATGAAGGTTTATTCCTCGTTCTCTGTAGTTTCATGGTTTTGACAAATGCATAGAGTCATGTACCCGCCATTACAGTATCTTACAGAATAGTTCCACCATCTTGAACGATCCCTATGCTTTACCTATTCATCCCTTCTCCCCACCTTCTGGACCCCTGGCAACAACTGATCTTTTTTTTACTGTTGTTACGGCTTTGCTTTTTCCAAAATGTGATATAATTCTAATCATGTAGTATGGAGCATTTTTACAGTGGCTACTTTTACTTAGCATTATGTATTTAATATTCATCTATGTCTTTCTATGGTTTGAGAGCTCATTTCTTTCTTATGTTGAATACTGCTCTGCTATATGGATAAACCATAGTTTGTTTATCCATTCACCTATTGAAGGACATCCTGGTTACTTTCTGTTGTTGGCAACTATGAATAAAGATACTATGAATTTCACAGAGATAAGTTTTCAACTCAGTTGGGTAAGTACCTAGGAGCACAGTTGTTGGATGGTATGGTTAGAGTATGTTTGGTTTTGTAAGAAGCTGCCAAACTGTCTTCCAGAGTGGCTGTACCATTTTGCATTCCCACCAGCAACGAGTGAGAGAGTTTCTTTTGCTCCACATCCTTGCCAACAGTCAATATTGTCAGGTTAAAAAAAAAAAGCTATCCTGATTGGTGTGTAGTGGCAACTCGTTCAATTCACAGTTTCCTAATGACGAATGATACTGAGCATATTTTCATACCCTCACTTGCCGCCTGTATATCTTCTTTGGTGAGATGTGTATTAAGGTTTTTCAACTACCTGATCAACTTTTCAGAATCTGTAAATCCCCCCTGTGCTTGTTACTGTGGCCCTTGTCTGATTTTATTATTGGAAAAAAACACCCAATTCTTAGAGATGTTCAAGAGTATTAAACACTTAATTGGAATGAATGAGTAGAAAGAACCTGTTTGTAACCTGATGATCTGAAAGGAAGGGTAGGTGCTGAGCTTTAGATTTTGGACCCACCAGTAAAAAAGGACATGGATCTAATAGGTAAGACTTAGATCTCTTGGTGATCCTAACATCATCTATCCTCAATCTCTATCATTTTTGTTTTCCGTGGCATTTGTGTTCCGATCTGTCAGTTTGGGATCACTTGGAAATCCATTAGGATGGTCACGAGAACCATTCTGGTGCATGTAATCCTGACTCAAGACTTGAACAGTCCTAGGATTTGAACCATCTCCCATGAGAAGATGTCCAGCATTGAGAAAACCATTTCAAATGACCCAAGTACAGGCATACCTCGAAGATATTAAGGTTTCGGTCCCAGACCACCACAGTAAAGTGAATATTGTAATCAAGTGAGTCACACAAAATTTTTGGTTTCCCAGTGCATATAAAAGCTATACTTAATACTTTAGTCTATTAAGTATGCGATAGCATTATGTCTAAAAAAAAAAAAAGGTACATACATTAATTAAAAAACAGTTTATTGCTAAAAAATGTTAACCATCGCCTGAACCTTCAGTGAGTTGTAATCTTGCTGGTAGAGGTTCTTGCCTCGATGTTGATGGTTGCTGACGGATCAGGGTGGTAGGTACTGAAGGTTGGTGACAATTTCTTAAAATAAGACAATTATGAAGTTTGCTGCATCGATTGACTTTTTCTTTCATGAATGATTTCTCCGTAGCATGCAGTGCTGTTTGATAGCATTTTACCCACAGTAGAACTTCTTTCAAATTGAAGTCAGTGTTCTCAAAGCCTGCTGCTGTTTCATCAACTAAGTTTATGTAATTTTTCTAAATTCTTTGTTGTCATTTCAACAGTCTTCACAGCATCTTCACCAGGAGTAGGTTCCATCTTAGGACACCACTTTCTTTGTGCATCCGTAGGAAAGCACTTCTCACCTGTTAAAGTTTTATCATGAGATTGAAACAATTCAGTCACATCCTCAGGCTCCACTTCTAATTCTAGTTCTCTTGCTGTTTCCAGCACATCTGTAGTTACTTCCTCCACTAAAATCTTGAACCCCTCAAAGACATCCCTGAGGGTTGGAATCAACTTCTTTTAAACTTCTATTAATGTTGATATTTTGATCACTTCCCATGAATCATGAGTGTTCTTAATGTCATCTAGAATGGTGAATCCTTTCCAGACAGTGTTCAATTTACTTTGCCTAGAACCATCAGAGGAATCACTATTGCAGCTATGACCTTACAAAACGTATTTCTTAAATAATAAGGTTTGAAAGTCGAAATTACTCCTTGATCCATGGGCTGCAGAATGGATGTTGTGCTAGAAGGCATGAAAACAACTTTAATCCCATTGCACCTCTCCATCGAAGCTCTTGGGTGACCAGGTACGTTGTTAATGAGCGGCAATATTTCAAAAGAAATCTTTTTTTCTGAAAAGTAGCTCTCAACACTGGACTTAAAATTTTCAGTAAACCATGGTGTAAAAAGGTGTGCTGTCATCCAGGCTTTGTTGTTCTATTTATGGAGCACAGGAAAAGTAGATTGAGCATATATTTTAAGGGCCCTAGGATTTTTGGAATAGTAAATGAGCATTGTCTGCAACTGAAGTCACCAGCTGCATTAGCCCCTAACAAGAGAGTCAACCTCTCCTTTGAAGCTTTGAAGCCAGGCATTGACTTCTCCTCTCTGGCTGTGAAAGTCCTAGATGGTGTCTACTTAGACCAGAAGGTTGTTTTGTCTACATTGAAAATCTTTGTTTAGTGTAACCACCTTCATTAATTATCTTAGCTAGATCTTCTGGATAACTTGCTGCTTTACCTTGCACTGTTGTACTATAGAGACTTCTTCCTTCCTTAAACCTCATGAAGTGACCTCTGCTAGCTTCAGACTTCTCTTCTGTAGTTGCCTTGCCTCTCTCAGGCTTCACAGAATTGAAGACAGTTAGGGCCTTGCTCTGGGTTAGGCTTTGGCCTAAGGGAACATTGTGGCCAGTTTGATCCTCTTTCCAGACCACTGAAACTTTTTCCATAGCAGCAATAAGGTTGTTTTGCTTTCTTATTATTCACGTGTTCACTGGAGTGTAGCACTTTTAACTTCCCTCAAGAACATTTCCTTTGTATTCATAACTTGGCTAACTGTTTGGTGCAAGAGGCCTACCTTTCGGCTTGTCTTGGCTTTCGACATGGCTTCTGCACAAAGCTTAATCATTTCTAGGTTTTGATTTAAAGTGGGGGACTTGCGGCTCTTCTTTCACTTGAACACTTAGAAGCCATTGAGTTATTAATTGGCCTAATTTCAATATAGTTGTGTCTCAGGGAATAGGGAGGCCTGAGGAGAGGGAGGGAAACCAGGGGATGGCCGGTCAGTGGAACAGTCAGAAAAAAACATTTATCCGTTCAGTTTGCTGTCTTATGCAGGTACAGTTCATGGCATCCCCAAACAATGACAATAATAACATCAGAGATCACAGATCACCAGAACAAATATAATAATAATGAAAAAATTAGAAATACTGTGAGAATTACCAAAATGAGCAAATGCTGTTGGGAAAATGGTGCCCATAGACGTGCTGGATGCAGGGTTGTCACAACGCTTCAATCTGAAAAAAAAAATGCAGTAAAGTGAAGTGCGATAAAATGAGGTCTGCCTCTGTCATCCTTCCTTTGTATTTGTAGGGATTGTAGTGTTCGGCGCATTCTCAGTTCTAGTTTGACGGATTGACTTGCTGAAAACCTGGCAGGACTGTTCAGCATCCCTGGCAGTGCTGAGGCTGGGGCTCCGTGTCTGGAACACAGGCTGGTGGCCAAAGAAGCCCTTGGCACGCTGTCCCGCTGAGACTTGCGAACAGTAATTAAATGGACTTACACATCCTCATTCTGCTGTTTCATTTCCTTCTTTCAAAACACACGAAGGAGTTTTAGTTCTGGATAATAAATGACAAGGATCACAGCACTCTGCGTTTAAACCAAATGAGCTGAATGAGGGTATACAGTTCTTGCAACTGCAGTTTTGCTGTTTTGTATGTTTTCACAATAGAAGAAGAAAACAAGGAAGCACAGGCTTCTTGGTGTGCTGAGAGCTGGGAGTCCTTAAAAAGCTTCGTGGGACCTTTGGTTGTCATATCATTTGGCTCCCAAATGTCTCCCGCTCAGCCTGTGACCGGTTCTGTGATCTTGGACAAAACTCTCGAGACTTTTGCCATTAGTCCCATGGTTCACAATAAGTAAGTGGAGGTGAATGATATGTAATTTAGCTTCAGATGCAATCTGTGATGATATCAGGTCCTAAGATGGGCTGGGGCTGCAGAGCTGGTGGTGGGACTTGTGTTCTCATAAAGCTTGCATTGGCTCCAGTTGGCCACCAGGGGACGACCAAGAGCACATTCAGAAAGTGGTTGCGTGCAATATATATCTGAGTTGTTTGTAAATCAGTTTTTTGTAAATTGAACCTTTCTTTTCTCTTGACAAGGGTTTCAGAGATGTGTTCCCTCAGGAAAACAGTGGCTCCTAGAGCAATAAAAATGATGCTCAAGGGTATAAACAGTTTTAACAGCAGTATTTAAAGGGAACATATTGAATACATCTTTGATATTCTTGCGCCTTGCATTAAATTGGATTTGTGGTAAGGCGGTGATTTCATAGTTTGTAGAAAGAATTCTGTTTCTTTGGGCTATGGATATTTTAATGTTTGCCTTGTTTTTTAATGCACATATGGAACTTTAACCTCTTAATAATACATAGTCATCATAACACGGTTACCTACTCCATCTCTCTATGTTTAGTGCTCATAATGGAGAAAGGAGAAAGAATACATGTAGTCACAGAAGGACGGGATGGGAGCGCTCTCAGGTCACTGAGTTTAGTCCTCTTATTGTACTGATGAGGAAACCAGAGTGAGACAGATGAAATTATTTGCCCAGTAATCCACAATAATTGGAATGAGTTGAAACTACTACATATGCATATTCCTGAGGTCAGTAGAGCACCCGCCTTCTCAGAGTCAACCTAAACTATATGCAGAGTGGATGAAATTATTCATCTGAGGGAGTAGACCAAAAAGTGATATACAAGTGACTAGGAAGTTTGCAGAAATACATTCGAGGTAGCCTGCATTTCTCAGGGGACAGGACAGAACAATGACTGTAAAACAGTAAGTGGAAATAGAAGCAATTATATCCGGGTGGAAAAAGATCGTAAGAAGGGCATGGTTAGAACAGAGCTAGTCTGGAAAGCCAAGAGCTAGATGTTGGCAGTGTGTGTCCAGCACCTTCCATTGGCAAAAATCAATTCTTACTGCAGGTCGGGGATAATCCATGAGTTTTTACCATGGCCTTAATGAAATTTCCCTTAAAAATGTCCACCCTTTTTTTCTTGAATCATACCCCTCAATGTCTCTGTCTATGGCTCTACTGCTGAGGAATCTGGACCAATTACCTCCATTCTAGACCATATGAGCCCCCATTTTCCATTTATGGTGTTGCCAAAAGCAAGCGTAACAAAACCAAACTCTTAAAGGAGACATTAATGATTGAACCAAAGGGATCTTTATCTTTTTGAGAATACGCTATCAGCAGAAATAGGGTCCAGGTTTTAGTGCCTTCAGAGGCCAGGATCCAGCCTAAGATTGGCCTTATTTGATATTTGATGTATATCTGTCAGTGGTTCATCATGAAATCTTCAGAGTGCAGCCAGAAGGGCAGGCTGCAGGCTGGTGCTCTGATGATGAAGTGACATGAGGATTTATTATCCATGACCCCGATGAGATCAGCAGATTTCTTTGTATAGCCCAGAGTTATGGTTTCTACAGAAGTCATTTAAGATGGCAGGTCCTTTTACCTTGGCCAGTCCATTCATGTAAACAGAAATATTCCTCCAGTTGCTCGTGGATGAGTGGGTGGGATGAAGATTAAACCAGCTCTGATGAGTCCTCAGGCAGCGGAAAAATTCAGGTATTTTGAGCATTACTAAGCATCGCAGGTGTTGTAGGAAGCAAGAAATTAAGGTGGCTGAAGGCAAAGAAAATATATGTGTATTTTAAAGGAAAACAACATATTTCTGTTTTCTGTCTTTACTGAGTCTCCAGTGCCTCCTTGGACTGGGGCAAGGTGCTTTCCTGATTGCTGGGACCAAGGTGGCTCTTCCTCATTGTTGAGCATGGGGCATGCTATCCCACGCATTTAGAATTGCAGTTGCCAAGTTCTGTGGGCACTTAGCATTGGAAATGTAACTTTCAGTCTGTGACGTAGCCACCTTTCGATGTGTCGGTCTTCTGAATTGGGAAGGCGGGGCCCCAGATGGGGGACTGAGATCTCTAGGCATTAGAACATGGTGACCCCCATTGGAAACCAAGGTGGCCTGTGGTCCACGTGCCCCATCCCTTCCATTCGATCGGCACAAGTCAGCTTTCCCATGTCGGGGAACTCTGCGACTTTGGCCAGGCTGAGGCTCAGACCCTGGACTGTGGTCCAGGAACTCAGGGTGGCCTCTTAGGAGAGAGCTCTCTTCTGCTCTCCTCCTGGGCTTTGCATTTCTTTTGCTTAGTTCTCTTGATTTCTCACTCACGCTTCCCTTTTCACAACCATGTTGCCAACCCTCTCATACGGGCGAAGACATTAATGTGTCAGTGTCTCACTTTGGATGGTGACCATTCTAGTGGCTTACCCAATCTGTCTCCACTACCGGAAATTCTTCCAAGACTCCATATGTGTATTTATAGGTTTACTCTTGTGGTTTGGCACTTTGTATCTTGTTGATCTTCAGTAATTGTTAATTGGACAAATTAATTAAAATCAAGCAAAGAAAAAAATTAAACAGACAAAAATTAGACTAAATAGCTGGTGGATGTATACCTACCATATAAGTCAAAGCTTTAACGTCTTGAAGAGATTTTTTAAAAAAGGAGGAAAAATAGGGATGAGGAGGAGGAGGGAGAGGGAGAGCAGGAGGGGGAGAAAAAAGGAGAAAGAGATGGAGGAGGCGGGGGAGGAAGGAGAGGGGAAAGAGGGAGAGGAGGAACTCAGTACAAGAGAAGACTAACAATCAAATTTAGAAATAGGCCCACATCCTACCCTGGGCTTCCAGTTAGAAGAGAAATAACAAATATCTGCACAGCATAATATGACACCACAGTTCATTTATTGCCAAACACTTAAAATTCAGCCTTTATATAGAGATAGGTTCTTTAATGGTGTTTGCTTTCCTTGTCACAGAAACAAATAAAAAATAGTAAACTATTCTGTTTGAAGTAGTCCACGGTAATGAGGGCGGGATGGTTGGGTCAGCATTAGAAATCAGTCACTGGTAGTTTCAGGCACAGCTGAGAATCAGACGGTCTGACCTGGCAAAGTCCTGGTGAAATTTTTCATGGTGGAATCTTTGTGGATGGGTTGTGATATCTCTCTGATTGGACAGTGCCTGTACTGTCTTGTCTATTACATGTTTTCAATCTCATCCCTAGTTTTGAGTAAAATATACTCCATCTGCACTTTCTCTTAGCGAAGGCAGCTAATGTTTGTTTGTTGATAACCTACTGTGTGCAGTCATTTCATCCTTATAACTTTCCTGTAAAGTAGAGAGTATTAGCCTCAGGATATAATGAGCAATTAAGCGTTCTGTCAAGTCCAGTATTGCCCGAAGTCACACCCTGAAGAGGTTAAGAGCTGAAACCAGGTCTGGTCGGCTTATGTTCTTTTCACTCCTCTCCTGAATAATCACCTCCCTAATCTTTCCCTACCTTCTCAAGAGGGTCCAGAGTTATGAAGTCTTGTAAAAGTATGTACCTCAGCTTAACACCTTTAATTCCTGCTGCCCCAAGCAAGGCAGAGGCAAAAAGGCATTAAGCAAAATCATAGTCCTAAAGCTTTATGGGTAAAAATCATTGTATCATTAGTCTTTTGGGGGTTGTTGCTTCTAAACATTATTATCTCTCTAGTTATAAAAACCAGGAAGAAAAAAAAACAACAACCTCACCAGACAAATAATGTGACTGTTGCTTTCTCCATTTCCTTTCTTTCTTGGTCTTTTCCTCAAATGCTTTTCTGAATTATTTCATGACTTACTCCTTGAGTCATGAGTTGACTTTGCAGTGGCAACTGTAATTCTGCAATTTAATCTTTTGCATTACTCTTTAAACTTGTCACAGTCTACTTTCAGGTAGACTTATGGGACCTGAAGTGCAAGAATCTTAAACTCCTCCCTCCCATCTTTAGTGCTCCTGTCACTATACGTTTACTTTGTTATAAACACTGCAAAGCAATGTCATGAAATTTGCTCTAGACAGTGAATTTTTTTTTAAGAGCCATTAGAAGTAAGAAATAAAATTACGCTTACCTTAATTTGGATCATATCCAGATCTCTTTTTTTCTTTCTGTAAATGCAGGTTTCTGTCTGGTTTTTCTTTCTGTAAATGCAGGTTTCTGTCTGGGACCATATTACTTCTGCCCAAAGAGGACCTTTGCCACTTCTTAGAGCACATGTTTGCTGGCAGTAAAAATATCTGTTTATTTGTTAGTCTGAGTGATCCTTTATGTTGACCTTAACTTTTTAATAAACTTTTAGTTTTAGAACAATTTTAGATAAATAGCCAAAATGCAAAGATGGTACAGAAAGTTCCCATATACTTTATACCCTGCTTCACTTATTAATATCTCACTTTAGTAGGGTACATTTTGGTACAATATTGAAACAGTATTATTATCATTATTTGCATATAAAGTTACCTGTAAAATGTAGAATATAAAGAATTCAAAAAGTTTTACTATCATTACTACATCTCTATGGTACATTTATTAAAATTAATGGGCCAATATTAATTACATTATTATTCTGGACTAATTTCCTTAGTTTTTATGGAATGCCCTTTTTCTTTTCTGGGATCCTGTCCAGAACCACATTATGTTTGGTTGACATGTCTCTGGGTTCCTGTGGGTTGTGACAGTTGCTCAGACTTTTCCCGATTTTCATGGCGTTGACAGTTTTGAGAAATATTGGTCAGTTATTTTGTCAAATGTCCCACAACTGAGATTTCTCTGATTTTTTTTTTTCTCATGATTAGACTGGAGTGGTGGATTCTTGGGAGGAACAGCACAGAGGTAAAGTGCCATTCTCATCATATCATGTCCCACCAAGGGTACATGCTGTTAATATGACTTATTGTGGTTGCTTTGACCTTGATCATGGCTGAGGTAGTGCTTACCAGGTTTCAACACTGTAAGCTACTTCTGTTTTCCCCATTTACATACTGTACTTCCCATGTGCAGCCCACAGTTAAGGAGTGGGGAATTAGGCTCCACCCTTTGAGGGTAAAGTATCCACATAATTGGTTTAGAATTCTGCACTGGGACTTCCTTCTTCTCCCCCATGTATTATTAGTATTATTATTATTATTTTAAACTGAAGTATAGTTGATTTACAATATCATTTAGTTTCAGGTATACAGCACAGTGATTCAGTTATACATATATATGTATATCTATTCTTTTTATATATACTGTGTGTGTGTGTATATATATATATTCCTTTTCAGATTCTTTTCCCTTGTAGGCTATTAAAAAATATTGAGTAGAGTTCCCTGTGCTATACAGTAGGTCCTTGTTGGTTATTTATTTTATATATAGTAGTATGTATATGTTAATCCCAACCTCCTAATTTATCCCTCCCCCTCCCCCATGTATTAGTTATGTGTGTATTTAACCATGTATGGACCCATGGATATGTATTTTATACACCCATCCTCAGCTCTTGCCTGTTCCCACACACTGGTAGCAGAGATGGCATCCCAGGCTCTGCCCCTCCTCCAGGGTCAGACTGCTTGTTGCTCCATACTCAGTTTTAGCCTCATGGGGGGTGGGGTAAAGAGGGTTCTCTGTTGTCCTGGCCCAGCCTCAGATTTACATAGGCCCCAAGCACTTGGGTCTCAGGAATGATGCTTTCTTCACATTCCTCCTTTCTTTTCATGGGAACAGAACTCTGACTTGGATCTCTTGCTGGACTTAGACGTGGGAGTTTCTTGCCTCATCTTCAATCACAGCAGACCTCCCCTTGCTCTAGGCTTTTTGGTCCAGGACAGTTTTCAGCCCTTCCCTAGGGGTGGGGTTTCCTCTACCCGTACCCCAGTTGCACTGGTTCTTTGTCTGAGGCCTGGCAGTGACAAAGTTTGTTGTCTCACCCCCAGCAGCTTAAGACTTTTGCTTTGTAGGAAAGAGGGGTCTGGGAAAGTGGGAGGGCTTTGTTCCTTTCTCCCAGCAGCCACTGATCATCCCCTGCTTTGGGATTCTGTACCAAGTGGGAGTGTCTCTGGGATCCTTTTTTATCCCCCAGTATTTCTTGTGAGCCTCCAGTGGAGAGCTGTGAGAAAGTGTGGATTCCCCTTGTGTCTGGGGCCCCTAGGTATCGCAGACGGAGGCTCTAGTTTACAATTAACCTTTAACGAGTTAATTAAAATTTTAGCTGATTTATTTTTAATTACGTGTATGGTGGCTGCCTCTTCTGCCCAGCGTCTGGCACAGGTGAGATAGTTTGTGTGACCCATTTCCCCTGGGCGGAGCCTGTCTCTCTTTGCTCACTTATTGGCCTATGTCTCACCCTTGAAGATGGAGACAAAAGTATGCAGACACAGGTCTTGGTTTTTATTTTCACGTTCAGTTCTTTAATATTGAATCTAATTGTATTACCAAATGTGATGTTTCCCTATGGTATTATGATTGGCCTGAAGTACCTTCCACACTCATTACTTCTTGACCAGTTTTGTGGAGGGATTTCTTTTATTTATGTATTTATGTATTTATTTATTTTTACATCTTTATTGGAGTATAATTGCTTTACAATGGTGTGTTAGTTTCTGCTGTATAACAAAGTGAATCAGCTATACATATATCCCCATATCCCCTCCCTCTTGCGTCTCCCCCCCTCCCTCCCTATCCCACCCCTCTAGGTGGACACAAAGCACCGAGCTGATCTCCCTGTGCTATGCGGCCGCTTCCCACTAGCGATCTATTGTATGTTTGATAGTGTATATATGTCCATGCCACTCTCTCACTTTGTCCCAGCTTACCCTTCCCCCTCCCCATATCCTCAAGTCCATTCTCTAGTAGGTCTGCATCTTTATTCCCATCTTGCCCCTAGGTTCTTCATGACCACTTTATTATTTTTTTTCTTTTTTAGATTCCATATATATGTGTTAGCATACGGTATTTGTTTTTCTCTTTCTGACTTACTTCACTCTATATGACAGTCTCTAGGTCCATCCACCTCATTACAAATAACTCAATTTTGTTTCTTTTTATGGCTGAGTAATATTCCATTGCATATATGTGCCACATCTTCTTTATCCATTCATCTGTTGATGGACACTTAGGTTGCTTCCATGTCCTGGCTATTGTAAATAGAGCTGCAGTGAACATTGTGGTACATGACTCTTTTTGAATTATGGTTTTCTCAGGGTATATGCCCAGTAGTGGGATTGCTGGGTCGTATGGTAGTTCTATTTTTAGTTTTTTAAGGAACCTCCATACTGTTGTCTGTAGTGGCTGAATCAACTTACATTCCCACCAGCAGTGCAGCAGGGTTCCCTTTTGGGATTTCTTGACTATTAATGCATTAGCCTTCATGAGGCAAAGTCCTGCTGCCCTGTATAGACTCACCCACAAAGCAGAGAAGGAAATGCTCATGGGCTGTGCAGGGCCCAGTGCGGTGTCTCCTCTGGGGAGAGACACAAGGTATGGAGCAGATGAGCACTGTGTCAGACTCAGATGGAAGGTGTCTGTTTCCTCTAATTGTTGTTGCAACAAAACTCCCTGCTAAATGCAGGCTGGATATGAATTCTTCTACTATAGTATTGCATTTTCATGCAGAGTCAGCTCATAACTGCATCAGAATGAGACGAGGACCGGTATATATGACTTAAGCAGTTTTATATGTAGACACATACGGGTGTAGGAAGAATGCATGTAAATGTGATAACTGATCTGAGGGAGAGGATGTAGGTGGGGAAGGGAAGGAATAGGGATCAAAATATTGGGTTGGCCAGCAAGTTCGTTTGGGTTTTTCAGTAAGATATTACGGAGAAACCCAAACGAACTTTTTGGCCAACCCAATATGATTTGTCCTAATTTATACAGGTGGGCGGTAGCTACAGATGTTCTATCTTTTCAACCTCCTTTCCCCCATTCCTATCCATCTTGACTTCTGAAATTCACCCGGGGGTGACACCACCTGCTGTCTCAAAATTAAGGCTCAGATGTCAGTAGGTGTGATGGAAAGATCGTGGAATATAGATAGGCTCAATGGGCTTGGATCTGAGTCCAAACTCTATCACTTTGTAGCTTGTAACTTAGGTCAAGTTCTTTCATTTTTCTGAGCCTCTGTTTCCTGATATGGAAAAAAGAAAATCCCAACCCTGCAAGAGAAATGAATCAAATAATGGAGGTGAGGAAACGCTCTTTAACTCTGAAGTTCTGTAAAAATGTTCATTTCCATATGGTGTTACATCCTGCTCCCCTGGAATAGGTGGGCCAGGATAATAGACACATTCAATTTTGAGAACAAATTTTTTTTCAGTGTTCACATGTGCTCCTTCCCGCAATAAGTGTATAAATTTGAGCAGTAGCTTACTTTGTTAATCTGTTTCTTGAGATATTTACCTAAGTTGATTTTCTTTTCTTGCAAGCTGAGAAATGGTAAATTAGAAAGCTGTAGGATCACAGCCTTAAAACAGTAGTCAGTGTTTTAAAAAGAAACGTGAACTTAATATGGATACAACAGAGGTGTAGCAAAAGCCAGAATGTTGGAAAGCAAGGGAATTATAACCTGAGAAAAAATATATGTGTATAATTTCAGGAGACTTACTAGTCCCAATTTACCTTCTGGCTGAATGATTTTATGGTGTGAAGATGAATTTTCTCTGCTGTATTAAAGTAACTCTCTGGTTTTAATATTCAACCCAGCTCCATTCTGGTTGAAATGAAAGCTTCCAGCATGCAAACAAAAAATGAGAACTGTGGCCACAAATGAAATACTGTGCTTGAGGTGACAATGATGTGATGAACTTTTTCGCACAGCTTGTGTTGACTGTTTTTGTTGGTCATAATTTTCATGGTTTCATGTTGATGTTTGTGTACTTCTATCTGTCCTTCCTTTTGATCAGGAGAGTATTAAAATTGAGATACGTGTGCGCGTGCTTGCAGGAGGGTGATACACAACATGCATGAACATCTACATTGGGAGACAAAATTGTCATCAGTCAAGCCCTGGGATTTTTTTCTTTTCCCCTTCAATTCAGTTCCAAAGAACTGCATTCATGCCTCACTATGTCGTTGCTTAAGCTTACCTGTCTATCTGCCTAGAAAATACATATAAGGTTAGAGAAGACCTCATCTTTTCAGTATACCATCAGAGGACCCAGAAGATTGTTTTATATATAACAAGTACTAATTAAATTGTGTGGCCATATAATTTATTATCCAAACTGAGACACCTTTATCCATTATAAATTTCAGAAAACCAGAATTAGACAAAGACTATAGAGGGAAAATCAGAGTGTATGGTGACCCCTCAACAAACATTTGTTGATTTGAACCAGATTAAATGATACACGGTCTCTGTAATGGTTTCGTGATTTTAAGGGAACAATTTTCTTTGGGTGAGTGTAGACAGTCATCCTGAAGATCTGTTTTAGTTAAACTCCTTTCAAATGATAGAGATAGAAAGTCATCTTTACCCAGCTTAAGCATAAAAGATAATTTATTAGTTGAGGTACCAAGGAGTCCATGGGCGTAATTAATTTCATGCATAGTTGGAACCAGAGGTTCATTTAATGTCAGTCGTCCTCTCTCTCACTCTCCATCTCCCTGTCTGTCTCTCTTTCTCATTTCTTAACTTGTTGTTGTTTATCTTTGTATGTAGCCTAATTCTCAAATGTCACAGACGGGCCTTTCTCATGTGATTGCAAGATGACTATCCTGTGGTATCAAGGACTGTCCTAAGTTCTAACACCTTTTGAGTCTCCATAAAGAGAGTCTTTCCTGATAAGTTTTCTGCCCTCCTCTGGATTTAATGGAACACTCAACCTCCCCCCGCCACCAAAAAAAAAAAAAAAAAAAAAATTTGTGCTTGATTGGAGTAATGTGAACCAAGTTTTCTTTTTCTTTTTTTACAATTTTAAAGGTTACTTTACATTTACAGTTATTACAAAATATTGGCTATATTCCCCCTGTTGTATCCCCCCCCCATCCTTGAACCTATCTTACACCCAATAGTTTGGACCTCCCACTCCCTCACCCCTATATAGCCCCCACTGGTAACTACTAATAACTACTTGTTTGTTCCGGTAACTACTAGTTTGTTCTCTATATCTGTGAGTCTGCTTCTTTTTTGTTATAGTCACAAGTTTATTGTATTTGTTAGAGTCCACATATAAGTGAGATCATACCGTATTTGTCTGTGTGACTGGCTTATTTCACTTAGCGTAATGTTCTCCAAGTCCATCCATGTTGCTGCAAATGGCAAAATTTCTGAACCAAGATTTATTGAGCCCTTGTGTGCCAGGTTTATCTCATTTACTCCTCATCACAATACTCTGAGATAGGTGTGCCCATTTTCCTCCATTTTATAGATGAAGAAACTGTGGCTATTGAGTAGCTTTCCCAAGGTTACACAGCTAGGTTCAGAGTGCTGGCTCTGGATTCAAACCACCAGGTTTGAATCTCAAATCCAAAATGGGCATGAAAACATAATTCAAAAATATCATGAGCATCAATGAGACAATGTACTTGAACATTTTTGCAAATGGTAAATTACTCTGTAAATGTGAATTGTCTACCAGTGTGTGGTCCATTACAAGATACAGTGCTAGAGCAGTGGTTCCCAGTAGGAGGTGATTTTGTCTCCAGGCCGCTTTCACAATATCTGGAGACATTTTCAGTTGTCATAACTGGAAGAAGGATTGCTATGGGCACCTAGTGTGTAGAGGCCAGGGATGCCTGTTATACATCCTACAATGCACAGAACAGCCACCCACAGTAAAGAATAAAGAACTATCCAGTCAATAGTGTTGCAGTTGAGAAATCCTGTTCTAGATGAATAGAGGGAATATGTGAACCTTGACTTTTTGAAGCTCGCAGTTTAGTTGGGGAGAGAGACATGTAGGCAGATATTAAAAATACAGTGCAGTGGTTCAGGAGAGTTGGAGACACTTAGACTAAAAAGATAAGAAGGAAAGTGTCACCATCATGAGCTATGTATTGAAAGGCGGTCGTGTGAAAGAGGGAGAGGATTCCTTAAGTGTGACCCTAAGTAGCAGACAGACTTCAGCTCCAGAGAAGATGATCAGAGAAGATTTACAGAATGGGCTGTGTGTCTCCTCCACTGTTAAATCTTCACGTCTAGAACTGTGCCTGGCAGCAGGGTAAGGCTTAACAAATGCTTGGTGAATGGATAAATAAATGAACTCAAGCATCTGAGGACAGGTAAAAATAGTTAGGATCCTGTCCTATTTGGAGATTCCTTGATTTTATGACAGTAATGCCTAGGAGTTGGTGGAGAGAGCTCTTCTTGGTGGCTGGAGTGACCAGGAAGGCTTTGAGGAAGGGGAGAATATGGAGCCTCTCTTCTTCATCAGATGACGTCATGAGCAAACGTGTGGGTCTTAAAAGTCAGAGATGCAGTTTTCTTCTAGCAAGGTAAGACTTAAGGAGAATTCTGGAAAAAAAAAAAACAAGATGATGTTGGATGTAACCTGCTTGGGTTGGGTATAATAGCAGCTGTTTCTCCCTGCCAGTTAGTTTTCTGTGGACACAGCAGTGTAGCTGGGATGAGCAATATGGAGTAAGAACTACATATATGTCTATAGTAAGGGAATTACTTCTGTTATTATCACTGTGGATTAGTCATCATCACCAAGTGGGGTAATTGGAAACCCTAGAAGCTTCTTTCAGAATTCACCTTTTACCTTTTCTCAAGTAATTATTATCAAACACAAAAATAAAATGGTAGATTTAATGAGTATTTCATGGCAAGAAAAGTCATAGCCTGTGGTTATAAAATCCACCTGCTGAAATGACAGTATCTATATTTTTAGAAGAGCAGTTGGAAACGGTGTAATATCTTTGTTCTATGCAATGGGTCTGGATGTTTTCCATTGAGCAGTGTGGCACTTTATGACACATGTTGCTGACCCACTCAACATCCCCGAACCTCCTGGGTTTCCATTAACTTGTATCTTTGATTTTGTTGTGAACGTGTAGGACTCTACAGTATTATATTTACAATGTGCAAGGATGACTTGCTGATAGTCGTGTTGAGCAGTAGCCTAGGGGCGTGCCAAACTTTGCTTGATGTGAGCTGGTGTTCTCTGTAGTGTCCAAGTTTCTGTAGTATCTCAGTGGTCAAGGGTGGTTTTTGTCTTGCTCAACATGCGCCGGAAGAGAGTTCTTTGTTAAAAGGTCAGAAATAAATGAAGACAAAAATATCTAGATGTTGACATGTTTCAAAGAACAGTGTGATGTGTGATTAGTGACTCCCGTACTGGAGAAGGTGTCATTGCCAGCGTTTTACTTTTTATTCCACATAATATTAAAATAAAAGTGCTAATAGTAGCGTTGTAATTTATTTATTTATTTATTTAAAAGTATTTATTTATTTTATTTTTGGCTGCGTTGGGTCTTCGTTGGTGCACGCGGGCTTTCTCTCTAGTTGCCGCGAGAGGGGGCTACTCTTCGTTGTGGTGCGCAGGCTTCTTACTGCGGTGGCTTCTCTTGTAGCGGAGCACAGGCTCTAGGCCCGTGGGCTTCAGTAGTTGCAGTACACGGGCTCAGTAGCTGTGGCTCGCGGGCTTCAGAGCGCAGGCTCAGTAGTTGTGGTGCACGGGCTTAGTTGCTCCGCGGCATGTGGGATCTTCCCAGACCAGGGCTCTAACCCGTGTCGCCTGCATTGGCAGGAGGATTCCTAACCACTGCGCCACCAGGGAAGCCCTAGCATTGTAATTTAAATGGTTTAGAATTCACAAATTTAATAAGTAAGGGAAATTAAAAATTGAATAGTTTCAAACCAGAAATTTATAAACACTTCAAAACATAAGTATAATGTGAATTTTTGAAACTATAAATGTTGTAAAATATTTATATTTCTAATATTAAATATTATCCATATTGGCACTGAGCATCCTTCAACTGTAGTCCTCAGGGACGGGTGTGATGAAATGGGTGAGAAGGTGGCGATAGAGGTTGAGATAATAATAAATGAAGGACTGATTATAGAGACTCTCATATGCTCTGCAAAGGATGCTAGATTTTGACTGTTAGGCAATAAATAGCCTACAGAAGTCTAATGGAGGGGAGTAGGTGGATGCAGGAAGGAGGACTCTCTTTTTGTGTAGATAAGTATCTTGATGTAGTTGAAAGGACATCCATCCAACTTGGATTTCAGTAACGCACTTTGACTTTGCAGCTGCACGGTCTTGGGCAAGTCATTTAATCAGTTTTACACTTTGTTTTCTCAGCTGTAAATTGGCCAAGACTATGTAATAGGTATTATGTCTAGTCATGGACCATCGTGTGTACAAAAGTCTTTTGTCAGCCACAGTGTGCATTTCTCATATAATGGATGGATGTTGTCTTGTTGGTGCATGTTTCCGTGATTCAATTAAGATTCTATTATACATGTCAGACCTGACATCATACATAATGTGGTCATTAATAAACGATTGGATGAGTATCTAATACATGAAGCGGTTTCATTTAATTTTTAAAGAAGTGTACAATGCCAGTACACAGCCAATTTTGTTTCCTTCCTGCCATGCTGGCATATGCAAGGGAACATTTGAGTTTAAAGAAAATTAAAAGAATTCATCACATTTCTCCCTCTTGGCTGGAAAAGTTTCTCTGCTCAGATTTTTCACTTTGCTGCAGTGAAGTTTCGTAAGCGTTGCCCCATCACAGCAAATGTATGTTGCTTATTTCCACACATGACAGATTATGTTTTCATTAACACTCCAGCTGCTGCATTTCTCTTCTAGCATTTTAACATCTGTAAATTCATATCTTTACCTGTAGTCGTATAGATTATGTTCTACAAAGCAACAGAAATGCCATCTGTTTTTAAAATTCCAAAGTAATTTTAATGTGGACAAAGGCATATCTCAGAGAATTATATTGAGAGGGTTGCTTCCTAGGTATTATTATCTGCGGAGTTTGCTTGTTTGTTTAAATGCAGTCGTGTCACTAGCCTTGTCTCACAGTATTTGTTCATCCACTCCTTCCCCGTTTCCCCTTTTTGTAAAATTAAATCCTTTCTCCTTACGCTCACTTCCTTGGGAACCTCAACTGCTTCTTGCAGTGGGTGCCCCTCAGTTCTACATATTCAGATCTGGCCTTTCTTCCAGGTGTTCATCAGACCTTGCCAACTTCCAGATGTTTCTGCTCGGCTGTTCCACATTTACATTAAATATACCATAAGGACCCCATGTCATACACAACACTCTCTTCTTTGCACATCTTCCAAATTAGCTCCACTTCTTTAAAGGATCAGTGCCACCCAGAGCTCTGCTCATCCAAACCAGAGGCATCAGAATCATCTTTGACTTGTCTTCTAGCCTTTCCTGTCTGTCATCATCATTTGCAGTCATTAACGTCCTCTTACTCCACCCTTCAGACACCACCCCCCTTCATTCTCCTCAGTTACATTGTTACATTAGAGTTACAGTTGCACTAGCTTCCCACATCTTCAGACCTCTAATCTCTGCCCAGCTAAAAGGTTTCCACTTCCTGCCACTCTGATGTACAAACACCTCAGTGGACCATGAAGTTAAAATTCTCTGACTGGCTGGAATAGGTTGGGCTCTTGTTTCCAGTTCTTCACAGTAGGACCGTGAACCTCAGCCTTTGGTGGGTAACTTTGCCTTACCTCTCATGTGAGCAGAGTATACTTTCCCACCCCACTGACATTGAACTTGACCATGTGACCTGCCTTGGCTGAGAGAAGAGTAGTGAGAATGATGCCACCAGAGATTTGTTTGCATGGCTTTCCCTCTCTGTGATCTACCCTGAGAAGAGCATGTCCCAGGTAGCCGCCATCCCTTTAGCCTTGGCCCCAGAAAGAGACACATGAGTGAACCTGAGCCCAGCCCACAGTCTGAGGAAGAGCTGCCCTTGCTGAACTGAAGACTGAAGAGCAGGAAAAAATACATTAGTCGTAAAGCCCCTGGGAATTGGGCGTTGTTTGTTACACAGAATTAGTGCAGCAATAGTAAACTAATACACAGATGTTCAAGACCTTCCCAAACACCCTTTGTCATCATTTAGATACTGCCCTATATAAAGACTGGATGTTGGTAAAGTGGTCTCTAGAGTGTTTCTCCTTCACTTTTTTGGCTGCTTTGCTCCCCTTTTGTCCTTCTCCCTCCCCTTCAAGGCCCCATATCTTTTCTCTCCAGTAGATTCTTCAGTGTTGACCACAACTCATTGGGAAACCTCCCTTCTTCAGACTACTCAGTGCACACGTCTTTTGTGTCTCACCTGAGATTTGGTCTGGTATTGTTAGTTATCCGGGAGCATGTATTTGATCATAACATGTTATTTCCCTCTTCAGAATCCTCCCAAGAAACCTCACTGCCTTCAGGACAGGGTCCAAGCTCCTTACCAGGAAGCTCTAGCCTCCTTTGTCACTATCCCCCTGCTGCAGACTCTGCTAGAGCCAAATCGAGTAATTTGCATTCTCTCAAACACAGTATGCTCTCGCTTGCCTCTGGGCCTTTGTACATTCTGTTCCCTCTGCCTGGACCACAGTTTCCTCCACTCCTCTCTCCTAAACACACCCCTGAATGCATATATATTTGAAATTAAGTTATAGAAACTCTTCCTTACACCCTACGGCCGGATGATGTTTCTTGTCTCAGTAAAAGTGGGCTATGCTGTGTTGCAGAAACATACCAGCACCGGAGTCTCAGTGGCTTTACCAGCAAAGGTGTATTTCCCATATTCATGTCTGTGATGCTGACGGCAGGGAGGTGAGGCAGCTCTGCTTCACAGTCCTTATGGGCCCAGGCTGAGAGGAGCTCTGCCATCTTGGATTTGCATCATCTAGACAGACAGCCTTGTACCCTTCTTCTCACAGCTCCAACTAGCCCCAAGATCTCAACCTAACTGCCAGCAAGGCTGTGAAGTTTAGTGGGGCACGTGGAATATTCGGGGGACCGTTAGCTCCCTCTGCCCTATGTTTCTTAGGTGTGTTTCTGTGAACCTCCGGGGCTTATCTTTTACCACACATAGTATCATGCCATTATCTGTATACATGTATACAGACATGTATACCTGTCTGTATCCACATGAACTTGAAGATCCTGAGGGCAGATGCTGTATCTGACTTCATGTCATCTGTCCAGAGGCAAGTGCAGGACCTGGCACATAGTTACTGGTGTAGAATATATGTTGAAGAGATGCTGAATCCTTGTATCTCTCTGCTCTCTAACAAGACTCCATGCTCCCTGAAGACAAGAACCACCTGTTCTCTCCCACAACGTCTAGTTAGCACCTTCCAGAGATGAGACAACCGATACACGTTTGTGGCACTTCTTGTGATGGCTTACTGTAATTTTCCAACAGCAAATAATACGTGATTACTCTTCTTTACGTGGACACTTGTGTCACATAGATTTAAATACCTTTCCTGTCATTCCACGTGGCACGCTTGGAAGATCTTTAAACAAGTTGACTTTGTATGTAGTATGTGCACCAGGAAAAAAAAGACAAGTTCCCTTTGCTACCTTTTGGGAACCTCTCCAGCTTCTTTCCAGATGAAGATCCACGAAGGCTCTTTCCTTTCAGATTAGGTCTTTGAGCTATGCTTCAAGAATCAGTGAAGCCTCCAGAATCATCCAGCTTGCCTTCACTCTTTAAAGCTGCCTTTCTCTTCTCTGAATATTTAAATCTCTCCGTATTATTTATCTATTGCTATGTAACAAATTATCCCAAAATTTAGCCCCTTAAGACAACAAGCAGTTATTACGTTACAGAGTTTCTGAGGTCAGGAATCTGGGAGTGGCTTATCTGGGTGGTCTGGCTCAGGCTGTCTCACAGGGTTGCAGTCAAGCCATCAACTTGACTGGAGCTGGAGGATTCACTTCCAAACGTACTCATGTGACTGTTGTCAGGAGACCTAAGTTTCTTGCTGCACGAGTCTTTCCATCTGGCTACTTACCCCATGGAGGCTGGCTTCCCCCAAGTAAGTGATTCAAGAGAGAGAGCCACTAAAGCGGAGGCCACAGTACCTTTTTATGACCTGGTCTCTGAAGTCACACATTGTGACTTCTGCTTTATTCTACTAGTCCTTAGAGGTGAGTCATTAAGTCCAGCTGACTGGGCACTTGGAGGAAAGGACAGTAGGCTCTACCTCTTGGAGGAAGAGTATCAATTTGTAGACATACTTTTAAGCCGCCTTACCCTCCCCTGAGCGGGCTGTAGGGCTGGGGGGTAAATGCCATTTCATGGCCCTCCCTCCCCTGGTTGCTCAGGCAAGCATGTGCTTGTGCCTCCTCTCCCCCCCCACCCCATTTCAGGATATTTATTTCTAATCATTGAGATGCAATGAACAGCATAGATTTAATATAAATAAGATGCAAAGGGAAAGGGCAATTTCTGTAAGTTCTCAGCATCCTCAGAGCCACTGACCATGGTCTGTTAAGTCCACAACTTTCTTTCTTAGATGGATGTCTCATCAACCTTGGGATCTCTGCTTATATTCTTGAGGGTGAGTCCAGGGGAAGCTTTGCTAGTCCCTTCAGACCTACCCTTTGCTGGGTAGTGATGTGTCTTCTGCAGGAAGACCCCTCTCTCCTCTCCATGGTCATAGATGCAGACAGCGCCGAACATGTGATGATCAGAGGTCCTGGAATAGCCCTTTGTCTCACCTGAGTATTCTTCATCCTGGCACGCTGCAGTGTAGGTAGCATCATCCTCATGAATCCCTAGCACCAGGGTAGGAAGTTAAACTTTTCTGGTTTGTTTACATATAGGGCATCATGGTGCACTGGAAATACATGAGCTTCGGAATCAGACAGACACTGGTTCAAAACCCAGTTCTACGACTGTCTGGATTTCTGAACTTGAAAAAGTTATTTAACCTCTCTGAGCCCCCAGTTTTTTCATTATTAAAATGAGGATAAAGTGAGGATGAAATAACATATAGAGGTAAATAGCACAGTGTCTGGCACATAATAGGCATCAGCCAGTGCTCATTCAGCAAATGAGTGAATAAGCTTCAGAACTACCTGCAGTCCCTATGGAAGACTGTGGTCCTGAACCTCGCTCTCGCGCTTGTAGAAATTGACAAAGAACTGGAATGTATATTTCTGGGACAGCCTCTCTCTTGTCTATCTGTATTACATGATTTGCTGAGTTCCTTGAATACATTCTCTTGGAAGATTTTCATTCTGCTTTGCCTTTTGTGACAAAAAGAATTGCAATTCATTTTGTACTTGAAAGCCATGACAACACACTATGAGGACGCCTGGAAAGAGCGTTTTTTGTTTTTTGTAAAAAAAAGTCTCTCATATTTTAAGTAAGCTTCTAAGGAATCAGACCTTGGTTTCAACAAAGAAGCATATTTTTCTAATGACTCCTCTCTCTTAGCTATTTTGTATAGAGGTTTTCTTAGGCAAGGGAGATGGGGAGTGTGGGTCGATAGAGGTGGGACTAATGAGAGAAAACAAAATGCCACTCCTGATACTTATCTTCATGCTTAGGGACCTTCCCATATGTATATATTTTCTTCTCCTGTACTTGCTATGCCGAGAATTGCCCCAGCCTAACGGATGACACGATGCAATTTGCTTCTCTTGCTTTCTTCCCCTCCAGAGATGTGTGGTTTTGCCTTAATATATTCAAGGGCAGCCCCTGCTGTGTCTGGATTGGCATTTGTAATTATACACTGTGAAAATACAATGGAGAGAGAAAGTCTAACTCTTCTCCCAGTTTTAAAAAAAAGTTTCACGTGTTAATGTGTTCAGATCCTCCCACCTGAGGAGCAGGAGATCAAGCTCCGTTTGACTTCTTTCTTCTGTGTGATAATCACATTCTCTTGACTTAAAAAAAAAAAAATGAGTGCATGATGCTTTGTCGTGTGCTGCACAGAACCTCTGCAATGCTCACAACCGTTCCTCCTTAGTTATTTTCCAAGTGATTTGATGTTTTCAACAGCATTAATTGCACCAAGGTCTAATAGCTTGTAATTAATGTGTTCCGACCTTCCTCTGTGAGGCTTGAGTGAGTGAAGGGTGGACATCTCACAATACAGAGGCACAGACGATAACCAGACAGATGCAAATAAATGATGAATAGCTCTTTACATAATAAGCAAGACAATAGCCTCTTGACTGTGTGGACAGGTCATTTTATCTTCTTAAATGTATATTCTTCATCATCTTCCTTCAGTTGTTTGAAAAATAAAAGATTAGCTCACCTACAATAACTAGAATTACTCCAATTAGGCAGACCACCACTATGAAGGGTCAAAGGCTCTTCTCCATTGTCATAATGAGGGTTTTTGCTTACTGATATGTGCTTGACACCACCATTGATCAAAACAAAAGGGAATTGATTAAAACTTTAACACAAGAAGCTTATGTGAGACAACGAGTAGGACTTTCAGAACTAAAAGTTTTTAACTGTAGTGAACATTTATTATTTTTGTAATCCTTCTCCCTTCTTTTGTAAAAACAAACAAACAAAAACCATTCCCTTCTTTCACTGGAAGTGAGGGAACTACCCCTCACTCACTCTTAAGTCATGTGATTATTCTCCATCAGTCCCCTCCACTCCAGGGGTGGGCCCAGATTGGCTTAAGCCAATGATCATATCCCATTCTCATGCTTGACCATTGTGGGGAGAGCAGTGCTTTATCCCACTGGTGAAAAGCTGAAAGGGGGTAAGGTCTGGAACTGTGACAGCCACTTTGAGACCAGGAGGAGAGAGTCTGAGTGAGAAAGAAATCACATGAGGGAGAGAGCAGAGCTGATCTCAGAAACAAAGAGAGCAGAGTTCTAGGGAAACCATTTGAGCTTCTGTCTTAAGCTGAGTTTAAATATACTGCTAGCCCTAGAACTTCCCAGCTTGGAAGTTGAGCATTTTCACTTTTCCTCCAAGGAGAGTTCAATATTTTTGTAACTGGCAAATCAGTAGACTTCTAATTGAGTCAGGCACCAAGAAAACTAGCACACACCCTCTGCATTGGTGGGACCCATATATGAATGGACAGGTGTTCTTCATCTGGCATCACTTATTTGGTTTGGACTAACTAGCATTGCAAGATCTCTTTCCATGCAGTGATTTCTACCTCTTTCTCTCCTACTAATTGTAGTTTTGGATTTAATTCATTCTCTCAACATGTTTTTCTAGTTGATCTTTTCCTTTTTTTTTTTTTGTAAAAGTAAATTCTGGTCACTGATTGTTAATATTTAGCACCCTGCCTGAATTTAAAGATTCCACCCTTTAAATCTTATCCAAGTCTCCAGTGAAATGGGAAATTTTAACAACTTCTACCATATCGTCTTTTTATCTTCGTCTTTCCATATCTAAGTTGCCCTGCCAGATTTAATAATCGGTTTTGTGACTTTATTATAAATCTCCTTTAATATTCTTTATTGTAATACATTTTAATCTCTTCGCTTCAGGATTCTTTCACCTCCTGGGCAAATGAGATTTCCCAGGTATTTAAATGATTCAGCTGTTTGACTAGTTTATTATCCACCACTCTGTATTTTCCCATCCCCACAAAGCTCTTTTATAGATATTGCCACATTCATATACAGGTGCTTTTTATATTTGCCGTGGTTTCAGTTCCTCTGAAAGTTGTTTCCAAGTTTACACAATGTTGTAACATTGGCATATACATTTGTGAACAACTCAAGGCTACTCCCAGCGTACCCACACACATGCCGCGCTATCGTTCCAGTTTTACAATTGTGAAAAGAAGATTCCTTAGAAAACTGCTCGCTGCCTTCACCTCTCCTCCTTGTGCCTGGAAACCCAAATGGTTCTTCCATTACTTATCTTAGAACTTCCAATCTGCAAATGGGTCAGCAAGAGCTAGAAATGTCATTTTCTTGGCCCTCTGCAAAATCAAAACTTAAATAAACCCCAAAGCAGCTTACTCCTATCTGCCTTAAGGAGCCTCCAGAAAATAAAATTTAAAATATTTCTGGGGTTCTATTTCAGTGTTTTATTACTCTTTAATTTTCTGTTGTCTCCACTACCTCCCTGCACTCATAAGCACAATTTCCCCCCTTGGCTTTTACATCCCTTACCTGTCTATCCATTTCTTAGCTCTTCCATTGGCTCCACTACTTTGGTCTAGTTCTGAAATGTAGGAGCATCCCCAGGACATAAATGACATCTCAGTTGTAGAGGACCACACCCAAGCTTCCCACTTTCAATTGAATATATCCACCAGGGTATTTCATGGGTACCTCAAACTCAATATACTCAACTCATTGACTTTTACTGTCCCTGCCCCTCAAAAGTAAGTTTGCTTTTCCTTCTCTGTTCCTTGCTTCATTTATTGGTCCCAACGTAATCACTCTAGCTGGACACCTGGGTGGTATGTTTGACATCCCCACTTCCTCACATAGCCCCCCCACCCCGTGATCTCGGATATGTACCAGATCCCATTCTTTCCCCAAATGTCTTTCCTGTCTGTCCGCACCTTTATCTCAACTTCTCCTAGGACAGGTTCTCCAGCGGCTGCTTAACTGGTCCCATTGCCTCTGACTTTTTGCTCCTCTGATTTATCTTCCATATTGTTGCCATGATGATCTGCCTGAAATATAGATCATACAATGTTTGTTCCCTGCTCACAAGCCATCAGTAACTCCCCATGACCACAGAGTTAAATCAGATTTCTTGGCATGGCATTCAAGGTCACCTATACTCTGGCCTCAACTTTGTACTATGGGGATTCTGACCTCAGCTGTCATACAGTTTGGGGCAGGTATCAAGAGTCCAGGCTTGACATTGTATTGACCTGAGTTCAGACTCTCCCTCAACCACTTACTCATTATCTGACTGCTGTGCAGCAGTGTAATGTAGTTGTAATCAGCTTGGCCTCTTAAATTAGTCACCCACTTCCACCTCTTACTGTGTGACCATGAGCAAGTCACTTAACCTCTCTTTGTCTCAGTTTTGTCATCTCTAAAATGGGGAAAATCATCATAACTGCCTCATAGACTTGTTGGGACAATCAAATTTTCTAGCGTCTGACCCATAGTAAAGCACTGTAAAGACATCAGGCCTTATTCTTGTTATTCTCAAACTAATCATGAAGTCAGATTGCTGTCCAGTCTCCATATTCTGTCTGTCAGGGGGTCTTAGTTTCCTTTGTGCTATGATCCATCTGGCATCTGGAGAAGTCTATTCACCTCTTGTCAGAACAACATTTTAAAATTCATAACATAAAATCCATAAATTTACAAAGAAAACCAATAAAGCAATTTAACTATTAAAATAGTTTTAAAAATAGTTTTAACTATTTAAAAATAGTTAACAAATTTTTTTAAAAACTTAAATTGTGATACAGTAATGTGTCTGCTTTTCTAATGGACTCACACGTAACAAGATCTAACAATTGGTCTAATAGTTACTGCAGTTTCAAAGGAGGGATCATAAATAACATTTCAATTATCTGTAGTGCAGTAACAATGCCATGAAAATACCTGTGATATCTGCCGGTGACAGGTTCTACTGGTACTCTTGTGTGTGTGGCTTATATTAGTAATTGAAGGAAGTGCTAAATGTCAGGTGGAGATTGGTGAAAATAAAGGTTTTTTGTTTTTGTTCTTTCCATTCAAGTTCGCAGACTCCACTCAAAGGTTCATGGAGTTCAAGTTAAGAAGTCATTATCCCAGGGACTTCCCTGGCAGTCCAGTGGTTAAGATTCCGTGCTTGCAATGCAGGGGGTGTGGGTGTGATCTCTGGTCGGGGAACTAAGATCCCACATGCCGCCTGGCCAAAAAAGAAAAGAAGTCATTACCCAGATCCTACTCATATTTAAAAGCCTAGTTCAAATATGGTTTGTCAAAGTCCTCCTTAATTTCACCCAGTTGGAATTAACCTACCACTTTTATCCCCACACGGAACTGTGTTCGTTTTTTGTTTTTTTTTTTTTCCTCAAAGGTCCATGTTTTTTTTCCCCGGCCATATTGTTATCAGCTATATGCACGTGTTCCTCCCCATCAAGGACATAAGACCCATGGTCAGTTTTCACAGTGGTACACAGTGCCTGTGACTGAGGAGGCCGTGGCTGGGTAGAAATGTGAGAACGCAGCGGGCAGTCATTACTTATCTCCTTTTCCCTCACTGTCCACTGCAACATAAAGTACAGCATTTCTGAGAACGTAGCTCATTTCGTTTTAGTGTTATTTACTGTGGTTCTGGTTCCGCCGCTTAGGCTGACAAATCACCCCTCCAGAAGGCAGGTTCTAATCCCATATGCGGTCCCTGCTCAGTGGCAATTTATAGGACAGGCTGTCCGAGTTTAGGCAAATATCCTGATGTTTTAGGTCAGTTATTCTGACAACAACAGTTTCTGCTTTGTGGAGTGCATATGTCACCGGAGAGAATCAGCTTCCGGAACTTCCTGCCTTGTGCAGGAGCATAAATTTTCATGGTGAACTTGAGATGCAAATTATGTGCCTTGACCCTCTCTGCAAATCTTTGCTTGCAGCTGGCAGCCGTCTTTATAGAGCTTGGGAAAAAGGAAAGAGAGGGGAAACAGGGAAAGACAGAGGCAAAGAAGAAAGAAAGGAAGGGATGGAGGGAAGGAGGGAGGGAAGATAGGCTTTTTTTTTTCTGTCTTAAGCAGTACCCAGCACTAAGCAGACAATAAATTTTCTTAAGTTTTGTGTATTATAATTCTAAGAAAATAAAATAGAAATACTTAGTTTGAAAAGGTAGAAAGAATTAATGACTTACATTCAAAACTTGCTTCAGCATTTGTTTTAGCACTAACGCAGAGCAGGGTTTCTCAACCTTGACGCTATTGACATTTTCGGCTGGAGAATTCTTTCTGTGAGAGGTTGTCCTGTGCATTGTAGGCTGTTCAGCATCATCCTCGGGTTATAACTCAGCACATGCCAGTAATGCGCCTCCCCAAGTTGTAACAACGAAAAATGTCTCCAAATACTGCCATATATCCCCTAGGGGGTGGCATAGCCCCATTGCTGCCCAATAGGGAACCAATGATTTAAAGGATAATGGACAATGTTGGGTGTCAGATTCTGTGTTTATTGTGTTACATACATCATCTAACTTAATCTTCACAAGGTCTCATAAAATGAGTGCTATTATTATCTCCATCATGTAGTTGAGAGATAAGGTTCAAGGAGGTGAAGCATAGTGACTAAGGAGGAAACTGATGCAAAGAGATGGGAAACCAATGCAAAAAGGCAGTCACTACCTTGTGTGGTAATAATGCATTAGAGTAGGGATCGCAAGTCTATGGCATTTGTACCATGGAATCACTGGTATGCATAGCAGGCATGACCTGTAAATCTCAGCACTGTATTCTGAAGAGACAAAACAATTTTTCAGGTGAGCATTACCAATGGAGTGATTAACAAGGGAGATAATTTTTTAACCAACTTTGGTTAGGCTAAGTCTTCTTCAAAAATTAGTTTTTCATGAGACTATGTGCATTCCTAGGGCAGTAGTCACTTACCTCTGTATCATTAACACATAAGGAGACCCCTAAATATGGACCCTCAATAAATGTTTGTATAATAAACATGTGGTGCGCAAAATATCACCACTGTTGTATCTTAAGGTGAGTCCTGCCTTAAGATACAACATTGCCATTTTTCTGTGTTCTCCTTTAAATGCATATACTCTTAAAAATGTAGTGCCCAGGGGTGATGACTTAATAGTAATAGACTTATGGGGACATTCAAAGTAAAACCATGGAGATCAGCATTTTCATTTGGTAGATGAGGAAACTGAGGAACAAAGAGGGAGAAGAAAACTTTTCCAACATAAATTATGGATCAAGTCTGGACAGAGAAGTAATTTCTGGAAACCAAGTCCCAGTGTTTCTTTTTACTGTATCATCCATCACTTAACACTTTATCATGAGCACATTACAGGCTGTTTCCTGTGGGAAAGGAAGGTCCTTATTTAACTTGAATGATATAGAAGGAAGTGATGGAATAAGGAGTGGGAAGAAGCTAAATCAGTGGGGCAGAGGGACAGTAATACAGAGAAGATCGTGGAGACCCATGGAAATGCTTCATTATCAACTTCATTGGCTTGGATTGAATTCCGTAACAGATATTTTTGACATTATTTCTTATGTTTTTATTTAATTTCCATTTTGAATCTTCCTGGATCAGATTTTAAAAAGTAAGAGTTAAAGATTTAAAAAAATAGGTCAGAAACAGATTACTGTTTTGAAGCTTCAGTAGCACAGGACAAAGAGAGGTGGGCTGGAAATGAGGTATGGATTTGTGTTCAGAATGGCAGTCAGCTCCAGACTCTCTGCTTTCAGTGCCCTTATGTTGAAGCCCTAGCCACCAATGTTACTGTATCTGGAGATAGGGCCTTTGGGAGATAATTAGGGTTAGATGTTGTTATGAAGGTGAGGCCCTCAGTGCCCTCATAAGAAGAGATACCAGAGAGATTACTCTCCCTCTCTCTTCACCGTGTGGGGACATGGTGAGAAGGTGACCATCTGCAAGACAGGAAGAGAGCTCTCATCAGAACGTGATCATGCTGGCACAGTGATCTCAGACTTCCAGCCTTCAGAACTGTGAGAAAACAAATTTCTATTGTTGAAATCACACAGTGTATGGTATTTTGTTATGGCAGCCTGAGCTGATTAAGACAGTGTCTCACCAAATAGAGAATATCAATAAAGGAATATAAATTATTTAAAACAAAGAGTCAAACAGAAATTTTCAGTCGAACAGTATAATAACTGAAAGGAAATATTTACTAGAGGGACTCAACAACAGATTTCAGCAGGAAGAGGAAAGAATCAATGACCTTGAAGATGGATTAATTGAAATTATTCTGTCTGAAAAACAGAAAGATAAAAGAGTAAAGAAAAATAGAAGCTAAGAGACCTGTTGGAGACTATGAAGCATATCAACATACTACTCTCAATGTGAGTTTGAGAAAGAGAGAAGAGAGAGAAAGTGAAAGAATATTTGAAGAAATAATAGCTGAAATTTGATGAAAAACAGTAATCTACACAACAAAGAAACAATGATTTCAAGTAGGATAAGCTCAAAGAGTTAATATCTAGACACATCATAATTAAACTGTTAGCCAGAAGCAGAGACAATCTTGAAAGCAGCAAAAAAAAAAAAAAAAAAAAAAGCATATCATCATGTACAAGGGATCCTCCATAAGAGAGCCTGTCATACAGAGTGAAGTAAGTCAGAAAGAGAAAAACAAATACCATATAATATCACTTTATGTGGAATCTAGAAAAAGGGTACAGATGAACTCGTTTGCGAAGTAGAAATAGAGTCACAGGTGCGGAGAACAAACTTATGGTTACCAAGGGGGGAAGCAGGGGTGGGGGAGTGGGATGAATTGGGAGATTGGGATTGACATATACACACTACTATATATAAAATAGATAACTAATGAGAACCTACTGTATAGCACAGGGAACTCTACTCAGTGCTCTGTGGTGACCTAACTGGGAAGGAAATCTAAAAAAGAGTGGAGATATGTATACATATAACTGATTCGCTTTGCTGAGCAGCAGAGACTAACAACATTGTAAAGCAACTCTACCCCAATAAAAATTAATAATAAAAAAGAAGAAAATAGGGGCTTCCTTGGTGGCACGGGTTAAGAATCCGCCTGCCAGTGCAGGGGACAGGGGTTCGATCCCTGGTCCAGGAAGGTCCCACATGCTGAGGAGCAACTAAGCCCGTGCGCCACAACTACTGAAGCCCACACACCCTAGAGCCTGTGCGCCGCAACTACTGAGCCCATGTGCTGCAACTGCTGAAGCCCACGCGTGCCTAGAGCCCGTGCTCTGCAACAAGAGAAGGCACCGCGATGAGAAGCCCACGCGCCCCAACAAAAAGTAGACCCTGCTCGCCACAACTAGGGAAAGCCTGCGTGCAGCAACGAAGACCCACCGCAGCCAAAAAAATAAAAAAAAAAAAAAAGAAGAAAATATAATTAAAAGCAAACAAAATAAATTAAATTAAAATGGTTTCCCTGTTGCACCAGTACATTTTAGATGCTCAGTAGTCACATCTGGCTACCATATTGGATGGCACAGAGCAGTCCCATTGTCACAGAAAGTTCTTTTGGACATGCTGGCTTAGGGAGAGATGACTAGAGAACACAAAGGAAGGGGAACAGTAAAGGTGTCTAAAAAAACCTTCCAAAATTTAAAAACTCTTCTAAATTCTGAAACCTTCTAAAAGTTACCTAATAATCTTTACTGAGAGTCTATCTGAATACTGTGGGTCAGGCTGGACAATAGGGATTGATTAATTCATTGCTTCATTTATTTATTCAGTATTTATGGAGTAGTAACTGATTGAGAAACTGTGCCAGGGACACAGTGTAAAACGATCAGCAAAACTGGCATATTGTCTCCTCTCAAGCAGCTGACATTCCAGTGGAGGCGGTAGATATTAATCAGGAATGAGACAAGCAAATATAAAATTATAACTGTGATAATCACTCTGATGGAGAGGTATTTGGAGCAGTGAGAATGGGAAAGGAGTGTCCCTGACCCAGTCTGGAGCATCTTTTCTCAAAAAGGCATCCTGAGATGACATTTAAGTGAGTAGATTAGGGAAAAGGAGGGAGAGCAAGCCAGCCCCAAGATACAGCATGCACAAAGGCCCTGGGGCAGGAGGAAGCATGACATGAAGGAGGAACTGACTGGGCCAGTGGGGACCATCACAGAAAGTGAGGGGAAGTTGGGTATAAGCTGAGGCCAGCAAGGTAGAGTACCTGCAGCGTCAGCATCACCTACAAACTTGTTAAAAATTCAGGATCTGGGGCTTCCCTGGTGGCGCAGTGGTTGAGAATCTGCCTGCCAGTGCAGGGGACATGGGTTCGAGCCCTGGTCTGGGAAGATCCCACATGCCGTGGAGCAACTAGGCCCGTGAGCCACAATTACTGAGCCTGCGCGTCTGGAGCCTGTGCTCCGCAACAAGAGAGGCCGCGATAGTGAGAGGCCCGCGCACGGCGATGAAGAGTGGCCCCCACTTGCCGCAACAAGGGAAAGCCCTCGCACAGAAACGAAGACCCAACACAGCCAAAAATAAATAAATAAATAAATAAATAAAAAAAAAAAAAAAAAAAAAAAAGATGTCTCTGCTTAGGCTTACTAAATACACTGAAAGGAAACACAAAATCAATGTTAGCTGAAAATTAAAAAAAAAAAAAAAAAATTTCAGGATCTGTATTTAACAAGACCCCCAGGTGATAATTGGGCACCAAGCTGAGATGCATAGTCTATACCAAGGGTCCGTATATTCCAGCCTGCAGTCCAGATCATGCGACAGTCTGTTTTTGTACATATTTTATTGGACCACAGCTATGCCTGTTCATTTACTGGTTGTCCGTGGCTGCTTTCATGCTGCAGTGACAAAACGGAGAGGTTGCCATGGAGATTGTTTGGCCCACAAAGCCGAAAATATTTACTATCGGCCCTTTACACAAAAGTTTTCCAGTTCCTAGTTTGTACTGTGCTGTGCCTCCAAAACAGCATCAAGGTTTTAAGGTTTATTCTAAAAGCAAGGGAAGCTAGTGAAGGTTTCCATTTTGGAAGGATCGATCCACCTGCATGGAGATAAAAGTCGCACAGACGGTGCATGCCCCACAGGAGCTTAGGATCCAGTGGGAACTCACTTTTATCTCCCACATTGGTTGTTTGCTCCTTTCATGAGGGGGATTGCTATATTATTACCTCATTTTGTTGTTGTTGCTAACTCCCTCCGTGCCTGGCAGAGTGCTAAGTGTTTAGCCAGTGTTTGGTGCTATTTACTGACTCAGTAACTGGCTTGAGCCTATGACAGTTACCATTTACCCTCCTTAGAAACTTACTTTGTGGACACTGCAGGAGTCAAAATATTATGGTGCCTGATGTGCTTTCAACAGCTTCCTTGACATCTCAACGTGATCTTTGACGTGGACTCTAGACCAGTATGGTAGAAGCCAAGCCCTTGGCCACTTTGTGAGTTTCAGGAGAGCAGGGAGAGACGGGAATCTGATTCCATTTCTGGTGCGGATAGAACTGCAGGAAGAAGCCTCTCTGAGCTTCAGATTCTCCCTCTGTGACATGAGGAAGCTGGAACAGTTTATCATGAAGGTCCCCCGGATATTTTTGTCCTTCAAGTTTTACCAGGTGACAAAATAGGGACACCAGACAAGTCTCTGACTCAGCTCCATGCATCTTTACTTTGTGTACATGGAATCCTTCACACATAAACACAAATCATAGTTGATGAGAACATTGGGAGGGAAAAAGAAAAACCACAGGCACCCCACAGTTAACAAAGGAGATTTTTGAATTGTGTGTTGTTTCATATTCCACATACTTCCTTTTCATTTGTACAGATATTTGAACGTCACTGGGTCAGCCGTAATGAGACCAACCTTATCTACCGATTAGACAGGATTGTGTAGATTCTGGCCTTACTGGCTGCTTCGCTTGCTTTTCAGGTCATGAGTTAGCAGTGCTGGAATAAGTTGAATATTCACTGAAAGTGAAGTTGGATATCTATAAACTCACCATGACAAATGGGCATGCATCCCATCTGCAACGCGACCGAAAGAAAGTGTTTTGAGAAAGGGATGGGTGATGGGTTCTGAAAGAGGTTACAACTTGGTGCATAGAAAGAGGGGAAAAGCTTTGAGGATAATCAATTGCTTTGAGCACACATAGGTTTTTAGCCGTGTTGCCATCTCCTGGGCAATATGCCTGCTACAGAAGTGTTGCTTCAAGGCATAAAAAAGCAAGTGAAGCAGACTGTTTAATGGATAGTACTAAAGTGGGGAGGAATATTGTGAAGTCAGCTCTCTCACATTTTGTGGATGTTATTGCTTGGCATTACCTCCCATTCATTGTTGTTGATGGCATTCAATTAAAGCCATACTTCATCAAGTCATGCTATACTAGGTGCTGTGGAAAATAGAGACGCAGTGCTGGCTTCATGGGTGTGTGACTTGTGCAGTCAAGCAGGACCTCACACTTAAATGATCCTGTGTTTGGTTTAATGCTCTGATGTTGTCATTGTGAAATTCTTGATACATTTCGGACAAGGGGCTGTGAACCTTACTTACATGGGTCTCTGCAAATTATGCCGCTTGTTTTGAATAGAAGGTGGCAGAGTCTGTTTCTTGCCTCAAGTTGCTTACAACATTGTGTCTTAGAATCATGTTGGGACAGTAGTATAAGAACTTGATTAACTTTTCTGAGCCTTGATTTCTTCCTGTTCAGTATAAAGAGATGGAATGGGATGCAGTGTAAGGAGAGATATTGGAGGCTTAAACTATTAAGTTGATTTTCCCAAAGTAAGCAGTAGAGCCAGGACACTGAGACTTCCTCTCCTGACTTTCAAGTCAGTGAGAATGGACTTCATGAACAAGGCTTAATGCTGAGTTCAAGATATGATTCAGCCAAGGGCTGGTGGCATCCAATCCCCCGTTGCTAGGGAAGTCAAGAGTATCTGGGTTTGTTGAAAAAGTGTCCAGTGGAATGTACTTGGAGATCTGGGAAAGGATGCACAGGCAAAGCAAAGATCAGTTCCACAATAATATATTAAAAACTTCTGGGACCAGATGTGTTTCAGGCTTGAGAATTTTTCTTATTTTTGAGAGGTAACGTAATGCACAATCCACTGAATACGTAAAATCCCCCAGCATGTCTGGGCAGGACTTCATAATCAAGTGTGTTAATTTCTCTGCAGTGAAATGTATAACTGTTCACACCAAATAAGAAAAATTTAAAGACTATGAATAGTTTTAACTCAGCTCACGTCAGGCTTTGCTGCCAAATGTAATCATGTCAAGTTCCACCATAAATGAGTTACAAACTCTAAGGGGTTGTGAACCTTTATCAAACAAGATGCAGGTAAATGGGTCATCAGAACTCAGGAGGCAGGAGACAGGTGAGGCATTTGTCAAGTGAAGCCAGGCTAGATCTAGAGACTGGCTCCCATGGCTGGTCGGGAAGCCCCAGACCTTTGCATGGTAACCCAGAGTGCAGACATTCTTCCTGCTGAAGGAGATGGAAGACCTGAGGTACAAAGCTGTGAACATCCTTTCTCAACACCACTGCCCTCTTTTTCCTGTTGCTCCAGCTTGGCGGCTTCCTGAACACATGGTCTCTCGGACCATATTTTCACAGTGGAAAATAGCATTTTCAGAACTGGCTGTCCCTAGCTTTCATCTGTCATTTTTTCCTCTCTGTTGTTTCTATGGCAGTTGGCAAATGTGTCTCACTCTTCACTTCTGAGGTGGGTTTAAAAAACCTTGGCCAAAGAGCCAGCCTCTTCTTTAGCATCCTCTTCCATTTGTTTGCCTGAAAGCCAGTAGCAGCCAGGAGAAAATAAAAATAGCTTTGAGATTCCCAGAACATGCGTGAAATCTTGTTCTCTGGTATTTTGCTATATTAATTTTTCATGTAGGAGGATACAGACACTAGAAAATGATTATTCTTGACAATAGAGGTTAAAATAGAGGCTGATTTCCTGTAAAGATAAGTGCCCTTCATTTTCCCAGACCCCCTCCCAAGGCCCTGGGAGGATCTTAACAATATTCTAATCATAATATCCTCTAATTTGTCTTCAAGAGGGGCCTTGAAATTGTATAACTTTCAGACTTGTCAAAACTTGCATCTGTCCCTACTTTACCCCAGTATAAAAGTATGTCTCAAGGCTTTAAAGAGAGTTAACTCTGGCTTTGCCATTTACCAGACGTGAGAGTAACTTATTTATCTTTTGGAACTTCTACTTCTATGTCTATTAAGTGAATATATACACTCTTGACATCATAAGGTGCTTGGGAGGAGAAGAGTTGTCATGCCCATATAGCAAAGAAGAAAATGTTAATAAATGTTGACTCATCTCTTTGTTTCCTTGAGGATTGTTTTCATCTGCAGGAACAACACCTCAAGAAAGAGTGTCCATTTTTCTCATTTAACAAATCTGGAAAGAGTCTCAGAGATGTCATGGGAACCTAGACTCATTATGTCTTTCTCTTCAGCCTTCTTTAGTGTGGACTCCATCTTCAGGATCCTAGAATGGCTGTTTTACTCCAGACATTGTGTTTGCATTCCAGGAAGAAAAAAAGGGGAAAGGAACAGGAATATACCAGCTGAATCGATCTCTTTGTATAAGGAAAATAATAGTAATTCCAGAAATGCCATCGTGTAGGGATAATTTGCTGCTGATCTGTGTATCTTGGGGATACCTGGAACCATGCATAGAACCAAGGTAGTTACCCTTGACCAAGAAAGGGATAAAATGCACTCACTAGTGATTTCTAATGTTTTGCTTAAAGATCAAAACTCCTCAGGAGGCTTGCAACCCCAGCTTGTCTACATTGTTCATTGAAAATGTAAAGGTTGATAACCTGCCCCTGGTTTATCTGATTATAGCCTTGTTGGGTTACTTGAACTCTGGGTTAGAAAAGACCCCTCAGTAAACTTGTGCCTTAGTCACAGGCTGTTTCTATTTTGTTCATATTTGTTTACCTAGTCCATAGCATAATGTTTGGCACACAGCAGCTATTCAGTAAATATTTGTCGAGTGAATGAATGTTTGCAAATATTTAGCTTCTTAAGAATTAGATTCCATGGCTTATCCATGCAAAAAGCCATACAGCTGAAGTTGTAAGCTAACATTTCTTGGGAGAATATGGCCACAGTAAAGGAGAAGACTCAGCCCTGCTGTGCCAGAGATTGGAAGGGTGAGGTGGTTTTAGTTCAAGGTGTTCTCTGGCAGGGATGATCTAAACACTGCTAATTCCCAGCAGGAAACCAAGGACAAAGTGTTGGGGACTTAGGGGAAAAAACAGTGTCAAAAGCTATTATGTTTCCTGTTCACCTTTTACTTTATAACACATAGCCTCATGACTTTGTGAAAATGTCAAACCTATTTTCATTTACTCATGGTCCCTATTGGCTTTAATTCCAACTTCAAGTTTCCGTTGCAGTTTGTCTGTGAAGAAGGGCTTCCTCTGATACTGTTACCCTACAAATGGTCAAGATTAATTCAGCTGAGATAGTCGACTAGGCTGGCATTCTCTGTCTCCTCCTCTGCTGTAGATGCTGTGGCTTTTACTAAAGATAGTGGCCTTTCAAAGAAAAGAGACCCATTCTCTAGTTGGCAAGCAGTAAAGTTATCCCTAAGACCTTAAAAAAGGTCCTATGGGCCCCTTGCCATTTCTAGGATGTTCCATCTGTCTGAACTTACAGAGCAGTTCAGAGACGGAAGCAAAGACAAATCTATGGTGTGTCCCCAGTTGACACCATATCACTAGACTACAAGGGCTATGAAAGAGTGTCTAAATTGCCAGTCATATAATATGTGGAAGGCTTTTTATCTCTGAGAAGCAGATAGCCTAAACTCATCAATAAAATTTCATGGCCAGTTTTATTTTCACACTGGGAAAAATATTGACATCGTCATCATAAGCCCCAGAGAGAACTGGTTGTATCAAGGACAAATAGCCAGATACTGTGAAGTATGCCACAGAAGTAACAATATCCACCCAGAGATCAAGCAGGATGAAAATCTCCCCGTTTCACCTCTGGAAAAAAGACCATGAAAGTAATGAGGTGGAAACAGACCCATATGACACCGTCTCTCCTCCTCTCACCACCTATCCTTGTCTGGATGTCCACTAGAAACAAACTCCCATTTGCCTTCATGATTATTTAATTAACACTTTAAACAGGAATCTGATCCTGCACCATCCTGCCTAACACCTCCAATAGTTTCCCACTCCCTTAACATAAAATGTAAACTTCTTTCCATGGCCTTCATGCGTGGATAAGCCATAGAGTCTAATTCTTAAGAAGCTCTATATTTGCAAACATTCACTTATTCAACAAATACTTACTGAAAGGCTCTGTGTGCTAGGCAGTACGCTATGGACTGGGTAAACAACTATGAACAACACCATGTTGGTGTTTAAAGAATTGAAAAAATAACCTACCTTTTCCTGCCAAGTGGAGAGTAGGCCACTGGGGAGTCAGAAAGCACTGTTAGATGTATGGAATCTTTACTCTGAACCCCAGAATACTGTAAACGTTTCTACCTGAAGACAATGCTGTATCAAGACAGCCCACACCCCTCCTACCTAGGAGCCTGCCCCTGTGTAACACACAGGAGGAGACCAGAAATGTCATTTTAGGAGAAAAGAAAGGTAAAGGCCAGGCCACACATGCCCTGTTGCTCAGAGTTTTCAGAGAAGGAGCAAGTAGGGTGATGTGTGGAGAGAGGCTAAATAGTCACATGGAAGGACATCAGCAGAGGGAAATTATAACCGAGCAGGACCTATGGGGCCTTCACAGCACAGACCCCCTCCCTCCACATCCTCTGCCTGCCTCTTACTGTAGAAAAGTTTTCATCTCCCAGGCCTCCCCTGAGTCGCAAAAGACTGGCTCAAAATGAATGATTTAAAGGATTTGACCATGTAGTGACAAAAAATAGCAGTTGGGCCAGGAAAACTGGTAACAATTTGAACAGTAATCAGCCGTAGGGCGGAGTCTTTAGTTCCACCCTGAAGGATATAGATGGTGCACATTCCTGTGTTGTTCTGTAGATAACTTAAACCCTCACCGAATGGAAGAAGCTAACTGAACTGTATGATGACTCTGAGCATGTAGCCCGCAGACCAGCTGGAGCCTGAGGATTGATGATGTTAATTCCTGTGACACCACCCTGTTACCTCACCAGCAGCCAGTCGGAGAATTGAGTTCGGGTCTTTTGAGCTGACCGCTGCCAGCACTCCTTGTTTGGCTCCTGCAATAGATGCTGCACTTTCCTTCACCACAGCCAGCTGTGAGTGGACCCAAGTTCAGTAACAAAATCTGTTCCCCTCAATAACACTGAGTCATGGAAACACATAGCAGCTCAATATTTGAACAAAGCTAGTATGATCCAAATTGCTTTATTGGTTTTAACTGAGACACATTTTAGGTCATGTGATCTTTAGCACACTGGCTTTCCCTCTTATTTGAGTAAATGTCCACCAACTGCTTGGAATCAGTCCATTTTCTTTCAGTTGATGTATTTTGGTTCTTCCTTTCTAGTAATGGAAAAGAAAACAGTTTGACCATTATTAGGTTGAACTGCATGAAATTGATGGTATTCAGCCATTTTTGACCCACCATGAATGGCAGTATGAAATGGTTCAATCTAAGAAATATATGAACACATTGCAGAATACGTGTAAGAAAAAGAAGGAGATAATGAGAATGAGTGCTTGAATACTAATCAGTTAATTAATGCTAATAGATTATAGGTCTAGATAACAGATTAAGCAGGCAGCGGAAAATTCATAAGGTCTAAACATGGAATCAGACCCAGGGCTCCAGGTTTGGCTTCCTGAATGCTCTGCTTGATTGGAAATTTTTGTTTGCAAATGACAGAGTCAAGTCAACTAGGAGGAGCAGGGAGGAACGAGGGTGTACCACTGAGAGATGAAGCCACCAGGGAAGCAACTGGGGTCTGTGGGGAGAGGAGGCTTGTTATATTTATCCGTGGTTGCCCATTAGTATTTGGCTCCAAGCCTCCACCTGCTTTGTTCACAGTCAGAGGGAAGAAGGAAATGATTTGAGACAGTGGTCATCAAAATTTGGTTAGTAGCCCCCTGGAGGTCCCTGAGATCCTTTCAGGGGTTCTGAGAGGTCAGAAGTATTTTCACGGTAATACTGAGATGGGATATGCCTTTTCCACTGACGTTTGCATTGACGATGCAAAAATAATGGGAGTGAAACTACTGCTGCTTTAGAACGAATCAAGACAGCAGCATCAGATTGTTTGAGCTGCCATTGTATTCCTCACGCACGCATTTACAGTATTAAAAAAAAATGCCAGTTTCACTTAGGAATGTTCTTGATGAAGCAGTAAAATCATTAATTTCATTGAATTTTGACCCTTGAATATTATTCTGTGTGAAGAGAAAGAAACACACATGAAATATTTCTGTTGCAAACTAACTGCCCTTCGAGCCGTGAGCAGAATTAACTGCTTTTTTCACCGAACGCCATTTTTACTTGAAAGAACAACTGACAGACAAATGATGGTTATTGAGTCGTGGGCATTTGGCAGACATTTTCTCTAACATGAACGAAGTGAGCTTGTCACTTTGAGAAAAACAACTGACAGCATTTGTTGCTAATGACAAATTTGAGCGTCCATGCAAACACTTCTAGAATTTCGGAAAACATGTCTGCCAACCTGAGCTTGACAGCTTTCCAATACATACAGCTTTTTTATTCATAGAAATATGCTATGAATGTTAACATGTAATGAGGTCTTTTTGTTATTTTAAAATAAATTAGTAAATATCCTTTAATGTCTCAATTTTAATTTCAAATATGGTAAATAGTAAAAGAGCTCTGATAAACAAATGGTTTTGGGGGTCTTTGATAATTTTTAAGATGTATTTATGTAATATAAGTAAAGATGTATTGAGACCAAAAGAGTTTGAGAATGACTCATGTAAGAGCTTTTTTTTTTTTTTTCCCCATTTTAATAAACTCTAAGACTCAGAGAGGCCTTTTGCTAACCAACTTTTCTCCATTATTTCTGAACTTTTCCCTTTGTGATCTCTTTCTCAGTGTGTGTCTCTCTCTGTTTCTTTGTCTGTTTGTCTCTTTCCATTATAAGTATTTAGGTCTGGAAGATAGGTTTTCATGGTTAGATTAATGGCAGTTTTTCTCAAGAAAATGTACATTGTGCCAGAAGATTTTCTATATTCCCTGCCTTATAGCTCCCCAAATAATCTCCTTGTCTTCTGCTGGTTTAATTTTATGTTTTCAGTGAATCCCCATGTAGGACTGTGACATGGAAAAACAGTATTATAAATCTGTATGCAATGGAAAAGCCAAAAAGAATAAATGAGAAAGAAAGCAACGTCGATGAAAATAGAAACCACATGCACAAAATGACAAATGCAAATGCTAGAGATCGTTCTATTTTTGTAAAGTCTTGAATGTATCCATTTTCCCCAAAATATCTCTTCTGCGTCGTGCCGGTTATAAATGTTGCAGTGATTACTGCTGACAAGTGTGGCTATACACAGACTTAATGACAGGATGATTACTTGTAAGGAAGAGACACCTAAGCCCACTCTCGTGAAGAGAGTGACACGGGCCCACACATTGAGTTTCTCGGCAAGTCACTATTGATGACTATTAAATTACACTTGTTAAGTGATGTTATTAATAATGCTGCCAAATCAGCCTAACTGTAGACTCTGTGATACGCAGAGGACTTTGGGGGCTGTGGTTTTAATAGAAAGTGAGGTTTAGGTCACATAGAAACTTGGAAACTATTCCAGTTGGAGGAGATTATTGTTTTATTCTTCTCATGTGTAGAATTCCACTGTGAGTTTTCAGCAGCCAGTTCCCTCCCCTGTCTTAGTTCTCTCGTATGTACAATGATAAGTTGGGCTAGAGCAGTTGTTTTCAACCAGTGAAATCTTAATCTGAAACCTCAATAAACACAACACAGAGAAGAGCTGCCTGGCTTAAAGGAAAGGTGAGGAAACTTAGAATCTCTTTTTGGGCTCTCCACTGAGCTTTCATGTCTGCTCAGCTCTTGAGATACTGCAGTGAACCCTGGGGCTCTGAGGTACACGGTTTGAGAACCATTGGACCAAGGACTCTATAGCTCCATGTGCTTGGGGAGGCCTTGTCAGAAAATCTGAGTAATTTTTTTTTTTTTAATTAGAGAACTAGTTGGCATCAAGTTTAGAGCTAAATGGTCCCCTGGGTGGAGGTGCCAAGGATGATAGAGATAGTGGTGACTCCCCCGGTAGGACTCATGAGCCCACTAAGAGCCACATTGTACTCACTGACACCAATTGTGAATTGATCCACATCCTAGGTCTTGTGGGGTAAACAAAATATAGACAAACCAACATTCATATTTAAGGAACTGATAGTCAGTTTGGAGAGGGACAACATAAGCCCAGTAACCCAACGTTAAGTCCAGATATAATTTTAAAGATTCAGAATTCAAGGGTAGGTGGTAGATAGCATGATTGGGCAGATCCGGAAGGGCAGATGGAGAAGGATGTTTCGTTCTCTTCATGCTTTCCCCAACTGAGTCTGCTACTTCTGACTCCTGTAGAGCTGCGGGTGAGGGGGAAGGAGGGCAGCAAGGAAGCCAGTTGAAGCTATAAACGATTTTGTTTGCTTGAATTCCAATAATGATATGAGTATACATGTGTGTGCGTATATCATCTATATGTTAATGCATATGCTGGGTTCAATTATAAGAAGGGTGACCTTCTTATAATTGAATTCAGACACATACTATCTAGTTAGAGTGACCAGTTCATCCTAGTTTGCCCAGGACTTTCCCAGTTTTAGCATCGAAACTCCTACAGCTTGGAAAACCTCTTTCTTGGACAAATTAGTCACCCCAAATTAGAGCAACCTAGCAGACCCCTAAGAATGCATCTCGGGACCCCTGGTGATCTGCAGGCCCCAGTTACAATTATACTCACTTAGCAAGCGGACTCTTGACCTGAAAATCAAGAGAACTAGCTCCTCTATTGACTAGCGGTGGGACCTTTGGGAAAGGGTTTAAGTGAAGTCAATAATTCTTTGCAAAGAAAAATAGATGAATGTTCATATACAGTTGTCCATGGCACCTGTATTCATGTTCCTCCCTAAGGTGGAAAGGTGAGCCCAATATAGGCATTTGTTGTTTTTTTTCTTTTTTTAAACAAAATCAGTTGCTTTGAGCTTCACCAATGGTAATTATGTCAGTAGAAGATTATTTTAAAATATTTAAAGTTTAAAAGAAATTATTAATAAATCTAATCAATAATTCATTCAAATAATGAATACTGAGCATATTAGCATTATGCAGTGTTCACTTAAGAATAAAAATGTGTTTTTAGCCTTTCCATATTTTTTATTTAGGAATTTTGATCATTTTTATGAAACTTAGAATTGATATGAAAGATATCATGACTATTAAGAATTAAGGAACAAAATCAAATAAGCAGGAATAAGGGAAACTATGCTAATCCAGACAACCTGCTCAGAAGAACTGGGTCGTAATTTAAGTTTTCCAGCATGTGCAATGAATTACTTATAGAACTACGTAATAAGAGCATTGAGACAAATGGGGTGAAATCAGACTTAATTGGGAAGAGCATGGGCTTAAGAGTCAGAAGACTTGGGTTCTAGTCTCGGCTTTGCTGTTTCCCTGCTCTGTGACCTGGGACAGGTTATCCTCATGCCTCAGTTTCTTCATCTGTCTTCTTGTCTCATAGTGGTTTTGGAAAGATTTTAAGTAAGATACCCAATGTATGACTAAATGGAGACAGTGCAGTGACCCATGGGGACCAAGAACAGCCCTGCGGGGGTGAGGGGGCTGAAAGCACGTGGCTGGACACAAGGAGTTGATGTGCTGGAGGTATGCGGCCACTGTGCAACCAGCAGGAAGGGAGCAGCAAGTCAATCCTCAGACATCCTTTTTCTCTTGACAGTCCCTCCCACAAGCCAAACCCAATTGGAAGCAAGAGGACAAGGGAGCCTGCTGATGTAGCCCATGGATGTCAGTCTTCCGAAGCCTGGTGAAGAGTAGAGAAGGGCCAGGAGTGGAATTGGAGGGGCACACAGCCCCCATGAGGACTGTGATAGAATCTGCGTACTCTGTAAAATGGCATGCTGGTAAATATGGAAACTGGCTACAATGCTGGAAAATAGTGTGGCGCTTTCTTATAAAGTTAAGCATACGCTTATATCACCCAGCAATCCACTCTTGGATATTTATCCTAGAGTAAGAAAAGCTTATGTTCATACAACAATCTGTGTGCGAATGTTTATAGCAGCTCTATTCAAAATTCAAAATAATGCCAAACTGGAAACAAGCCAGCTATCCTTCAACAGGTGAATGGATAAACAAACTCTGGTACATCCATGCAACGGAGTACCACTCAGCCATAAGAGGGAGTCAGCTATTGATGCTATAGCAACTCGGATGCATCTCAAAGACATTGTGCTGAGTGAAAGAAGCCATTCTCAAAAGGTTACATACTGTATGATTCCATTTATATGACATTCTTGAAAGCACACAACTGTAGTGATGGGGAACTGATCAGTGGTTATCAATTATTAGGGGTGGAGGAAGGTGTGACTACACAGGGATAGCAGGAAGGTATGACTCTACAGGGATAGCAGGAGGGAGTTTTGGGCGGGGTGATGGGATGATTCTGTGCAATGATTATGCTAATAGTTACACAAATCTATACATGTGTTAAAACTCATAGAACTGTACACCCCAAAACTGTACATTTTACAATATGTTAATTTAAATATGTGAGACATATTGCGGATAAACGCTTCAGTGATAGATTTATGATTGCAGATATTGACAACCTATTTTCCCAAAGTTGAACTTGGAACAGCTTCAATCCAAACTGAAAAAAAGAGTTGTAAATGCAGAAATGCCTGAAAATAGGACATTATGCAAAAGTGGCAGCCTTGGGAAGGGACAGCAGATAAGAAGGGGGATTTCTGTGTGGCGGGATGAGAGGTAACAGACATTGGGACTTTGCCAGTGGGCCTGAGGGTCAGAAAACAACTATTCCCAGATGGACACGACGACAGGGTGGGGTACCAGGATCCCAGAAGAGAAAGCAAAAGTGAGATTCGGGCGTGGAGCCAAGGCCAGAGCCTGGAGAAGAGGAACCATGGTTGGGCTGCATCACAGGGTTCAAGGCAAGAGATCATCCAGCTCTTGACAACTGACTGCTAAGGAGGTGGACAAGAATAAAAGAAAAGAAACAGGCTACTGCAGGGTTTAGGGGCATAGGCATTGCAGTGAGACAGAGCTGGGTTGGACTCTGGCTCTGCCACCTCTTAGCTTACAAGCTGGGAAAGTTGTTTTAACTGCTCATGTACAAAAAGGGATAAGAACATGTCCCCCACTGCACTGATGTGAAAATTAAATAAAGTTTTATCTGTAGCAGTCCCTGCAAGTTGCCTGGCCCAGAGGAAATGCTCGGTGAACAGTAGAAGTACATCAAACAAAAGGTTGCAGGTCACATCAGAACTATGAAGCTCGTGAGCTGTGTATTTAGCGAGTCATTTCATCTTGCTAAGCCTCAACTTTTAAATCTGTAAAATAGCTATAATAATGTCTACTCCATGGAATTTAGGTGAGAGGGTTCTGTTGAGAAAAGATCTATGAAAATGTTTTGTGAACTGAAAATTGCTATTCAAACGTACTTTTTAGAAGGTCAGAGCAGGGCCAGGAGGAAATCGTTTCTTCTTGCTTAGCTGTTGGCTTAAAGATACAGAAAGTAATCATCCAGGTTTTGGTTGGTCCCAGAGCTACGTGAAGCCAAACATATAGAACAGGATCAAGAGGGTTCAGCCAGCAGGTGCCAAGCAACTTTGGTCAGAGGAAGGAGTGATGTAATACCAACATGAACATGAGAACTCACAGTTGAGTATTAGGGGCCGTTTCACGGAAGTACAGTGCGGTGGTTAACGGCATGATCTCTGGAGCCAGCACTTGCTGTGGGCATTTGAGCCAGTGGAACAGATAGGGCTATTGCCGAAGGCTCTTAACTTTCACCCTCGCCGGCTCCCTACGCCTGTAATAAAAATTTCCGCCCCTACTTTGAGTCAGGTAACTTTTCAGTGCCTCCCAGCAGAGTAGACAGATTCTGCGTCTTTATCCCATTGACGCTGTGTTTATCCAGTGACTCATTTTGGGCAGCGACAGCTTAGTGGATATGACATGAGCGTAGCCTCGGGCACTATTGCCGTTAGTCACGAGGAGACCTTGCCCAGGTAACTACTGCACCTGCAGGTTGGGAGCAGACCGGAACGTGACCCACAGTCTGAACCAGAGTCAACTCAGCCTTCCAACGGATCCTCTGAGTGAGAAATAAACGTTGGCTGTTGGAAGCCATTGAGATTTTGGGGTAGTTTGTTATGCAGCATTATTGTGGCAATAAATGACTTAACACAGCAAGTTCCTTCACTTTAATTACCTTCAGTTTTGTTCTTCAAAAAATACAGTGAAGAGTGCTTAGTTATAATTGCCCAGTAGTCCAGTTATCAGGAATAGACAGGTTGATATATGTACTTAGCACACTACTGAATATCAAACAAGAGAACAATGAATGAAAGTTACTGCTATGAAGACACTAAGTTAGAAAGGAAGTCGAAAAAACTGTCCACCTTGTTGAGTCTCAGTTTCCTCAACTCTGAAATGTGTATGAAATCCTTGCCCCACCTCTCTCTGTGGGATGCTGTTAGGATCACACCAGGTGATGGATGTGAGGGTAGCGTGCCCTCTGTGAAGAGCTATCAGGGACTTAGGAGTTATTATTCTTTCTACTACAGAGAGTCCTCTTATCCCAGCATGAATTATCATCATCCCCAAAGTTGCAATTGTATAGGAGAGCAGGATGAAAGGCATCGTTGCATGACAGCACGTGCTAATAAACTGTCCACTCATTAAAATTAGTTTCCATTGGAGTATCCATCTTCACTTAACACACTCTCTCTGTCCACATCAGTACCTTCCCTGACAACACAGCACAAGTGTCTTGTGACCTGATGGCAAAAGGAAACTGCGAATCTTAGAAAAAGATGCAGGATTTTGTAAAGTTGAAAGGGATGATGGAGAATTTCTCTAATCACATGCAAAATAATTGACAAATGAGGATCTGACAGAGTTAGACCAGTTAATAATGGAAGAAGAGCACAGTCGACAAGGATGATGACATGATAGGCTTCAAAAGAGAATAATTTGATGTATTTGAATATCAAAAGATGTAGGGAGGCCTTTGGGAAACTGATGAAACTTCAACTTTTTTTTTTTTTTTTTTTTGGCAAAAATGAGTCTCTTTATAGCTGTGCATTGAAGGGTATCATATCATACTATTATGTAATTTCTTTGGAAAGTGATCTAAAAAATTCTTTGTTAATTTTAATAATTGTCAAATAATTGCAGTATAATCTATGCTTCTATTAAATATAAAATTAACTTACTTTAATATATTTTAGTTTTATTGTTTCAAGATAAAGTCCCAAACCTTTTCTTAACCCATTTTCTAGGAAATTTTGGTTCCCATTTTTTGTGCTCTTTTCTACCATAAGTTTCTTCGTGTGTCATTGAGATCTTTTCTGCTTATAATTTCTTTCTCCCTTTTTGGCCCAGAGAGCCCTTGGAACCACTCTATCTAGAGATTTCGGGAACTGAAGCTTCCAGTGGGTCAGTGAAGGCAAGAAAACATCAGTGCACAATCTAGACGGCTGCCCTGGCCACTTTGGGGTGAGTTGTTTTTTTGTGACCCCCACAAGTGAACTTTTAAAATACTGAGAGTGGGAGAGGGGAGTCTAAGGCACAGCCTGTCACAGACTCATTCTCCATCCATAACTTATTTCTGTGTGACTTCAGCCAGGAGGCATCACTTTGAGCCTTTTTCTCCTCTGTAAAGGGGAAACAATAATATTTACCCTGAAGGAGCTTTATGAGGGCTGAATGAGATTATAGATATTAAAGTATGTTGAACAATAGAGATCCAATAAACATAGCTGTGATTTTGTTTCTTTGGCTGCGTTGGGTCTGGATTCACTTGGTTGAGAATCAGCCCCCGCATCCCAGTGTTTTTTATTTATTTTTGGCTGCGTCGGGTCTTCACTGCTGCGCGCGGGCTTTCTCTAGTTGCGGCGAGCGGGGGCTGCTCTTCATTGCGGTGCGCGGGCTTCTCATTACAGTGGCTTCTCTTGTTGGAGAGAACGGGCTCTAGGCACACAGGCTTCAGTAGTCGCAGCACGTGGGCTCACTAGTTGCGGTACGTGGGCCCTAGAGCGCGTGGGCTTCAGTAGTTGTGGCACACGGGCTTAGTTGCTCTGCGGCATGTGGGATCTTCCCAGACCAGGGCTCGAACCCGTGTCCCCTGCATTGGCAGGCGGGTTCTTAACCACTGGGCCACCAGGGAGGTCCCAGCTGTGATTATTTCTAAGACAGCCGCAGTGATCACTACTCCAGCTGGCTGTTTCTCTTGCTTCCTCATTGCTGACTTCTTTCATCTTGAGCGTATTTACATACACAGCAGAATTTTCCCCCTCGATTTCCTGGTGTCCTCTTCTTGGCCCCATGAGATGCCCATTCTGGAAGACAGCGTCCTGCATCTAAGTTTTATTCCTCTGTTGGGCAGTGTGAGGGAAGATGCTGCTGTATAAACCCACGACACTTCGAGCTCACTGAAGGGATGGTAGGAGGAGGAAGGCGGGTCTGGCAGTGAATGCTGGCCCAGGGGTGCAGAAGGGAACTTTGCCTCCTTTCTGCTTTATCGTGTTAACATTCCATGAGTTGACTTCTTTTGAATCTTCTAAACAAACACTGTATCACATGGAATCAGCATGTCCAGAATTAACAGAATGTCCAGAACCAGAACCAACCTAGCTGTGTTAATGCTGTCATCTATGGAATTGACCTGACAGTAACTTTGTGAGTTCATTATTTTGTAGGTAAGGGAAAGAAGTTTAAAGCTGAGTTACAGTAACTTGCCTGAGGTCACACATACAGCCAGAGTTGGAGGGGAGATTTAAGCCCAGCTGGTCGCTTCCAACACCCTTCCTGTGTGTGACCTCAAAGCTCTACTACTGTGGGCCCACTGGGGATGCCCTAGGGAGCATGTTGAGTTTTTATCCCTCAAGGACTGTTTATGATAATATTTATCAAAAAAGCTGCATTCCTAATATCATTTTCACCATTTGCTTGTCCCCTGTGATAGGTGAGACAGAAAGAATCCCATTTTACCAAAGTGTTAATGTGATTTACCCAGGGTTGCCTCTTGAGCTAGTGGCAGAGCTGGGACTATAATGCAATACTCTGACCCCTTTTACTGTACTTTGCATTTCGCAGTTCTCTTTCTGAAAGCATTTTGTTGTGTCTCAGGATCTCTGTGTTGTGTTTCTGTGACCGCCGGCTGTGAGATGGTATACCTTCCGAGCAGATAGATGAGAGAAGAAGCTTGTCCTATAGGAATCCATCTCCTGTCTCCCCTGGAGAGCCTCATCCATCACTTGTCATTGCAGACACCCAGCTGATGCATGCTCAGCAAGGGTAAGTATGTATAAATATAATGGAAATCAGTCAGGGGCCAATTTTCCCTATTGAAAAGGGAATTGCATTTCTCAGGCATGTGGGCAAAGTGAGGTTGATTAAACATAAAACACTTCCACCAAGGGGGCAGCATAAAGGAGAACTCAACCTCTGTGTTTTGAGAAGGAATTCTCCTGCGATAAACACAATTGAGTGCCATCTGTGCTTTTGATAATTTCATCTGACTGCCTATCTTGTTACGGGATTGCTGATTTGAGCAACTTGTTGGCACTTACTTGACCCATGTTCCAATAATCTGATGTGTCACAGGATTTCAGAGTTTCCAGAACAGGATGTGAAATGTGCAATCATGCAGGAGGTGATGGGGTGGTTCACCCTGCATTTGGTCATGTCACTGGATGTTGACAGAGATCAATAATTTCTTTTAAAGATGGCACCCTTGAGTATTGAGTGCTACAACGTCTGCATTACTGACAAGCTTTTGTTTTGGGGGGAATAGTGGGTAAGGAGAAAAATCGACCAATTAGTACCTGGTGTTAGTATAATAACTAACCTGTCACTAGATAATACATGGGTAATCAAGAGGGGGAACACAATGAGGGATGGTATAAAGCCATTCTGTGCAAGAATCACCCAAGGATGGAGAGCTAATTGTCTGGCCAAGGCTTATATGGGAGAGTGAGGGACGGTGTTATGATTTGAATGCAGACTTCGAGTTCTCCAATCCAGCATTCTTCATATTCTATCATGCTACCTCTCCTTCTTCTCATACATACTCCCATCGTATTTACTTTTCATCATTACTTTCTTATGACAGGTTTTATATCTGTTTTCATCATTGCTCCTTTGGATCCAGCATTTTCTGATTGCATTTATTTCTTTTGACCTTAAATGCCAGCGTTGGAATTATTTTTCCAAGTTTCTGTAAACCTCCATTACCCATCAGTTCTCAGCACAGTGTTACATGTATGATTATCCCCCAAAGATATGCTTTTATTGATGGATTTGTTGGTTAACGGGGTTTGTGTTCGGCTCTCGGAAATTACCACTCATTTCTCCACCTAATGATTCAACAGACATCAGCTGAGTGTGTATTGAGATTAATACACAGAGAGATTAATCTCAAAGCTTCTGATAAAGTACAGACAGTAGGTAAAGAAGATAAGGCATGACTCAGGGTAGAAAGTACAAGTTTTGGTGAATTAGAAAAGACTACTCTAAGCAACATGTCTCCTTCATTTTTGCTCCCTGCCTGTTTGAAACTCTTGCCTTTTGCGGTAAGTTTCTTTATCTCCAGAGACCAAAGGCCCACAAATGAAAACCAATGCAAGTTGTATTTTGACATTGTATTAGTCAGGGTTTTCCAGGGAAACAGAAACAACAGTGTGTGTGTGTGTGAGTGAGAGAGAGAGAGAGTGTACATATATAGGAGAGAGATTTATTTTAAGGAACTGACTCATGGGTTTGTGGAGGCTTGGTAAGCCAGACGTCTATAGCATAGGCTGGCCGTCTGCAGAATCAGAAAAGACTTGCATTTCATGTCCAAAGGTGGTCAGCTGACAGAATTCCTTGTTTCTCAGGAGACCTGAGTCTTTTTTCTTTTAAGGCCTTCAACTGATTGACTGAGGCCCACTCACGTTATGAAGGGCAGTCTGATTTACTCACATTCCACCAATTTAAATAAGCATCTCATCCATAAAACACCCTCACAGAAACATCCAGAACAATGTTACACCAAATATCTAGGCATCGTGGTTCAGCCAGGTTGACATAAAGTTAACCAGATCCTCTTGCAGGGGACAGAGTTGAATTGCCAGGAAGAAAAAGCAGCTCTTTACCCTCCCCTCACTCCTGGCACCAGCACCCCTGCTCCACCGGGAAAAAGGAAACATCGTAAACACCCACGACCATAAGAATGAGTATATCAACTGTGCATTTAAATGCTGTATTGCAATTCAGCAGCTTAAAGTGAATGAAATAGAATGTTATTTTTTCATGGTTTAGCATGAATACATCTCAGAAATTGTGAGCCAGAGAGAGAGAGAGAGAGAGAGTGAGTGTGTGTGTGTGTGCGCGTGTGTACAACTTGCAGAAGGAGACACAGAATATAACATTATGGAAATTTTTAAAAAACTAAAAAATGAGTTTATGAGTGACAAGAATAAAAGCGTTATGTCCATGTAAACCACATGGTCCAGAGAGTAAATGCCTCTGAGAAAGAAGGCTGGTCATGAATGGTATAGATGGGGTCCTCAGGGGGCTTCACCCACATTCTGATGTTTCCTTCCTACTTCTAGTGGATTTGATATAAGGTGAACTATAGTAAGATTTGATGAAGTTTGGTGGTGGGTGCCAGTGTGTTCATTTTATTATTTTGCGTACATTTTTATATGCTTAAAATATTTGGTAGTAAAATTGTTAAAGCGTCTCCTTTTTCCCTCAAGAGTCACTGGCAAAGGTAAGATGTCCAGCCCTCCCCCTTTACCGCTGCTTTATTTACCAAGGCCTCAGACACACACAAGAGTTATAGTGTCTGCTAAGAGTGGGGTGGGAAGGAGAGGTGGAGCCCTTCGTCAGAGGAAAATTCCATCAGGTCACTGTGTACTAATCTATTCCTGCGGCTGGGCCCAGTCTATTTAGGGCTCAGCAGTCGATCTCGAACAGCCCAACAGGGACACGCTATGTAAATGTCCTGAGCAGAAAGCTAGGAATATATAAGTAGTTAACCCACGTCTCTTCATTCTGAACGTTCTGAAGGCCCAGACAGAAATGGCTGTTGTGTATTAAGAAGGAAGCTCTATTTAGATTTAGTAAGCAGAGTATTATACGAATACTTTTCTGTGTTAAATAACGGATGCAACCAACTAAGCCAGGATAGATGATGTTAGCCCTGATTCAATTAGTCATAATTCTATGTGCATGGAATTATGGGAGTTACGTAGTTATTGGACGATCAGAAGTATACCATCATCTTCGTAATGGACTTATTATATTAATCTTTCTAACAGTGCTTTATCTTGGATTGATCGCTCATAAAGTAGATGAGGAACAAAACACTTCTTATTGGAAAGGTTAAAAAACGGATTATTGGGGGTGTAATCTGCAAATTTCAGTTTGTCACTCACATAAAATAAAAATGTTTGCATGTCTTTAAGATGGAAATCAAAGGGCCTGCTTCAGATGCGAACAAATAATACTGAGGTAAAATCGAATAAAAGGTAGGTAGGTCACTTGGTACAATCCTTTAGTCCCATAATGTAGAAAGCAGAGTATCTACAAGATCCTTGCAGATAACCCTGGTCTATTTGGGGGCAAGTAACAGTTATTCAAGTGGCAAATAAAGGAGTTGATTTTAATCATTCTAATTGTGTATGTGCTTGGGGGCCATTGGTAGGTGAAAGAATGTTAACTCCTTACAGTAATATAAATCACTATCTAATATTCATTTATGAAATAATTATTTATTGAATGCCTACTATATGCAGATACTCTTGGGTGTTAGTGATAAGATGGTAAGTAAAAGCAGAGTTTTCTGTGTTTTGATAGAGCTTGGGTAGTCACAAGGCAAATATAAAATTGAATCTCTTGAAAGTTCTATGAAGGAGAGAGACACTGGGTCTATAATTGAGGAAGTTGGTCAGCGAGATCAGGGAAGGCTTCTCTGAGGAAGTGACATAGGAGCTACGACCTCAAGTGGTGAGAGGATGGAAGAAGACCAGCATGGCAAGACCATATACTTAGTTAACTACTTAATGGGCATCTATTACTTGCTATGCATTTTTCTGGTTGATTAGGATACATGAGCAAAACTGACAAAGATGCCAGTCCTTGAAGAGCTTATATATTTGAAAAGCAGGGGGGGGGGGGCAGTCGTCAATGAGGAATAAACATAATAATTAAGTTATATAGTACATTAGAAGGCGACATGTGACATGGGAAAGAGTGGAGAGCAAAGAGAATGAACAGTGTCTCCAGGTTGGGGGCAACTCCCACATTTGAACAGAATGATCAAGGTGGGCCTCGTTACCAAGGTGAAGAAGGTGATGGTTGAGTGATGGCCTGCAGGTGAGGGAGTGAGCTCTACAGGTACCTGGCTGAAATGTGTTTCGGGCAGAGGGAGGAGCCAGTTCTGAAGGAAGGCGGGAGTGTGTGTGGCAGGTTCAGGAAAGAGAGGAGGCCATTGTGGCTGAAGCAGAGTGAACAAGGGGAGAGTCGCAGGAGACAAGGCCAGAAACGTCTGCTGGGGAGATCGTGGAGGGTCTTAGAGCTTTTGTTGGGCTTTGGTTTCTGCTCTCCGTGAGTGGGCATCAGCAGAGGGTTTTGAGCAGAGTCAGGATATGATCTGACCTCTGTTTTGAAAGGATTTCTCTTACTACCCTACTGGAAATAAAGGGGTAGACAGCAAGGGTAGAAGCCAAAGTCGTAGGAGACGGTTGCCGTGATTTCAATGAAAGAGTCATGGCCTGGGCCGTTTGGAGGCAGCGCAGGCAGTGAGGCACCGTTATCTTTCAGTTTTACTCCAAAGGCGAGGCAGCAGGATTAGCTGGTGGATTTGGAGGGCGGGTGAAAACAGTCAGACATTTCTGTGAGATTTCCATCCTGAGCCATCAGAAGGTTGGAGTTGCCATCACCTGATGTGAGAGAGAGTCCCCGGGAGAGCCGGCTGGGGAAGGAGGAAGCCAGGAGTACATTTCTGGACAGGCTGAGATGAGGGTTATATTTTGTATCCGGGTGGAGATGCCAGTAGGCAGTGGGAGAGAGGAATTGAGGACAGAGAACATGGGCAAAGCTTTCAAGAAGGTTTATTGCAAAGGAGAGCAGAGAAATGGGGATGAGGCTCACAGGGGAAGCAAGATCAAGAGAAGAAACAAAATTTTTGGTAATTTGGGGAAAATAGGAAATAGCAGGAGGTTTGTGTCAAGATGGGAATGAACATGGTGAATAATAATACCGGGCGGCCAGAGGGGAGGCCAGGCATTTGGTCCTAGTAGGACATTCTCAGGAATTGGGTTTTTATTACAGCAGTGGGAAACCATTGAGATTTTGAGTGGAATGGTTTGACAAGATAGAATTTCCATTTTGAGTGGATCCCTCTGCTGCAGAGGACAGATGGATTGAAACGAGTCACAGTAGTCGCAAGCAGAGTACTTAATACGTTCCTAGCGATGTGCTACGCATTTTATATGTCTTCAGTCGTTTAATCCTCACAACGAACCTTTGAGGTGGGTGACATTCTTACACACCTTTTACAGGTGAGGGCACCGAGGCTCAGAGGGGTTCAGTGACTTAATAAAAGTTATCACACTGCTTGGTAAATCAACGACAGTGCCAGAGGCAGAACCAATGTCACTCCGTTCCAGTACCCTGGTCTTTTTTTTTTTCCCACATGTGCCATAGACTCACGTAATTTTTAAGTTGGAAAGGCTCTTAGAAACTGCCTAGCCCAACCTGTCAAGTAAACTGAATTTGAGGTATTGAGAAGCAGTAGCTTTTGAAAATGGAATTACAGTGTAAATGCACTAAGGGGAGTTTGCTATTTAAAGTCCTATTCTGGGAAATCCTATGTAAAGTTGAGAATCCTTTTGTAAAGCAAACAATCCACTCTCCAATTTAACTGTAGAGAAAATGCTTTTCTTCACACATCAGGTCAATCTATAAAACTAAAAAGCCCCAGAGAATGTTTTTCTTATTCAGGGGGGAGGAGCTTTGGTGAGGTGGCCTGGTGAGATGTAGAAAAAGAAAGCAGCCAGGGGACCAGCAGAGCAGGGTCCTTAGCTTTGCTTGCTAGAGGGCACACCAGCTTCTAGACGGACTTGGTGTTCTGGTTCAGGGGTTTTCAAGTCACTTCACCACTGAGGAGTCCTGAAATCCGCTCTCTGGATCCGTGAGCCATGGTGGAGGACATACTGCTCCTGTCTGCCCAACAGTCCTCTGTCCATCCCAGAACTGACGCTCCTCCTCCCCATCCCCACCAGGTGGTTCCGATGGGACTGTCAATCACAAGGCTTCGCCCGCCCCCTGGTCCCTGAATAGGACACATGATTAGGTCGAGCCAATCAGAGGCTCCCTAGGCTTCGTCTGAGCTTTCTTTCTTTGAGTTATGAGCAATAAGGATCAAGTAAACTTGGGGCTGCAGAGAGCCAGCCTGTGTCCACATGGAGAGAAGCCGTATGAGAACAAATCCATGCAGGGACAAGTGGAGCCAAAAAAGTGGAGAATAACGAAAACAGAGCCCTGGTGATACGGCCTAAAGTTCTAGAGCAGTCACACCTGAATTCAGCAAGATCATCCCCTTGGGATACTCCAGTTGCATTAAGCAGTGAATTCGCTTTGTTGTCCTGTGCCTCAGGTTCTCACTTCTGAAGTGGGAATAATACTGCTACCTACCTCATGGCATGTAGCAACGATGACATTCAGTAATGTGTGTAAGATACTTAAACCTGGTGCTTATCGGTTAATTCTTGGTGCATAACAAACTACCCCGAAGTTAGTGACTTAAAGCAACTGTTAATTGAGCTCACAATTCTGTGGGTTGGCCGTTTGGGCTGGGTCCTGCTGGGTGGTGATTCTGACCTCAGCTCTGCTCACTCGTGTTATCTGTGGTCAGTTTGCGGGGTGGCTCCGTTTGCCTGCAAGTGGTCCAGTATGGTCCAGCAGCCTTGCTCACACCCTTTTTCCCATGGTGTCTGAACAGAGCACCAAGAGGAAGAATGGGAGCACGCGAGGCCTCTAGAACTGGCACATTCTCTCTTCTGCTGCGTTCTATTGAGCAAAGCAAGTCATGAAGCCAGCCTAGATTCAGGAAGCGGGGAATGTAGGACTCTACCCCTTCATGGGGAGAGCTTCAGTCCCATTGCAAAAAGTCTAAATGGAGGGAGAGCCATGGATAATTATGGCCACTTTTTCAATCTACTACAGTGAGTGTTTAATAAATCTTACTATGTGTTGCTGCTATTATTATTGCCTAAACAAGTTTAACTTACTTTCTGTCACTTCCTGTAGGCATGATCGTCCATGCTATTAGACTTTTGAAAAGATTATTAATAATAGCTCATCAATCACCTTAGTTTTTTTTTTTTCTTGAACTTCTCATTGAAATCCAGGTCTAGTTTACTTCTAGACGTATGTAGTTTGCCTTCTAGAAATATCCCAAATGACACAGTTTGTCATTAGCAGAGTACTGCAACAGTGAAGGACTATAATTCCTCACATTGTAAGTAATATTTTACCTGTTTAGCAAGCAAGACCTTGGAAATGACCAGTCATCAGTGATCTAGTTTACACAATCCATTATTTGTGAGTTTCTCTTCAGTGTATATGATTTTAAATTATTTATATTTCTTCCTCGTTGGTTCATCTTTAATTGCTGTAGGTTTGAGGGGGTAACTATTGAGATCATTCAGTTGTTCTTATGAGGCCATAATGCTTATTCTTTTCAGGAATAAATACATTGTAGGTTTCATGCTTATTAATTTTTGATTGTAGTGAATATCATGTTAAGCAAGGTGTGCAGTGAATTCATTTCAATTTATTACTTAAACACATTCTATCAAGTATTAATAACAATTTGATGATTTTCATTATTATGTCACTAAAGATACTGCCAAATTTCAGTTCTGCTTTTAAATCCAGCTGAGGATTGTCATAAGCTATTCCCTTTGTTATTATAAAGACAAGTAATGTGAAAAGGATATGGATTTTTTTAAGGAGGTAGTAGGAGTTAGAGGGACCTATCTATGCTTATATCAATATATCAAGAGAAAATATAAGTATTGCAATTTCCCACAGTAACCAGAAGAGAATAAACATTGATTATCAGCAAATGGTAAAAGTGTGCTACTGTATGTCTGTAAGTTAGGGCACCATTATTATCCAGTATTAGTAGACTCACCCCACTTTTTTTTTTTTTTTACTAGATTAGATGTTAACCTTTTGTTTACATTGGATTGAATATCATATAGTCAGGCCACTCAAGATGGCTATTCTCTTGCTCTCTGTACATCCCTTGCTTGACCAGTGCCTGCTTCACCTACACCCAACTCACCTGCCTGACCTTCCTACATACTTGCCCCAGGTCCCAGCTAGTGATGGTTCTTATCAAAGGGTTAGTGAGGGCCGTGCCTCTCTGCTAGTTTCCCTGGTAACCGATGAGCCAACTTGATGTCAGTTTCCCTTATAACTGGCAATCTCCCCTTCCCCTTGGGAGGGAAGAGTGCTGCTGTGTCCTGCCCACAGTCTGCCACACGCGGTGGGGTGTTGCTCCAGGACCTTGCTTCAGACGTGTAAGATGCCCCCCATCCATTAAACCACGGATGTCTCTGTTGCTCACTGTGGGCTCTTTCTTTGGTCTTGAAACTGGGCAAGTGTAGACCTTGTAGGCCTGCGGGGTGCAGCCCAACAGATATCAATGTTAGTAATTGATAGCTGAGCACCAACTCTGCACATTGGCCTATGTGTTAACTAGCTAAATACTGGATAACAAGTTACTCCAAAATTCAGTGGCTTAAAGAAGAATAATTTATTATCTCTTACAAGGTACGTGGGCCAGGTGTCCTGGAGCAGTGTGCCTGTGCAGTCCTGGCTTGCGCACCTCGTGAGGTTGCAGTCAGATGTCAGCCAGGATTGCCGTCATCCGAAGGTTCAGCTGGGGCTGGAGGGTTTGGTTCCAGTTTGGCTCATCCGCGTGACTAATGAGTCGATGCTGGCTCTTGATGGGAGGCCTCTGTTGCTCTCCACATGGACTTTCTGCAGGGCGACCTCAGTGCCCTCTTGCCACGGTGGCTAGCTTCTTCAGAGTGAGCAATCCACAGTGCCGTTCAGGACCCAACCTCAGTAGCTTCTACTGTGTTCTGTTGGTCACGCAGGCCATCCCTGATGTGGTGTGGAAGGAGAGTACAAAAGGGTGTGAAAACCAGAAAGCAAGCATCATTGGTTGCCATCTTGGAGGCTACCACGAACTGTTATTAAGGGTTCATTGCAACACTATTTACAATAGCCAGGACATGGAAGCAACCTAAGTGTCCATCGACAGATGAATGGATAAAGAAGATGTGGCACATATATACAACGGAATATTACTCAGCCATAAAAAGGAACGAAATTGAGTTATTTGTAGTGAGGTGGATGGACCTAGAGTCTGTCATACAGAGTGAAGTAAGTTAGAAAGAGAAAAATAAATACCGTATGCTAACACATATATATGGAATCTAAAAAAAATGTTTCTGAAGAACCTAGGGGCAGGACAGGAATAAAGACGCAGACGTAGAGAATGGACTTGAGGACACGGGGAGGGGGAAGGGTAAGCTGGGACGAAGTAAGAGAGTGTCATGGCCATATATACACTACCAAATGTAAAATAGATAGCTAGTGGGAAGCAGCCACATAGCACAGGGAGATCAGCTCGGTGCTTTGTGACCACCTAGAGAGGTGGGATAGGGAGGATGGGAGGGAGACGCAAGAGGGAGGGGATATGGGGATACATGTATACATGTAGCTGATTCACTTTGTCATACAGCAGAAACTAACACAACACTGTAAAGCAAGTATACTCCAATGAAGATGTTAAAAATAAAAAAAAATTTTTTAAAAAGGGACAATAGAATGTCTGTTAAGGCCAGCTTTTTTAATCATCAGAGATTGGATACATTTTTATGACGTATCGGCTAGGTATGTCGTGTCACATGTGACTGTGAAGCTGGTGACAAGTCTTCAGGGATCTGTATGCCTGTGATTGTCTGAGTCCTTTACTATAAAAATAACCCTCTGGTTGTCTTCTCCAGAGGAATGTGGGACTTCTCTGATGATCTTTCCATAGTCATGGTACCCCTCCCTTGATATTTTTGGAATCAAATGATCTTTTCAGAATCTTAGGAAAGTTATGGAATACTTTTCAATAAAAGTATATTCACACACAATTTCACTTATAGTTTTCACAGATTTAAGAGCACTTATTTACGGTGAGTTAAGGTTTTTTTCTCGAAGAGGTTAAAATACAGAGTATACATTATTTAGGGGAAAAATTCATGTAAGACCCAGCTAGTATCTGTATGGTATGATCTCCAAATAGCCAAGAGCAATTATTGTCCTAAAGAATTCTAAACTGTAGTGCTAATCTCTCACTTGGAACTCTCAAGTACGATTCCTCATATATTTTATATTCTTCTTCCTCGTTCTTTTTATCCCCTGTTCTCTGGAGTATCTCATTTTCTAAGCCCCCCCTATTTTCAGCTTTCAGTTTGCATACATTTTTCTCTCTTATCTCTCCTTTCTCTGCCAGCTTTTAATCTGTAGTTGGACTTAGTCTTTCTTATAAAGGACTGTCCTACCTCTTCCTCCCTCTCAACCCTACGTCTCTGCCTATTCTTGAATTATGCACTGATAAATCCAAATAACCAGTTTGGTAATGAGGGTCTCTCTGGAGAGTGGGAGGTCTCCCAGGCGTAGGGTGAGAGGAAGGAGAGCTGAGGATGAATACAGCATTTTCTTTAATATATATAAATATATATATATTCTTTTTCAGATTCTTTTCCCTTATAGGTTTTTACAAAATATTGAGTATAGTTCCTTGCGCTATGCGGTAGGTCCTTGTTGGTTATCTGTTTTCTAATAGTAGTGTGTATATGTTAACACCAAGCTCCTAATTTTTCCCGCCCCCACCCCTCCCCTTTGGTAACCATATGTTTGTTTTCTGTGGGTCTATTTGTATTTTGTAAATAAGTTCATGTCTATCATTTTCTTTAGATTCCACATATAAACGATATCGTATGATATTGGTCTTTCTCTGTCTGGCTTACTTCACTTAGTATGATAATCTCTAGGTCCATCCATGTTGCTGCAAATGGCATTATTTTATTCTTTTTTTATGGCTGAGTAGTATTCCATTGTGTGTGTGTGTGTGTGTGTGTGTGTGTGTGTATGTATATACACACACACACACCCCATATATATATATATATACACACACACCACCATATGTATATATACCACTTCTTTATCCATTCATCTGTCGATGGACACTTAGGTTGCTTCCATGTGATGGCTACTGTAAATAGTGCTGCAGTGAACATTGGGGTGCATGCATCTTTTTGAATTACAGTTTTCTTCTCATTGCTTTTAAACTTTTAATTTTCAAATAATTATAGACTCACAAGAAGTTGTAAAACTAGTACAGAGAGGTCCCATGTACCCTTCACCCAGCTTCTCGTGGCATCTTACATAACTATAGTCCAATATCAAAACCAGGAAAGTGACAATGATACAAGGCTATTAACTAGACTACAAATCGAATTCAAATCTCACTATCGGTAACTTCATTTTGTAGATGAGAAAACTGAGGCTTATTTCACTTGCTGATTTCAAGTTCCCTTTGAAAGTTGTGGTCAGATTAAATGGACATGCGTAAATCAATTTGTCTTTATCATCTATTTGCACACAGTGGCACACTAGGGAAAAAAATGCAGCATTTACTTGACCATTCCCACTGGTTAAGATTTAACGGTACTTTTAATTGCAAAGTTTTGTTTTCGACTAGAAACTTTTATTTTTCGGCAGAGACAGAAAGATGCCATTGCAGATTTTGACTGTTGGAAGGCCAGTTGACACAATCGTAACACTGCAGATATATGCATAATAGTGGTGCCCCTGGAACCAAATGCCAGTGGCCATAAAGATCTGAGAAATAGTCTCAACTTGCCTTTCACCTAACCACCAAAGGCAGGGATTGTCACATGAAACAAAGCAGAAAGTAACCTAGAAGTCAGCAGCCCCTCAAGATCTAGGTAAAATTGGCTTGGCTCCCTACGGCTAAAGAGTCTATGGGGGTTCTCAAGATTCCAGCTAATTCTTTGCAAGGATTATATCTCCTTGTCCTTGTTTGCCTCCAGGGATTCCATTCTCACCCCTAATTTTTCTGTGCTTCTCTGTGTAATCGGATATAAAACTCCTTGAATTCCACGAAAACTCCAGCAGCGTAAAGTCTTCTAGAGGGACGGTGGAGAGATTTGCATTCCGTGCTTTCACATGAAGCAACTTTAATATTGAATATTAGAATTTCTCTCTACTCAAATTCTTTGGAGACAGCTTTCTGCCAGGTGGCTCTTGGGGCCCACCAGCTCTTGCCTGATCTCACCGCTCCCTTGCCCGATCTCACTACTCCCTTCCCCATTTTCTGTTCTTCTCACTCATCTTTTCTGCCCTTGGGAGAAACATGAACTCCTTCCTGTTCCTTTTGCCCTTCTCAGACATCCTGGCCCTACATCCTTAGGTTTGCATCACCCACTCAAGTCCTTATAAAGCATTTGTCCAACAATTTTAATTCTCTCCGCAGCATGACATCTAGTACCAGGTGTAAGGATGAAATGTCACTTTGCTATTAATCACTATTAATTTTATCACACATTAATTATTCATGTACCTTTCCAACTTCTCTCGTTACTGTGAAATCTCTGAAGCTCTTAAAGGTCCTTCATAACCTTTCCATTTCTCCTAGTTTTCTTACCGGACTAGTCTAGATCAGTGCTACTGTGGATGCCGTATCTTTCATTAATGAATGAACCAATTGTTGCATCTTGGGTAAAGATCTCTGCTTGTATCCAGGAGCTTCTCCTACCTGCCTCTCAGGAAAGACAGAACATGAACTTGGCACATCCTGTCCGAAATGTTGCAAGCCCAGTTTGCAGCCACAAAGTTCAAGGGAACAGTCGTAAAGAACTGCCAAAGAAGAGTTTATCTAAGGATCCTGTTGGCTTCCATTTTAGATGTCAGGTCACCCTCCCAGTCCTGTCTTCCCCTTTATCTATTGACTCCACGGTGCCTCCAATGCCTCCACCGTGTTTTGCCAGGATGGACACAGCAAATATCTGTTAAATATATTAACAACAAAAAAGTAGGCATTATGGCAAATAGGCTGAATTGACAAGCTTTTGAGGAGCCATAGAATAGACGTTTTTCAGTTTCCTGTAGCCCCCATTTTGACTGCTGGGTGGTGTCAGTAAGAGATCAACTAGTCTTTGGAAAGCAAGGTCGTAATGTGAACTGTGCGTTTGTGACATGCGGTTATCATGTCAGGGAGGAAAGAGTGATGGGTTCAGTGACTGAAGAAGAATACGACATGACTTAAAAACGTTTGTATCACACTGTTGTCTGGAGTGCAGTTTGCACCTACCCTTCCCATTCCAGCCATAAATCCTGGGAAAGAACCCTCCTCTCCTCTGCTCCTGTAATGCTTTTTAGCTAAATCTCATGCGTTGCCCAGAGTGGGTGGCGTGTGTCTGCTAGCCATGTCTCATGTCATTTCTTATCAGTGCAGTGTTGTCAGGTTTGATGTGGAGCTGAGGCTGGCGTGGGCATAGCTTCACCGCTGGTGTTGACTGAAGTGACAAACAGTCTAACGTGATTAGTGTTTGACCGAGCACTGGGGAATTTTCCATATCGAAAGAGATTAAAAAAAGAAATGTAACTTTAAGGCCAGGAAAAAAAATAAACTGGATTGTACTCAGGCCCAGATAGGGCAGGTGCCCCTGTATGTAGTAGGAGGGCTGGTGCAATAACCCCAGAAACCCTAGTCTTACGGGTTTACTGTCTATAGTCACCTGGGTCCTTTCCTTTCTCTGGGTGGGGCTGGTTGGAGTGGGTATTAGCTGGTCTATAAGTTATGGTTGTCCTTCCTTTCCCACTTCCCATGTCTGAGGCACACATACATTATTCAGTCAGTCCTCATTCATTTATCCATTCACCCAGTAACCCATTTCTACCCTCTCTGCACCAAGCACCGTGCTAGGCGTAAGAGCTACAACACTGAAAGGCACAGGAGTGGTCCGTGTCCTCCAGTTGATTATAGTCTAGACTGGAAGACAGATTCACAAATGGATAGTCAGAAAGCAGGATGGTAAGTGCAGTGACAGAGCTTATGCTCAATAAATTATAGGGCGCTTGGGAAGAGCCCGGAACACAGCTTCTGGGAGGCTCCCTGACGTTACTGAGTTTTAAAAGACAAGGGATCAAGCAGGAAGATTGGAGGCTGTTGGAAAAGGGGGAGGGAGGGAGTTCCAGTTAGAGGGCAGAGCATGAGCAGAGGCCCAGGGAAGAGGAACACCATGGCATGCGCGGAGTTACAAGCAGTGCGGAGCTGCCATAAGAGGCTGAGAGTCGTAAGAGAGAAGGCTCCGGAAAATGAAGGAATCGTGACCTTGTAGGTCATGTGTAGAAGTGCGGACTTCATCTTAAAGACTATGGGAGCCAGTAAATTGGCCTCCAGAGCTCCTTCCCTAAAGTGCCTATCTGATGGCAACAAGTCTCTCATGTCTTGGTCTACCTGGCTTGCTCCAAAGTCATTGGTCCCCTCTGTAGTGCTGGAGGATTTTCATTGGTTGAAAACTGCTGACATCTGTTGCACAAGGATTTCAGTCTTGCCGTGCTGTAGCCCATGGAGAGCCAGTCCTGCGGGCTTCCTGCTTCTCTTCTCCTTTCAAAGCGTCAGCAGTGCTCCAGGCAGAGTTCTGCGGGCTCTGAATTCCAGTTGTTGTTCTAGGAAAACAAGAGACTCATCTTCTTTTCTCAGGTTTTTCCCAGCATAGCTTATGTAGTAAGTCAAGGCGTGCCGAAGATTCTAACCTGCATCTCTTAGTCTCTTAACTTCGATGGAGAAAATGCAGAAACTTTTAACATCATTTTAGCAATGTATGAGACCCTTTGGCTTCTACCAATTTTCTCGGACAACGTTGTTGGGAACTGGGCTCTTTTGATTTATAACAAATATATGTTTGGTCTTCCTCCCCCTTTTTGGCACAGAGCTCCTTAAAACCCTTGGAATTTCCTAAGTGATCACAGCAGTAATGATCTGTTATGTTAATGGGGTGACTTCTGGAAAGCATCTAAGGATGGGGGCTGGTCACCAGAGGAGCCGTGTGATTAGAGGGTTGGAATTTTCAGTCCCACCCCCTGACCTCCAGGGAGGAAGAGAGGCTGGAGGTTGAATCAATTGCCAATTGACAGTGATTTAATCAACCATGACTGTGTAGTGGATGTATGTGTCTATGTATGGAAGCATCCACAAAAACCCAAAAGGACAGGGTTCGGAGAGCTTCCTGGTTGGTGAACACACAGAGATTCAGGGAGAGTGATGTGCCCAAAGAAGGGAAGGAAGCTCTGCATGCCTTCCCATTATACCTTGTCCTATATATCTCTTCCATCTGGCTGTTCCTGAGTTATATCCTTTTATAATAAACCAGTAATCTAGTAAGTAAGATGCTTCTCTGAGTTCTGTGAGCTTCTCTAGCAAATTAATTGATCTCAAGGAGGAGGTCGTGGGAACCTCTGATTTATAGCCAGTTGGTCAGGGCCAGACGCGCAGCTAACAACCTAGACTTGCAACTGGCTGCTGACATCAGGGGCGGGGGAGCAGTATTGTAGGACTGAACCTTTAACCTGTGCAATCTGATGCTGCCTCTGTGTAGATAGTGTCAGAACTGAGTTGAATTGAGTGAATAATGAAGGTGGATTGACTTCCTGTGAGCAGACTAGGGGGAGATCCTGCAGGTGGGGAGAGAGATGGAGGCTAGTGGGCTAGCTTCAAGCAGTTATTAGCAGAAAAAGAAATACAGTATCTAGTATCTGAATGAACAATTGGTTTCATCTCTTTTATTAACCTTGGCCAGTTAGTAGTAGCCATCTGACGAACTTGGTTGAGAAACGGTGCTGAGTTTGATTCGCTAGATCTGATGTAGTGAAGATAGGGTGGCTACTCAAATGCCATATATTTGACATCCTTAGTTTATTGATAGGAAGCGTGTGGCCACAGTGGGACTACGGCAGGGGATGGGGAAAGCCAGCAGGGTGCTGTCAGAAGACCTAGCTTGATTCTCCCCTGAGGGTGCAGGGGCTAGCAGAGGTAGCCTTTTCAGAATGACCTGCCGATTCCTCAGTACTGACGGATATGCTAAGGGACAAAATGCTTACCTATTATTGAGCAAATATCTTCCTGTGGATATTTTCTAAGGGAACATATTTAAGAGAGCATATGTTTTCTGATGTTCTGTGTACAATAGAATTAGGTAACAATCATCCAGCCCATCCAGGCTTAAGGTAGGAAGCATAATAGTAGTGACTCTGCCTGTATAACACCCCCAATCCTATAAGTTATCACCATTTGTAAGCCCCATTGCTGTTACCTACCAGGCACCTTTTTCTCTTCCTTAACCGAGTATTTGGAGGAGAGATTTTTGCAAACATTACATGCTTTGAAGGCACAGTCAGAATGCTAATAGAGTGATCAAACCTCAGATGCTGCCTTCTTGAAATGTGACTGATCCAGGTGAGAAGTGCAACTCCTACCCTATACCTCCTCCTACACGGTTGCAATTAACATGTTATCTGCCCTGTGTCTCAAGTCAAAGCTTTGGCACCATTAGCTGGAGGGTGGGGAAGTGCCTTAATTACAAAGCAGATGCACTTACCGCTGCCTGCTGTGTTCTGATGTCACCACGTCTGAGCTCCAGAGAGAGGTCAGGCAGATCCTGGGGCTGTCATGTGGCTCAAATCGAATATTTTAATTTAGAGACTCACTAAGTTGCTCCATCAATTAAGACTGGCTGTACTTGCAGCCGACTTGCTGGGGCACAGCCAGAAGCTTTGATTCATTTCATTTCTTACTGACCCCGTCACACAGTGGAGGGACGGCCAACATTTCAGTGGGCGGTGGCGACCTGCCAGAAGTAAAACGAAGACTAACGATGGAGGTAGATTTTAAAGGGTAGGATTGGCATTTGAAATGACAGCGTATCTGCACGCTGGCTAACTGACGGTGCTTGGTGGGGGTCCAGGGAACGAGGGGTGTTCTCTTTTATCACTTGTTAGCAACTAATAAATCCCCCTTCTCAGTGAATTATCACAGGACAGGTTTGCTTTTTGCTCAGGTAAGTTTCCGTGCAAGTACGTGGAAATTCTTCTTCATTTGGTTTTTCAGGCTCTTTCCGTCTCATGATGGTATCAGTTCACCATTCAGACCAGGAGTGAAAGAGACTAGGGCGAGAATGGGGGAAGGTGCTGCGTTTCAGAGGATAAGGTTGGGGCCGACTGCTTCCTCTTTTTATCCTCAAATCAGGATTCATGCAGAAGTGTCTATATGGGGGGAAGAGGGCTGAGTGAGAAGGAGCTGCAAGAGGGGAGGTTGATCCACGCGTGGAGACAAATGTGCACAGGGACGATCAGGCAGCATCAAACCGCCCCTCCCTTCTTTCTCAAACTCCTAAGACCCTGCCCTCAGCCAATATGCGATGAGGTTACAATGGGCTCATTTCCTGTTCCTAAACGTGCAAAGCTTGCTTTTCAGTGGGTGCCCACTCCTTGGAGGCACCTAACATCAGGTCTGTGGGGACCGTTCTTTGGGGCAAGGTGAGCATCCTGATGGCTTCAGAGAGCAGCTCTTGGCTTTAACTACAGGTAGGTCTTTAGAATACATATCAGACAATCAGCTCTTTTCAAAGGGGAACAGAGGCTAATGACCCAGTCCCCATATATTGGTCTCAGATGAAACATAATTTAAAGTATTGTTTTAGCAGTGACACCATAGCTGCTTAAAATATGCAGTGGCTATCGTCTGCATTTGCTGCCCCGGTCATTATCTTGCTTATTTACAAAGAAAGTGGCTAACTGTCACCCTGGCTTTCTTCCATAGTAAACCATGAATAATTTGTGTTAAAGTTTGTACTTGGAATTTAAACATAACTGGACCATTCGGCTGCCGCCGCAAACACACATATGATTTGCGTGTCTGGACAAGCAAATCAGAGCTGCAAACAAGGGGGGCTACACGACAGTACATTACCTTTCCTCCACCGCACAGTGTTAACTACTGCCAGGGAAATCGATTCATAACTAAGTGTCTAATCAAAGAGTGAGGACAGGATAATACACAGTTGCCAAAGTGAAGTTTGGTATGGAATTAAATCTTGTCTCTGGCTCCAGACACCGTGGTTGGAAATGCAAATTGTTCCTTTTAAAACTCACTTGCAGATGGAAGGAACAATTCCTGAGTTTTGATGGATACAATGGGAATTTCACCCTCCCACTGGCAATTTGAGGAGCGTATTTATTATGAAGTTACTGGGCCCATGACTCCTCCTCTCTTGGCCACTGCTGCCGTCCCCAGCGAGGAAGCTGTGTTTGGATTCCATCAGGTTCTTAAACTTAGACTTGTATTAACTTTGAATGATTCTATGGAACGTGTCACTAGTTGTGACAGGATTATTCATGAGCTGAATGATTCTGACTCAGTTAGAATAGCACCTGGGCTTCTGGCCCTGGTGGAAGGAAACGGAAGCGACAACGTGGCACCTCAGGGAAGCTCACTGTTTATTGTGCTTCTTCATGGAAGGTTTCGTCAGAGAGCAGACAGCGGACCCCTGCAGGGATCTGGGCCTGAGGTGGCACTGGTGTGGCAGAGGCCCTGCCATGGGCACTGGTTATTCGTAGGTGAGGAGAAGTGTGTACATGTATTCTTTGCCATTCACTTCCAAGTGGCTGATTTTGATGCCCCCGTGGGCTCATGCGTAGGGTATCCACAAAGCAGGAGCACCCCTCCAAAGTGTTCTTGGAAAAGTTTTAATATGTGAAAGAAAGCATCCAAGTAGCCATTCTAGGAAAACCAAGAACCATCTTGGATGTTCTCATGCTTCTTTTCTGGTTTAGTATTTGGATTGTCATTGGGTTGGGTTGAAGTATGTACAGGAACCTTGACATTGCCTCAGACTCTAAACATCCTACTCAGATCTGGCCAAAGGCCCAGCTCCAGAGTATGAATCAGATGGCTGATGGGGTGATACCAGGGAAGAGAAAAGGTAGGGGTGATCGGTTGACGGAGAGGACCGAGTCAGAGCCCAGAAACTTAGCTCCCGTGCCCTGTGTAACATCCACCCTATTTTGGGTAAAATCATGGCCCTGTTGAAGATAGTTAGGAGTGCTCAGTCTGACTTCTGTCTCTATCATTGATAGCCTGACTTAAGACTACATACACACTGTTCCCTATGGACCCTATGTGTCCTATATAAATATTGCATCTTCCTCATTTGCAAGCGTTCCATTTACCTCCTTGCGTTGTGGTGAGGGTCTGTTGAGATCAAAAGCATGAGAACATTTTGAAAAGTAAAGAATACTTGACAGGGTAGGCAATCAGCCTTCTCAGAGGTACAAGCTAGACCTTCTGAAGCCAGATCTTACACGACAGCAAATACATAAGAGACAAGCTTTCATTCTTAAGCATTTATTGGAAAAATATTTTAACTTTTCTTGTTATATACAAGTGGATGTGATATCAGAATTGTACTAGTTCAGAGCAATTTCTTCTGAAATGATTGAGATGAGGACCAGACAGAGACTAGACTATGTCTGGTTTTTTGTTTTGTTTTGTTTTGTTTTTTGTGGGAGGTTGTCTCAAAGGCTGATTGCAATCAATAAGGATCTGATCTCTTTTCCATTTAAACTACTGATTTATGTAACAGGACAAGTACAAACCTGGGCATTAACATGGTGACTAAGAGAAATAAATGATTTCAAGCCAGCAGCGTGACCACTGGTCAGAATCAGCACGCACTCTGGCTGTTACAACCCTTTATTACGGTATATCGTTAAGCAACCCAGTGCTTCATATAATGTAGAAGTTGTTAACCCACCAGAAATAGGTGAGGATGCCAGGTCTTTCAACTTCTCTGCTAATGCAAATGGGAATTGATTAGGCAACCTTTTTGATGATGATCTGAGTAACTTGTCTCTTCCTCCTTTTTGCTGTATATTGAAGACAAACTACAGGCTTGGTCCCAGCTAGAAAGAAACCTGAGAGAAAATCTAGTCCATCCCTCCATTTGCACAGATGAGGGATATGGTGGCCTTCTCGGATAGGGCAAGTCAAAGACAAGAAGAGATCTTGACGTGTACAGCTAAACTAAGTGTTTGCCGCGTCGTAAATGCTCAATATATGTTTAATGATAAATCTTTGGGGCGAGGAACTTTGACAAGAGAAGTGGGAAAATAACAGACTTGGCCAGGGCTTGCAGGGGATCCAGAGATCAGAGTTCTAGATCCACTTCTACCATCACTAGTTTACACAAAACATGTCATTTCCTTTACTCTAAGCTTCCTCTGTTTCCAGTTTGAGTATTATTTTCTGTTGTAGCTCCCTTAGAATAGTGCTTTAGAGTAAGTGGGGAAAAAAAAGTATAAGTGCACTTTGGAAAATATCAGCTAGTCTCCTCTATAGCTAGTAAACTTGTTTTCTAGCTGTACTAGCGAGATCAGCTGTCTTGAAGTTAACCTAGGAAGCAACAGAAGGCAGCTAAAGGAGATATTCCACTGACAGTTGAAGTGGATGCTTGTTTTGTTTCTCCTCCAATCCCCTGGTATAGGGGTAAGCTTACTTGTCTAGGTCACAACTGTAGAAAGGAAATCAGTCTGGGGTATTTTGATCATTAGCACAAATTTCTTATGACCCTTTTAAGATAAAATACAAGGCTACGGTGTAATTTCAATTTTCTAGGAGTTCAGAATCTAAGACTGTCAGAATAACACTGCCTGGAACGTAGGGCAACAATAATGAATCTACTAAAGAGAGAGGGGTAATCCGTTGTGTATAAAAAGCTCTCAATTTTAAAAAGTGTCCTTACACATTTCTCTGTTTCTTCTCGGTGCTTTAGAAGTCAGAGCGTTAAGCTCTGTTATATGCAAAGCCAGATTTAACAAAGCAGGTCAGGGCTGGATACTCACATTTTGCAGAAAAAATCAGCCAAATCACAACTCTCCTGGAGTATTTAGAAATAGGAACATGTGAATTAAAATCTTACTGACTTTCTATAATTTGATAGTTGCATACCTTTCTCTGTTTTAATGGTGTAAAAGTTCCTTTTTTTTTTTCTTCTACTTGAAACATATCAGACATCCACAGGCTTCCTTAAAGCAATTAAAGTAGAAGTCAAATAGTTGCAAAGACAATTCCCTATGATTGATAACAGAGTGAAACCTATTATTGCATCTCTTGTCTTTCCAGCATTAAAATATTCTCCTTGTTTCTACTGGCCATGCCATGATCATAACAGGATGCCCTAGTTTAGAATTCAGACCCATCCCCATGGATGATTTCTTGATACACAAAGGAAGAGAGTCTACTTGGCCACTGTGTATGTAAACCCTTTCTACTAGGAATGGTTTGCTTACCAAGGAGGGCTTTCTTAAGATCAAGCATGATTCCCGAAGTCCCATTCATGTCCACCACCATTTTATCAGATCAAGACCTCTCATGGACAATTACCATAACTAATTATAAGAGGTGGGCAGTTTTTCTAGGATAAGCTTGAAGTGTTCATAATAGCAGGACTTAAAATTTAATCCTTAGTCCATGTATTAACTACCTTTTATTAACGAAAGCACAGGTTTGTCTTTCTCCTTTGTTCCCTCTACAAAGTCTGGAAGAAGTAGATTCTGTCTGATATTATCTGGATTTTCCAAGGGTGCATCTTTCCAAGAAGGAAGAATGGTTTCCTTATGCCAGTGTTTGCCAAACTGAGGTCCAAGGATTCCCTGCAGTTAAAAATGTAGGTTCTTGGTTTCTACCTCAGACCTAGTAAATTAGAACCACTGGGGTTGAGACTCAAGGATCTAAATATATAACAGACTTCCCAGGTCATTCTTAGACATGCTAATGTTTAAAAACCACGGCTCTTGGCTCTGATAGAGTCTCATACGTGTAGGGTCCCATGTTGCAGAGGAATTTGATGATGGAGAGGAAGAGAGCATGCTCTGACGAGCTGGAAGAAGATGCCAGAGGACAGTTGTATGCTTTTACATACTTAGAGGACTCCTGTTCTCTGTAGATGGATCTCTTTGGTTTGCTGGTCACCTCCTGGTCATTCTCCCATTTAGGCAGCCATCATCCTGATTGGATGGATTGTCCCAGCGATGCAGGTGCCTAAGGTATATACGTTGGGTGAAAGACCGGGTACAAGAATACTAGTGCTCACCTTCTCTCTGGTTTCAGTAGAGCATCCCCTTTGCCAAGCATTACTTTTCTCTCATTCTCATTGAGGCTTTACAGTTTGAACATCTTCCTCTTGTTTGAAGGAAAACAGCCCATGTGACTCTGTGCCTTACATGGGTGGGTGAGCGTGGGCTGCCTAACATACTGACGTCCTACATGAGCTCTGTCGCACTGCTTTTGACTCTCCCATCCAACACAAATTCATCCCAACTTAATGTTTTCCATCATCGCTCACCCCATAGTGAGCTAGGAAAGAATTCCACCCCCTACCCCGACCCTGCCTTTGTAATGTTTGGAATCTTCCTTATTCCCAGCTCAGAAAATGTGCTGCTTGATTACTCTGGTTGCCATGGCTGTAGGTCTGATTTCCCTCCAGATCTGTCTTTTGTTGTCACGTTTGCTATATGTTCGATCTGTAAGGAAGCTTTTCAGAAATTCATCTACTAGAGGTGTCATGAGGAAATGGGACATTAGGACATGAAAGTGGGTCATTCGTAAGCACAGTTTGAGAGAATAATCACTAGCATTCCTGACGGTATATTTAGAAAAGAAGTAATGAAAAATTGGTCTTCCTGAATTCTCTCATTGATTCTCCACATTTTCCTGCCTTTTTTGCCTGAATATTTTCAGGTTTTTCTCATAGCCCTTATGGTCAACTTTTATCTAATAAATCTTAGTGCACCTCTTAAATACTTCCCAAAGCTTCTCATTTCCATTGGCAGGTAAATAGTCTTCATTCTGATTTTTCCTCTTCACTGAGAATTTTTTTAATGTGAAAATGCAGATCATCCTTGCAGTACTCTGTGATGTCCACCGTTGACAAAATCTCAGCTCTTTTTAAAAAGTCATCTTTAGTCTCCACTTACTAGGGCAGTCAAGTGGTCTGCCTTGTTCAGAGGGTTCCCCAGAAATTCCATTAGAGACAGTGATAGTTCACTGTTCTTCTGTATTTGATGCAATCTGGCCCTAATATGCTATTTTGAAAACACCTCAGGTGCCTAAGAGAATTTTTGCCTTACAAGGTTCCAACCCATTCAACAAATCAAATTTAGAAATAAAAATGAATCGACACTGTACGTGTCAACCTTTCTACGAGGCAAAAATGTCTCAGTGATTTAGATACCTGTTTTGAAAAATGACTGTCCTTATATTTTGGCCCTCTTTTGAGTGGCTTGTTTTAAAGAAATCATCCACGGATTTGAAAAGAAGAGACAAACTGAATGGCAAACTTATGGGTAATTTGAACTTGATGTGGAAGGAGAATTTGTTGTTATTCTGGACAGAGTGGACATGAGATTCTGGAGTTCTTTAAGGAGAAGATGTTTCAGCAAAAGCACAATTGGAATGATTAGCACAGTCATTTGAAAATGACTAGGGTTTTATTTTAGCTCACCTTGTGTCTTTACAGATTTACCTGTTGATTCTCATGCCTAGAGCCAGGCTGACAGATTTGTCAAAGTGTGAAAGGCCCTTGGTAGAAGGCTTCTTAATGCTTGATGAAGCATGACTCCAAATGGGACAACATGAATAAATTCATTTTTGGGGTTCGTAAATAAATGCATTAAGTGCCTTGAGTATTTAATTCACATGTTCCTAATAATATTTGTTGACATGGAAGATAATAAAGCATAATGATTCCTAACCTCCTAAATGGGAGTAATCCCTAGGAGCTGTCATTAATAAGGAAAATGTGAGAAAAGGGTTGGATTCAGTGGCTAATTATAAATGCGCTGCCCTGCTTGAGATAGTGTTTGATGGATCTTACAGCCTTCTCTTAGGAAAAAAATAAAAATAACTTAGCAGTTGTATACTCAGACACTGTATTTTTTTCGCTTTATGGAATATCTTTTGCCCATTGTATCCACTATGGATTTTTTAGCATCAGAATATTAATTTTAAAGACAACCGCAAAGATGTGATAAAGGAACTGTATTTGAGAAAATACCTAAAAAATTCAACACACTTAAAAGCACCAACTGACTTTCTCTGAATTAATTGATCTAACAACTTTACAAGTTGTCTTCTGAATCTGATTTTCTAACAACTCCATTAAGAAATTTAGCAACGGTAAAAGACCTTAGCACTATTTACATAGAAAAAAATAACTGTGGTTGCAGAAACCAATAACTGGGTTCTTCCTGTATCAGTATAACTTTCTAGCCAAGAGAATATATTATTTATTGAGTTAAAACTGGGAGAGACACCAACCCGCCATCACTGTCATTTTTTAAATGGCAGCAGGGAGGCCCAGTGTAGTTAACTTTCTGAGGTTCCTGGTGGCGGAACTCTTGCGGAAGCTTGATCTTAGGGGGAAAGAATGGTAAGAATGGATGGATAATCTGTCTTGTTGGATTTCTCTGAGTTCTTGCCATGTCCTGAAGCCCCAGAGGAAGTAAATGACTTTAAGTATATCTAATTTTGTTGCGTCTTTTTGAAAGCTAGACATCTGAATAGGTGATAAATTTTTAATTAATCAACACATTGGTTGACCAGAAGACCTGCTTTGGGGCCAGGGTGGATGACAGAGAATTTCCCTTTGAGCTTTTGTTGTTTTGCCATGTGTCTTCCTGCAGCAGGGACTTCCCTGCGTTTTCTCATTTGCTAACATTTACAGTGCTCTTCAGCTGTTTGGCTGGAGGGGTTTCTCTTTTTTCTTTTTTTTTTTTCAGTGTGAGGAGTTGTTGACCTTTTGAGTATACAGTATTTAATGAGGTCCCCATGCGGCTAAATGAACCGAGATTCAAACTGGTGATTCGGGTGACTGGGGAGAAAACTGTGCAGCTAAGCTATCTGACTCACGACACCAAAGAAATTTTCCTCTTAAGCAATTGGAGTTAGTCCTGTGTAAATTGCCGTGTCCTTTAATATAGGCCTCCAGTCTGAACTGTGTTACAGTATCCTTTCTCTTAATAGTCCCTGAGATGGTAGGGATGATTGTATCTTAGAGAAATTCTTCATAACTTATTTGAGAAGGTAAACAGAAATAGGAACAAACAAAAAAAAAGCCCGTATTTTGTTTGTGGTCTTTGAAATCCATACCCAAGAAATAGTCTTTGAAATCTATATCGTTTTGTGGCCCTATTATAAATTTAGCTGAGTCCCACATTACTCTGAAAGTACAAACCTGTTCTGATGTTACATATTATCACAAGGATTCAGATATACTCTGGGTCAAATTATGGCTGCTAAACTTGACGGAAAATTCTTGGGTATTAACTTGGAAAGAAGTTTGTTCTTTTTTCTTATTTTCAGAATGAGAAATGGATTTCATTGTGCCTTATCCAAGGGAAAGAAAGAAGGTCTCTATTTTAAAGATAGAAGACTACTTACACCTTACAGTATTTATCTAAATGGATGGGGTTAGTGGTTTCAGAGCTTCATACCTTTCCAGGAAGCATGAGACTGAATTGTGTCTATCCTTTCACGATCATTTATTTTTCATGTAATGTTCTAACCAGGCTGCCATCTTGGATATTAAATATACCAAAGACCTTTGGCTGATTAAAGGCAAACAGTTCAATAAAGATTTCATGAGTGCCAAACATCTGCCAATTCTTGAACCATATAAGCAGGATCACAGAAAGCATAGTTCCTTTCCTTAAAGCGCTTGTGTGGAGAGTACAATCAGCCAGTGGTCACAACAAAGTGTGATGAGTGACAGTGGGAAGCATGGGGGCCATAGAAAAGGTGCGTCATGTTCTCGTGGTGAGAGTTGAAAGTGTCAGCAAAGGCTTCCTGGGTGAAATGACACCGAGGTTGGACAGTGAAGGGGAAATAGAAAGAGGTTGACAAAAGAGCGAAATATGGGGAAGGTGTAGGAAAAGGAATCCCTGCTAGGGAATATACAGAAAGTACATAGTGGTTCAGTAAAATTGGAGAGTGAGTTGTTTTGAGGGAAAACAGGACTCAAACTGGACTGTCTTCTTGGGACAGTGGGAGGCTCCTGACAAAGATCCCTCTTTCTAGAAGGATTGGGGTGGAGCAGGATTCGAGGCAGTGAGATCTTTAGGAGGTAAGAGATGACGGTGGCCTAGGTTGGAATAGGAGTAGATTGGACGTGAGAGAGGCATGGAGGAGGATGCCTCGGTGTTGACTAGGGCCTCTGGGTACATACTAGGGCTGGAATCAGTTTGGAAAGGCGGTCATCATGGGTTTTGAGTTTGAAGTTTGGATTTGGATTTTGAAGATACCGTACGATATTCTTTGAAGAGAGGGGACTAATGGAAAGGCTCTTGCCTAATTAGATGATGCTTACTAGAGCGTGTGCCTGTTTGTGTGTGTGTGTGTCTTAGCTGCTGATGATACCCCAGAACATGCACCTTGTGGGCGAAAGATAGAGGAGCCCAGGCCCACACTCTAGACGGTGAGGAAGCCTTCTAGGAGAAGCGAGTGGAAGTTGAGGGCCAGGTTCTGAAGATTTGGTGCAAAGCGCACGGCTGTGCGGATCAGCCTGACCTCCAAGGTGGCCGGATCCATTCCCTGGCTCCTTTGGCTGCATCTCCGGGGCAAAGAGCCAAAAGAGAGGCTGATCAAGGTCCATGATTTTTAGCCCAGACACTGAAAGGTTGGGGACATGTGCACTGTCATTGAAGGTAACGTCATAGTCCCCACATTAAGACTCCGGCATGCTAGTTAATAGTGACAGAGTGTTATTAAGACTTCCTGGATGGAATGGCATCTACGTGGGGCCTTGGAGGACGAAAGCAATGATGGTTAAGAACAGGGAAGGAGGTATTCCAGGCAGAGGAACAACATTTGCAGAGAACCTTTTTTAATGGTACAAGAATTCTCCTTGTAAGTTGTTTTAAAATATGTTTAAGACATCACAAAGTAGAGCCTTCGGAAATCAGTTCAAAAGCTGTAAAACTTCACGTAAAATCAAAGCTTTGAGTAAAATCAAAGCTGGTAATAAATTTGGAAAAGATCATTTACATCACCTAACACAGTGGTTCCCAGGTGTAGTCGAGTGTGGTGATGGGGAGCTGGACCTCCGAGGACGGACTAGCCACGTTGGGACCCCAGCTCCCTTCTGACTGGCAGTGTGCCCTCAAGCGAGTTTCCTAACATCTCTGGGCCTCAATTTCCTTAGCTGTGAAAGCAAGATAACCACAGTCTGCGAATCACAGAGTCGTGATGTCAGGACCTCAGCAACTGCTCCATACGTGTTAGCCATTCTTGTTAGGTTTTTAATTTTTCCTGAACACACCTCCATGGATCAGGAGAGGCTTTGGAAAATATACTTTCCTGATTCCCCAACCCCAGAATTTTTGGTTCAGTAGATCAGGGGTAAAATATAGAAATAGAAACTTTCAAAAACTATGCCTGGTTTGGGGTCTAGTGCACGTTATGAATGAAGAAACTTGACCCGGGGAGGTTAAGTTACTTACCCAAGGTCAAAGGGAAATTCCAGACGGAGGCAGGTCCAGGATCTAGATCTTCATGCTGCAAGATCTGAAACTCCCACCTCCTTGCCCGCTCCAGTCTCTCTAAGCTTCAGGGGACATTTTAAGTTAAACAAAATTATTACATATAATACATAAGGACTGGGTTAAAGCAGCCACAGTTCAAAAGAGAAATCAGTTTACTCCCATCAGAAAAAATATGGAGCTAGAAGGAATTTAATCCCAGGCGGTGGAAACAGAGGTGTATCTAAATGAGGTAGAGCGCTCTCAGAAAAGGCTCTCAGAGAGCACAAGAAGCCTAGACCGACTGGATGAATGTTAGTCACGGGGCTAAGTGAGGAGAGGTAGGAACATTTTGTTTGCTGAGAAATACTCCGGACGAAGGTGCTTTCAGTCACACATACCTAACTGGAAACTGGAAGCCTAACCATGTGTGTTATAGTATTTATTTCAGACACTGTTTGTGAAAGGGAATATGTGTTTGGTTTAAATTTATATTTTATAAATATAAGTATATATAAAAGCTGAAGTTAAAGCAAATGTTAGGTGAGTTTTTTCTTTCTTTTTTGGGAGGTGGGGGAGTACTTTGCTTTCAGAGGAGATCGGACTTGAAGGAACATTTGTGACAGTTTCTGTTGATAACTCTCTGCATAAAATGGTACATACGTATCAGATGCTGCTAGTATTCGGCGCATCTGAAGCTATTTGAACAACTCTTCCCAAGAAATGTTTCTGGCTTGGACGGGGTCTCTGGTTTCTGGTACTTAGCGGGGACCTACTGACGGGTGTTTGGGTGAACGGTTGAATGAATGAGTAATTCAGTGAGTAAAGAAGTGAAGAGTGCCATAGCTTTTTGCCATTTTTGGCCTCTTTTTAGCGATGTAGTCTGTGGCTTATTTGGCAATTGTATTGTCTTGGGTTCTTTATTTTTTAAGAAACAGAGACTGAGACTGGCTGCAGAGATTTATCAGCTGGGAGGACATGAGTGCTAAGAACAAGGGGAGACAGTAGCTCCAAGGACCAAGAGTGAAGGCACAAATAGAAAGCCAGCCCTGGTCCCTCTGCTGGGCTGTCTCAGCCCCTCCCAGCCACTGCCTCTGTGCTCAAGGCTCACATTCCCAGGAGAGAGGTCTTGACACCCATCCGCAAGGTGACCACCTTGAGGAACAGTCCCACCAAGACTATACTCAGCTGGGAGGGGGAGAGCAATTCTCCAAAACACAGTTGGGTACTTTCCCGGAAGAAGAGGGAAGAGACGCTGGTCAGGGAAGATCCACAGAGGTCCACTACACCCATGAGCATAAAACCCGCCTTGAGGCTCCACGGAAAATCAGATTACCAGAGTGATGAAAGTGAGATATATTGCTTTTGTTACAGTCACTTTTTAAACATATTTGGAAACTTAACATTGTCCGCACAGTGTTAGTTAAGGGCTTGCTGAAAGATGGCATGAAAACTAAAGAATAGTCCTGTGTCCCCTGAGTGGTCACATTTCATCTGCTCTATTCAGGACAGATGCTGGCTTCTCCAAAAGGCATGGTGACTTAGAACGTCTGGGGGACAGAGGCCAGAGGAGTGGAGTACCCAGAAAATTTCTCACTTGAGAAGCTTTTGAAGAGGCCAGACTAAAGGGACACGCTGATGCTTGGGTGGGAGATGTAAGAGGTCTGTCCAGGCAGCTGACCACAAATCAGGCCTTTGAAGTTAGAAGGATTCTAACAGAGTTGGGATATGTCCCTCTGTCAGAGACTCAAACAGGGATGTGTGCATGTGATGAGCGTTGAATTTCATACTGCCTAAGGTCTTCTTCATGACTCTTTGGTAGAGATACAGGGAAGTGAATTAAAAAAAAAAAAAAAAAAATTAGTGGAAACTTTTTGATATTACTAATTGATTATTTTGAAGAGTTCTATGGGATATGGTCCATGAGAGGAAAAGAAATGCCTTCTGCAATTGCTTGCCTATATCGTGTTTACTGATCATTCTACAATGAAAAGGAACCAAGTCAAGGATGCAAGATTTCATCGGTTTAACCAATTCGTAATGATTAATAACCATGCAGTGAAAAAAGTTTTCTATGACGAAAGCAACGAATAATTTTGAATTTTTCAGGTATGTTTTTTGGTGACATTTACAAGGTATATGTGACGTGTTAATTATCATTTCTACCCCTTTACCTCTGATTATAGATGTTAGGAAGCCCCCATCTGAGTCTGAGGAGCTCTTGCAATTCTCTGTGCTCAACTTTGCAGGCAGGTGAAGGCTTAATTGGAGCCTTGCCTCGGTCCCACGGTGCATGGACGGCACCTGTGCTGTTCAGGTGTCTCTCGGTGTGTTGCTGTTGAAACTCTCATTCCATCCACTCCCAGGGGCCTCCGGGCATCAGACCGGGAGTTGAGAAGCATCTTCAATTTCTCCTCTTCCTTTTGTTTGATGGCATTTTAAACATTCAGAAAATTGCAGGGAATAATAAACTCCCGTGTATTCATCACCCAGATTTAACATTTCATTATACTTATTTTAACTCCCCCTTTTAATTTCTTGACGTGCATACAGGTTTACAGATAGAGTTGTGGCCCACTTTGAGGAACACATGTTGGTAACCAGAAAAGAAAAGTAAAACAGTGAAAAGGGTAGCTTTTTCAACGCCAACTTCAAATTCAATGGAAGAAAAAAAATACACGTTTTTTGAGCACCTCTTACTTAACATTCTGCCATTTCACGTCCATTCAGTGCTGTGCTGAAAAACTGGCTTTCCAAGGCAAAAAAGGAAAACGAAAAGCCCATTTGCAGCGTTTGCTGACTTTGTCGTGTGTAAAGACACCCAGCATGGCTGGTTTGGAGCTACCAACGGTTTAACGAGTGACTTGCAAAATTCCTGAGTATTTAGCAGTCTGCTCTTGTGATCCCAGACAAGCTGGCTCCAGCATCCAACCGCATGGGTTCATCCATCTAACAGGTGTTTACGGGGGCCATTTGTATGCTGAAATGGTAGGGAAACAGCAGCCTTTCTTACAAAGCAGCCTTTCTACTGGACTCTTCAGTCCTTAGAGATTTGGGTGGAATTGTCTTCCTTCTGTGGATGTGGAAACTGAGGCCCCGAGAAACAATATAGAAGCTGCTGTTGATAACATGCCCACACCCCCTTAGCATTTAACCTTGTCTGTGCCTGTGGCCTGATTTACATCTGTCCGTACCTGTGACTCTATCTGTAGCTCTCTCTGCCCACCTGAGCTTTCTTCATCAGCAGGGCAGGTAGGAGGGTCTGGGGAATTAGCATTCCCTGGGAGATGCCTTCATCCAATGACGGATGGGAGTTAGTAGATAAATACCCCATCTGCTTCACCCACCGTATGAAATAATCCTGCATTGCATGTTCACACTGATTCTCCAGCAGGACTCAGCTCACAGGATTTGGTTCCCCTCAGTGGTAACGGACTTGAAACCGTGCCCTTTGTTGAATCCTCACGCTCTTACCTGTGTTTCCTGCCATCACCTCCCAGCTATATTACTTGCACTGAAGTCTTGCCTCAAACTCTGCTTCTGGCGGGACCCAAACTAAGACAGGTTGGTCAGAGTGCAGATCTCTGCTTGCTTTTTCCACCCACCACCCTGCTTCCTAGAGCTCATTCCTTGCCTTCCTCTTCCTTGTTCACTGCTGAGATGCCAGCATCTCAGTGACGGGTGACAGCTCTGGGAGGGCTGACCTCCTTCTCCCAAGGGGGCTCCTAGTCTGTCCCGCTGGGGAAGAAGCAGATTCACCAGAGCCAGGGTCCACAGGGCACTGCAGCCGAATGCCAGATTTGATCCTGGTCCAATTATTCTGAATCTGGCCTTCCTGTCTGCTGGACTGGGCTGACCTGGAAAAGTCAGGAATGGTGATTAAAGATAAAATGTATTTCTCACCTGTAAATCTAGAGCCCAGAGTCACCTTGAGCTACCTGGCGTGTCCACATGCTAACCATCCCTCCCGTGCCCAATCCTCGTTCCCAGCCCCACTCAGCAATCCAGAGCAAGAAGCACCTCCTCAACAAGGGATAATCTCCCAAGTGGATAATCCTTCTCCAATTTTACTATTTCAGTGGCCTTGCCTGTCATCTGCTCTTGAAACATCACCTGCCTCTCCCCTACAATACTTACTGCTGTTTTAATTTCATATTATTTCTGTACTTTTTAAATATATGTGTTCCACCACCCCCAACAGACAGAAAGTCCACAAAGGGGGATCTCTGTCTGTTTTTGCTCTCTTGTCTGATTTAGATCTGTAACATCTAACATGGGGTCTGGCAAATAGTAGATGCTCAATAAATACTTTTTGAATGAATCCATAGGAGAGGGATAAAGTGAAAAAAAAAAGCTCTACTTGTTTTGTTCAGGATGAACCTAGATGCTAACGCCGCCCATGTTCTTTCTCTTCATGTCTCCCTGTGACTTCCTGCCCTTGGCTGTCTTTGACTTGGGAGTCAAAGGCAGGTTCAGATTCTGGCTAAGCTATTTATGAGCTGTGTGACCTTTGGCAACTTGCTGGACCTCTCTGTTCTTTATTTTTCTGATATGCAAAATGAGGAAAGGATTAGCTAGCTCAAAGAGCTGCTTTGAGGAGGAAAAGCTTTAACATAAGTGAAGTGCTTACAACAGTTAATGGCACCTAGTAAAAACAACAGAGACATATTTGCTCAAGATCAAGTCCTCAGTTAACATTGAACTATTATTACTTTTTAAAAATAAAAAAGAGTGACTTGTGCTTTTCCTCTCAAGAAAACCCTTATATGCTTTAGGATAAATTCCACGCTCTGATCGTGGCAACATGAGTTGCCCCGACCAGCCTCAGCTTTATCTACTAGGCATCTCCCCTCTGCTGGCAGAGCTCCAAGGCCCTTGGCTGACATCCTTTACCTCAAACAGGGCATCGTTCTCCCTGGTTCTGGGCTTTTGTCCACACTCTTCTCTCTGCCTCGAGTGCTCTCACCTCTCCTTTGCGAGTTGGTTCTTTCAGGAGTCACCTCTTCACTGGGGCCTTCTCTGATCTAAAGCAGCTCAGTGCCCAGCCACTCTATCTCAGAGCACTTAGTCTAAAGTGTAATTATTTCATTTAGTTGTTTAATTTCTCTCTCCAACTAGAAAAGCAACTCTCTCAGTGCACTGAATCCCTGCATCCAGACCGAGTGTCAATATGGATGCTGAATCAGTGACCAGGAAGGCACGGCATTCGGTTATAGATTCCAAAGCCTGACCCTGGGATCCCCTGGGTTTCTCCCACGTGGCCACTCAGCCTTCTGCCTCACCCCCCCCCCGCCCCGCAATGTTGTTCCCACCAAGCCCTGACCTCACACTCTCACGCCAGCTTCCTGTCACCTACATCTCAGCACCGGCCAGTGCTCTGGTTGGAATTAAGGGCAGCAGCCCTTAATTCCTCCCAGCCTCCAGGCCCCGTTGAAATCCTGCTAGTCTCCTACTTCGAACCTTCCAGTGGCTTCTTATCACACTTACCGTTAGATGACAAGATCTTTTTTTATTGTATCTTCTCTCTTTCTGCCTCCCTGTTAACTATTGTGCTCCAAGCAGACTGACTTTCTTTTGCTCCTCAAATATGCCAAGCCTGTCCCCACCTCAGGGCCTTTGCACATGCCACTCCTGCTTGGAATGCACATCCCTTACCTTGTACCCTAGCCTAGCTGGCTCTTTCTATGATCTTTCAGCTCACCGAAACCTTCTCTTACCGCCATTTCAATAGTACCCTAAGAAACCTATATTAATCTATGTTATGACTTTTTTCGTTCTCTTTAAAGCTTTTACTGCTATTTGAAATCGTCTATCTATCTACAAACCTCCCTACATATCTCCTATACTAGAACGTACCCTTGTTAGAGCAGGAAACTTTACCACTCCTCTTATTCATCACTATGTCTCTAGTACCTGGAGCACAGTAGGTGCTTAATAAATATTTGTTGAATGAATGGATGGCAGATTGATTGAACTAACACCCGGATCTGTCCTTTCCTGGGGACACAGTCGCCCTCCGCAGAATCCCTGTTTGCTGAGTGGAGTTTGAGGCCCCATCTGGACTCAGGGACCCTGATGCTACAGATAAAGCCACTGTCACCATGTTACTGGCTCAGGACTTCTCACTGGGCTCTGCTTCCTTCCCTTCCTCTCCTTTCCTGGTTAGTGTCCTGCTGTCTCAGCATCTCTCCCTCACCCTCTGAGCCAACACTTTTAGAAGGCAGCCCAGTGTAGCTTTAGATGCTGGCAAATCCAGGCTCAAATCCCACCTCTTCTACCTAAGAACCCTGACCTTGACCGAGTCACCTTGCCTTTCTGATCCTAAGCTTCCTCAACTATAAATAGATGCCATAGAGAGAAACAGCAAGTAGTCATCATCTTACAGGGGCCCCGTGAGGATTAAATGAGATATTACATCAAAAGAGTTTGATACAACAGGAAATACACAGTAACAATTTTGACACTGACAGTTGGCTACACTTTATATTTGACTTGTCTTCAAGTTCCTCCATCTTTTCAGCTCCATGAATTTTCACCCTCCTTCCTGCATAGCCTTGTCCCAGCCAAACCTCTGTGCTTGGACTGACCAACGAGTTAATGGTCATGCATCATTTTGAGTGACAGCCTTGCAGTTCTGCAGAAACTGTAAATGTGACCCAAACAAAGAAGCAGCTGGATCATAGGGCTTAGAGCCATAGCTCTGTGTGTCATCTCATTAAAGCACCAACCTCAGAATTCCCTTTCCTAGTCTCCCTGGTGGGGAGGGGTTCCGATGCTGAGCCATCAGCATCATAGACAGCTGATGCCTCATAGCTCAAGTACCATGTCTGGTGATAGATGTAGAGTTTCTGGAGAAATGTTCTGATAGGATTAAAATACATGCTTTCTGCAAACCCACAGAGGGAACAGTAAACCTTTCAAACCTAATGACAAGATCAAATAGTCAGCATGGGTCTATTTACTTAGCTAGCAGACCACTAAGAGGCTGAGCCATTTCAACACCTGACCCAGTCTTTTCTAGAACGGAATGTGAGGATGCCTTCACCTGGGACACTGGGTCTCACTTGCTGCCTTGGAGTTGTGCTAGTGGATTCTAAGTCCCAGCCCCTCCCACCTTCTCTGTCTTGATGTAAGTTAAATATTCAACAGTTCAGGTCCTTGCCTTTTTGGTATAGACTGCTGTCACTTAAACAATTCAGCCCTCACACTGTTCAAAGTGAATTTCTCACCACTCACTTTTCTAGCAAGACCTTGAACATAAGTTAGAAAGCCCTCTTAAAAGATGGAAGCAAGTACAGGAAAACAGAGTAATAAAATGCTCAGACGTAATCATTAGGATTTGTGGAGGATGGTAAGCAATTATTGCTTCGTGCATCTCTCTAGATTCATTAAGTTGGAATAAAAACCAGTGGTGTAAAGTAAGCTGTTGTTTAGGAACCAACCCTGACTCATCTTCTCTGCAGGCTAAGATCTTTGGAAAAGCTTGAAAGCATTTAGTAAAGCCATTTACCTGTCATTGGCCTCTCTATATTCCTTGATTATGAAGTGTTGTCTTTCCAAATATTCCATGAAAAGAAATCAGAAGGAGACAAAGATGCATTGCATCAGGTAAGAAATCATACACATTCTGGAAACCCAACTTCATTAAGAATATCACTGCTCCATGCTCATTGCTTTATTATGGATAAAAGCTTTATGATTGAATCTGTAGGACCGTCCTAAGTCATAATTGAATGTGAAAGTCTACTTCTGCCTCTAATTACTTAAAAAGACTTTCCTAGAATGATGGAAAACCTTGTTTGTGGCAAGAACTTCAGCCAAATGTGTCATCTAACAAAAAAAGAGTATAAATTTCATGTTTCAAAAATGGGTTGCTGCAAAAAATTTTGACTGCCTACCCCTCTCTTGGTGGAAGGCCTTTCTTCAAAACCATAACCTCCACAGTTGTGTTGGTTTTTTCCATGTGGATTTCCTAAGCTCTGCAGATGTGCACATGTAGGGGCATTGCTGTATTAGTTATCTGCTGGTGTTTAACAAATCCACCCCCAAATTAGTGACTTAATTAAACAAAGCCACATTTTTTAATCTCACAGCTTCGTGGGTCAGAACTTTGGGCATGACTTAGCTGAGTCCTGTGTGTTCCTAACGAGGCTTTAATCAAGGTATTTCCTGAGACTGCTGTCTCATCTTAGGTCTTGGCTGAGGGTGGATCCACTTCCAAGCTTACTGAAGTGATTGTTGTCAGGATTCCCTTCCTCCTGGGCTGCTGGACTAAAAGCTTCAGTTCCTTACTGTCTGTTAGTCAGAGGCTTCCTTTAGTTCTCTGTCACATGGGCCTCTCCATAGGATAGCTTGCAACATGGTAGCCTGCATCGTCAGAGAGAGGAAGCAAGATAGCAAGATGGAAGACAGCCGTTTGTTACCTAATCTTGGCAGTGACATTCCATCACTTTTGCCATATTCTCTTTGTTAAAAACAAGTACCAGGTCCACTTACACACAAAGGGAAGGGGTTTCCCGTGGGCACGAATACCAGGATCCAGGGCTCATTGAGGGCCAGCTTAGAGATTGCCTGCCACAAGTGCCAAGAACAAAAACCTAAAATTGTTTTGAATCTATGGTGACTCTCCAGATGCAAAGCAACAACACTGAACCACGTAGAGAAAGACGATATATCATGGTGTTTAAATACATAGACTTAGATGACAGGCTGGAGTTCAAATTCTAACTCTGCAGTGCCCAAATTTATAAGAATTTGGGCAAGATATTCAATATCTATCTGAAAAATGGAGATAATTTCTACCTCACAGGGTAGGACAATATAAAATTTTTAGTATGTTGCTCACTACATAGTAGATAGTCATAGTCACAGTATTTTGTGTGACCTATGTAGATCAAATTCCATTTTTGCCTTTGACTTGCAGGTTGTGTGAACGAGGACAAGTCACTTAATCTCACAGTGTCTGTTTTAGATTGGAATGCATTTTGCTATTCATACAAGTAACAGAAAACTACAGTGGCTCAAAAAAAAAAAAAGATTATTCCTCTCAAACAACAAGGCACCTGGGGAAGATAGACTAGAGTTGAAAGGGTAGGTTAACCATGTGATTGGAGACCCAAGCTCTTTCTTTCTTTTTGTTTTGCCCTCCTTGGCATGTTGGCCTTTGTGCTCATGCTTGTTGCTTCATGGTTGTAGCAGAGCTGCTCCATCCCCATCCTCATCTCCATGTCTCAGCAGGAAGAAGTAAGAAGGAAATTCCCAAGATAATGGTCAGGTGAAGTGTTAGAAACAAAGGGTATGTAGTAGCCTAGAGAGCAACCAGTCCAAGGTTAAGGAGGGCAGAAGGAAGGATCCAGAATTTTTCCAAGAATAAAAGAAGACTGATAGGCTACTTGATATGATAAAAGTATATTGAGAGGAGATTTACGGTTATGCTGCAAGATCAAGCAGTGGCTTGTTAGCAGGAAGATCGAAAGCTAGATGGATAAATAAAAAGTGAGGCAATGATTAATTCCAGGGAAAGCAAAAAGTTATATAGAGAAGGCAGTGAAATCACAGAATGCTACAGGATTAACTATGAACAGTATTTACAAAGCCATACCACTGAATATTGGTTTAATATCCAAGAAGTGGGGGGGGGGGTGTGTGTGTGTATGTTTTGTGGGGTAAGGCAAAAGAGTCGAATTTTCATTTTTAAAAATACTAAGTTAACAAATACTAGAACAACTATAATATTAACATATAGCAGATAAATGTTATATAGAAATGTGGAGGTAAATCTTAGAAGTTGGGAGGAGTGGTTTCCTCTGGGGAGTGGGCATCAGAGGTAAGACGAGTTGAGCAGAGAATGCTTATTCATCCTTGCTGCATCCGTATCACAAGGCAAGAAAAGTCCATGAAGTGTGGTATAAATAGATGTGGCAAGGGAAGAGAATTGAGAAATTAAATATGATTTAATTTTTGTACTCTTATCATGAAAGAATGAGAGCCATATTTCCTTGCTTCTTCCCAGGGGCTTCCCACGAGAAAGTTAATTTAAGTGTTTCTTTGTGTGAGAAAGGGAGAGCTAGAAGAAGTTCAGCCTCATTTTAAGGAGAGATTTTGAGTTTCTAAGACTAGGGCAGGAGAGTAAAGGTGACCCGTTCTGAGACTGCTGTAGCCCAGTGTTTCACTCCCGTGCAGCACCCACGGACAGTGCAGGTCCTCTAAGGTGGGGACCGATCATAAACTCAGTGTCAAAATCCAGTGGCTAATCTGAACATGAAAGGTCTGAATCCTGGGGAATTTGGGACCTACAACTTTGAATGAACTAAATGACCTTGATCAGTGAATACTTTAGTGTAGATCGAAAAGCCCTTCATCAAATTTCTTATGTGTGTGTGTGGTTTTTTTTTAAGATTTATTTATTATTTATTTTTGGCTGTGTCGGGCCTTAGTTGCGGCACGCAGGATTTCCATTGAGGCATGCGGGATCTTTCGTTGCGGCATGCAGGCTTCTCTCTAGATGTGGCGTGCAGTTTTCTCTTCTCTAGTTGTGGTGCACGGGCTCCAGGACGGGTGGGCTCTGGTAGTTGTGGCACACGGGTTCCAGAGCGCATGGGCTCTGTAGCTTGTGGCACATGGGCTCTCTCGTTGAGGCACGGGAGCTCAGTAGTTGTGGCGTGCAGGCTTAGTTGCCCCGTGGCATGTGAGATCTTAGTTCCCTGACCCAGGGATCGAACCCAGGTCCCCTACATTGGAAGGCGGATTCTTTACCACTGGACCACCAGCGAAGTCCCTCAAATTTCTTATGTTGAATTAACCTCTTTGGGATTCCTGTACCACCTAACAGAGGGAGGAAGCCCCTCTGATGATCAGTATTGGACCTCTTGTCAACTCCAGCAACTGGTGTTCCAAACTGGCACATACATACAGAATAACTTCTTATCTGGCATGACAAAAGGTAAAAATTGGACTTATATCTGAAACTTCCTTTGTTCTAACATTTTCCAGCCTCATTCCAAGCAATCCAAGCTGCTTCTCACTCTGGGCATCTGGTAGACCATTAGTGACAAACAATCTAAGACCAACCACCACCCAGTGTCAGGTGACAGGCTGCAGTATGTCAGTTTCAAATTGAGTTTGAACGTTTATGTAAAAGACCATCTACTCTGGCAAAGAGTAGTGAAAGTCTGAGCAATTTTCTAGTTCATTCTTTCATTCCTTATGCTTAATAAGGGTTATTAAAGTCAAATAGCTTGTTTCTTGTGGGTAGTATAGATGGAGTAGTTGTTAAGAGCAGAGCTCTAGAACAAACTGTGTTCAGATCTGAGATGTACCACAAATAATCTGTATGATATTGGGCATATCACTAAAGTTCTCTGAGTCTCAGTTTCTACATTTGATATGGACATAAAATGGTAACTAAACACTTAGCACCTCTTGAAACATGCTAAACTCACAATCCATATTCATGTTATTAGTATTCTGCTTCATAAGAACTTTTTTCCTTGTTTCTGGCCAGTCATTAGATGGATGTTGGCTCAGCCCTTCTTTTCACTTTGTCTTTGTAGCCCAGTTTTGTTGTTGTTTTTTTTAAAGCAATTCTTTTTTTTTTTTTAAATAGTAATCTTTATTTATTTATTTATTTTTATTTTTTTTTTTGGCTGTGTTGGGTCTTCATTTCTGTGCGAGGGCTTTCTCTACTTGCGGCAAGCGGGGGCCACTCTTCATCGAGGTGCGCGGGCCTCTCACTATCGCGGCCTCTCTTGTTGCGGAGCACAGGCTCCAGACGCGCAGGCTCAGTAATTGTGGCTCGCGGGCCTAGTTGCTCCGCGGCATGTGGGATCTTCCCAGACCAGGGCTCGAACCTGTGTCCCCTGCATTAGCAGGCAGATTCTCAACCACTGCGACACCAGGGAAGCCCTGTAGCCCAGTTTTTAAGAGAGAAAACATTTATACAAAAATAGAGTGGAATGAAAAATAAAAAAAAACAACAAGGTGTAAAGCCACATGCTATTTGCTAAATGAGAAAATACACTGTTTCCAGAACCTTCCTACATTTCAGTGTGGTTTGATCACCGCAACTCTAGACATGGAATTCCCCACAGCTTTTGCCCACAGCTCTTGGCTCTAATGGGCTATTGACTCAAACTTAATTTGGCTTCCAGGATACGGTTTGTGTGTGTGATGTACAGTCTGCAAGAAACATAGAGCTGGTTTTGTTTTAGGAAATGAAGATTAATAGCCAGCAGCTGGCCCATTAATAACCTTGGGTGTGTGGGACAAAAACAAAGTTTTAGATAAATTTGTAATTCCATAAATATTGGTGAAGCAGTAAACTTCTGATTCTAAATTAGTTAAGTTTCTAAGGCTATAAAACACTTTTACTGCTGCCTTCCTTTTCGAAAATATCCAGCTGGGACCTTCAAAGAATAGCATATCCCATCTTCTTTTCAACCAATCTTATTTTTGCAGTATCTGTAGGTGACGAATTTGTATTAATACTCTACTTCTCATTTGAAGGATCAGAGTAAACTGGTGACTCCTGAGGTGGCACCATCTAATATGAACGTAACACATTTGTGTCACGTTCTTACCCTTTTTCAAGTCGGAGTAATCTCCTGGGGGAGAATGTTTTCACTTTGCATTTTCAGTGTGATTTTCTCCTTTACGTTCAGATGTGGCTTTAGTCTAGAAACATTACCTTTTCTGTACTCAAGAATCAGAAATTGCTGCTTTTGCCTAGTGCTTTATTGTTTACAAATCATTTCCCCATCTTTTGTTCTTTATCCTAAAACCACTCTTTACCGAAGGCATCATTATCCCCCGATGAGGAAAACAAGATTTAAAGATGTTGGGTCACTTCCTGAGAATGAACACTAGCAGGACGTGGTAGAGATGTAAGATCTCAGGGTTCCGAATCTCATGTTATTTTCATTATGACTGAGAAGGGAAGGCTTTGGGCGACAAAGGTGAACTCACTGTCCGAACAGTTGTGCTGTGGGCCGCTCCTCTCGGAGAATGGCTGTGGTGTCTGCTCTCTCTGACTTGTATGCTGTCATGGGACCACTCGGTATTCCCTCTCCCCCTCCTCCTCCTGCTCTCCAGAAACACTTTCCTATTAATCATTTTCTAAGTTTGAGTCCCCCATCAAACAGACCCTGACACAAGTTTTGAGTGCACATTGTTTATTGGGGAGATGATCGCAGGTAGCACGGCGAGGGAATGAGGAAGCAAGACAGGAAGGGAGGAGAATCAGTAAAGAGTGTTTTAGTTAGTGAGTGAGTGACCACCGTGAGCAACCAGAGCTCAGTTCTACCAGATATGCTTTGTAAAACCCACCTCAGAATGGTCCCACGAAGGGGTAGCCAACTCCTATCCGTCATCGGTTGACATTTGCTTTTGGGGGCATTAACTTCCCATTTTGCCATATGAATGGGCTGGCAATCATGCTCCTGTGGTTAGAGAAAGTCCTCAGACAGAAATCTGGGCAATCGAGAAAGGAAGCCATGAGCGTGTATGATTTCTGTCCACTGAAGCTGTGGTTTTCACCTCGGCCTGGGTGGACAGAGGGACGGGGGTGGGCACCCACTGCATCGGCTGTAGCCATTGTTTAGTGTGAATTTTAATTGTTTGGTAACCCTTCTTTCAAGGCATTTGGTATCCTCTCTCAGGGCACTTGGTTGTAAGTGACAGAAAACTGAGCCCAAATTGGCTCTAAGTCCAAGAGGAATTTTCTGGATCATGTAGAAGCAAAGTCCAGAGGGGGGTCTGTTTTAGGTGCTACCTGATGCAGGGGCTCCTGTATCCCATTGTCTCCCATTTCCTCTGTGTGGTAGCTTTATTTTCAGAAAGGCTTTCTTCGTGGTCAAAGTGGCTGCTAGCAACACCTATTTTTGTATCCTTCTAGGTTCAAATCCGGTGGAAGAGTGAACATTTTGTTTAGTTAGAATGCATAGCAAAAGTTCTAAACTTCATTCTTATTGGACTCGTCTAAGTCACATACCCACCTTTGAACCACCCATTATGGCTCAGGGGATGTGATGCATCAATTGTCTTAGACCTGTATCACATGCCACACCGTGAGTCCAGATGGGCTCAAGTTGGGGAGAAGTGGATCTTCAAAAGCAAGTTGAGACTGTCCCCCGCAGAAGGAATAATAGATGTTGAGATGCCAAACAGTCAACCTCCAGTACCACCATCCAGGAAAACTAGATACCAATATTTATCTCTAAATGTCATTTCTTGAAAGTGTTTTAGATGTCTGGGAGCAGGCGTGGGACAGGGTATAGTGGGCAGTAGTCACTAATGTAGCCCAGGAGATAGTGGACCCTGCTCCGTGCTTGAGTTGCTAGGTTTTCTTGGCCAATATGGTGTCTCCTAATTTATGTGTTCAGGAAATCCCTAACCCAGTCTGCATCTATGCAGTTCAGACACGATGCAGAGAGAAGTCCTGAGCATGTACTGTGTGCAAGGCCTATGTCCTCTGCCAGTGGCTCCTACCACTGGCAGCTGCTCTATCCCTAAGTCCGTCTCCCTTCATGCTTTGTCCTGGATGAATCAGATCATGCCCTGTAGTCTTCGTCAGACCCCCGAGAATATTAGCAGGGAGTGCAGTGTTCTTCATTCCTTTACTCAGCCATCCTTGCACCAGTCTAGCCAGCCATTCAGTCATCATTGATTGAACCCCTTCTGAGTGCCATGAAGGTGGCAAAGAGTAATCCGAACAAGTATTTTGACTTCAAAAGGCTGAAAATCTAAAAGGGGATTTTTAGGGGAAAGAAGCAAGATATGTACAAAAATATCTCTAATGTGAGGCAGAAATCGACCAGTGCCATTCGGCAGAGATAGATGAATCCCCACTCATTTCAGAAAGAGACATGACTTCTGGTTTCCCAGGTGGAATCAGGATGAAATCTGGTGGAAAAGGGGGAGTAATTAAATTAAATTAGTGTTTGCATTTCGGGATACTTGAAATGCTTGGCATAACCAAAGTTCTTATTCCAATAAATTAAACATATGTATTTGAAATGGCAGCTCTTGCAATTCAGATCATTCTAGATTATGGCTGATGTTTAACTCATTCTCTAGGAAGGTGCTTTTTCTGTTCTACCAAAGTAAAAACTATCTAATTTAGTTCTTATTTTGCCTGATGCGGTCCCAGTAGGACAAATGTCAGTATTTATTCTCCACTAAGGACTTGACACATTGCATGTGAATGAGTTTGTGGAATGATGTAGCCCATGGTGCCGCTGCCATCATGTCCATTCTGGAATACGTGAAAAACAACATTGAGGTGGAGATAATAAGGTTTAAAGATAAAGACTTAAGAGCCAGAAAGTGAAACATTAAGAACAAATCAGATCATTAGATGATACACCTTTTTGCAGCAGAGGCTGTCATTTACTCCTTTCTGTACTTCCCTTTACTCCGGGTTCAAGGTCTGGCACATAGTTGGTGTTCAGTAAAGGCATCCTGAACTAATGCTTTGGCTCTCTTTGGAGATACCACGTTCAATGAGGAATCATGCGTGTCACCAACATCCCCCCACCCTTCTGTAAACTCTTAGAAGGCAGGGACCAGGCCCGACTGCTCTGTTCTTCACTGCCCCTGCGTGCAACTTGGCACACACAGAGGCTACCAAACGTTTACTTATTGTACTTAATGTTGGTAGGTACCAACAATGACTTTCAGCATCCTCTAATTATGAACTGGGAGGTCTCAAAGAGCTTCTCAGGTCCTGGTGATTTGGAGTATTAACATCTTTCGTTCTGTCTCCCAGGTGAACCTCAGTTCTGAATCATAAAATTAAAAATTGGGTGGAGGGAAGATAACATCTAGTGATTTCATAGGGCGGTTATAAGGATAGCGTGACTTCCCATGTGGCAGTAACTAGCAGAGGCCTTGGCACACAGTGGGAATTCATTAGGTGTCAGCTGGCCCTATAAACAGAGGCAAACCTTTCTTTTTAGATCTCGCTTTTGCCTGTGAATGGTGTTGTTAACCAATACATAGCTAGTGACTTTTGAACTGATTTCCAGTTTCTCTTAAGTTGCTGCTGGTTTTGTAGTTGAAGGCTTTGAGTAGACGAGCAGAGAGTTTGATTCTACACAGGGGGTCAGTGTGAGAAAGATCTGGGTAATGTTATGTTTGTGGGTCAGAAGGGTGATCGTAGGAGAGGCTCTTGGTGCCCGGTCCAGATCTCCTTTGCCCAGCTGGGGCATCCTTCCCCCAGTACAGGGAGGGCTGGCTGCTGACAGTTTACAGCTGTACCCTTCATTGGACAGCTGCCCTTGACAAACAGGGCTGTCTCACCTGGAAATGCCTGGGACATTATGTCACTCCCACGTCCCCTGCAGCCAGTGAAAGATGTAGGGATCCCAGAGTTCCCTTTGCTGCGAGTGAAGGTGACTCTGTGGTGTCACTCACACTTCAGAGCTCCCTGTGGGATCAGGCTGAGGCTGGACCATAGCCGAAACCACATCTTGGCTGGGCTTCTCCCCTCGCCCTATTCCATCTTCCTCCCTGATTAAGGATTCTAGTTTCAGCCTCTGCTTTTAGGGATCCCAGCCTAATACAGAGATGATCTGAAGACACAGCAAAGAGATGCATTGTCTTATGTGTGGTTTTCAATACAAAGCAATGCTTTGTTAATAATGGCAGCTGGCATATATATTTCAGTTTGCATGGTGTTTTCATCTGCCAACTTTCCCCCAAAATAGTTCCACTGGGGGGTTATTATTTTCCCCAGATTTACGATGAGAAAAACAAGGCCCAGGTTGGTTACCAGGCTTGAATAATCCCATGAACCCAGGTCCTCTGGCACCGTGCTTCGTCCTCTTCATCCTTGTCAACCTCCCGGTCTGACTTCCTCTCCTGATGCACTTTTTTCAGTTGAAATCTTTGTTTTGTGGCTACAGAATCACTAACCTTGCTTTGCCATTCACTTCTGAGCGCTGCAGCTTCTGGATCACCTTGGATTCCTTTAGACCAAAAACCAAAAATGAAACAACCCATTTGAGACATTCTATACCATCTAAATGTCAGAATGTTATTGCTTTGGGCACAGGCCGTTGCACAACTGCCTGACCAAAGACAAACAGTTGCAGTGTGTTCTGCAGGAAAGGCTATGATATTTCATACAAAACAGAATAAAAGAACGTCTTTGCATATACAAATAAACAACTTTTCAGAGTTTCTTTTTCAGACAAGATAACAACACCAAGAGAAATTTAAGTCCTTTCCAAGTCTGTGTCAGAGAAAGAGTAACTAACATTTAAAAATATTAATTGACGCTAGTTAATATTACCACCAAGCAGTTATTAGTTTGGCTCTAAAAATATGCTATGGTGTAGTTTGCAGGCCTTGGGAATAATAGTTTACTGGGAGAGAGGAGAAATGTAATATGTATCTCAAGAGTAGATGCCTATCAAAATAGTTTTAACTATATTATCATTGATTTCTAGATAATACTTGCCTCTGACAAAATCATAGCAAATTTTATCATGTCTTTTGTGTAACAAATCTGACATGGTGGTCAAATCACTGAAAAGGGGGGATAAAAGATTTAGTATTTCAAGACAGAACACAGCCTTAGAGAGAGCAAGAGAATGAGAGATTGATTGCTTTAGGAAAGATGGTTAAAGATTCTTTACCAAAATGCTCTCCTTTGCAGTTCCTTGGTACTTATCTATTTTTAATTTTTATTTTGTCTGAAATGATTCACTGCATCATAATAAAAGATAATTAGGGCTTCCCTCGTGGCACAGTGGTTAAGAATCCGACTGCCAATGCAGGGGACACGGGTTCAATCCCTGGTCCGGAAAGATCCCACATGTCATGGAGCAATTCAGCCCGTGCGCCACAACTACTGAGCCTGCGCTCTAGAGCCCGCGAGCCACAACTAGTGAAGCCCAGGTGCCTAGAGCCTTTGCTCTGCAACAAGAGAAGCCGCCGCAATGAGAAGCTCACGCACCGTAACGAAGAGTAGCCCCCGCTCACCGCAACTAGAGAAAGCCCGTGCGCAGCAACGAAGACCCAGCGCAGCCAAACATAAACAAATAAATAAATAAATTTATTTTAAAAAACTATTTAGCCCTTGCTTTAGTGTTTTAGCTCTGAAATGTTATCTGTTACATTGTGTAGCAGGATAATCATTTGATATGTTAGCTGGTGTGTTTTTATTCCCAGTAAATACTTTTTTAAATCCATTGTCCTGCCAGGCAAGTTAAAGCATCCATCGTTTCAGGATATGGCAGTTTTGGCACACCTCAGGTAACACAGAAGTCAAGTCTTGGCTTTTGAGTTTTAAAGCAGACTTTTTAAGTACATCGCAGATAGAGAAGTTTTGAGAGGGAAGGGTTTTCAGTTGCCAGACCTTTTGAGCTTCTCAGTTCAGAGAACTCAGGCCCTGCATTTTCAAACATAAACAATGAGGTATAGCAGGACACAGGACTCGGCAGAGCCAATCCCCCTGCCCACTCAGAATAGACAGCCCATAAGAGACATCTGCTTTGAACATGGTGGCAGAAAATCACCTGAAGAGACAGAAATACAAACCCCAACTTCAGTGGAAGGAGGAGATTGTTGAAACCCAAATGTAGGTGGAAAGGCAGGCCAAAGACATCGAAGTTTCATAAGGATGTGTGTCAGAGGAAGTGGGTGTCTTAAGAAACTGTGGATCTCAGGAAACACCTGGAAAGGACAGTTCTTGAAGCTGAGAAAGCAGACTTTGATGTGAAGAACATCAATTCCTTGGAGGTAGGGTTTGGGAAACAGGAATATGGGCAGACAGATGGAGCCGCCCTGGATTCAGTTTCAATCTGAGAAATCAAGGAGGTGGATCTCAGTGAAGCATCACAGAGCAACCATGTTTGCAGACAGCAGTGTGTCCTTGTGTAGTGGAAGAAAGAGAGAATTTACAGTGTGAGCAATCTCATAGCCATTTTTTTCCCCATTGCCTGGAGAGATGTAAAGGCTAAACAAACCAAAACTTGGGGTCAAAGAAAATTCCTGCATGCCTGAAACACACTCTTGACTTCTCCATAGCTGGTTCAGAAGAATTTATCTCCTTCAAAGATGAGTAATTAAGAGGAACTAGCATAAAACTATAAAAACATCCTACAAGAAAAAAAAAAAAAGGTAGAGAACAGGAGGAACAAATGACAATTGAAGATTGTAGAGAGAGGCTGATGCCTGGTGGGGGAGAGCCGGGGACATTTGCTAGCCGGGTCCCTGAGAAAAAGCCCCGCTCCCTCCCCCTTCCACGCCTTCTGCAAACTCACTCCCCACCCAGTTCTGGCAAGGGGCTGGGGGAATAGGAATATAAGTTTTGGGACTCCAAGCCGGAGCATCCTGGGCTGAGGCTGGTGAGGTAGCAAATCTCGTCGAATTCCTCTGTACTCAGCATGTCCCGGGGCTTGTACTATAGAAACAGCTGCCATGGCGTGCTCAGGTGGAGAAGGCCACACACACCTCAGAGAGATCATTCTGGTCCCAGAGACACGAGAGAACAGCCAGGTGTGTTTCCATCGCTCCTACAGGGGCACAGAGTACTTGAGTGACAGCTAGGCCCATACAGACCTTGTCTTACATCTGTGGGTAAGTGTGAACAGAGGCTGGAAGGAACAGTGGTGTTCCCAAGAATTCCTAAGCAGATAGATGATGATCAATATTAGGGTTCTGTAGGGAAACAGTACCAACAGGCTGTGTGTGTGTGTGTCTGCCTGTCTGTCTGTCTGTCTGTCTGTGTACAGAGAGAGAGAGAGGGGGATGTATTTTCAGGCATTGGTTCACGTGACCTGCAAGTCCAAATTCTGCAGGGTGTGCTGGCGGGCTGGAGATCACGGGAAGAGCAGGTGTTTCAGCCTCAAGTCTGGAGGCAGAATTCCCTCTTCTTCAGGGGAGGTCAGTCTTTTTTCTCTTACCTCTGATTGGCTCCCCAGCCCTATTACGGCGGGCAATCTGCTTTCCTCAAAGTCTACTGATTTAAATGTTATTTTCATCTAAAAATTACCTTCACCATGACATCTAGGCTGGTGTTTGACGAAATATCTGGGTCCTGTGTCCTAGGCCAAGTTGAGACATGAAATTAACCATCAGGACCCTAAACCAGAGCCCCAGATGCTTTCATTTCCCATATTGTCTTTGGAGTTCTATTATGCATCCCTGGCGTGAGAGTGAGGGGAGGTGTAAGTAGATTTATCTGCCGCCCAGGGGATGGGGGCTCAAAGGAAGCCTTAAATTCAGCTGTTGGAGAAACTGTCACATGTCTCAAACACCCAGGTGTGTGAAGTGACATCTGTGTCAGGTGACCCTTTGTGCTCTTCCCACACTGGCTTCAGCGTCTCTGCCTGGCAGGGCCCCTCTTGACCTTCTCCTGCTCTGGATGCTTCCGGAAGCGCTGGCAGACCAGCTTGTTTCTACCACGCAGACCCCACACACTGTCCTTTCCAGGAGCCTCTGTCTCCCAGAGTTCGCAGCGCGACTGAGTCCCTCTTGTCTTCAGTGGTAATTTGCTTGTTAAGGCTGCTTTCCTTGGTTTCCTTTCCTTTCTCTCCTGCTGTTTGCGGGCATCACCTCCCCAATAAATTACATCCCTCCAATCCTTTTCTCAGGGGCTGCTCTGAGGAAGCTCGAACCAAAACAGTGTCCCTCGTAAGAGCGTTTTCTCCTTTAATCACATCATAGGTGCTTGATGGACAGTCAACATGAGAGACTTAAGTCAGACCCATAGAGGATTATGCAACCTCAGGTTATGAAAACGATCAATTTCAAGGGCTGCGTATCCGTTGAGACCTGCTTCCTCCTTGTCTTTCTTATGTGCCTAACTGACAGTGAGACGTCATTGCTAACGTTTGAGCTTGAAATTTCACAGACCATCAGTTCTCTCTGCAACTGTCAGAGAGCTGCACTCACTTCCCTACAGTACAAGAGGCCAGTCATAAAGATTTTTATATACTTAAAGTGGGCGATAACCTATCCATTGCATAAATTTGATTCCTTATTGGAATTATTTTCAAGTAAATGACCAACACCCAAACACTACGTCTATCCCCCCATTTTAACTCAGTTTTTTGGTTTAACAAATATTTATTTATTGAGTGTTATAGAAGCTGGGGATTCAGCGGCAAATCAAACAAGCAAATCCTTTCCTGCGTAGAAGAACACAGGAAAGAGGTGATATTTAAACAAAGACTTTAAGGATGCATCAGGGTAGACATGCACAAATCTGGGAGAAATTTCCAGCGAAGGAAACAGTAAGTGCAAAGGCCCTGCACGCACGTGCACACACACACGCACACATGCACGCACGCACACACACACACACACACAACAAACATACACACATTTGATGTGTTTAAAAAGCAGAAGGGAGGCCAAAGAGGCAAGCCAGAGCAGGATGAGTGAGGAGGGGATAGCAGATGAGGTCTGAGAGGTGAGGAGCGGGCGGGGAGCAGGGCATGTAGGGCCTTGTGATGATTGTGCTTTTTACTCTCATCGTGATATGAAGCCACTGGGATCTTTTGGCCAAAGCAGTGTCACAATCTGTCATATGCTTTCAAAGGATCACTCTGCCTGCCGTGTGGGGTGGGAGAAAGTGCAAAGATAGAAGCTGAGATGCCTTTGGCATGATTACAAGTGTAATAGATGGTTATTAATCTGTGACATCATTTTGATAGAAAACAGACTTTAGAAAAATAGGCTGGTGGATTCTTCCCTGGGGGAAGGAATAAGCCCCTCCAGTATTCTATCATATAATTTCTTTCTCAACCAGAAAGGAGCTTAATTGCACAGTGGCAGCTGAAGACCATTGTTAACCAAATAACAAAACAATTTCAATTAAGAGAGAAGCAGCTCCTGCCAAGGAAAGAGTCCATTCTCATGGGGAATTTCCTTGGAAGCCAAGACTCGCTGCCGTGCTTTTGTTCAGAGTCCTCCTGTGTTGCATGGGAAGTGAGGGTTCATGTTTCTGACCAGCCTCTGGAAATGGAAGGACTTCACGGCGGGAATCCAGAGACCTGGGTTCTCAGTGTGGCTCTGTCACAACCTTGTAGGGTGACCTTGGGGCACCTCACACAGCAGCGCCGGCCTCTGGTCTGCAAGTCTGTAGGATGTGAGGTGGTGTGGCCCCTCTGCCACATCTCAGTCGTGGGTTCAGGGGCTCCTGAGACTCTGCATCTGAAAGTGACCTGTAGCTGAGAAGCACCACTTGATGCAGGGTCGTCATCATTAGCTCCACCCAGATACTAAAGGAACAAGGCGTGTCCTGGGAAGGGGGTGTGACAAACGGACAAGCGGAAACAGTGAAGTGATAGCTGTCATTTACCTTGTTTTGTCCAGCGGTGCCAAGCATTGTCCTCTCATTAAGGTTCAGAAACATCACATAGTAGACATAAGTCTTCATATAAAAGGCCTCACGTGCAAAGGCCCAGGGGTGGTTAGCATCACGTGCACAGTTGCGTGATGGAGGGAGTGGCGGGGTTCGTAAGCTGGATGAGTCTCTCCAGCAGCACCAGCTGGTGTGATCAGAGGAGGGCTCTCTGGAAGAGACCCGTGAGCTGGTGGGAGGAAGACATGGTGCAGTCTGCGGGAGGGGTGCTTAAGGGCAAGGGGCAGTTAGTGCAAAAGTGCCAGCTCACTTTAGGAGTCACGTCATTGACGTAAATATGCAAAGCAGTCAGTGGTGAGATAGCAGCGCAGCATATTCAGAGACATTAATACAGGTAATAGAGATTTAGTGCTGCTGCTTGCCCTATAGCCCCTTGACCCACTTCTGAGTTGCCTGCAGGGAAGGTGGACAGTTTCCCTTCACCTGCTCAGAGCTTCTCACCTCCATCTCCCGCCCTGTCTGCTTCTCTGCCTGTGAGTGTTGTTCTCCATCACCAGGAGAACCTGCTCCGTCTTTCGGTGGGAAACTGGATATGCTCATGGGAACAGCCTTCAGCCAAGAGGGAACCATCCCAGGAGAAGTGCCCGGCCTCCCTGCTCTCTGGCGGCACAATTCTGAGGTGCGTTCCCTGCGGTTGCTCAGAGAATCCCCAGGAGGGCTGAGCTCTGGTTGCCCACAGTGGTGACCCCGTCATTCACACACCTGGTGTTAGTTTCCTGGGGCTGCCATAAAAAAGGACCATGGACTGGGAGGCTTGAACAGCACAAGTGTATCGTCTCGAGTAGTTCTGGAGGCTGGAAGTCCAAGACCAAGGCGGCAGCAGGGTTCCTTCTGAGGCTTCTCTCCTTGGTTTGTAGGTGCTGGTTTTCTCCCTGTGTCTTTATGTGAATTTCTCTGTGTGTGTGTGTGTCTGTGTCCAGATTTCCTCCTCTTATAAGGACACGAGTCATATTGGATCAGGGCCCACCCATATGACCTCATTTTTCCTTCATTACCTCCTGAAAAACCCTACTGCTAATTACAGACACCTTCTGAGGTACTAGGGTTAGGACCCCAACATATAAATTTTGGGGGGACACAATCCATCCCATAACACATCCTTTCTTGGCATTTCTTTCCTTCCCTTCTGTCTCCCTACTCTCCTAGGTCCTCTCCCTAGTATAGCAGTTGTAGCCAAGTCCTTATCTTGGGTCTGCTTTGGGGAACGTGAACTGAGAAAATAGGAAGTGATAAAAACCTGGGGATAGCCGGAAAGTGCAAATCCACCTAAAAGCATTTACATTCATTTTAGAAAAATAGCAAATAAGCAAAAAGCTCTGTGTGGACTCTGCAAAAACACTTCTACAGTTTCAGTCTCGCCTTATTTTTGTGCAATCTCTGGGTCAGATACTTTTCAGGTTTAGCTGTTACTTTCTATGATTTGTGTGTGTGTGTGTGTGTGTGTGTGTGTGTGTGTGTGTGTGTGTATGTATATGTATATAAGGACCTTATCCCCTGAAATGTAGGAAATATATGTAATTTAAAATAAAAAGGGGAAGTGTTACAATGTTACTCATTATAATGAAGATAATTCTGCGCGCTGAGGTTTTAAGGACACTCTTATATCTGAGGACATGACCCATTATTTCAATAATGCACACGGCTGAGTTACACCCAGGCGGATTGGAGTTTATGCCTGGGGATTGTTACATCCCCGTAAGGAAGGGCTGTGACTGACATCCCCTCATTCAGCGCAACTTTGCAGGGCGTGGTGCCAGCTTTTCCCACTAGAGGGCAATGCAGCTACAGGAACAAGAGGAAAGTGTTTTTTGGCCCAAAACTAGTGAATTAGGAAGCTTGCTGCAGGGAGATTAAATTTCCAGTTGAGCTCACAGACACCCCTTTTGTACTTCAGTGTAAATTACACTTATCACAGCCACACGCAGGATGCTGAAACAGTTGACTGGGTTCATAACTGATCACCACTGAATCGGGGGTGTGATTTTCAGAGACAACGGGCAGGTTACGGTATTGGTAATATGTCTTCTTTCCTCAAGCCATCTCTCTCCCCAGTCCGAGCTGGCTACAGTGAGATGGGAAGGGGACTGAACATCAAGGCTGAATGAAGATCAGAGTTTGAATCGCTCTGGCTTCTTATGGCACCTTGAATTTAAAATAAGTTGTTTACATCTGATGTCTTCCTGTTTCCTAACCTGTAAAGCAGGAATAGTGAAATCAGCCCCTAGAAATGTTTTGATAAAGAAAATGCTGAAGGGTTTTGTAAATTTTAAGGGACTAGCAACCATGAAGGGCGGGGAGGTTATTATCAAGGCTGACCATGTTAGCCTTCGTGTTGTAAAAACCTTCCATGAATGGTATACTTCCTAAAATTCTACTCTTAGATCTTCATTTCTTTGGATTGAATTGCATCTTTAATGAGTGCATTTCCCTGGAGTGGCACATACACAGTAGACAGTTATAAATCATCAATATTTGATGTGTTAACTTTGGGGACTGGTGCCTCTGGCAGAGAGCAAGAGCTAAGACATCTTGATTTGGGGAAAAATAGAGACATTTTAATAAGGGCCAGTGATTCTCTGCTGGCATAGTGTATCCGGCCCTGATCTTTAGAGTAAATTGTGGCAGAAGAGAGAAAGGGGGAGAGACCGAGCCAGAAGGAGATGGCCCAGCCTCACAAGTTTGCCAGACAGGAGCCAGGTCTTAGAAATTTTCATTTATTTTCTGAATCGCTAAATCCCTATTGCATAACAGATATTTGAGATCATGTCTGTATGGTAGCAAATTTACCATTACTTCAATAGTAAAGCATTTACTGAGCATACCTTATTATACAGTTGAGAAAACAGAGAAGGAAAAGTACAGGTTTCCAGACTAATTGGGTAGATGGAGGGATAAGGAGTTTTGCATGATCTGTGCTGTGATTGCGTTTCAACTCCATGAAGGCAAGAGTGAATTCTTTTTGTTCACTTCTATACATTCATTATTTGATACATGGTAAATGCTCAACACATAAATGAATGGATGAATGAATGAATGGATGAAACCATCTTAATGTAGGACAAAGATTCTTAAAATATGTTCCTTGACCCACTCCCACCAGTCACCTAATCCTTTTAAATAAAAAGCACTTACTATGTAGAAGTCACTGTTCTAATTACTTTTCAAACATTAATTCATTTAATATTCTCTCAGCCCTATGAGATAGGTACTGTTATTATTACTCTCACTTTTCAGATGAGGAAACTAAGGTTCATAGTGGGTAAGTCACTTGCCCAAGGTCACACAGCTAGTAGTTGGCAGTGATGAGATTTGAACTCACACAGTCTAGCCCTAGAGTCAGTGCTCAAAATCACTTGATTGTGTTGCTTCCCTCTACGTAAAAAGAATAAGACACATCAATAGGTGCTGGTAAGAAAGAGTCAACAACTTGTATTTTTAAGTTAAAAAAAAAAAAAAAAAAGGAAAGCAAGATACTGGCCAGTGTATTTAATAATATACCATCTATGTACAGAGAAAAAAGAGATTCAGATATGCTTGAATATGCACAGGCTCTCTTAAGGAAAGAGAAGACAACAGTGCTGATGGGTCAACTCAGAGAGGGGCGTTTGAGGAATGGGTGTCAGGAGTGGGAAGGAGACATGCATTTTGTTGCACTATCTTTGGTAGTGGCTCCAAACACTTTTATCTTCTTAAAAAAAATTTCCCTTTCTAATATGTAGCTTTAATTTATGTGTGTTTATTTATTAATTATGCACAAGTGCTACTGTCAACACACGCATTAATCATTAGTAAAGCTTGTTTCTCTGTTAGAGGAAAAGACAGATGACCGTAGTGGGGCAAACATTTCTTTCCTGCATTCCTCTTGGCAGTGCATGTACTCCACTTCAGAGACACCTTCAACAATTGTACTGTTGGTGATTTTCCATCACCTATCCTGCCCCACCCCTGAGACCCAGCCCAGATCCTCTGAATGAGAACCTCTGGGAGTTGTTCCTGGGTAATCTGCATGGTCAGCAAAGGCTAGGTGATTCTTCTATATCCTCTTGTTTGAGAATCATTACCCTCCCCCTGCCCCTGTGCCTCCTCCCCCTTCCCCTCCTCCCCTTCCTTCTCCCCCTCCTCCTCCTCCTCCCGTTCCTCCTCCCCCCTCCCCCTCCAAGCATTTAGCTGGGCCTTGGGATTTTAAAGGTAAATAAGAATCATTTGTCCACTGTCCTCACAGAATTTATAACCTAGAGTAGGAAAAAGAGACATGATCAAGCAGATATAAAAGGGCGATGCCCAGGGTTGCTGATGGATGTCACCCCCTTTGTCATATACTGAATATTCCTATCATCCTTCTACCTCAGGTTCATGGCCACGTGACTTTCTTTGGCATTCAGTGAAACAAACAAGCTATTTCTTCAGCTACCTCCCACCAAACGTTTGTGACACCTGTAAGACCTGCCTGTCCCCTTCTGGGTATAATCTCAAATTTCCTGAATCTCCCAGGCCTCGTAAATTATATTTCCGACGTTCTTCCACACATACTACGCTAAAAGTATTTGGAATTTCACAGTAAAGGACGAGCCAAGGCGTGGCCCCTGTGGGAAGAAATGATAAGTGCTCTCTGGGCCACTCATTACATCTCATTTTAGGATGAGTGCAGTCTGGTTGTTTTCCAAGCCAGAAGGCACTTGCTTTGCATTTGCTTCAAATCTATGCACTTTAAAAAATACCATGACATTTTGCTTCTGAGACAAAAGTCAAATGCCAAAAAACATTCACCTCTACAAGTGTGGGTATTAAAAACTTAATTTATAAATGCAAACAAGATCAGCTGCTAAGATGCCAACACAGTTACCTAGTTTGCAGACTTGGAGATTGTGGGCACTCTTCCTCCTGCCTGCTCTACACCTGTGTGGTTGCTGCCTTATCAGGGATTGAGAGAGCTGTTCCAGAAAGAAGCCTCCATTGGCATTGGCACCCTTTCCTGTCTGAATGCTTAAATACAGCTGGTGGGTTTGAGGTTACAGTTCTGGAATTTATTTAGAGGGAAAATGGGAAGTGAGGCGGTGTGTGGTGCATCTGGTGTTCTGTGTGCTCTCCTCGTCGGTGTCATTGGGAAAGCTGCCCCTCCCTCATTCCATGAGGCCCGAGTGGGGCTGTCAATCACAATGCACACTTCCCGCCACGGCCCCGCGGGGATGAGTATCTGGTCCAGATGATTTCAGGCACAGTACCTCTTGCCCCTGGGACTAGCACAGGCACATAAATAGATGCTTCGCAAGGGGAAGAGATTTGTCATGTACTTCAGAGAGCTCAGTAAGTACTTACAGCATGGATAAGAGTCTCAAATATTAGTTGCAAAACTATTTTTAAATTTGTAAAAGGTTGTCGGGAGACAGAAAGTTCCTGATTCCCAGAGGAGGGGCTAATCTTGTGGGAGGTAACGTTGGGAGTGTTGGGAGTCATCTCCCTCCTGGGAAAGGCAGGCTGAGGATACAAGGAGGGAGACAGTGCTAGGCAGGAGGGAGAGACAAGCCCTACTCCATCACCTGAGTCTTGGTCCTACCTAAAAGTGGCGCCACACCTGCACTCCTCATTTGCATTTCCTTTTCACTTAAGCTGGTTGGAATTAGGTTTCTGTTACTTGTTTTTTTTAAAAAAAGGCATATTTGAGACCCTCCCAGTGATGTGAAATGAAGAAACAGAGCCAGAATGTATGTCTACAAGTTGAGAAGGCAACCAGTGAAGCAAACATTTTTTTCCAGAATGCTGGAGTAAGCTCCGACTTGCAATTACAGCCCGCCACTCCAGCTGATGACCACTCCCGGCCAGTCCTCTGGAGTGGAAACTGACTCAATTTAAACATGCCTGTCTCCCTCTACCTTCCTTTCCCTGCTGATAGTAGCGTATGACTTTCAGCGCTCAACTTGGGTTGTTAGGACACAAATCCTGCTGATTTACTGAGGTGATAGCTAGTAACCATCCATAATAGAAGGCTAACCAAGGGTTTGGGAATCAAGGACACTGAGATGATAAGGCAATAATTCCATAGCTTCGTCATCCTTAGCCAATTTCTATGGCTTCAGGATAGAGCTTCCCTCCTGCCCTGGCTGGTACTCCCTTCCTGGCTGTCAAATCTTCTCAATCTTCCCGGCCAGCCTCTGGGGGACATGGGGCTGTGGCTCTCCTCTCAGCTGACCACCCCCGAGGAGCCTCAACTCTCAGACGTCACTACCACCTTTTCAGACTGCTGCCAGCAACCCAGAAATGAAAGGCCACACCCACCCAAATCCTCAATGCATCCATAGTGGGATGTCCGTGAAATGTGTGTACACAGCCCACCAGGCAGCTCAGGCCCGGGTGCATGCTCTTCTCAAGTTCTCCAGACCTTTGCCAGACCTTGCAGCCTCATGCTTCCTGCTGGTGGTGATTCTGCCCCCCTGAGCGCTTGCCCTTTCTGCATACTCACCTCCTGTGGCCTCTTCTGCGCCTGGATCTCAACCTCTTTACCCTGATTTCATCCCAAACCCACGCACAAGGCTCATATGCATCGCAGACTTGGCTGAGAGTTAGAGGCTCTGGAGAGTCCTTATATCAGAGCGACCACAGATGCATTAAATACATCAAATAAGTTAAATACCACAAATTTCTGCTTTTAAAACTCTTTTGATTGTCATGCTGCCCACCAGCATCCCCCTCTCCTTTCTCCAGTCTCCTGTCCCCTCTCTTTTTGTCCCACCTTTGTATCCTGTTTATTTCCTCTTCAGAGCAGTTTGGTCTGCTTCAACCATTTCATCACGGCCTCACCCAAAGGCTCAGCAATGTGAACACAGTCTCTCTTCCAGCAGGAATTTTAAAATTATTTATTTATTCATTCATTTTGGCTGCACTGGGTCTTAGTTATGGCACACGGACTTCTTAGTGGCAGTATGTGTGTGGGATCTAGTTCCCCAACCAGGGATTGATCCTGGGCTCCCTGAATTGGGAGCGTGGAGTCTTACCCACTGGACCGCCAGGGAAATCCCCCAACAGGAATTCTGATACCTGCTGTTTACTTGATTGCTTCTACCACGCCACCAACAGATACTTTAATTGATGTACAGATGCACATTTACTCATTCATTCATCCTCCCTCCCTCTCCATATATGTGTGTGTATGTACATATATATGCATGCATGTGTGTTGTGTGTATACCTACATACTATATATATACATCCTGTGTATATATCTTGACTTCCCTTGGTCACAGTGTCCTCATGTGTAAAGTTAGGGATATACACTAGTGTGTTTCTAATACTCCATTCAGCTCTAGTTATTTTTAGTAAATATCCTGTGTTTTTGTGTATACATATGGTATGACATATATTAGGTGGTTAACACTTAGTATTCATTTGCACATTTGACTTAAGATATTACCATTGTTTTTTATGTTAAAACAGGGTGTCTTCACTTAGTCAATGGCTGTGAAATGTTACAGTAATTATAGAATTATCTTGAACTTTAAAATGTGGTAAAGTTTCTATTTTTATCTCAGAATTCACTAGAAGAATTATTGACACGTGCTGAACTAAACTGATAGAACCTTGATATCTAAAGTATTAAGCTGGCCCTCTGAGTTCAGATGTCCCATGGAGTTTAAGTGACTCTTTATGTCCATCATGGACTTGCCCCCATGGACTTGCTCAAAATGTACCTAATTTTATGGTCAGCTAGGGCTTCACGGGCTGACCGAGTGGCTCCCAATGTCACCTGATAGCATCGTCAAATACGATGAAAGAATAAGACTTCTGGTTGGAACATGATCTTTTAGAGTGTGGAAGTATTGTCTGAAGTTGTATCTGGATGAATCTGATTTGTTTTGCAGAAAATACATCAATTCTTAATTATATGTTAGTGTTAAAAAAAAAAAACCCAGGCGTGAGGAATTATTTCAAAATCGCGACAGTTGAGCAGACTTTTTTTTAACTTGGTTTGATTTTTGTGAATTCTAGTTTTTGCCTTTTAAAGAAATTATCTTTCTTGTCAGTGAGTCAGAGTGAAAAAACTATGTCGGTTTCAATCATAGCGCCAGGTTCACTAGTTATGTGACCTCGGGAATTCAGCTCAACCTTTCAAAGTAACAGTGCCTTGCTGCTTCCTTGGAGCTTGGTCTTCAATCTTTGAGGATGTTAATACTCACCTGAAAGCTCTGATCTAAGGGTTAATTCAAAATCCTAAGCATTCAAGTGATAAACAAATGTTAGTGACATCTATCCCTGTCCTCCTTCCCTAATCCTCCACCTCTACCTTATCCCATCAAAATTTAGCATGAGTCTAAGCAAGGCTAGGATTTCCTGGGAACACAGAACAGTCTCTTGATCCCTGGCTCTAGTCCTGTCCCCAGGGATGTGGCAGGCTTTCTGCATTCCCTTTCCTGGAGGGCAGCTTTATTAGTTGGAGGCCGGTGAGGGAAACAGAGCTGGTTGGGCAATTCAGTAGCAAGAATAAGACAGAACAACTAGTTGGAAGGCTTCTGGGAGGGCTCAAAAGCTAACTATTCGTTGAGGCCCTGCTCTGTGTTCTTGAGTGCCTCCTACATAGAAATGAGCAAATCAGGCTTAGCTCTTGTTGCTGTTGTTAATTATTATATTTTTGACAGTGTCATCATATCGCAGGGAAAGGGCATCCAACTCCACCTGGGGTGTGGCCAATAAAGCTTCACCTGGTCCGTGTCTTAAAGCTGAAAGAACAGCAGCACAAATGCTTGGAGATGTTGTGGGAAAGTTTTACAGCAAGTCACGACTATTCCTGCTTTCCAAAGAGTTTAGGACTTATTATTATGAAATGACTGATTTTATGAAATGGTAGTAGGGCTGTTATGATAGGTAAGTAAAAACGCAGGATATCCAGTTAAATTTGATATTCAAATAAACAAATAATGCTATAGTATAAGTATATTCCATAAAAGATTTAGGACATACTTATACTAAAACATTGTTGTTTATGAGAAATCCAATTTTTATTGGGTGTGCTGTGTTTTATCTGGCAACCCTAAACCATAGGGCTGATCATAGACTACTTTATGCAGACCAAATGTCTTAAAAAGAAGAGCAAAATTACGATTCTTAGCCCCAGGTACTTTTTCAAAAACCGACCAACCAGATGGCATTTTTAGAAGAGTGGCTGACAGACTTCTTCTGTGAAGGGCCAGGTAGTGAATATGTCAGGCTTTGTGGACCATATTATCTCTAGGGCAATCATTCAACTCTGCCTCTGTAGTATGAAAGCAGCCAGTGTATCAACAAATGAGCATGGCTGTGTTCCAATAAAACTTCATTTACAACAATAGGTAGAAAGCCTACTGTCATAGTTTGCCACCCCCGATTTAGAAGTTGGTTCAAAAAGAAGTTTTTTCCATGTTGTCAAAAGCTTCTTGCAACTCGACAACAACAGACACGAACAACCCAATTAAAATTGGGCAAAGGATTTGAATAGACATTTCTCCGAAGAAGATATACAAATAGACAATAAGGACGTGAAAATATGCTCAGCATCACTGATGATTAGGGAAATGCCAATCAGAATCACAATGAGATCCCACCTCATACGCATCAGGGTGACTTTTATCCAGAACAAACAAACAAGCAAACAAAAACAGCAGTAACAAACTGCTGGCAGATCGTGGGCATATTGAACTCGTGCATCACTGGTGGGAATGTAGAACGGTGCAGCCACTATGGAAAAGAGTATGGTGGTTCCTAAAAAAAAAAAAAAAAAAAAAAGACAAAACAAACAAACAAACAAAAAACAACAAAAAGACATTGGAGTACCATATGATCCAGAAATTCCACTCCTGGGTATATATCCAAAAGAACTGAAAGCAAGGACTGGAACAGACACTTGTACAGCAGTGTTCATAGCATTACTCACAGTAGCCAACAGGAGAACACAGCGTAAATGTCCACCAGTGGATGGATGGATAAACAAAATATCATACACACACACACACACACACACACACACACACACACAGGAGTATGAATGAAATTCTGATACATGTTATAATACTTGTAAACTTTGAAAACAGTATGCTAAGTGAAATAAGCTAGATACAAAAGGACAAATATTATTCCACTTACATGAGGTACTTAGAATAGCCAAACTCATAGACCCAGAAAGTCAAATAGTGGTTATCAGGGGCTGGGGGAGGGAGGAATGGGGAGTTAGTATGTAATATGCAAAGTTTTGGTTCAGGTCAGGGTGATGGAAAATTCTGGAGATGGATGATAGTGATGATTGTACAATGGTGTGAATGTACTAAATAAATGTCACTGAAGTGTACACTTAAAAATGGTTAAAGTGGTAAATTTTATGTTATGTACATTTTACCATAGTAAAAAAAGCTACTTGCAGAAGTTTACCTGAATAATCATAAATTGCTTTAAGATAACCAGTCAGACCATATTCTATTTATTTCTAAACTGGAAGCAATGGCACAGGTTGTAGTTGCTTATAAAATTCCAGTATGTATAGACATAAATAAGATGTGATGTAACAAAACTTAAAATGTCTTCCCGGTGCACAGACAAATTATGTCTCCAAGTCTCAAACTTTCTCTCTCCAGCGCTACAGGAGGAGATTGTAACTTTGATGAGCCTGGACCGTTAACTCCTGTCTCTGTATCGAGGTGAGAATCCATGTCCATCTAGGCTCATGTCTGGGTCAAGGACCACGGTAGATGCTAGGAATAGAGAAGGTCATCATTAAGCCTGGTCCTAGCTCTCAAGGGTTTTTTTAAAAAATAATTAATTAATTAATTTTAAATTTTTTGGCTGTGCAGCACGTCATGTGGGATCTTAGTTCCCCGACCGGGGATTGAACCTGTGCCCCCTGCAGTGGAAGCTGAGTCTTAACCACTGGACTTCCAGGGAAGTCCCTCAAGGGATTTCAATATAGTGGAGAAAAACATGCCAATGAATACTTCTTTGAGAGGTAGCTTGTAGCCACCTGCTACCTCGTTCCAGCTGCCGTCTCATTAGAGTTCTCTGTCACTCACTTTCCCTTTTCCCTAGCCACCACTTCTCACTTGCTTTCTAACCATTATCAATCCTTAGAAAAATTGTGTTGATTTATTTCATCCCCTGCCTCTTTCCACAAGAGCGCAGTAAGATGGGAATAGAAGTTCAGGGCTGTAGAAGGGAGAACCTGAAGGCTCAGTAACGCCATGTACCCCCATCCCAAAGCAACTTATTACCTCTAACCCCCAAATTCTTATTGTTTCTTTTTAAAAAGCAGCAGTGAGAATGACTCCTTGAGTTCTGGGAAGATTGATTTTCCAGAATGTTGAAATTATTCAGAATCATTGCTTCTGACTCTTGTCTATAGATGAAGCATTGTAGATGGGATTTAGAAGTATCATTATGGGAAAATGAATTTCATTTTGTAGTAAATTGTCAAATAAAATCATCTGCTTTTGAAGTGTGCTAGGTTCTTGGGCCATTGGCAGAATTTTATGTGGATAGAGAAAGGCTATTTTGGACTTACTGATGTCTTTGGCCAAAATGCTTCCTATTATGTGATAACTGATCTAGATATATATTACTGGTGCCAGTAATATACAGACACACACACACACATACACACACACATACACACACGTGTCTCCTTCTTTTTCATGTGTATGCATAGTTATGTAATAGGTACTTCTCAAATTGTTTGTCCACTTGATTTTACCACTACCTTGAAACTGAAAGCTTTCCTTTATGAGAGTAATATTCAAAGCTTTAATTTTTTTTTTCAGGAGTGGAAAATAAGAATTGCCCTATGCTTTGCTTACTAGTCACTTCTCTACCCACTTTTGCTTCATTTAGCCACCTCCTTTACCACTGTTGCTATGCCCAGGGAACGCCCCCAACCTGTGTTCTCTGGAACCCTGAAGCCATGCCCCCTGAAGCCATCCCTGCAACTCAACATCCCCTCCAGTGGGGTGACAATGGAGGGACCATTTTAAGATGCTGATTCATTCCGACCGCCCTCTGGCTCAATAATGAGTAAAGTGCCAGCCCATGCGCTGGTCAGGATCTGACGTTAGCTTCTCTCTCCAGGCTACTCTCCAGTCACACCGCCACACGCACCTCTTTCCATGCACACTGATCACATTCATTTTGCAAAAACTTCCATGCATTCTTTTGCTCTGTGCCTTTGCTCCTGCTGTTTCACCTTCCTGGAATACTTTTCCTTTCTCTGTTGGACTGGTTAAATTCTAGGAGCATAGTATAATGGAAAGAGACGAGGCTTTGAGTTTGGCTGAACTATTTACCTTGTTGCTTCATGAATGTTATGTGCTTCTGGCTCCTTCACCTGCAAAATGACGTAAAAATACCTACCTTCTAGGGTGTTTACGGTAATTAATACGACAGTGTATGAAAAAGCACTTGGGACTTAGCAGTAAGTACTTCATTAGTAATTTTTTTCATTATTCATAATATTGCTATTATTCATAATGTTAACATTAACATCATGTTTATTGATAATACCACCCAGATAGTCAGCAGCTGTTTCCTCTTATCACTCATATCAGGACATTAGGGGAATCTTTATTCACTCTTATACCTGCCTAATTCCCTAGAGAATAGAGGCAAGTCTTCTGGCCAAGATGATGGATCAGTGAGAGAAGCTTCTGGGCCAGTGTACATGTCACGTGGATATGAAAGTGGCAGAGCTTTCTAACTTACGTGGTGTCTGGTAGTACATTCTGTAGTCCATCCATGGATCTTAATGTACCTCTCTTCTATTTGAGTTTTATGTAACTCTTTCCATATTTACATGTACTTCTAACACCTGATGGTCGGGGAAAATAAAGTCAGCTAAGCTGCTTCTTAAGTATACTTTTTCTAGCCTTGGATGTGTGTGTGTGTGTGTGTGTGTGTGAGAGACAGAGAGAGAGGAAGAGAGAGAGAGAGAGAGATCCTGACATAACGAAGGTTTATTTCAATTATTACAAGTTATATAGTTTATTTATTTTTACTGTTCTTTTTCGCAGAAGAGATTTAAGATGGTTTTATAGGAACATTATCCACTCTGCCTCATTACTACAGACAACTGAAAAGTACTGTAATGATATTTTCATGGGATCCTTTAGAATTACGGACACACTCTAGATGATAGACTTATTTTTTCTCATTTTTCATTTTAATGTTTATACTTTTACTTTCTCTCAACTAATTTTTTATTTATTTCATACATTACATTTCCTCAGAAAATCAAGACTCCCTCTACTCAGATGACTCTTCCCTCTAGCCCGTTCTGTGTGCCAGAACAATCTCCCTAATTCATAGGCTTGCAGAAGTCATTTAATAAATCCAGGGCCTTCCGGGGCTCTCAAATACCTATAGGATGGACACCAAGTCCCTTAACCTGGCATTTAGGATCCTCTAGCTCTATAGTCCCAAGCTCCTGCATTAATTTTTTTTACATACATTGATTGAGTGCCAGCTGTGTACTGTGTGCTAGGGTGCTGCAGGAAATACTGTGACAAACGTGACCATGGTTCCAAATAGCTCACAAGTTTAAAAGGGGAGATGGGATAAATATGGTCCAAGGAAGAGGAAGAAGAGGTTATTTCTGATTGTTGTGATGTGTGTGGCGAGTGGTGATCAGACAAGTCAGATGCACACGTGGAAGATGCCTACTCAGTGTAACAGGTGCGTGGATAAAAGATGGAGTGACCCGGGTTTTTCTCTTGGGAGGTGAATACAGCAGAACGGATTGCAGTGGGTCCAGGCTGGAGGGAAGGAAATAACATATACTCGATTGAAGGACACACAGGGGGGTGTGAGCCACAGGCGCCATTAGGGACCATCACTGAGAATAAGGTGCAGACAACCACAAATGGAGGAACTGGTAGAGAATCAACAGGATTATCTAAGAGGAAGAGTGTGTTAAAGATGCCAGTACAGTTTCCAGTCTGGCACAAAGGTGCTCCCAGTATGAGAAAAAGGAAAATCAAGATGGGGTTTAGGAGAAGGACTTTAGACAACTTGACTTTGAGGACCCCTGTGGGATATTCCAGGGAAGATGCCCAGTGGTTGTATGGGGGGAGAGTGTAGAAGTTTGTTGGAGTGGAGCTTAAGTGACAGATGGGAGTATTTAGCATGGAAGGCACTGTTGCGCCATAGGTGGGAGTGAGGATTGCTCAAGGAGAGAGTGTAGAAAGGGAGTCATTTTCTTCTCGTCTTCACCTCGTGGACCTGTGTTCCAGAGCTCACCAGGAGCTGCCACCTCTGCTCTGTTTTTGCTATCCACTCAAGTTTGGCATTTTCTTTTTTACTTAGCTAAGTGTACCTGATGTCCGCTGAGCCTCCAGACATTTCTTTAGCATCAGCCACGTACCAGGCACTTAGCTAGATGCTACAGGTTACAGAAGTGGGTCTTGCATCCTCCAGGGATGTGTCTTTAAGATCTTATCCAAGCCCCAGCCCCGTTGACCTTTCCCTTTTCTGAATCTTTGGAGCATATTCTGCTTGATGTCTGACATTTAGCACAATGAGTCCTGGTGTTTGTATTTATCTTGTTAGAACACCAGGGCATCTTCCCATCTAAACATGGGTTCCTTGGGAATGTCATACTCTAGTTTGAATTCCCTAAAGGCCTAACACAATGATTTGCATACCAATATTCTCTCCCCTCCCCCATCGCCAGCCAATTCTTGATCTCTATCGGCACCAATTCTTACATTTCAAGTTTCTAGTTTGATGACTCAAGAGTCTAGATGCAAGTATGACTTGTTACGACTCACAAATTATAGAGACAATTTTAATAGGACGACACTTCTGCTCATCCTGTCATTCAAAAGACCTAAAGTGCTTTCTACATGCTAAATGTATGAAGATGCTATAAACACTGCAGTGAAGAATGAAGTGATAATTAATACTTAAGTAATTAATCACCCAGCTCAGTCCATGGTGGGTAGTTTGGTGCAGTTGCCAATGTTAAAATAATTTTCCTTTTGTTATAGTGACAGCACTTTAAGAGGAATCTGGATTATTTTCAAGATTTCCATGGATCTGGAGCCATGGAGTTACCAACTTCAGAGCTTGGAGGGTAGCATATACTTGTCCACCAAATGATAAAATGATTCTTTTTAAGGACCAACTGTGAGTGACTGATAGGACATCCAAGACCCTGTTTTGAAAAGGGTCTCAGATAGAGTCTGATCAGTGGGAAAGTATGATGGACAGTGTCCAATGCAGATGAAGGTTATATAGTACATGCTTGCTTTCTTGGGGCATATCCTCATTCCACAGATGATGAAACTCAGTGTTGGAAGAGAGACATTTTCAATAAATGAACATTTATTGAGGCTTACAATGCACTAGACCATTTACCATATAACATAATCTTCCCCAGCACCTGCATGCTATATTCAGAAGAAGGAACACTACTTCAAAGATCCTCAGTGCAATACCTGTGGTACAAAGTGTGTTGACATTTCTCTATGTTTTCTCATGCACTAGAAAGAAAGAAAATACACTTATCCACTTATTTTCAGTTTACCCACCCAGCAAAAAATTGAACGTTGATTTCTAAATCTACCAATCTAAATGTCATTTCTCTTCGCACCTTTGGATTTTCACAAGTGTTGCATCTCCCCCAAGGAAGAACTTCACTCACATTTTCCAATAAGATTGTCTCCGATCAAGATGGAAGTCCCAAACCTGGATGACTAATACTGAGTCTTTTGAATTTCAGAATAAGCAGAGGCTAATTCATGAATTTGTTCATTTTTCTTTCTCAGCTACAGAGCATTTGGTAGACATTAAGTTCTCAGTTATCTCACACTTTGGCATCCCCCGAGTGTTTTTAGCCTGGAGATTGAATAGTCTGATACAGATGGTAAAAAAAATTCTGGCTTTAAATTTAAATTTTAGATCCTTTAATAGGCCTGGCCCAGGTATATAACAGTGTGATTAATGGGGCATCTGAAATTATGCATTATGTTCATGAAATTTAGATGGGCCTGTTTGCTTGGATCTATGCTCAGTTATACTCAAGGGAAAGAACTCTGCAGAAGGCCTAAATTTGAGACCAGGCTCTGTCTCTTAGCTGCTGTGTAACTTTTGGAAAGTTATATTTTATTGTCTGTTTCTTTACCTAGAAAATAGGGACTATAATGAAGCCTGCCTTTTAGGGATAGTATGAAAATTAATTAAATATTTTGATAGAGGTCATATACCATTGCCTCTTGTTTATTTTGCTTATCTGTTGATACATAACAAGTAACCCTCATAACTCCATAAGTTAAGATGGTACCATGTTGTTATCTTCCATGATTCTGGGGGTTGGCTGGGCTTGACTGGGTGATTCGTCTCCCCTTGCTATTACTGGGGTCATCTGGGGTCTCCGTTGGTGTGGCACATCCAAGATGGCGCCCGCACATGGCTGGCAGTTGGTGCCGTCCGCGGATCTGTTGCGACTGCTGACCTGGGTTCTGCATGTGCCCTCTCCACGAGACGTGGCAGCTGGGTTCTGAGAGAGAGTGTTCCCAGTGCTCAAAGAGGGAGGAAACAAAACCAACCAGTCTTCTTGAGGTCTGGACTTGAAGTCCCTGAATGTCACTTCGCCATATTCTACTGACCGAAGCCCTCCCGTGGCCAGCCCAGATACAAGGCAATGGGAAATAGCTCCACCTCTTAATGCAAGGAGTGAAATGTATGAATGAGGCGGGGAGGAATTGTTGGGGCCACCTTTGGATACTTGCTGTCACCTGATCACATTGAGAATAAAATCGAAAATCTTTGCCCTGGCTAACTAGGATCAGTCCTCATCTCCCACCACCTCCACCCTCTCTTCTTTCTCTTCCCTCCAGCCATACTGATCTCGCTCTTGCTCAGATATGCAACTCTTAGTCCCATGTTAGGGTCCCAGCATTTGCTGTTCCTTCTTCCTGGAGTGTTCTTACTCTAGATTTTAGCCGGGCTCACTGACCTCATTCAGAAAGTCACTCAAACACCACCTGTCAGAGCTCTTTCCTGACCATCTCATCAGAAAATGTCATGCACATCTCTCCTGTATCATATTATTTTAGTTTTCTTCATATTCTTTTAGTTTCTTTAAAAAAAACTGTGGGATGAGAACATATGAAGTAACTGAAAACTTTAGTTTTCTTCCCTTATCAGTCACTCTCTGACATTCTGTTTCTTTTTGCTTCCTGTCTGTCTTTTTCACTAGAAATAAGCTCCATGAAGGTAGGGATATTGTTTTATTTACTAAATATTTCCCATGTGTAGAACTGTATCTAAACCTAGTAGATCTTGTTGTACGTGTGTGGACATACATGTATACATGCACATGCAGGAATGAAATGAATGAACATGAAAGGGCTTTGTAACTTGGGCAGAATATTGTTACTACTATTGGTTAAAGACACAGTTCACTCTTTTTCTTTCGTTGATTTATTCTTATTATTCATGAAGACATTTACCGAAGGCATGCTATCTGTAAGACTCTGCTAATGAGTAATTGTTTCAAGAATTAATATGGATTCATAGCATTTGAATTATAATTTGTTTGTTAGATTGCATTATAAATGATAACAAAGTCTACATTACAGTCTCACAGAGGGTTTTCACTTAATTGTGCTCCACAGATGTTCCTTTTAAACCCCACATTTCAACCTTGCAATTACATGCCAAAAAATTACACGCCAGCTTTGCAATTAAATGCCTTAGTATGGTTATAGCTTATAGATTATCCTGGACTGGGGGAGATAAAACTGCCATTTATTGAATGTCTGAAGTGCCCCATGTGTCTCTGTATCTTATGTTATCAGCACCACAACCCTGTGAAACAGAACTTACGACCCCCAATTTACAGATAAGAAAACAGCGGTTCCGAATGCCTTGATTTTCCCATTTCTCTAGTGCCTAGCTCTACCTGGCACTGAGATGCTCAATAAATATTTGTTAAATACTGAACAAAATAAAAGTTAACTAAATTGTTTTTATAAATATCACCCGGAAGGTGATAGATCTGAATTTGAACAGACCTGAATTTGAACCCAAGCTGACAAGCTCCAGAGCTAAAATTATTTCCACCAGTCGAGAGCGAGTCCTGGTGGTCTTAGTAGCATCAATGTCAAGTCTAAAAATTAAAGAAGACGAGAGGTCTTAGAGGTGAGAGTTACAGAACCATTTTGAATTGGATTTTGGATTGAGGCAGGAAATAAGATAATTATTTTAACTGACAACATTTTATATTAGATGCTACAGTCGGTTTGATGTGGAACATCTGTTTAGCATCATATACAAAATAAAGCTTTCCCTTTGATGTGTTTGGTTCTTGAGTCTCCTAGAGAATGCTGGTGATCTACATCCTTTGAATATTAATGAAGCAAATTAGCTCCAAAAATGCCCTACTGTGTCTCAACTCCAGGAACCAACACGACTCATTGGACTCCTGTTGATTAGAAATGTTAAACTGGGTTTTCTTTATTTTCATTTTAATTAAATAAAGTTGACAGGCTTTCTTGATTCCCAGTTGGCCAAACCTTCTAAAGTGTGGAATGAGAGAAAATGGTACCTTCTTCTAAACACCCATTGTAGGGGTTGCGTTGGGTTTTATTCTTTCTTAAAGGACCCTGGGAAGCAATCAGTAAGTTTTAAGACAAAGGGGAGCCAAAGGTTTTAGCCCTTGGGAGAAAAGGTAGAGAGACAGAAAAAAGATACTCCCCGTATGATTGCAGGTGAGTGGGTATGGAGATTACAATTTGGGTCAGGTTGATTTGCTGAGTGTCACGATACAGTGTAAGCAGTAAGCATGATTTTAATTCTCCACCACCCAGCTGCGCCGTACCAGAAGACCAAAGTGATTCAGGGACGCTTAATTTTTCCAGTTGGATGGATTGATGAACAGCCATAGATACCCTGTGCAAGATCACAGCTGAGAACTTATCATCCAAGCTGCACAGAGCTAAGGAAGACATATACTTTGATTTCTGTCTTTTATTTCCAGTGTCACATAAAAGCATCCTAACCTTAAGTTGTACCATTTTTTCGTCGGTTTATAACCATATAAATACCTCGTGAGCGTGCAACTGGCAGTGACGGGGTATAAAGACCTGGAGCAGGACAGTTTTGAGATTTGCAGGACAAGGAAAGGAACTTGCTTTCTCCTTGAATTTCCTACCTACACATCATCTTCTCTTCTGTTAACAATGAGAAGTAGAGAGCTCTGAGCTAAATTGGAGTATAAAAGACCAGTTGATACAGTCTCGGTGCCTTCAAGGCAGAGTTGGCTATTGAGAATAAATAGGAGGCAACTGTAGCACATCATTGTAAGGAACCTTAGAAGTTGCGTTGTTCCAGACTTTATAGAATTTAACCAGCCCTGAGACAGGCTCCCTTGGGGGCAAGGAAAAGGTCTAAAGGGAAACCTGGAAGCCAGTTCCTCTCTCTCTCCCTGTAACCCTTCCCCTCTCCTTAAATCAGAGCAGCTGCTCTGTAATTTACACATTGGGTGTCTGGGTAGGACACCATTTGAACAAAACTAGTCAGTTACCCGTTAGGTCAATGTTTACCAATTTGGTGTTCCCAAAAATAAAGGTTCCAAAATGTGTTAATATTTAGCTTATTATCACAAAAAGTCAAAAAAAATTGGGAAAACTGCTCCTTTGTATGTTGGTCACAGCGTGCATTTTTATATTAAACCTTCTGAAAAATTCTGCAATAAATAATTCTGTTTCAGTTTTGTTGTAATTCCGTATTTTCCAGACTTCTTTGGGAAATGAATATTTATCATTTTGAACATTCAGTGGAGCGAGATTCCACGCGATCTCTTTTGGGATACCTTCCCCGTATTCCTGGAGTCATCTTGACTCTTGGCTGAAGCCAGTACTCTGTAGTTTAGAGGGAGTCCCAGGCCCTTGAGAAGATTTCTAAGAATACCTAGGGACCTGCATTCTTGTGGGTGTCTGTTTTGTTGTTGTTGTTTGTTTTCTTTTGTTCTACTTTGTCTTGTTTTTGATTCTTTCCAAATATCAGTTCTCTGGAAAACTTCCTACTTGTCAGCTCCATCTTAAAATGTACCAGCTACACTTAATATGTGTCACTCTAAGCATGGAACAGAAGGAATAGGAGTGTTGGATTTCATAGATTTTAAGATGCACATGTTTTTCACATTTCAAAATCTCTGAAAGTGGGATCCATCTTACAATTAAAATTGTTTAATTGGCAGCATTTTTTAGTGTTACATAAAATAATGGTGTTATAATTAGTAATCTTAGATTTGATAAAATATGGTATTATTTATATTTATTCAATAAGTACGTGCTCTAAGAACCTGCAGACCTGAGTCTCATAGAACACACACACACACACACACACACACACACACACACACACACACACACAGAGTGCTTTCAGAAATCCACTAACAAATTAAAATGGAATGATAGACTTCAAATAGTTTGTGAACCATTTCTTACACTCAGGTTCCAGAGAAGTCCTTCTCTTTCCATTTTTTCTTTTTTTGAAAAATTGAAATATATTTGACATATAACATTGCATAATTTAAAGTGTACAGTGGTACACTTTGGTACATTAATATATTGTGATATGATTGCCATTGTAGTGACAGTTAGCACCTGTATCACATCATATAATTATTGTTTCTTTCTTATGGTTGGAATAATTCAGATCTGGTCTCTTATCAAGTTTGATTATAATATATTTTTGTTTATATTCACAATACCGTGTATTAGGTCTCTAGGACTTTTTTACTACTTGTTGCAAGATTGTACCCTTAAATAATATCTCTTCTCTCCCCCTACCCTCCCAGCACCTGGTAACCACTGTTTTACTCTCTGTTTTTATGAGTTTGGTTTTTCAGTTTCCACGTATAACTGATATCATACAGTATTTGTGTTTCTCTGTCTGACTTACCTCATTCAGCATAATACCCTCATGGTCCATCCATGTTGTTGCAAATGGCAGGATTTCCTTCTTTCTCATGGCTGAATTAGTTTCACACACGTACACACCACATCTTCTTTATCCATTCATCTGCTGATGAATGCTTAATTTTCCATATCTTGGCTATTGTGAATAATGCTGCAATAAACATGGGAATGCATGGATCTCTTTGATATCCTGCTTTCATTTCCTTTAGGTATATACCTAGAAGTAGAATTGCTGAATCATAAGGTAAATCTATTTTTAATTTTTTTGAAGAACTTCCATATTATTTTCCATAGTGGCTGGACCAGTTTCCCACCAACAGTGTGTAAGTGTACGTTTTTATTCACATCCTTGCCAACACTTGTTATCTCTCCTCTTTGATTTTATTTTCTTCTCTTTCCTCTCTTCTAGATCCGTTCCCAGTCAGAACCAAAACCAAATTCTTTTCCCTTCCTCATGCAGAGAAATTTAGTCATCTCAAGCTTTTACAAACCCAGCTCAAGGTGACATCACCACTCCGGGGGGCTTGACTGTAAGTTTTTGGACTAAGCTTCTTTCTTGTAGACTCCATTTAGGAGGGGAAGAAAGTAAAGGGTAGGTGCTGTTTTGTTTTCGTTGGTTTCATACACATCCCCTCCACTATATTCCAGGTGGGTAGTCCTATCACTTAAGTTTTATTTCCTCCAATGGTAGAGTTCCTCCCAAAGTACTCCCATAGCTCTCCATCTCCCAAAGCAAAGAGGCCCATTGGCAGACAGTTCTAACTGTCAGAGCCTTGTCTCATGCACTGACCCAACATTTTCCTCATTGCAAAGCCTGTCCACCTATCTTGAAATTACACACACACACACACACACACACACACACACACACACACACACACACACACATATATACATAGTATATATCTCATAATCTCTTTTCCAGATGACAGTTGTTGAAGCATTTAAAGACAAGGGTCACATTACCTATAAATCTTCTATTCCACACGTCATCATTTCCTTCTGTGGTTTCTTGAATGTCAAGACTCCCAGGTTCTTTATCATCAAGATCTATATTCTAGTTTGTCAGGCTTAAACTGAGGGTATAAAAGCCAGATCTCACTAATTTACTTCCTGTGTAGCTTAGCAGTGCAGATGACCTTTTTTCCTTCATAAAATTTATAAGCTCAGATTATTTTATTTCCTTGTTTATTGTCTTTAGCCTTCATTAGAACATAATATCTGTAAGGGCGTGCCTCTTTTCTTTTTGTTTGCCTTTTTATCATAGGTCATGACAAATAGTAGATGCTCAGTGAATGTGTTGACTGACTGAATAAATGAATGACTGAGCTGTCCTTTCTCCAGCATTCCTCACAGATGCCTCTTAGCCATTCGTATATTTCATCTGCGAGTTCTCTTGGTGTCCTCGAATGCTGTTCATCAGAGACATAAGCAAAAATGTTTTAAAGACTCCTCGCTCAGTTTGAGTTTCACTTTTCTCATATCCATATCTTGTGATATATGATAGGTTGATAATATAGATGTAAAAATTGATAGATCAATATCTATTCATATCTACTCTCGCCAGTCATTCTCGCCCTGACATAAAAGGCAGAAGCAAAATAGAAATTGAGCGAAGCCCTTTCTTTCTATCACCTATGAATTTTAACCATCCATGCTATGGTCTGTGGGAGGACTTAAAAGGGTGCTCAAACTTGATTACAGATGCTGTGTCAAGTGAGAATTCTGCCTCACTGATTTGATGCGTGCTTTTGAATACACCCTGAATTCTCTTCTAATGTGCGCTTTTCCCCTTCTCGTGTGAGTTAGGCATCATTACAGGTTCTTGAGAGCAGGGGCCTTCTTTGTCCTCTTCACCACTGCATTCAAGTTGTGATGTTTGCTTTAGCAATTGATGTTGAAAATCCAGGAGAACTTGTGTGACTCTGAGCAGCATCCTTGACTTGAAACCTTCAGGAGTGCCCTTGTTCAGAGGGAGTTGCTTTGGCTTTACCTGCATGCCGAGAGGGGCTCTGTAGGGTAAAACGTGTCCTTTCCTGGAAAGGTAGACACTGCATTGTCTAGACCCTGGAGAACCCCCGCTCTGGGTTATCTATTTCTATGGGAGCTATTGACAGTGCTCTAAATTATAGTCGACTGATAGCAATGCAAAATAATTGTTTTCTATAGAGAAATAAAATCCTGCCCTGTCCAAAAACTCTCTTTCCCCCTGTGGCAAGAGGAAGGTCTTTTTCCATTTGCGCCCTCATTTCTGTATTCCTGATCTGTAACTGTGTCTGTTCTTTGGATTCTGTTTTGAGGTGGGTAAAAAGCATCTCAGTCTCCCATAGATTATGTGTTAAATATTTAACACATGTTCATTTTTATATTTGCTTGAGAATCATGATTTTACCCTACTTGTAAAATTACTTTTTCAGAGTTCCCTGGAATGTCGCAGTGGATTAAACACCAGTAGCCTTTGGTGTAACACACATTTGTATTAGTTTTTCCCCCTTCCCTGTTATACTTCCTCTTGTACCTCACTCCTGGGTCCTTAATATCACACTCCCAAGTAAATTACCCTTATGCAAACTTTTGTCTTGGTTTCTGCTTTGAGGAGTAAAGAGTGGGGTGGGGAGGGGGCTACGACATTGAAATATGGAAGTTATATTGTAAAAGTTAGTTAGTATTTGGGTAAATTGGTAAAGTAAATTGGAGTCTTGAAACTAACACTGTAAGCCATATACTGAGGATGGCGGAGCAAAAAGGTACAAGGAACCTGGGTCTCAAACAATCGCGGCACCGTTGTATTAGCCCTAGACTGTGTATGTTTACAAGAAAGAAAAGCAAACAGCTTGGTCTTGCTGTGTATGCCACCACCATTTTGACCAAGCTGCATCCTTACTGACGTATTACCTCTTGCCCTGAAGCAATTCTTGATACCAAAAGTCGTATGCATTTAATGAAAGAGGCAGAGCTGACATGAGGAAACCATCCATGAATGATTAAGTGCTGGGTACCAAGGCTTGATTAACTAAAACAGTACAGAACTCCCCAGTGGGCTAGGATTCTGCAAGAAAGTGTTGTGGTTAAGATATGACTTGTGTGGATTCAAGAGGTGTAGTTAGGATTTAAAATAGCAAAAGGGATAGGGCAGGCGATTCAAGGCAGAGAGCTGTCCAAGGAATAACATGAAGGTGGCAAAGATTACAAAGTGGGCTGTGGAAGGTGAGAGTGAAAAGACAGCTCTAGATGGAACAGCAGGGCTTGGGGGAGGGTGTAAATGGATCTCAGAGCGCCCCTTCTCCGCCTGCCCACCACCAAGTACAGCTTCAGGGAGCCCTGAGTAGCCTTTGCTTTTAAGGACCCCATGGTATTTGCATTAATGCCTCTGAATACTCTTTCCCCCTTGCCTCTGTCAACTGCAAATGGAGTTTTTAGGTGGGTTCATTGAGATGAAATAAGAAAAGGACCTGGCAGGATGTCTGTTAACTCCCCCCTTTTCCTCCTTTCTCTTAACAACATCCATCTCCACACAAAGTTCAGTCCTCCGCAGTTTGTACCACAGTTTCAACATCTGATTTCTCGTGGTGATAATTAAACCATTTAGCTTGTCTATAGAAACCAACTGGCATAGTAAGTCTTCTCTTCCTACGCTTTAAACAAAATAATGATCCTTTCATCCCAAACACTCATTACAATAGCAGCTCCTAAACCTGGTGTTAACTGTGTCTCTTGTTACACAGTTACAGATCATACTGGCTCTGGATCACACCATGTAATTATTTTTATTCATTAACAGGCAACACTGAAAAAGCAATGGATTCCCACCTTTTCATTATGGGAGGGGGCTCTTTGATACCGTCAAGGGCACATCATCAGTAAGAGTCATGATAGACTGGCCAGGTTCTTAAAAGTCATGGACGTTTATATTCTCTAACCTAAAAAAGTTTATATGTTTTTGAGGAAGTTTATTGCAAGGAGTTCAGACAAGAAGAGGTATAGCCCTATAGCCCAAGTCTTTAAAAGAGAGATTCACTATGGACTAAATGTAGAAAGATCCAGCTAGGTGATTTAAGGGAGGCGTATGAACACCATGTTTTTCAGACATCGCATTACAAATGAACGTGTACGTGTGTGTGTGTGTGTGTGTGTGTGTTTGTGAGCTATTCTATAATAGCTTCTTTAGAATCAGGTAACCTAGAGGGTGGTTTCTCCAGGGTCTAGACAATGTGGGGTCTGCCTTTCCAGAAGACCACCCATTCCCCCTGGAGAGCTCTAAGGAATTGCTCAGGACTGCCATCCCCTCTGGTCAAGGGTGACCCCGCAACTCTAGAGTGCACATGAGTGAGTCACTTCCTGCAGGGGTCCCACACCACTGTGTCAGGGAGTCCTGGGAAGCTAGAGGGACATGGTAGGAGCTTCATGGAGTGAGAAAGGTCACCTTTCCTCAAACCAGTCCCCAGCTCACATGCACCTATCTGCCTCAGCTATGGCTAAAATAAAAGGTGGGGCTGAGAGGATTTGCATGGGTGAACTTTCTGTGTGTGCTGTCAAGCCTCCAAATAACCCAATAGATACCTGGGAAAACTGAGGCTCAGAGGGGGTGAACTCCGTCTCCCTAGGACGCACAGCTCGTTTAGTAGGAGATTCAGTTTTCAAATTTACGGTCTCTCTAGACACCATTCCCAACTCTTACATTCTACTTGATCAGTTGCTTTTATTACAGACTAGATTTAAACTTGAGCCATTACATAGGGGAGAATTGAGATGCCAAACCCTGATGATTGCCAGAGGAGAGGAGCTGGATATATCTGAAACCAAGAATAAAAAGTCCCCAGTGGAAAACCTATCATAATATCAATGGCTCACCCGGGGCAAGACATTATCAATTGTTTGTTTATTGTCTTTAGCATCACTTGATCTCCCCCTCCACTCCCACCACCTGTCCGCAACCCACACACTCTTGACCTTTACTAAAATAGCTTTGGAATGTTTTCTCCACTTTTCTTTAAAGCCAGAATGTATGGTAGAAGCGAGTATGGAGTCTTTGGGCAGGGGGAAATTTTTTGCCTTACACAAAATCGCTCTGGAAACTTAGTAAAGTCTTGGTGAAAGGGAAACATGTAAGCAACTTGGTCCCCACTGTCACCAGGATACAAATTGTCATCCCCAGTTTGTGCGCAGTTGAGTTGGGATGAGGGGGTGGGTGCTTGGAGGACCATTGGACCCTTAATCATACCTCCCCGGGGACTTATAGGCTAGGCCAGGGGACACGTGTATGCCTGATTACTTATTTCTGTGGTGTACCTTTGAGGCAGATTATATATACATATGTTCCTGTGCCTTCTGTTCTCTGGTTATATTTCTATGTCTAAAAATCCTTCTCACGCCCCAGTGGAAAAGTGTTATGTGGCTGTCCTCAGCCAGGTTGCTTTGACAATAAGAAATCAAGCAACATTTGTGAGTGCCTCTCACTCCTGCCTTGATTTAAGTAAATATCAGCAACTTTAGAAGTGTCTGAAAGAAGAAAAGGGCCACTCTGGAGTGCTGTGGCAGGAAGAGTTTACAGACTTTCGTGTTGTTCTCTGTGTTTTTCTCACCTCTTATACGGGCTCTGTGACCTTGGGCAGGTTGCTGAGACTAGAAACTCCACTGATTACAAATGTTAAAAAGAGCTGATAATCCGCATCCCACTCCAAGGGGTTCTGGGAGGGCAGAGTGAGGCAAATGCATTGGAAAGTGCCTTATAAACTTTTAAGTGCCTTGTAAACTGTTAAGTGCCATGCTGCCTGAGATTCAGCAAATGCTAATATTTTTCTCTCTGACCTTTAATAAAAGAAAAGCTGAGGCTGTGAATTTCTGTTCTAACTCAGCCAAGGCCATAACGTGGGGGAATGGGCTGATGTCATCCAGGTGTGTGCTCACGTTATCTACGGCTAAACCTAGGGGAGAGGAGAGGAATGTTGTCTTTTTGCTTGTCTTTGGGACATAGCACATGATTGTAAAGTCGGTTGGTCATCTGCTGTGTGCCCGGTTCTACCCTAAGTGTTTTCCATACATTCCTCATGTGTTTTGTCTATCAGCATGAGCAGAGGGGCAGGGGGATGGAATGAGGAACAATCAGAAAGCAGACCGCAGTGAAAGAGGATGACACAGCACTCCTTTATTCAGCTAACACTTGTGGAATCCCTACTGTGTGCCAGACGCTGTGCTGCTCAGCGTGCATCTTGATGTTTGTTATTGAGACTGAGGTACGACCACATACGGCCACGCGAAGAGAGGCAGCTGTGAGGATAAACGGTAGTTAAACCCTGGAACAAGCATGTGCTCCTCCCCTAGGCTGGGGGCCTGGCCTTCACTTTGCAAGTCAAAACCCAGGCCAAAGGCTTGGAGCTGCTTAAAGATCGATCCTCAAAGGTCACTGAAAGCTGCTAAGTGAATGTTTCCCCTTTCCATCTGTCACTCTGTTCACAGCCCCTGCACTCCTTTTAGTCACAGCAAGCGCCCACGTGGGGGCGGCGGGTGGCGCGGGAGCAGACAGGACCCGCCTCTGCCAGCTCTTTGTTAAGCGTGATTCTCTGAAAGCTCCTCTCCAGACTCACGAGGAACCTGGGGCTGCTGGCTTGGGCTCAAGCTCCCAACGGCAGGAGCTCAAAGATGTCATGTGGTCTCCAGTAATTAGACCCGCCAAACCCATTACCAAGGAGAGCCAGCGTACTTAGGCAATTAGTGATGATTTGGCTAGTGTCCACCATTGCCAGATGGCCTCTGCAAGTCCCCCGCATTCTCAGAGAAATTACACTTGCAGGCAGAAATGATGTCCTTTAAAGGCACGGACAGAGTAAACCTTCTAGACGTGCAGTGGGAAGAAAAGATAATCATCCTAATCAGAAACATAGGCACTCTTTATTGAATGTCAGTTATGTGGCAGGCTTGGGGCTAGACATTCCGTATGTTATCATTTCAGTCCTCACATTGTCCCTGTGGAGTAGCTGCTAAGAGTATCCTTGTTTTACTTGCAAGAAAACCGAGGCTTTGAGAGGATGTCCAGAGTCATCCAACAAGAATATTTAAAGCTGGGATTCAAACTCAGTTCTGTCTGGCTGCAAAGTGCATTCTGGAATCACATAGACCATTTTGTGCTAACTTGATAGGAAGGTTTCCTTTAAATATGTCACTTCCCCAGCCTGGATTATGCCCCTCTTTTTATACGCTTTTATAGCACATACGAAACCTTTTATTTATAGCCATAACTGTCATATGCTTAAGGCGTATGTCCCCCATTATATTCAGTTCAGTAAAGGCAGGATTTTGTTGTTTTCTTCATCACTTTATCTACAACTCCCTGCATTGTGCCTGGTATATAAAAAGTGGTCAGCAACTACTTGTTGAGTGAATTGATGAAAGCAAACAGGCAAGATAAAGAGAGTGAAAGCAAGAAGACACAACTCATGAGAATATGGAAAGATAATTGGGTTTCATGTTTACAAATATGTAAAGATAATTGGGTTCCTTATGAGTTTGGAGAGGAGCTTTCAGAGAATCATGTTGCTGGTTGCTGGTAAACCAGTTCTCTGGGGAAGAAATCACTCTGATTTGTAGCATTGGCCAGCTTCCATGGTGTAAATACTCCCAGCGTGACCAATTTCAGGCTACCAACATGATATCTTTGAATGCAGAACTGGGAAGAGATGCACAGAATTGGCTCTTGCCAGGTCCAGCAGGACTTCTGCAAATTTGCTGGAGTCCAGAGAAAGTCAGTCCCCTGTCAGATTTCCATGCTCGCCACCTGTAGAATGAAGAGTCCGGACTAGTGGTTTCCACATTCTCTCTATCAGCTATGACACTCTATGAGCCGACATAGGATGCCTTTCATTGTTTTGTCCTCCCACTCGGTTGGGGTGAGGGGAGTGAGGGGACAGGAGGATGGAGGGCCGAACCTCCGGAAGACAGAGCGAGGGCTCAGATCCCTGAGCTGTTACAGCACATTGCTTGCTTTTCTCAGAAATGTCTCCCAGTGCTTTCAAAATAGGTCACTTTTTACATCCAGACGAAGGAATCAACCTGTTTGCTTCCCAAGGAAAATACAACTACATGTCACCAATTTCAGAAGTCAAGCATCAGTGGATTTTGGAAAGCTAGTACTTAGCATTACAAAACAGCTGAAGATAAAGCATCCTGTTACGAAGTGTTGGTTAGGTGTCGTGAGACATACACGTTCTATATTTGAGAAAGACAAATGGATACAATGAGAGCTTGGTGATATCTCTATTTTACGCCCTCTGCTTACTTAACTGCTCTTTCACCATTTACCTTACAGTACCCAGGCTTTTTGTCCTAAGGTGAACTTAAGATGTTGCAGAAGAGTCCAGGGAGAATAGGAAACTGTTATCGTGACTGTAATCTGTGAGAGCTGTAATTTTGCCTTTGCAATATTTTGAATGGGTGGTCACTTGGCCTTAACATCTCAGTGTCACAGGGCCACTAAGTCACTAGTTCGAGCGTTCGTGCTGTAGAAAATTGAAAACTGTGGTTTCTAGACACAGAACGTTCTTTCAAGTGAAGTGCCTCTAATTCGGACAGTTCTGCATGGAAAGTCTGTTTCAAGAGGTTTAGAGGGCTAGAGACAGAGGACAAGCTGTAAATGTTTGCCCTCTTCTGGGACTCGGTGGAAAGTGGATCATTCAGAATGCTGGCGGTCACCCACTCAGTCACGCTGATTAGATCTTTGGCCTTGAAGTTTCTCTCCACCCCTTAGTCAATATGTGTAATGCATTCATTTCAGATACAGACGTAAAAAGCATTTGTTGAACCTCCAGTATTTGTCAGGCATGTTGGAGGGGTGGGAAAGGGGATAGATGAAGAAAACCAACTTCGTTTGCCCCAGGAGCTCTCAGTATGGTACCAGAGGACAGAGGTATGAAGGAATAGTCAAGCAGGAATGTGATTTGAATAGAAACAGAAACGCCTAGGAGAAACACAGGTCTTTGGACATGTAGTAGGGAGAGAAGGCTCTGGAGTCAGATCAAATTTCTGTACTAGCTATGTGACCTTAAAGAAGTGACCTTACTTAACCCTGTGAGCTTCAGGTTTCCTGTATACAAAAGGGATAATAATCGTCATGTCTATCTCTCAAGTCATTTTGAGGATTAGATGAGGGGATGCATCTGAAGCACTCAACACAGTCTGTGACATATAGTGAGCACTCAATAAATATCAGCTATTATTAGTTATTTTCCTTGGGAGTAACGTTTTGAGTGAGATAAATGGGAGTGATCATGGGTGGGAGTGGGGATGGGGAAGGGCGTTGTAGGCTGAGTGACCAAGACATGAAGATGTGAGAGCCCAGCATGTATTTGGGTAATGTTTAATAGACCAAACTCATCTGACTGATATTGAGAAATGGGAAGGGATGGAGTTTAAAACCTAAGACTGGGTCAAGCTTGGAAAGGACCAACAGACCTAGTAAAGAAAGTAACCTTAACCTGAAGGCAAAGGGACCCACTGGCATTTTTAAGGCAGTGGTCACATCTGCTCAGGTGCTGCAGTGAATTGGAGAGGGGAGGAGTTTCGAGGCAGGGAGACCTATTCAGGGGCTTTTGTCTGGAGATACATGTTAGGAAACCATTGGTGTTGGACAGTAGTTGACACCATGGGGGTGGGGAAGGACTCCCACAAATAAATGTAAAACGAAGAGAGTCAGTGACAGAGGCTTAGGGAATCTCCCATTTCAGAAATGCCAGAGAAATAGGTACTGACACTAATGAAAGAGATAGCAGGGCAGATCTAGGAGCAGAAAGAGAGATCGGGCTTAATGAAGACAAGGAAAAAGGACATTTCTGGGAGGGTGGAAGGTCAGATACCACTGAGATGCCAAGTAGGCTGAGACTTGAAAAGAGGCCAAGAATTGAAGCAATTAGTGGTTCATTGTTGGTCTAATTAGAGCAGTTTGCGTGGAGTCCTGGATTACAGGTGAAAAACAAAGGGGGAGTGAGGAAATGGAGTAGTGTGTGTGTACAACTCTTCAAGGAATTGGGAAGTAAGGGATAACGAGACAAAGGTAATAACGTAAGGTTTGGGGCAGCGTAAATTGGAAGATAAATAACTTAAAAAGATTGGAATACTCCAATATTTTGAAAGGGGTTTGGCTAAGAAAGAGGAATTAAAAAGAGAGGAGAGATGCCTTCAGAGCTTACAGAAGAGCAGATCGAAAACTGCAAGTGGAGAAATTGTTCATTGGTGGGAGAGGAGACCCTCTTCCCTGGGTTAGCAAGGAGTAAAATAAGAATGCATAGGAGGATAGCTAAAATTGGAGGTGGTGGCACCCTGGCCTGAATTTTCTCTGTGGAATAGATTAAGTTGTCTTGTGAGTGGAAGGAGGTAGAGGTGGAGACTGGATACTTGATTAGTAAACTTTGGAGCATCCCGCATGGATGATGAGAATGCGAATAAAGGTCGAGGAGAAGACTTGAAAGCATTAATTGCTCAGAGCAGAAGACTTTATGTAGCAAAGAGGGCATCGTTGTGATTTTTTCCAGCACTTTGTGGGCATCCTGGGAGCATTTGCAGAGAAAATACGTATGTAGGATGGATTCAGGCTGAGGATTGGCAAGAAGCACGCAGCAGAGGCTAAAGGAATGGAAGATCACCAAAGGATTATTATTGATATGGCTATTAGTGGGGACCAGACTGGCAAGGGAGGAAGGAAGGCTAGGAGGGGCTGAGAGGCTGGTATACTAGCACAGTGGGGAATACAGAGATGTGAGAATGTTTCCTTTGCCATCTTCCCATCATTCCCTGATGATGCCACCATACCATCTGTGTGTATATTTCCATCAGCAGTGGACCTAAGTTTAACAGAGCAAAGTAATCAATGCTGAAAAACAGCACTCCAGAACGCTCTATGGCAGTGGAAGGGACGGTGTTTATTCATTGGATAGCTTCCATGGTGGCCATTAGAGCCTTGTAGAGTGACATAGTATTTCTGTCAGAATGGAACAATCCCTGCATCCAATAATCTTACAATTTGATTTCTAGCAGCTCTGGAGGGGTCATATCTTTATTTTCTTCTTTACTTCTTCCCCATTTTAGAAGAATATCCACAGATTCGTGAAAGCAAAATGTTGTAGTGAGATGTCTTAATGGTCCAAGGAGGAATTTACCAAAGTAACTTGGCAGGTTCCATGGACACTAATTTACTTATCTTACAGATGATGTCAGAAATTCCTCCAATAGTAAGTTCCAACATGAGATTAGGCATTTCCCCCTTGCTCTTCAAAGCTGGATATGCTTGGGTGAAGTTATATCGTTATGCCTTGGTGTGAATGAGTGCATCATATAACTTGTGGGAAGCTGACGATTATAGAGTTTAAATTCTTTGACTGACTTGTTAAAGAATTATAATTGTATTTGTTAGGACAACTTGAGATTAAACTTACTAACGAAATACTCAAGTGCTGTTGAACTTGCCTTTTTGGCAAGAGGGAAAGAAGTACTATAAACAGGCTGTCTAGGAGGTGTAACAGCCCTACTGAAGTTTAAATCTACACATGCTTTGTTTTTCTCTTTAATACTCACTGTTTAATTACAATGTTTTGTGTGATCTCCACAAGGCTGACATCCACAAACTTTTAAAAACATGTTTGTTATTGGAAGATGCATTTGTTCTTAGAAACTGTGACATACAATTATTTTGGAAAGTTAAATTTGCTCTCTTAGGCTATAAATGATCTCAAAGCCTTGTGGCTATTAACCCACTACTCTGAGAATAAACAACAAAGTCTTGATTGACCTACTACTGTATATTATTGGTTATGTTTTGCTCTAAGGTGACATTCTATCTCTCACTACTCTTGATAGCCATTATGACAGGTGTGAGGTGATACCTCATTGTGGTTTTGATTTGCATTTCTCTAACAATTAGCAATGTTGGGCATCTTTTCATGTACCTGTTGACCATCTGTATGTCTTCTTTGGAGAAATGTCTCTTTAGGTCTTCCGCCCATTTTGATTGTGTTGTTTGTTTTTTCAATATTGAGTTGTATGAGCTGTTTATATATTTTGGATATTAACCCCTTCTCTGTCACATTTGTTTGAAAATATTTTCTCCCATTCTGCAGGTTGTCTTTTCATTTTGTTAATGGTATCCTTTGCTGTACAAAAGCTTTTAAGTTTGATTAGGTCCCATTTGTTTATTTGTGCTTTTATTTCTTTTGCCTTGGGAGACTGATCTAAGAAAATATTTCTACAGTTTATGCCCAAGAATATTTTTCCTATGTTATTTTCTGGTGTCATGTCTTATACTTAGGTCTTTAAACCATCTTGAGTTTATTTTTGTATATGGTATGAGGGAGTGTTCTAATTTCATTGATTTACATGTAGCAGTCTACCTTTCCCAACACCACTTATTGAAGAGGCTGTCTTTTCTCCATTGTCTATTCTTGCCTCCTTTGTCATAGATTAATTGACTGTAGGTGTTACCCATTGACTTTTAAGTGGCAAAGCTGGGGTTTGAATTCTGACTGTTGTGACATAAATTTGTGCTATCAGTCATGAATTTTATTTCTGTTTTCAGCTTTTGAATTTTTATTTTATTATTTTTAATTGAAGTATAATTGACCCACAATACTGTGTTGGTTCCAGGTGTACATCATAATGATTTGATATTTCTATACATTACAAAATGATCACTACCATAAGTCCACTTACCATCTGTCACCATAAAAAGACTATATTCCCCATGCTGTACATTTCATCACTGTGACTCATTTATTTTGTAACTGGAAGTTTGTACTTAATTTCTCTCACCTATTTCACTCACACCCCACCTCCTTCCCTCTGGCAACTACCTGTTTGTTCACTGTATCTGTGAGTCTGTTTTTTGTTTTATTTTGTTTGTTTTTATTTCTTAGATTCTACATACAGGTAAAATCATATGGTGTTTGTCTGTTTGTCTTTCTCTTTCTGACTTATTTCACTTTGCATATTACTCTCTAGGTCCATCTGTGTGTGTGTGTGTGTGTGTGTGTGTGTGTGTGTGACATCTTCTTTATCCATTCATTTATTAATGGACACTTAGGTTCTTCAGTTGCTTTCATAACTTGGCTATTGTGAGTAGTGCTACAGTGAACATAGAGGTATGTATATCTTTTCAAATTAGCATTTTTGTTTTCTTTGAAAAAATAGAAATGGAATTGCTGGATTGTATGATAGTTCGATTTTTGATTTTTGGGGAAACCTCTATACTGTTTTCCATAGTGGCTGTACCAATTTATAGTCCCCCCAACAGTGTACAAGTGTTCGCTTTTCTCCACATCCTTGCCAACACTTGTTATTTGCTGTCTTTTTGATAATAGCCATTCTGACAAATGTGAGGTGATATCTTATTGTGGTTTTGATTTGCATTTCCCTGATGATTAGCGATGTTGAGCATCTTGTCATACATCTGTTGAACCTCTGTATGTCTTCTTTGGTAAAAATATCCATTTTTTTAAATCAGGTTGTTCACTTTTTTTGATGTTGAGTTGTATGAGTTCTTTGCATATTTTGGATATTAACCCATTATCAGATATACCATTTGCAAGTATCTTCTCCTATTCAGTAGGTGACCTTTTCATTTTGTTGATAGTTTCTTCCTTGTGCCAAAGATTTTTAGTTTGATATAGTCTCATTTGTTTATTTTTGCTTTTGTTTCTCTTACCTAATGAGATATATGCAAAAAAATATTCCTGAGACCGATGTCAAAGACCATACTACCTATGGTTTCTTTTAGGAGTTTTATGGTTTCAGGTTTACATTTGAGTGTTTAATCCACTTTGAGTTTATTAATATTTTTGTATATGGTGTGAGAAAGTAGTCCAGTTTGTTACATTTGCATGTAGCTGTCCAGTTTTCCCAACACTGTTTATTGAAGAGGCAGTCTTTTCCCCACTGTACATTCTTACCTCCTTTTGTCATAGATTAACTGCACAATAAGTAAATGTGGGTTCATTTCTGGGTTCTCTATTCTGTTCCATTGATATATGTGTCTGTTTTTGTGCAGGTACTGTACTGTTTTGATTACTGTAGCTTTGAAGTATAGTTTGAAATCAGGAAGCACTATTCCTCCAGCTTTGTTCTTCTTTCTCAAGATCGTTTTGCTATCTGGGGTCTTTTGTGTTGCCACACAAATTTTAGAATTATTTTTTCTAGTTCTCTGAAAAATGCCTTTGGTATTTTGATAGGGATTGCATTGAATCTATAGATTGCTGTGGGTAGTATGGTCATTTTAACAATATTATTTTTTTCCAACCCATGAGCATGGCATATCTTTCCATTTGTTTGTGTCGTCTTCAGCTTCTTTCATCAGTGTTTTATAGTTTTTCAAATATAAGTTTTAACTCCTTGGTTAGATTTATTCCTAGGTATTTTATTCTTTTCAGTGCCACTGTAAATGGGATTGTTTTCTTAATTTCTCTTTCTGATAGTTTGTTGTTAGTGTATTGAAATGCAACAGATCTGTGGATTAATTTTTTATCCTGCAACTTTCCTGAATTCATTTATTAATTCTAATAGTTTTTTGGTGGTGTTTTGAGGATTTTCTGTATATAGTATCATGTCATCTGCAAACAATGACAGTTTTACTTCTTCCTTTCTATTTTGAATCCCTATCATTTCTTTTTTCTTGTCTGATTGCAATGACTAGGAACTTCCAGTACTATGTTGAATAAAGGTGATGAGCATGGGCATCCTTGTCTTCTTCCTGATCTTAGAGGAAATGCTGTCAGCTTTTTGCCATTGAATATGATGTTAGCTATGGGCCTGTCATATATGGCTTTCATTACATTGACGTATGTTCCTTCAGTAACCACTTTGTTGAGAGTTTTTATCGTAAGTAGATGTTGAATTTTGTCAAATGCTTTTCCTGCACTTATTAATATGATCATATTATTTTATTCTTTAATTTATTAGTGTTTTGCATCACATTTATTGCTTTGCAAATATTGAACCATCCTTGCATCCCTGGGACAAATTCCACTTAAACATGGTGTATGATCCTTTCAATATATTGTTGAGTTCAGTTTGATAATATTTCATTGAGAATTTTTGCATCTATCTTCAAACCAGACATTCTTGGGGCTCTTCTTCCCAGTGCAGGACCACTGGGCTGGGGAGCCTGATGTGGGACTCAGACCCCTCACTTCCTGGGAAAAACATCTGCAATTGTGATTATCTTCTCATTTGTGGGTTGCCTACCCTGAGGCATGCGTCTTATCTATACTGCTACTCCTACCTGTCTCATTGTGGTTCCTTCTTTATAGCTTGAGTTGTGGAAGATTTTCTCTGTTAGTCTTCAGGTTGTTCTCATCAATAGTTGCTTTGTAAATAGCTGTGATTTTGTTGTACCTGTGGGAGGAGGTGAGGTCAGGGTCTTCTTACTCTGCCATCTTGGCCAGTCCTTTTTTTCCTATTTTTTTAACAGTAGCAGATTGGGGATCCAAGTTCAAATTTCCCAGAATTCCTATTAAAAACATGATAATTGGTCAAGTCTTTAAAACCCTGCAGTTAGTTCTCCAACTTCCCCCAATCTGTACCTCATTTTGGTGGTGCTGAGCTGATCTCAGTACTGAGTTTAATGATTTAGGAAGTTTCCCAAGGCATCTTTTCCCTTCTGATTCAAATCCCATTGCTCTGTGGCCTCCATCAAAGAGGTGCCGAGATGCAAACAATCACTGTGAAGTATGTATTTTAATAGGTATTTCAACTGCACGGAAGTGTGCAAAATTCTGAGAAAACAGAATCCCACCATCTGCAAAGCCAGTCAAAATGGTATTTCATCAGCCTGGAGTTTTATTCCTCCCCAAGAACGCTAAGTTCCTGGAGCTGTTTTAATCTTGCCTCATTAAAAGTTAATATAATTTGGATTGGTGCTATTCATTTTGTATCTGGACACCTTATTTACCCAGCTCAGGTTGGGTTTCTGTGCACCAAGCCTGTGTGAAAGTGTATGTATCCAGCTTACCTTCATTCAAGTTGCAGACCCAGATGGGAGTAATCAATAGCTGATCATTGATAAATGGTAATCATTACAGAGAATACAGATTCAAATGTCAGCCACAGAATGGATGCCTGCTATTTGTTGTTGGGTAATTCAGGAATGTCAGGAGGTAACAAAGAGAGATGGCTATGCTGCACTCATTAACCAGCCCAGGGGAGGAGTGTTAAACATTAATACTTGAGCTCTGAAAGTATCATAAACTTGATGGCCAGGAAAGCTTTGTAAAAGGAGTGGGAGGAAGCTGAGTAAGCCCACATTTCTCAAGCATGTACTGCAAAGGACTACTAATGTCCAGAATCCCCATCTTAAGAGTTAAGATTCTTTGTCCCTGAGTCCTGTGTGGTAGGATGGTACAGGGTCAAGAGAAAAATGGAATAGCCAAAGCAGTATTTTTAGACTGAGGAGTTTTCCACGTGTACTATATAGATAGCTTCCTGAGTGGTTACCATCACTTCCTTTGGGACCCGCAGTCATATAATTTGTTATTCTTTTGTATCGTTCCTTTTTTTATTTATCTATGTGAAACAGTCCATGAAGCCCCCAGTATATGCAAACACTTGCTGGGACAGGAATGCAAAACTATAACAAACACTAAAATATGAATCTTCCCTCTGGAGTGCTTATATTCTCTATAGATGAAAGGCAGATACCAGCATAATAGTTACTAAAATGTAATATGGTAACTTCTATGGTAGATGTTCATGGAGTTATCAGAAAATGAATCTGCGAGTATGTTAGGTGAGTGATAAGGGGGTGGACGAAAGTGTCATATATGAAGAGATTTTCAATATTGATCTTGAATGAAGGAAAGCTTCATCATTCACCAGGTGGAGAAAGTAGACAGGGCAGTCCCAAAAGAGAGAACAACTGTAAAGGCTTTCTGGGTATTAGCAAATAGATTCATTCATTTGCTTGAAAAATAGTGGTGTGTGAGTTGATATAGTGGGGATTGAAATTGGGATAAGCAAGGGGATAGTACCATGCTGAGAAATGTTATATTTTGGTCTTGTGCCCAGTGGCGCTTACAGGTTGTTTTTTAGAAAGGGCGTCACCTGTGTGTTTCCACATTGTATTGATACATAGAGCACTCTCAGGAAGTACAATACATGGTGAATACAAGGTAGGGTGGAAATATTTAAGACTTTGGAGCTAGGACTTCTGTAATAGTCCCGGTAAGAGATGTTGAGGGCTGAACAGACAGGTCTAATGTTGGTGTTTTTCACTGAGATGGAGAACATGGATGAAGAATGGGGGTAAGGATGTAAACAAGGAGTTTGGAAAAAGAACACATCAAATTTGAAAACACTGAAGGAATTCTGTGAGGATGGAAGGAAGGATTAGAAGTATGGGATTAGATCTTAGCAGCGATGTCAGAGAGGAAGCAAGGTCGGGGTTTGAAATAATTCTCTGATGAGTTGATAACATTATGGGAGTATGGAATCATGGGTGAGTGAGAAGAGCCCTAAGAATGAAAGCATGATGAATCTCCACATCTACTGCGATGAGCAGAGGAGAAGCCAGTAAAGGAGATAATGCGAAGGTGGTCAGAAAGATCAGAGGGCAACTTTGAGGGACACTCAAAGGAAATGCTTTTGTCCTACAACCATAATAGCAAAAGTCCCAATGAAGAAGAACTGACGTTGATCCTTACAATGAATATAATATATTAATTACTTGTTTTTTTCAATTCATATGAATAGTCTCCATTGATTTTAGTTGACCATCTACATTATGCTAATAGGGGATAATGAAACATAATTGTGGCAATGCTTAGTAATTATTTCAGAAGAATGTAGACGCATATTAGTAGAGCAGAATGGAAAGACCTACATCATCATTATCTGAGAGTTTTATTTGCTCCTCACATGAGGAGAAGACCTCATAGTCATACTTATTAAGGTGATGTGTTTTAATGACAAAAGCTTCTAAAGTAGTGGTTCCTCCATTATATTTTGTAATTAAGCTTGGGCTGAAACCAGAGGGAATACATGTGTCAGTTTTTTTTTTTAATTTTTATTGAAATATAGTTGATTTACAATGTTGTGTTAGTTTCAGGTGTACAGCAAGATGATAGTTATACCTATATACATATATATATATTATTTTTCAGATTCTTTTCCGTTATAGGTTATTACAAGATACTGAGTATAGTTCCCTGTGCTATACAGTAGGTCCTTGTTGGTTATCTATTTTATATATAGTAGCGTGTATATTTTAATCCCAGACTCCTAATTTATCCCTCCACCCCTTTTCCCCTTTGGTAACCCTAAGTTTGTTTTCTATGTCTGTGAGTCTGTTTCTGTTTTGTGAATAAGTTCATTTGTATCATTTTCTAAAATTCCACATACAAGTGCTATCATAATATTTGTCTTTCTCTGTCTGACTTAGTTCACTTAGTATGATCATCTCTAAGTCCATCCATGTTGCTGCAGATGGCATTATTTCATTCTTTTTTATGGCTGCATAGTATTCCATTGTATACTTAATACCACATCTTCATGTCTCAGTTTTATAGGTGGTCTCCTGGCACTGAGTTAGACACGTTTGTTGAGTTGTGTTTATAAGTATCTCATAGTTGGACGGGGAGGTTTGTTAAGAAATGTCTCATCTCTCAGTATATTAATTCATTCAGCAAGTATTTATGAAGGCTCTAGGAATTGTTCTAGATTCTGGAAATAATGCAGTGAAAAAATCAACATCTCTGCTCCCTTAGGGTTATGTTTGTATGATGGCAGAAAGAGAGATGAAAAATCAGTCAGTAAAACTCAGATACTGGTAACTGCTTTGACAGATTATGGTAGAATGAGGGATGGAGATAAGAACAGAAGCCTCTGGGTCTCACACCCTGTGTTGTGTCGGTGGAGACTTCAGCCAGTGGGAATTCCCTGTAGATAACACTGTGCTCCTGAGCACTTGCTGTCAGTAGAAGCTTCTCTCCTCTGTGCTGGCTCCTTTGTTTGTGTTCTACGTTGACCCGCATGGTCAGCAGCTGGTAGGTCCCAGAAACTCAGAAAGCCCTGCTGTGTCTCCTCAGGTTCTTTCATCCCTAGAGCAACTCTTCTGACACACTGCTGCTGGACGATTCATCTTTAAACACCCCAGAGAGAGGACAGCTCCCTGTGGGCTTGCAGTGGTGCTCTGTAGCTGTATATCCTTGGCCGGCCAGCTTTTTTGGTTTTTAGTATTTACGTTTTGATTTAAACTAGTTTAACAATTGTCACAGTAATTCATAACCTTGGGGAAACATTCAAACAAAAGAGAGGCGTATTGAAATACGTTTTTTCTCTCAGCCACTTCCCCTAGTTTCTCCCAAGTTCAACCTTCTCCCTAGAAGGCATAACCTTTACCAGTTTCTTTTGTATTTTTTCGTACGTGTCAGAGTAAGAGGTAGAGGCCCGATCCCCAACACTGCAATACTGAAATGTCTTATCAATCTTTTCATACTGGGATATAAGTTTTGATCTCAGTTACTCGAGAAGTTCTTTGGATATGCCCATGGGGCATCAGGCTGGAAGAGCAAGGACCCCACATAACAGCAGTGCAGTGTGAAATAACAGACTTTGGTAACAGGCCCAAGACTTAAGAGAGGAAACTGACACGAATGTGTAATCTTGTAGTAGCAAAGTTGATTCTGACTTGGTCCAATTCCAGAACAAATTGTGAACAATTGTGTCAGTAGTTTGCTCTGTGCTTTTCTGTGCTCCCACACCTCACTGATAACGCACATCTCTTGAGCTGGAATGACTACCCGTCCTCTTGATTTCCCCTATGAAGAGTGAGCTCTGTCTCTTCAAATTTGGTGCTTTTCTGTCTCAGGCTAGTGAGGCTTCTAATTTGCATTAAATTAAATAGGCTCACTTGGCACGTTTCAATTAATTGCCTCTTTTTAAAAATAAGTTTTTAGAAAAAAAATTTTATATAATCACACAGAGAAAACCAATATACATTTTTATAAGTAGAATACAGCTATAAAAACAAATGAAAAACAAACGCAATTAAAAGCAAGTAATATTATCAAGCTATAGCTAGATTCCATTGCCTGCCAAGTCTCTGAGCCTGAAATCCACTGTTTCTTTGTGTGCAGGGTGGCATGAGGAGAAGCATTTCTCCTTGAGTTATATAGAAGAAGAAAAGAGGAATTAAAACCAACAAATCAAGATAATTACGAAATATCTTTCTCAATAAAGGATGCGCCACCCAGATCCTTCAAAGATTTATGGGATATACAGCTGCGGGGATTGTGGTCAGCAGACAGGCCACCTTTCAGCTCTGTCAGGGTCTGTCTCGGGGCAGAAAGCCGCCCAACCCTAGTTCATGTCCTTTCCAGAACAGCGCACCGGCAGTGGCCGAGCACGTCGGAGGTTTGCAGCCTATTTTGGCCCAAGGAGAGGTCCCTCTGACAGGCGTCGCTAGGACTAGAGCTTCCCGCCAGGTTGTTGGGGGCTTTCTTGGGTCTTCATCATGGTTTGACTTGGCCCTCTGCTCAGTCTTCCTTCCTTCCCCTTTCTTCCTCAGATGCTGATTCTAATAAACGAACCATACCCCAAATTGCATCTCAGCGTCTGCCTCTGGAATATCCAACCAGAGACAAGGATTTAGTGTTATTTATTATTGGGGCAGTTTGCCACCAAATTGGAGTCTGGTGCAACCAAGAGAACCTGAATCTGGAGTCAGACAAACATAAAATTCAATGTTCTAGTCGCTTTTTATGGGGTTTTTTAGCCTCCAGAAATTCCCAATTTTATTAAATCTAAAATAAGAATAATAATTCCTCATTGAACGTCTTTACACAGTGAGAGAACACATAGGAGGAATTTAGGGCAGGGACTGTCTCAGGGAGTATTCTGGATCTAGGTTGTGCACTGGATCAGTGCCGTCCAATAAAAATAGGAAACAAGCCATACACTTGAGTTACTTATACAGCTTTAAATTTTCTAGTGGCTACATACAAAAAAGTAAAACACCGTTGAAATTAATTTTAATACTATATTTCACCCAGTACACCCAACATATTCTATCATTTCAACTTATAGTTGGTAGAAAAATGATTAATGAGATATTTTACTTTTTCTAGTATTAAGTCTTAGAAAACTGGTGTATATCTTACACTTGGAGCTAGTTTTATTTTGGACAAGCCATGCTTCAGATGCTCAAAAACTACATGTGATTAGGGGCTACTGGATTAACAGCACTAGAACAAATCTTGAGTTTTATCTCTAATCCACTGTGAACTGTCAATGAAAGAGAGAATTATAGGGGTTAAAATGCTATACAAAATCTAGGCAAGGCCGGACTGGGATGGAGCCAGTGGGAGGGATTACCTTGGCCGGGCTCACCTTCTCTCATATATACACTGTATCTACAGAAGCTCCCAGCTAGTGTACTAGGCAGATAATGGGAATGCAGGCTCCATTAATTCAGAGTAATTACTTCCCCAACTTTAGCATCAGTGTGATTCAGGGTTATATTCGTAAAATTGCATCTTTCATCAAAGATCTTACAGCAAAATGTGAAGAAGTCTTATTCTCAAGTGATAGGAAGGAAAATACAATATTTCAAAGGAAGTTTGGATGTAAGAAGATAGACTGAAATTTCACCATTCCTTTGGAGGCTGGTAGGATTAAAGCAATACGTTTTTGCTACTCAGAGGGAGTTGAGGCGGCGTTAAAAGAGTTATTAAAAGTAGAAAAAAAATTTTCATGATAAGGAAGGAATATTAGCCCGCTATTATTACCCATACATTCACTGAATCAACAAATAGTTGCCAAGGACCTAACAAGAGTAGGAAAGAGTTAACATTTATTTTATTTATTTTATTTTATTATTATTATTATTATTGGCTTCATTGGGTCTTAGTTGCAGCACACGGGATCTTTTGTTGTGGCGCGCGTGGGGTTCTCTCTAGTTGTGGCACTCAGGCTCCAGAGGGTGTGGGCTCTGTAGTTGCGGCACAAGGGCTCTTTAGTTGTGGCATGCGGGCCCAGTAGCCCCGCGACATGTGGGATCTTAGTTCCCTGACCAGGGATCGAACCCACGTCCCCTGCATTGGAAGGCGGATTCTCAACTGCTGGGCCACCAGGGAAGTCCCAAGAGTTAACATTTATTGAGCGGTGAGCACATGTCACTCACTGTTCAAAGTGCAAAGCATGGATTAAACAAAACATATCATAGGTATGATTATAATCCCAACATGATGTTGGAGGAAACTCAGGTACAAAGTTTAAACAAATGCCCAGGGTCACACAGCCAGTAGGGGACCGAATCAAGACTCCATCTGAGGTAGTCTGTTTCTAGAACTGCACCTGTAACCATCATTACGCAGTATATGGAAAACCAAGATGAATCAGAGTTAGTTCTTGCTTCTTTTTGTACTAAAGGCCTAGAAGGAGGGATAATATAGGCATATAAATAAATGGGATAGAAAATAGAGAATGTAAAAAGTATGATGGAAAGAAAGAGTTCAGCGGGGATTCAGTAGAGCCTCTGGAAGTATTTAGGAAATCCCTCCTTATTTTACAGATGAGGAAAATCAATTCTAACAACAATTCAGTAACATATCCAATTATTGAATGACAGAACCCTTTTAGAATTAAGTCTGTGTTACTTGGGAGTGTATTGAACCAATCTTTTTTTTTTTTTAACATCTTTATTGGAGTATAATTGCTTTACAATGTTATGTTAGTTTCTGCTGTATAACAAAGTGAATCAGCTATACATATACATATATCCCCATGTCCCCTCCCTCTTGCATCTCCCTCCCACCCTCCCTATCCCACCCCTCTAGGTGGTCACGAAGCACCGAGCTGACCTCCCTGTGCTATGCGGCTGCTTCCCACTAGCTATCTATTTTGCATTTGGTAGTGTGTATATGTCAGTGCGACTCTCTCACTCCCAGCTTACCCTTCCCCCTCCCCGTGTCCTCAAGTCCATTCTCTACGTCTTCGTCTTTATTCCTGTCCTGCCCCTAGTCTCTCCAACGTAGTGGCTATTGTTTTAATAACAGCAGATTTCATTTTGTTTCTTTTTATCCAAGTGCCTCATGCACAAGCTTTCTACATTGTTAAAGTTTCCACTTTGTTGAACACTGTTTGATTAAGATTTTAGGGAGCCAAATCATTTGCAAATCCTATCAGTGGTACCCAACAGTAATAATTCAGGAAGTCAATATTATGAATATGAGGAAAGAAAATTGTCACCCCTACTCATTGCAGTCTATTTACTTGAGAATATGTGTGGATAAGAATTGAGGGATTTTTTAGCTGAAAAATGAGAGGATTTATTTCTCTCAGATTGTCATCTCACATCTATGAGGGTGGATTTTATGTTTTTCAAAATATCTTGCTCATGAAGATAACTCATTTTCAATCCAGGCATAGTTCCTCTGATTATCTTGGGAACTATATCTGCAGATGTTGTACTGAAACAACTGGGGACCCCAAAGCCACATTTTTCAACACACACTCTGTCATTCCCTAGTGACGTGTCACCTACCACTGTTCTTATTTATGACATATTTGGATACTGAAAGGCAATATTTCCCAAAATGTTTCCAGGGTTTCCTGTGGGGGAAGTAAGAGTTCCAAAATCCAAGACATTTGGGAAGTGGAGTTAACAGGTTTGTTTACTCCCGAACCTCGCAGGGACTTTAATATGCTAATGTGGGTGCTTAATCTACAAGGATTTGCCTAAAATGTTTGATCAAAAGCTCCTCCTCCCTCACCACCCCTTCTGATTTTTATTTATTGAGGGGCAGTTCCTAGATCTAGGGTTGGCCTAAACATATTAATTTGAACCATGCGAAGTTGCCAATATTTGACCACTTTTACCCTACAGAAATGGCAACATCATACAGCTTTACTTAAATAGTTTGGGAAGACTGCATTAAAGCTTAGTTCTGAGAGCTGTTTGGGGATTTGTATTATATTTTGGTTCCCGATTCACCATCTTTCCTAACCTTCACCCCTACTTAATCTAGGCCTGTTCTCGACACATGCGCTAATTCTACTTAACAGAGTGTCTCTGTAGGTATTAGCCCTCTTAGGTGGGCCTCTTGTGAGCAAGTGGGACTTCTTGATTATTACTATCAGATTAATTTCATTCCAGTCTCATACCTCTAATGGAATCGGAAAAATTCCACCCTCAAGGCTTGAGGCAGTTGGGTGTAAACTCACTACTCCATTGCTAGGTGCATTTAATTTGCAGAAATAACATTCTCAGTGAAAGGGCCAACACAGATGATAATTTACACAACATATACAAAATCTACAAAAAATAGTTGACAAAAAGTAGTTTGAAAATCTAAACTCAAGTCACATGGTCACACAAAGGACTAATTTTAACGGGGTGTCTCCAGGTAAGAATGAGTCTAGGTTGGATTTTCAAATGTTGGGAAATATTTTGCTGGTCTCCGGGCAACAGCGCAAAATGCTTGAAATTGGAACTGCTTTGGGAAATCCAACATGTGTGCTCCCCAGAGCTGCCTAAATGCCTGTGTGAGTCCTTGTGAATGACACTGTGGGTCTGAAACAGTTTCCAGCGCGACCGTGCATCCTGGGCTCTTTGTTTCTCCATCACTGATTGTAGACTGTCTCCAGAGCCTTACTCTATAGCTGGTACAGAGTAAGCACTCATTAAAAGTTTGTTGAATTGAATCAAATCTTTCTTTCCCTGTTTACCTTCCTGTGGTTAGGTCATTAAGCAGCAAATTAGTCAGAACAACCCAAATTGGTGGGGAGAAAACAGAAATACATTACCTAGACAAACAGAGAAGTGTGTCAGTTGCCTGCATTCCCAAAATTACTTCCCTAATCATCATTTTACTTAGCATGTATTAGAGCAGGCTTAATTGAACAAACTTCCAATAGCTTGGCTGTAGGAAACATCCATTTTTTGTCCTGAGTTTTCAGATGGAGACCATACAGCTGTGAGGCCCTGCTCTTGCGAGTTCTATGCAAGGAATTCTTTTACTGGTGTCAGATGCATGTGTTAATTGAACAATTTTTCAAGACCTTGATTAAAAACCCCACGATGCCCTGAATAGATTTGCCTTAGAAACTACCTTGACAAGGTTTACAAATCAATTTCATTTGCAGAGTTTTGGGCTTTTGTTTGGAAAGGGGGTTTCATTTTTTGCTCATTTAGTTTCTTCCTGGCACCCATCTGAACAGAGAACAATGCTACACCTAATTTGCTCCTGCAAATGAGAGCAATTAAAATAACTCGACAAAAATGATGGAGGCCCTCAGATGATTTACAAGAGTGAAGTATAATGACTCTGTTTATTCCTTTCTCCTCTGACTTGCCAGTGGCCTTGGAAGTTTAGATATTAAGTGCTTCCAGCGCAGTTTTGACTTGGATGGTCAGTCCTGGGTCCCCACTGAGACAGGCAGATGTTGGTATGACCTCTAATGCAGGACGAAATGGGCTGGACGATACCAGGTCATCTTTAGCAAAAAATGCACGCATCCAGCCAAACCACAGGGATATGCTTCTAAGCTGCTAGTCTTGGTTCAAGAGGAAGACGTGTGTGTGTGTGTGTGCGCGTGCGTGTGTGCGCGTGTGCACGTGCTCCCTGTCTCTTAGTACAAAAAGAGATAGCATGTATAGCAGAAAAAGCATGATGAACTCTATAGTTTGATAGTCCTGGATTCTAATCCAGTCTTTATCACCACATTTGGGATCCTTGACTCTGTTCTTTAACCTTTGTGAACCTCTGTTTCCTTGGGCATGGCACTGGCCTCCACGAGGGTTTGCCTTGTGTAAGTTTCCTTTCCACCTCCCCTCCCCCCACTCCCTTACTATCTCTGCTATGGCCTTATTTTAGTGCTTCCAACAGGCTGAGGTCTTTGCCCCTCATGGCATTTGCCTGTACTGTTCCTGTTGCTTACGGCCCAACCTCTCACCTCCCATCCTACCTATACTCTGCCTCACTCACTCACTGATCCTTCAGGTCTCAGCTTGAATGCCACTACTTACACTGGTCTTTTTTGACACTCTCCCCACAGTCTAAATTAAATTGACTCTCATTATATATTTCTTTATAGTCCCCTCGTATTATATTGTCATAGGATTAATTACAGTTCACAACCACGTTCGTATAGTAATCACCCAACACTACTATATCTCCCTATCTCCCTGTCTTAATTCTCTTTAGAATGCTTACTGATTTCTCATAATTTTTTGTCCAACTAGTCATTGTCTACTCTTCCTCAGACTCTAAGCTTCATGCACTAGGGACCTTGAGTGTTTTGTTTACAACTGCATCCCCAGTGCTCAGCACAATGGCCCTGGCATGAAGCTGGAATTCAGAAAACGTGTAGAATGAATGGAAGTTTGAGTCAATGGTGGGTGGATACGCCTTTTGCAAGTAGTAGTGAAGATCAGAGAAGGTGGATATCACTCACCTAACGCAGCGAGAGGCAGTCCTGGCTATTGAACAAAAGGTGGCTGCTGTTACTGACATTTATGAATGTCACAAAGAAGACAGGAAAGGCTTGGTCCAAAAAATCTGAGTATATTTCCGGACTGTGAACACATCTGGTGTAATATCATTTACCATCTCCCCGAAGGGTTCTGCAAAATCCCCACCATAACTCTTCATCTGTACCACCTCACTCCCTTAGCTGCACATCCTCTCCAGCAGATTGGACCATGCAGAGTTCACTGAGCAGCCATAGAGTTCCATTCTTCTAGGTTTTGCACTCTGCCTGAAGGTTTTATCCCTTTGCCTGAAATAGCACGTGAGGTGGGCTGAGTTAAACCCTGCCCCACAATTAGGGATGTCCTAATTTTACAGGTGAGTTTCAGAGAATCTCCACTTTTAGTCAGGGCCAAGTGAAACATGCCTAAATCAAATTCTTGATAAATTGTCGCAGCTGTTACCGATAACACCAGGTTATTGATCTTTTTCTCCTTAATTTTCAGAGACACCGTCTATTGAGTTTGTGAAAGGTCCCTTTACTAAGATGGAAGAATTGAGTCTACAATCTTGAATCTCTCTAAGATACTGAACCGTAAATTACTGTCTCTTTCCCCTTCTTATTCTCTGAATTGAGAAAATAGAGAAAGGACAAGCCAGGAATACAGTGAAATACTGTTGCATGAAATGGGGGTTGCATGTTTGAGTTGGGTCAAATGAGGAAAAAACCATGAAATAGAACTTTGGTTTTAATAATGGAAATATTCTGTTCTCAGCCATATTTTTTTCCCAGTAGAAAATAGACGGGTAGTCTTACTACATTACTACTACGTTACTTAGCAAGTTAATATCACAAGGTCCTTCTTGTAGAAGGAAACTGAGGTCCAGAATAATTGATTGGTTAGTTAAGGAGAGAGTTTCCATCCCTGGCCCATGCCATGGACTCCCTTTGAGCAAAATCATCTTCATGATAAAACATTGAAGTGGTAGCTTGACTTGGTAGTATCGAGATGCCGTGCTACAGCTCCCTAAAGCAGACTAGCAACTCAGGTGCCTACAAGAGTTAGGCTGTTGATGAATGTGGGTGATGCCGATCAGCTTAAAGGGAAAGGTTTATTTTCCAATGAAAAAGAGTGCCCATTCAATGATAAATGGCAATGGACAATTGACCTCAGAGTTTGAGGATAATAGGGAATGATGGAGATTGTGGCCAGTCTGCGTGCTTGATCTGAAAGAGGTATCTACTGTTAAGTTGTAGCCAGTTGTTCCAAGAGGATGAGCTTGATGTTGTCAGATCTTCACGTGCATCAGTACTACCCAGAAATCTAGATTTTGTGGTGAGATTTCCCAATTTTATGTACTATTATCAATTAATGACAGTTATTTAAATTGTTTTTATTTGTAAATATTGTGAGTGCTTTCTCATTCCCTGTGTCACTTACGTATGATCAGGCCTTGAGTCCAGAACCTCCACTTGTGCGCAGAACACTTGGCACTAAACGTGGGTTCTTGTGAGAAGGGCCAACTGTATCAACGTGAGAGCCAGTGGATGCGTTGTTCTCTTGAGCGCAGGCTGTGTGGACCACTGCTCAGGAGTGATCCAGCTCAGTTCACCCCCACATACCCCTTGGTACTGCCCCCGGCACCACCCAGAAGGCTGGACCAAGTCACTGAGGTCACTGTCTCAGTAGGCAATCTCATTGTGCCACCGTGAGGCTAGTTTTCCTGAAATGTGGTGTCTACCTACCGCCAAACCATTTGACCCCTCCAATTATTTAAAAACCTTCTTCAGCACTGGTGTTCTGAAGGGCCATGCCAAGGGGTCTGGTGTGGTGCTGTTTTCCTTCTTGGTCCTGTGCGTTTTGTGGGCCCTGTCAGTGCAGGAACTCATGTTTTTGGTTTTAGATAATATTCTTATGTTCTATGATAATTTTTTTTCTTCCAGGTTCTCTCTTTCAAGACCTCTTGTCAGTTGCACGTTGCTCTTCTTGAATGGATCCTCCCAATATTCTTATTTTTTATTCCAATTTTCCATCTGTCTGCCCATTTGTTTTATTTTCTGAGAGGTATTACCATCTTTAGGGTAAACAGAGTTTTAAAATGTTGACTGTGGTATTTTTAACTTTCAGTTTTTTCTTACTCTTTTATTATTCCTTTATAAAATAGCATGATATTCTTCTTTTGTGAATACGATACCTTTTCTTCTCTCTAACATGGTATCAGTTATCCTTAAGAGTTTTTTTTTTTTTTTTTCCCCCCTCCATATATTACCTTTCTGTCTTAGGAGTCTTTTCCTGCTTTGTTGTCAGTTACTGTTACCCATGTTACAAGGCTTCCTTTAAATATCTGGTAGTCTTCTGTTTTCTGCCCATATTAAGAGTTAGGCAAAAATCAGTGGGTCTTATACGTGCAGGGGAGCAAGGTGGGAGGCTTGTCGCATGGTGGGCTTCTCCATAGAATGGTTCAGCAGAGGACTAGCTGCTTCACTGGGGGACCTCCAAAGTCACTTGGTATTTTCTCTGTCACCAAGAGGGTCCCCATAGAATTGCCCACTACTTTCTTACTTTGCTTTCTTCCAGTGGTGACTAGAGGTGGAAGAAGTGGTTCTGACTGGCAGGGCCCTTGGAGCTGAGTTGCACAGTATTACTGAGAGGGGCATCATTTGGTATGATTTTACTTAAACCACTTGTTTTCTGCCACTGGCTTCTTCCCCAGTCTCCATGGAGCTTTCATCTCAAAGTTTAGCGTATTTCCGATTCAGTTTCTCCATAGATAGAACTTCCAGATTTAGTCAAAGAAAAACAAAATAGAGATTGTCTAGTAAAATTGGAATTTCAGATGAATGAGGAATGCTTTTGTAGTGTAAGTGTGTCCCACGCAGTCATTTGTTATCTGAAATGCAAATTTCACTGGGCCTTTTGTATTTTATCTGGCAACCCTATCCATGGCACTGGAAGAGGAGAGCAGTAGCCTGGCGGCATCATTGTGTGAGGTGGCAGGGATCTGGGGGAGCTCGTAGTTCTTTTACTGACTTTCCACCTTTTCTCCCTCAGCCCTGCTCTTCACCCCCGTGGTATCTGGTGTTCCCAAGCCACCAATCCCTCGTGGAGTTCTGCAAGGCGCGTCGTTTTCCTCTCACTGACATGGCCGTCTACGGACTTTTGGCCTTTGGATTCCTCTGTGCCACAACCATATTTCCTTTCATCTAAGATGCGGCTGATTATAGGCTGCACCATCCATTTGTTGAGTCAAAGAAAAAGGCACAACATGAGAGTTGTGAGTTTAAGTATTAGTCAGGGTCTTACTGAGGACTATAGCCTGGGAGACAGCTCTGAGGAACTGCTCCAAAGAGGTAGGGGAGGACCCAGTATATAGATGAATTTTTGGGGTTAGGAAATACATGCAGTCAGGCGTACATCTTGGTAAAAGATTACTGCCAGTCACAAAGAACGGATTCCCAAGTTAATGATTTTAGTGCTTTTCTATGTCTGGAAAGATGCAAGGATCTGGGGTCATTGAAATCTTCCTGAGATACGCATCTGTCTCTCTGGGGGCCGTTTATCCAAAGCACAGAGTGCCCCGTCCCGTTTTTTCATCCTGATTTCTCAGGGTACACTGTCAGTGGACAGCTGAGGGAATGGTGACTTAACCCGTGTGTAACTGGACGATGAGTAGCACTCTTTGCTCTTTTTCTGTTCACACACTATCTCATGAGTAATGAAGAAGGAAAACAAGAACGCCGTCCACTACAACTGTAAGATACCACCAGTTGTAAGAGTCATCTTGACCTCAGAATTGTTAAAATGGGAAAGAGAGGCACATTTTAAAATTGATGAAACATGGTCGTTCTTCCACTGTTTCTGAGTCTTCCCCAAATTAGTTACATCCCTTGTTTACTGTTATCTCTTCTTCCATCCTCTTTGTCCTTGCAGATTCATACCTATTCCACAGAGGAATTTGATATGTTTATTCTTCCTTATTTCTCTAGTATTCTTTGAGTCTCTGGAAATATCAGACAAATCTGTTGCCTGGCAGGAAGCGGCACACGCTCTGGCTGTGTGTTTCCTTCTGTTCCCACCAGATGTTGGGCAGCATGGTGGAATGGACAGTCAACCAAGAGCCCCTTGGCTCAGGCAGGTTCCAACCTCACCCAGCCCCCTGCCAAATAATACGGCTCTGCCCCGGCTGCTGCAGCCCTTAGAATAATTTATTCCCACCCCTCTGTGCTGCGCTGCTGTAACTCTTTCACGCAGAACAGAACTTCTGAGACATGAGCGGCTCCTTTCAAAGGGCAGGAGGTCAAGCAATAAGCCCCCGTGCCGGGTGAAACAGCAGGGGCGGCAGCAGCCATTTATCTTGCTCTGTTCTTTATGTACATCCTTCAGAATCTGCGGCTCTCCTGTCCTCTCACCTTTTGGTGCTGCCTCCCTCTTTTTCTTTGCAGCTGATCCTTTTCATTCTGTTCCAGTGTTGCTTTTCCTTATTTTCTTTGCCAGCCCTGGATCTTTGTTTTCTTTCTTTCATTCATTCAGTGATGTGCCGGTGACGGTTTGGGGCACAGCAGTGACCCAGACACACAACAATCGCCACTCTGTGGAGTGTATATTCAGGAGGCGTTGGGGGGTAGACAGAATAACAGAGGAAAATATGTGATGTGTTAGAAAGTAACCAGTGCTGCGGGGAGAAGGAGCATGCAAGGCAGGTGGCCAGGTAGAAGGGCAGGGTCTGCTGTTATAAACAGGGTGGTTTGGTGAATTCTTACCAAGTCAGGGACCTCGAAGGAGAGGCTGGAAGGAGGTGGGAGGTCAGCCGGGCTATTAGCTGGGGGGTGGAGGAAGTATTCCAGGCAGAGGGAACAGCAGATACAACTGTGCTGAGGCAGGGGCATGCCTGGAAAGTTCAGGAGAGAGCAAGGAGGCCATAGTGGCTGGTTGGAGTAAGCAAGGGACACGGGGACTAGAGGTGGGGAGGGGGCGTCCAAGTCAGGTAGGGCTTGGTCATCATCGTCATGTCTTCTGAGCTTCTACTTGACATGACGTGAGAGGCCTCGTGCCTCACCTGCGCATTCCTCTCCTCCCAAGTGAAGAGCCTGGGGCAGAGAAGGGATGGGATCTACCCTGTATTTTCTCCGGATCTTCTGAAGGCCGCTACACTTTCTAAAAATCCTCCTCATTTTCTAGTTTCCTTTGAAAAATCCAGTTTGATTTTTCACCACCTTCCTTCAAGGTCCTCCCTTTCAAACCATATCCATTCCTTTCCTCAGCTGTGATTCCCATTTTGGAATCTAAATGTGTGCCTCTCCATTCATTTCAGTATGGAGAATCATATAAAATGCATACAGTGTTCTCAATGTTTAATTTTTAGCTCAGGGATTTAATCTGACAGATTACCCTTTATCTCATTTATGGTGATGGATATTCACCAACATTCCCTTGAACTAAAAGGTAAGGTAACATATTTCTTTGGGGAGGAGTGAGAAGTTGTATTAGTTACTACGGTGAAATTACTAGCAGCAAATCTAATGTAATCCTTTAGCAATTGCCAAGTATAACCCCAACACTTGGAGAAGAAGTTTATCAATAAATGCAGTAAATGTCCTCCACAGCATTGCCAGAATAGGAAGAAAACTTTCTGTGGTTCTCTCAAGGTTGAAAGAGAGCTCAAAGAATCCCTCTGGATCACATTCATTCAAGGCTAGAATCATAAAATAGAAGACTGATAAAAAAAGCACCCAGCTATCATTTGTTCTTAAGAAGCAGTGTCAAAAGGTCTAATTTAATCATTTGTGCTATTAAGTAGAAATTAGATTTCCATGGATGCAGTGACTTTAAACTTGGCAAGATTCTGGTCCTCATTAGGACCATTAGGGTCTCCTTAGTTTTTTTTCTCTATAGAAAACAAACTGATAATAATACTCCCTTTCCAATTTGCAAAGCCACAGGACCCTCTAGTTTAGGTACCTAACTCACAAATTTGGGTGATAACCTCTCAGGTCCAGGTGCTTTGGGGAGGGAATTATGTTCTGGACACACTTGGGGTTTGGCCAAGGAAACCTCACCTGAAATCTCCCTACCCCGACCCCACTGCAGTGTTGGAATAAATGGACTTGATCTTGGACTAGCATGACCACTCAGTTCTGGTATTTGATTGGGTGACCCCATGGATATGATCTGGAAGAGAAGAGCACGGAACCTAGAGCTTCAAGTATGACCAGGAACACATAAAGCATTCAATATTTGTCTTTACAATATTGTGTAGATTCAATTTTCATTTATATTTTATAGAATAACTTTTAATCCATTCCTCCCTCCCTTCCTTCCTCCCTCCCTTCCTTCCTTCCTTCCTTCCTTCCTCCCTTCCTCCCTCCCTCCCTCCCTCCCCCCCTTCTTTTCCTTCAACAAATACTTAATGAGAACCTACTATGTGCCCGACATTGTACCAGGTATTGGAGAATAGCATAAATATTGCAGAAAACTCCTTTGTCTGAGACAACTTCTAATAGCTAGATATTTATGAAAATGCAGTCAGCTTTTTCAGAAGGAAGGAAGTCAGGCCCTGGAGTAAGTACCCAAAGTTCAACCTGTACTGACATAGTTGTAGAATCTGAGGTCTAGAAGTAGGGTCAGGTTCAGGAATCTCGCCCAACTGCTGATTCAGTCCTTTGATGGTACCTCAAGTGTTCAGTCGGTCTTTTCTTGAACACTTTTATGGATGAGATGCTCCTATAACAGCTGCTGCATTTTCAGAAATGTATAATTTCCAGAAAGTAACTCTTTTGCTTGAGCTGAACCCAAGTACTTCTTATAATAGCGTTCATTTCTCACTTCTGGGACAATGCAGAACAAATTTGCTGTAATTTAAGGTTTTTGTCTGCCTTTCTAATTGAAGCCAGGTTTCTCATCCACAGTGAATCTTCTCTTTTGACCCTGAGCACCTCCTTTCACCTTGGTTCCTTTAATCCCTCTTCCTTTGGCTTGACTTTCAATTCTTCCACCTTCCTGGTCACTCTCTGATGTCTGCCTTTTAGCCATTTTTCTGCTGACTGATGGGTAGGGAAAGGGAGCTGGTGGAATTTAGGTCAATGGTTTGTCCTCTTTGTCAGTGCTTCTGGAAGGTTCCTGGAGAACATTGCTACCCTATAACAAGAAAGAACATTTTGGGGGGTTTTGTGAGATTTCATTTACTTATACTATCCCAAATATCATGGGATCTTGGTGCTGTAAGGGAGCTCAGAGATAACACACCCCAACACACTCATTTTGCAGGAGAGAAACTGAGGCCCAGAGAGAGGAAGTGTCTTACCTGAGACGAGACAAGACAATAGAGATGACAGTGGCAAATTTGGGAATCAAATCCTAACCCATGTCCCCTGATTGGCGGTTTAGTGTTCCTTCCCTGGGGACACAGTCCTCCACTTGTCCCTTGGTACCAGGCTCTAGCTGGGGACAGAGCTTCCCTGATATGTTTGGCCAAAGAGTGGCCCTCGCTAGTGGGTGTTCATGAAGCACACACCTTCAGGAAAGATGCGCTTAGAGCATCAGGGATGCAGGCGTGACCCCTTAGATCAGCCCTTCCAGCTTCAGAGTGAGAGATGGGACAGCTAAGTCCCTTCTGCATCCCTCAATTCCTTAGAACAGAGGTTGGCAAACTGTGGCCCTCAGGCCAGAAACAATTCATGGCCTGTTTTTGTGTTACTGAGACCTAGCCATACCCACTTATCGACGTACTGTCTCTGGCTGCTTTTGCTTTACAATAGCAGAGGTGAGTAATTGCCAGAGACCACATAGCCTGCAAAGCAGAACCTTTCTAGTCTCTGGTCTCGTGCAGAAATCGCTTGCTCGTTACTGCGGTAGAGAGTTGGGAATTCCAGTAGTGGCCCTGGCCACAGTCCCTGCCTTTTTGTTAATCTGTCTCTGCAGCCTCTTTGCTTGACTCTATCAAGACACCCCTGGGTAATTGCATTATTATTTAAGTCAGTGAATGGAGTAAAACAGGCCGGAAAGTCCGGTTCAGGCAAAAAGGATACACACACACACACACACACACACACTGTGGCATGACTTATGTACATAATAAAGAAGCAACAACCAATACTGTATCTTATTTATAGATGTATGTATATTTAGTAAAAATACAAAAACATACAAAGGAATGATAACCACAGACTTTAGGGCGGTGATTACCTATAGGTGTGTATGAGGAGGTCCAAGAACTATGGGGTAGGGTAGGCTTAGCTCTGTAGTTTTTAATTAAAAAGAAAATAGAGTCTTGAAGAAAATATAATGAGATATTAATATTGGTTACATTTGACCTTTGGATATTTGGGAGTCTTATTATTTTCTATACTTTGTTGTATGTTTTCTATGTTTTATAATTAAAAGTAAAAACAGGGAAGGAAGGCAGGCAGTCACTTGAGTAAGTCGTTTAGCTTCTCTCAATTTTAGAGAAACCTTTAGGTAGGTTTTTCCAAAGGTTTGGGTAAAGTTTTTATTCCTCTATTTAAGAAACAATGGGCGACAGGCACCACACCCACAGAGAAAGAAATTTCACTGACACACTCCATTCGTATGTATGTATGTATGTATTTAATGCTCAGTATTTTAAATACACAGTCAAATACATACTTTTGTAAGGATTCAGTATAGTTTGTGAAATTCTACTACTATTCCTCAACCCAATATTAGAGGTATTATGATAAAGAGTGTTTGATGCGTATCATTTTGTCTCCTTCTGTACATTTATAAGCAAGTGAACACATTTTTTAATCCCCGTTAATAATCTCATAGTATATGAATTGTTCTAAGAGCTGTGTTTTTCTTGGAGCTATTTCTAATTCAGAACATAGAAGTCTGTTCCTGGTTGTGTATCCAAAAAAACCCCCAAAACACTAACTCTAAAAGATACACACACCCCAGTGTTCATAGCAGTATTATTTACAATAGCCAAGACATGGAAGCAACCTAAGTGTCCATCAACAGATGAATGGATAAAGAATATGCAAACACACAATGGAATACTACTCACCCATAAAAAAAGAATGAAAATTTGCCATTTGCAGCAACATGGATGGACTTGGAGGGCATTATGCTAAGTGAAATAAGTCAGACAGGAAAAGACAACTACTGTATGATATCACTTTTATGTGGAATCTAAAAAATACAAGCAACTAGTGAATATAACAAAAAAGAAGCAGACTCGCAGATATAGAGAACAAGCTAGTGGTTACCAGTAGTGGCAGGGAGGGGCAATATAGGGGTGGGGGAGGGAGAGGTACAAACTACTGAGTGTAAGAGAGGCTCAAGGATGTATTATACAACATGGAGAATATAGCTAATATTTTGTAATAAATGTAAATAGAAAGTAACCTTTAAAAATTGTATAAAAAGTAAAAGAAATTTTTTTGAAAGAACATAGAAGTCTGCCTCTTTCCACATAATGATGCATACATTTCATAGTCTGCATGTATCATATTTCATTTTTCATTTAACCACTTTCCTGTATGAACCATTCTACATTTTCATTGTAAAATGAAGCTCCAAGGATATGAATTCTAAAATGTTATTTTCCTCCCTTCTGTGTGTGCCAGCATTTTGCATCTAGTAGTCAGGTAGGGTTATCCAGTTTGGGGACTCTATAAAGAGTGGAGGGATTTCTTAACCAAAATTTAATGAAACTTGTCTACAGCACTGGACCTACATTCTATACTGTGTACTCTGTAGACATCTATACACATTAAGTCATACATGATAAACTAGTGAGCTCTAGGATAGCAATCATTTGTATTAACTTATTAATTATATTTGTATTATTTGTATTAACTAATGTAATTAATTTTAATTATTATTTATACATTTATGTAACTCAGTCTGGTTTTCCATACTTTGACAGTGGTAGGTATATAATTTTTGTCTTATTTTATCTTATTTTGAATTGGGATCTTTGAAAACTCCTTTCATGAAAGATCACATCTTGCTGGGAGTCAAACCTGAAAAAAAAATCATTTTTCGTTGTGCAGGACTGGGACTCATTTTTATCATCATTAGTATTTCTCAGGGATGAAGCCTCTGAAATACATTGCTGTTTCATCTCTTCACACCTGACATGGTGTTGGGTACATAGCCACAGGCAGTTGAAGTTGGATATATATATAATTACAAAATACCTTTCTGTATACTGGCAAGATCTCCTTGTTTTTACAAGATGCTCAAAATCTGTCGTAATCACCTTTCTATTTCCCAAGAGAGTTCACAAAGTTTAATAGCTTCTACCAAGTGTATCTCGAAAAGGTTTGTTTCAAAGTGTTTATACCTGTACTTCCTCACAGTGATAAGTGTGACTTCTTTGAATCTGTACTGAGGTTGAACTATGACTGAAGAGAAGTTAGGACATTCACAATTAAACCAGATAGAAAGGCCCAAAACTATTTCCTTTTCTTTGTAAAATGAAGCTCCAAGGGCATGAATTGAAAAAACATAGTATCTCCACCAAATTAATTGAGAATAAGGCTGGATTTAGCTCAGCAGTGGTTGCCTGGCAACCAAGCTACATGTTGGAAAGAGGATGTGGGCACTTTAGACCCTGGGTACTACTTAAGGCACTGAGTTTCCTTGAAAGATGTGAGGAAAAAAAAAAAAAAAAAACCTCTGTGCTCTTTTGGAAGTTTATATTTAAAGATGCCTATGATCCATACCATATGCTGGGATGGACTTCTACCCTTTAAATCAGATTCAGCATTGAAATTCAGCTCGATTGTCACCTCTTCCATGAAGCTTTCCCTAACCCTTCCCAAGGACCCTCAGAATTTGGGTCTTGTCTGCTTCCTCTGTGCTCCCCTCAACTCCTGTATTTCATTACGTCTGCACTCATCACAGTGTCCTGGAATCATTAACTTGTTCACTTGTCTGTCTGTCTGCCTGTGTGCCCTACACAATTGTAATTAGGGACTGCCTCTTGTTTTTTGTGGGTTTTCTTTTTGTGTATATCCCATTCATAACCCCATGTCCTGTACTTTGTAGATGCTCTGGCTTTGTTCGTTGAGTGGATGGATGGATGGATGAAGAAATGAATAAAATTAAAGAGTCAGTCAGGCTTCAGGGAAGATGCTACCTATTTTAGCAGATGTATCAAGGATTCTGTAACGTGTGCATGGAATGGGGTAACTCCAACACATAATGTTGGGAGGAGTTTGTGATAAGCCTGTCTCAAGCCATGTTCGAAAGAGTCTGTTTGAGTCAAGTTCGCTTCCCCCTATTTTCTGTTCTCTGCCCTAGAGGCCACCCAAGCAATTGTGGCTGGTTCTTAAAGTGAGTTCAGATCATCTGCTGATCAGCCCTGACTTCTGGGCGTGAGGTGGGCAAGTCTGCCTGCTTCTCCTTGCTTTCTTGGAATTTGCCTGTGGCTTATTGCTGTTTCTTACTACTCAAGAGATGCTTCTCCCTTTTCCTTTTGGTGTGAAGTATTCTTCATCTCAGGTTGGCATAGGGGAGTTTTCTTGAGGAAAGGGTTGATTCCCTGTGGCTGTTAACATGTGTATTTATGACTGTAATAACCTAGAACTCCCCCAGATAACCCTTCAGAAGGACATTATACATCGGGCTGTTTCCTGAGTAGGGAGCTATAAAGTGAGCTCATTTCTCATATCTAGGTCTTCACATCCAAGTTTTTAGAGGGACTCTGTTTTGATCAGGGTTATTGCAAGAATCAGATGGCACACACATTGTGTAGTGTGAAGAGAATTTTAGAACAGGACTGTTTACAAAGGGTTGGCCAGGGCATAGGGAAACCAAGAGAGATTAGGTACTACTCTAGGCTAGACGTAGGCTAGGTCTGAAGGGGAAATGGGAAAGAATGGTTACCAAGACATCTTGGGGCACAGAGCATGGTGGAAGACAGTGGAGGGGGATCTGGAAAGGCACGTGGTGAACACAGCCACCCCGATAGAGTGCACACATCATGGGCCCTGTCAGTGGAGACCATGCTTTGTGCAGCTTGGTCTCCAAAATAATTTGGGGGAAATATTTTGACCTTTTCTTATGAATCTTCGATGGCTTCTGTAGAGTTTTTTTTTATCTTGTTCCTCTTTGGCATTAGCCCTTTACTAGTTTGCTCATTTAAGGGCTATAACATCCTATAAACACAAATAAACACAAAATTTCCTTGGCTTGCTGTTCTCTCCAGGAGAAAGTCCACTTTTAGTGGCATTTGAGGATCTTCAAACTCCGGCTCCAACTTGTCACTGTCTGGGTAGCTCTTATTCATCTTTCAGTACTTATTAAAGAATTGACTGTATGAAAGTGAGAGAAAGCTGTGATCTACTGGTTTAGGCAAGCAATGGAGTTGGGTGGACAGATTACTGCTCAGGAAGGGCAGGTCTCTGAGCAGCTTCTGGGATCTCAATACCCCACGGTGGGCAGGTGTCTCTCTGGAACACCTCCATTGATGTGACTTAGCTCCCAATCCTAGCTTCTGTGTGTTTCACTCCAAGTCCTCTGGGGAGGCAGTCTGATTGGCCCAGCTCAGGTTAGGTGTGTACTGCTGGTCCAATTAGGTTTGGTCATTAGAGATACAAAGTAGCCATTGATGGCCCTGGGAACTTCTTGGTGGGTAGTGGTGATGGAAGAGACAATTCTTGGAGAAGAAAGGACAGACTGTGAGATGGACAGACACCCTAAAAGGTTGTGTAATACTAAGAGCTAGCTGAATTGTGATCTCTATTTATTTATTTTATTTAAAATTTTAAAATTTTTATTGCGGTATATTTGACGTAAAATATTATATTTGTTTTAGGTACATAACACAGTGATTTGATATGTGTATATTGCTGTCAAATGGTCACCACGGTAAGTCTAGTTAACAAGGTCACCAGATATAGTTATACATTATTTTGTCTGTGTGGGATGAGAACCTTCAAGATGTACTCTCTGAGCAACTTATAAATAAATATGTAACCGAGTATTATTAACTCTAGTCACCATGCTGTACATTACACCTCTAAGACTTATTTATAGGTGGAAGTTTGTGCCTTTTGACCCCCTTCACGCATTTCGCCCATCCCCACCTCTCGCAACCAGCAATTGTGATCTTTTTAAATGAGGTCTCCTCAGATTTTCCTGGAAGCTTCCATATCCTTTTGTATTATATACTTGTTATGATCTAAATATTTTTCTAAACATTTGTTGGTTGCTCCCCTACGATGGTGAACTTAAGGAAAAACGTCATATATTATTCATTTTTGTATACTCAGTACCTGACACAATGAACAGAGAGGCACTCAATACTTTTGGTAAGAAAATGAGTGAATATCATCGTGAAAAGATAGTAGGCATTGGAATCACAAACTTGTGCTGAGTTACTTCATTCACTGCCTAGATCTATTGGATTAAGCCAGTCTTTAAGTTCTTTCAGCCCTGGTTTCTTCACTTCTAATAGTAATCACCCCATAGAGTAATGAGGACCGAATGGGGTACTCGTGAAGCAATAACCCATACATGAAGGGTTTAATTGATTAGAGGCTGTACACTATTGCAGTCAGATAGATCTGTTTTTGAACCAGCCATTGCTTCTTGCATGACATTGGGCAAGTCACTTAACCTTTCTGGGCCTTTGTAAGAGGAAAGATAAAAATACCTAGTTTATAAAGTTCTGGTGAATACTATGCTTCATAATCTGTGTACTCTGCTTGGCGCTTGGTGACTGCTTGTATACATTTCCAATTACTATCAAGGCCAATCCTAGCCAGTACTGGAAAGGAGAGGAAGTCTAATTCCATGTTCCTTTTAGTTGCCACCCATCTCATCTGCGTACTTACTAAGGGGCTACCATGTTGTCTTTCATCTAATCATATGAAATGACCTTCCCTTTAAGCAATTCAACTCGAGAACTTTCCTGCTCTCCCCTCCACTTTTACTAAGGTGGGGTCCCCTGGTGGCTCTTTTCCTCCTGCAAAGACTGAAGTGAGCTCAACTTATAATCAATTCCTGATAAGATTGTAAAGGATGCTAATGAATTCACATCATCTCTCAGACAACCATCATATGCATTTTTATGAGCACATTTTAAAGATTCGACGTGAACTCAACAGAGTGCCTTCTGTGGAGAGATGTGCAGTCATTGGGCTCGGCTGGTGGGTGAGAGGTCTGGAGACACGTGTGCCTTTCAGCATCCCATAGATGCTGGTCCTCAAGGTGGGATGCCCCTGCTTGGAGTAGCCTTTCAAACATTCAGTTCCTTTTCTAAAGCAAAGAGAACTCTGGCATCATTGAATAGGCGTAGAACAAAACACCAGGATGCTTTCCTTTAAGTGACAGTACTATCAACTCCCACTATATTGATCACTCCCACTCTCACTAACATGGTCTTTCCATCAGTGAAGTGGGGCTAATCACCATCCCACTTTTCTTATAGGATAGCTGTGGAAACCAAAGGATTTTGCAAAGATCCATGAAAATCAGGGACATGTTTCTAAGAGTCTGAATTTCACGTGGTTCAAAGTTTAGAAGAGTACCTGTTAGTCTCCAAAAGATTAGTCTTTGTGTATTTACTCCCTCCTTTAAAAGGAAGCTCTAGACTTTAAATTCCATTGTGTAGTCCATTCCAAAGCATAAGAAATAAACTTCGCAATATGGTTTAGGTGTAAACTTCAGAAACATTTTTTTTTTTTCAAATTTGATCCAGGCAAAAGGGAGACATCAATATTAAAAAGCCACCTCAAAACTGTTTTAAAGTTTGAATAATACTCAAGAAAAAGGGAGCTTAGTTCTAGATGTTAAAGAAATATGATTTTTACATGTAAGTTTACTGTAAATTCATTTATATCAGAAGTAATTAACACAAGATACAACTTATATACTATCATTCTATCCTAAACTAGCCACTTTTTACAATTTGCTACAATTACCTAAGATGTATTTTATAGACTTTGATGTCTAAACAGCATGGTGCATGTAGGTGCATTTAAACAGGTTCTATTCTATAATGATTTAGGAGTAATTACATCTGTACATTGAAGGGCAGACAGATACCACTGAGGACCTCTTTTATTTAGGATGGAAAACTTTGTTGAGCTTTCTGCCTTAGCTGGTTTGTCAGCCAACCAAAGCTCTTTGTGTTCACCAGGTTACAAATTATGGATTTTGTGGCTTTTCTGTCAGCACAGGGAAGGAATTTAAAACCAGAATAAACAAAGTACTTTAACGTTCTAGAGACTGGCTTCATAACTTCCTTTAATAAAAGTCAGTTCCTTTATTAAAGAGAGACATATTTCTGATCTCATATTTTCCCTTCTTTTGCCCTCAAAGACGGCACTCATAATGTTCTGTTTCCACAATTGTAGATATTGGATGGGTTTCAATTGAGTTGCTCTGTCATGATTTCTTTGAAATCATTCTTTCCTATGAATACCTCATTCAAAAACTTACCATGTCAGTTTCCTGATTTTTTTTTTTTAATTAATTAATTTATTTATTTATTTTTGGCTCTGTTGGGTCTTCGTTTCTGTGCGAGGGCTTTCTCTAGTTGTGGCGAGCGGGGGCCAGTCTTCATCGCGGTGCGCGGGCCTCTCACTGTTGCGGCCTCTCTTATTGCGGAGCACAGGCTCCAGACGCGCAGGCTCAGTAGTTGTGGCTCACGGGCTTTGTTGCTCCGTAGCATGTGGGATCTTCCCAGACCAGGGCTCGAACCCGTGTCCCCTGCATTGGCAGGCGGATTCTCAACCACTGCGCCACCAGGGAAGCCCCAGTTTCCTGATTTTTAAGAGAGATCAGTGATGGCGGGGTTGTTTCGAGAATTCAGTGGGGTAAGTAGATGTATGGGACTTAGGAAGCTGCCTGGCACAGAGGAAGTACTCGGTGCAAGCCCTCTACTGCTGTGGTCATTGCTGTCCATGCTGTTATCACTATCACCTTTGGCACTGGGACCTTCATGTATCGTATCCTTGCAAGAACATGAAGATCAATGGACTACTTTTGTTTCTTGTGCTCTGGTAGAATCCAGAAAGATTAGACCAACTAGTATGATGATCTCCGAGGAGATAAATAGGAAGTTTTATTCCAGAAGCTTCAGTCTTTGAGAGTCTTCCTCTTGGGAGCAGAATGATGAATATTTGGAGTACCCCAAAGCAGAATGATGAATATTTGTTTCTCCTTTCATTTGTTACAATTTTCCTGAGCCAGAAGCAGTAGTGGATTCTGCTGTCATTTTGGTGTTCCCTAGCTCTTCTTGTGGGCACATCGCCTGATTCAGTTATGCTTTATAAATTTTAAAATACGATTGGAGTCTCCATCCTACTTTATCTCTGAGTCTGAGAAATATAAAAATGAAAAATATAGTGGAAGCCTGTATTAGTTAGGATTAAATTCAGCTGTATATGAAAGAAACTCAACAAACAGTGGCTTAACTAAGAAAGCAGGCTTCTTTTCCTGCTCTCACATAAAAAATGACTCATGGTTGGCAGTTCAGAGCTTGTATGGTAGCTTCACATTTATCATCGACCCAGGCCTATTCTCTTTCTGCTCCTCCATCCTTAGTATGACTTCCATCTTCAGGGTTGCCTCATGGTCATGAGAGGACCATTGTAGCTCCAGCCATCACGTTCATGTTCCAGGCAACATAATGGAGGAAAGGAGAGGAGAAAAGGTGTGATTCCCCACTGAATGAGATCTCTTTAAAGAGCTTTGTGAGGAGCCCCACGCTGCAACTTTTGCCTAATATCTCAAAGGAAGATGGGAAATAAAGATTTTTATCTAGAATTTGCCGAAAATCATTTACAGTTTGGGGGTGTATCTGTACACCCGTAATCTCCATAAACTGACCAGTCTGGAGCTCTGCTTGCAGTTGGATTCCATGGGGGCGGGCAGAGTGGAGTACGTGGGCTATGGAATCAGACCAATCTGGGATTGAATCTGAGTCTGCCCCTTACTCCTTGGATGTCCTTGGATAAGTCAGGGAACTTTTTTGAGCCTTAATTTTATCATCTGTCCAATAGAGATAATAATAGAGCATGCTGTATAGGGATCAAAAGAGATGACATAAATACACACATTTTTATCCAATTAATAATTTTAAAAATGAGTACCGGTAATTTTATTTCTTTTAGTGCCCCTTATGGCTGAAACATTGTGTCAGCTTTTACAAATGTCATATCTCACCTTCACAACAAGTTTGCAAAATATTTTACAAATGAACAAATCAGAAACTCAAAGCAGCTGAGTAACTTGACCAAGATTATACAGAACTGAAATATAAGCCCTCCCTCCCAATTAAAAAGAAACAGATTTTTATGAGTCTAATGATTATGCTTTTTCCTTCCAAATTAGATTGTCTCTTTCAGATCCAGGTTACAATTAGATATACAATACATACAGGTTTATGTAATAACAAACTGGGTTCTAGTAGCATTTTCCTTTACTGATTGTATTCACTGGGCAAATAACCAGGTGCTGGCAGAGATGGTGAATTGGGGCTTTAAGCCTAGACTTGGAACTGGTTATATCCTGGCAAATGAGTGGGATGCTGCTATAGCAGAAAAGTGGGAAAGGTTTTCTGCCTAAGGCATTGTTTCCAAGTCTCATTGTTTCTGGCTCTTTGTCACCCTACGTAGCCTTTGACTGAAATAACCTGGTCAGATCCTATTGTTCTCTGCCTCTGGCATCTGCTGTGCTAGTTATCAGGTTGAGTTGGACTAATACGATGCATCCTTGGAGGGTATATACGATGCCTACATGATTTCCGTTGATGGTAATCAGTGGATTGCCATGCTAGAGAAAATCTAGGATGCTGTCTGTGCCACGGAAAGTGTGACTGAATTCCCAAGTGAGGGTCAGGACAGGTAAAGCAATTTCTAAGCTGGAACCTGAAGGATTAATAGAGATTTGCCAAAGAAAGAGAAGCTGGAAGAGTATTCCACGCAGAAGGAACAGCATATGTGCCTTTGACTCTGAACTCTGACTTTTGGACATCCGTTCTTGGATTATCCCTACACTTACCTTTTAACTTTTGCCTTGACTCCGCCAGGGCTGGCTTTTAGCCTCAGCTTTTGAAAGCCCGTCATCAAACATGGATGCCACCACCTTGAACAATATGCCGTTGGGATTTTATCCACCTAAAGCCACTGTTAACAAGCCATTCTGCTGGATTGTTCCAAAACAGAGATGGCACCTAGGCTTTGCTTCCTGTGCCAATGCTAATAGTTTGTTGGTGGCAGCCTGGACAGATCAAAGAATACTTGAGGATTAGTGGAAAGAGTCCCACAGTTAATTAGTGATGCTTTCCTAGGTTCAGAAACAGAGTCCTGACATGTAGGTATTGGCATTCTTGGGTCCAAAACACTCCTTCTTCCTTTCCATTCTGTTTGATTGGAACTAGGAAAAATGTCAGAGCAGAAGCAGGGCACCAGCCAGAAAGCACAGATGATAACACCTCCTGGCTCTTCCTTGTGGCCCTTCCAACCTCAGCTTGCAAAATTTGGCTTTTGGTAATAATAAAAAGCTGGCTCCAAATTCCCTGGGCCATCTCGATGCTCCCTACATTTGCAAGTCCCTCAGACACCCAGCTGCTTCTCCTAACGTACCTGCCAACAGTAAAGTGTCTGCTGTAGGGGATGCCCCTTATGGAAATGACTTAGGAGAGGGAAGAACATTATCTCTAGTCACAGAGTTGAGGATGCTACTAGTCGGCAAGGACCTGATCCTATGACCTCATCTTCATAAACGTTTCCTGCTAACTGACTAACAAGCCACAGATAACAGTCTACTTTTCAAAAACGTTAAAAATTTTTAAAAAATATTACTCTAATTATTTCCCTGCTTAAAAATTTTCCTTGGTCCCATGGACTGCTTGCAAACTATTCCAACCCCTCCATCTTGTACTCGACTTTCCAGCTGCACAAATAACTGTTTTACTCTGTGCCTTTGTCCATTCAGACTCTTCCACCTGGAACCCTCTTCAGTTGCACTTTGTCCGTGCCGCTATTCCTGTTCAAACCCCAGACCGTGCTGGAGAACAAGCATCTTTGCAAGCATCATCCATCCATGACCTCAGTTCATCTCCCTCTCTCATTAGAGCCATCTCTATGCTCTTTATGTAGTTATATATTATTGCCCATGGAACATTGGTTGTAAATAAATCATATGCCTTGGTAGACTGTGAGCTTCCTGAGGGCAGGGGTTAGATCTCCTTCATCTTCTAACAAGCATTTAAACTAGAGTCTGGCCACCTCAGATGTTGAATTTAACTTAATCATTGGGGGAAAAAAACCCATACTACAATGCTCTTTACATCTACAGTTTTTCTCTGGGTTCTGTGCATGTCTGTAGTAGTGAGGAAACTTCTGGCTAATCAAAGACAGAGATATATGCCCATTTCATTTGTTGTTCTTTGAATTCTCCTATTTCATAGGTTATAGTCAGGATGAGGAAGAGTAGGACTAAAAAGTAAACATTTTGCGTTACTTCAGTGCAATTTGGAGGGACAGAAGGCCATTTAGTTTTCCTTGGAATTTTTACCAAAGAGATTTGTTTTTATTTATCACAGCAGGGTTCCAGGCAACATCTTTCCTAGTTACGTTAACTGAATTATTCAGATTGCTCATGAGTTAATATTGTCTTATCTCATGTTTCCAGCTCATTAAATAATAACCAAAACCCCAAGTAATTAAGGCATTTAGAAAACGGCATTAAGTGCTATTGAAGTGAGTCTCCCTCCTGGGTTTGTTGACTAGCTGGGTAGGAAACACTTAACCCCTGGCTCATATTACCTTCCTAGGGAATGGCCGTCATCCTTCTGGCTTCTTCCCAAATGCACTGGGCTAGTTTTCTACACTGGATTCTCGAGGCCTTTTTTCCTGTTAACTGTTGTGCTGTTTAGAAACATGTTGTCAGTTAAAGGAGAAGAAGGAGAAAGATTGTGAGCTCCCACTTGTGCAAACATGCTTGTTTGTTTGCTCTCTTTGACAGCAACGAACGTTAGTGTATCCCAAGCCCCCAGACTCCATCAGCTTCTGCTAAAGAATGAAGTTAAACTCCTCCTTTTAACACCAGAATTAAGAAGTGAGCCCCCATCGTGTTTGAATGCAGAAAGCTCTGTCTTTAGCAGGTTTGAGTCCTTGGCTATCTCTAGATATCTGCAGACAATGCCTGAATATTCCACAAATGCATCCCGCTGGCTCCTCCTCCCCGCTGTCGGCTCTAGATCGCTGCTCTCCTCTTCTGTTGGTCGCATCTTACTGTCTCAGGAGGGGCCGCTCGGGGGTGGGTTCCTTCTGTAACTATTCCTGGGCCTGGGTACAGCCTCTTCGTTTAACTCACCGTAGGGGTAACTAATACAGGGCAGTGAAGGCTTTGAAACAGTGGAAGGCAATTGGAGCACAAAAACTGGAAATGCCTGTCAGGTGCAGCCACTCTCAGGGCTCCTGGGCTAATGCTCCCTCTGCAAGACCTACTGGGTGGGTCTGTTATGAGTTGAATTGTGTCCCCCAAAAGAAATGTTCAAGTCCTGACCCCCGGTACTTCACAATGGACCTTATTTGGGTATAGGGTTTTATAGATATAATCAGTTAAGATGAGGTAATAAGGGAGTGATACGGGCTCCTTAATCCAACATGACTGATGTCTTTATAAGAGAGAGACATAGAGGGGAGAAGGCCATATGCAGAGAGAGGCAGAGATGAAAGTGATGCAGCTGTAAGCCAGCGAAGGCCAAGGACTGAGGGCCACACCAAAAGCAAGGAAGAGGCATGGAAGGATTCTCCCTACAGATTTTTAGTGGAAGCATGGCTCTGCCAACACCTTGATTTTGGACTTCTGGCCTCCAGAGCTGTGAAACAATACATTTCTGTTGTTTTAAGCCACCTAGTTTGTGGTACTTTGTTACAGCATCCCTAGGAAACTAATTCAAGATCCCTCTTGCTAGTTTCCAGCCTGTCATCATATTGCAGTAAGTAGCTCATGTTTCCAAACCAGAGTACCCTTACGCTACCCCTGTCCGTCTGAAGCCCAGGTCAGATTTGGAGCTCCTCCCTGTCTAGCCCCACATCTCCTCTCTTCTAGGACGGCTGATGGTTTGGATGCCCATTTTCTTCAGGAAAATAAATTAAACAAAGCTTTGGCTGGCTCTCTCCCAGGAGCCCTATTTGTGATGACCACCACCACCAGCAGGACAATATAAGAGGACACAGCATTAGCACAGCAGTTGAGGTGATTTTGACATTCTTAATCCAGTTCCTTTTAGAGTCCCTCCAGCTAATTTCCTGACACAGTCCCTGTCTCATTCCTCCTTTTCTATGACTTTTGTATAAACAGGAACACACCTATCGTCTAATAATAGACACTCATTTTTAGGGACCCTGCATGAATTAGAAGACTAATGTGTCCATAGAGAAAGCATAATCTGGAAAACGTTGACACAACGAAATAAAATTTTTTACAGTCTATTTCAGAGAAGTTTAGATTGTCTTTGCCTTCTGTTTCTTCATTCTAAAACTCTTTGCTTCACCTTTGCACAATCAAAAGCTACATCAGAGTGATTTTTCCCAAAATAAAGGTACAGTTTTCCTTTCAAGCTAATTGCAAATTTGCACCTATATGGTAATTTGACAAAAGTATTAAAAGTGTTGAAATGCCAGTCCTTATTTACATACCCCATCACCCTGCTTCTAACCATGAAGGTTTTCAGGAAATAGAGATAGAGATCAAGGCAGACAGGGAGATGGGAGGTGGGGAGGGGAGAGAGAGAGAGAAAGGGAGAGAGAGAATTCTCAGCCCCTTAGGATTGGCTGGTCTTCCCAGTTACCTCAAGTGATTTATTGTTTGTCTGTCTGTTTTTGTCTTTTGTTTTGTTCTGTTTTCATTTGAGGATTTCAATTCTTTCTGCTGTCTCTTCTTCCATGAGTAATTGCTCCTTGGATTATACTTCTATAAGGTACTTAGAACTGGAAATTTCATAAATAAAAGGAGAAATAGCTCAAAAGGGGTAAGATATAGAGAGCACAATGATACCACTGCTCTGAGGATGCAGTTTCTCAGCACATTGCCCCATCCCCAGTGCAGTCCTGTGATTGATTGGTGATGTCTGCCATGGGATGGGAGGAGGCCGAGATGCACTCCTAGGATGGATTTTCTGTTCCTGTCTGGTCCACCCAGTCTGAAACTTGTGCTATAGCTACCTTTCTATAGGTTAAGCCCTCTGTATCAGGGATCAGCAAATTTGGTCCACCACTGTTTTTGTAAATAAAATTTTATTGAATGCAGCCACACCCATTCATTTGCATACTGTCAGTAGCCGCTTTCACACTACAGAGGCAGAGCTGAGTAGTTGCCATAGAGCTTGTAGCCCACAAAGCCAAAAACATTTACTATCTGGCCCTTCACAGAAAAAGTTTGCTGATCTTTGTTCTATTCAGCTCCAGTCCTGGGCAAATGCCCTTCTTCTTGAATCTGCTAAGTCGACTGGTGCCATCCTTCAAGATAGAGTATTTTATGCTCTAGTCTGAACTCTGTCAGTAACGGACAACTGAAATCCAAATCAAACAATCTAGAGTGGAAAAGCAGAATTTTGGCTTGTAACTGGAAGGTCCAGAGATAACTGACTTCAGGTACAGATGGATCTCAAGAGGCAAATTCCGTCGTCAGAACTAATGTCCCTATCTGCATCTGTCAATCTTGCTTTTCTCTCAGGCACCCAGGAGTCCCAGGTTTATAGTTGACCAGTTATCCCAATAGAGCAATGGCATCTCCTTCCCGATTAGTCCAGCAGTAGTCCCAGGATTGTGTGTAGAGGGACCACCATGGATTTTTTAATATTCTCTGACCGATACTGTGGCCAAAGGGGATAAAATTGGATAACTGGCCTGCCTGCGATCATGGGTGTCTCCCTGTAGCTGGACCTGGACTCAGCTCCACCCAAATTAGAAGAAATGATTATGAAGGAGAGCTAGTTCTGCAAAGGAAAATCAATGTTTCCCCCCAGAGTAAGGGTGAATGAATGTAAAGGATCATCCACTATTCCTAGCTAATGGGATTTGTATAAGGAGGAAGAGAAACAAGAGAGGGAGAGAACCCATCTTTTTATATCCTGGTCCTTCTAGATCTGGTCTGGTCCTTCTAGATATCTGCCTAGTAGTTCCTGGTCTGCCCTTGTGACTGGCCCAGTCACTACATGCAAATCTGAGGGAGTATCAGGGCTGCCCTGGACCCAGGTAGTGACCAGGAAGGAAAGCTTAGTGGCCTCTGGATGCCTATATACTCTCCCAGCTATAAGTACTTGTACAGGCAACATTCTTAGCTCAGAGCATTGTACCTTGTGACCTTACCCTGAGAGTTTCTCCCATAGAGCTGTACCAGTATCCGACTGTTAATACTAGTAATGATGCATCATAGCAACAGACCAAACCTTGGCTAACACCTACCCGGGAGATATGGTTGGTATCTTTGTTTGCTCCCCAAAACAAACTCCAAAAGTTGAAATGATTGTTAATTGAGTAGCTTTGGTTGAGTAGTAATTATTGTTGACCTTGAATAGAGAAAGGAGACAGTGTGTCCATTTCCAAAGTTTATTTCCTTTTCCACCCTTAAGTCAAGTTCAGCCAATGCTTTCATCTGTGAATACTTTCAGTAGACACCAAGTCATAATTTCCTGTCCCCTTGCCTCTTTTTTATTTAAAATACTAGTGTCTCAAGATAGTGCACCCCTTTCAATTTACAAAACCTTTTTGCCTACAAGTGAACCTGGGGCACCACTCTCCACCTATCTGAACACATTATAGGAGGGGCATCAGGGCATCAGTATTTTTTAGTTTCCCAGCTGATTCTAGATACTACTGATCTAGATAATCTTCTGGCTTGGCATCTCTGAATCTTCTAAGCCCTACCCTGATCACAGAGTTGGCTACCATCTTTTCTCTGTTTCCATTGTATATTTGTTATGACTTCCTGAACTATTTTGCAACAGCTGATTTATTCATTTGCTTCTTTCCCTGAACTGTGCCCCTTGTGGGCATAGACTCCATCTTGTCTTGTTCACTTCTGTATCTTGAGCACTTAACACAGCACCTGGAACAAGGTAGATGTTTAATAAATCTTAGCTGAATGGAGCAATCCTCTCAATTGTGGAGAGATCCATAATTCTCTCAAAGATGCTATGTTCTCAGCATTATTGTAATCACTCCTTTCTCATCAGGTCAGAAACTGAAGCTCAGAGATGCTAAGTGCTATGTGCAGAATGTAACTTGAAGCAGAGCTTCTGACCCCAAGGCCATTTTCTTCTCCAGAACATCATTCTTAATGGAAAGTAGATACAATTGCTGTTATTTGTGGCTGAATCATATGAAACTGTAGGTTAAAAATGGTCAAAATTTGGCAGTTTTATGGGTCTCAACCTAATAATTTTGTTGTGGACTTTATTCATGATTTGACTTTTTGTTAAAAGAGAGCAATACCCAGTAGTCAAAGCAAATGGGCTGAAAGTTTCAATGGGCTTAGTCGCTTAGGAAAAATGTACCTAGAAGGCTGGTGAGCAGAAAATCAGACCCAATGGCCCTTCATAGTACAGACTTCAATAAAATATTTCATAGGATGAGTTCAGTCTAATGGCTGTGTAGACATCAACTCTCTGGATTGGGGCTTTTCTCTGTCAACTTTTGGAGTCATGAGATGGAAGTCACTTCCATGAACTCATGGAGCCATGGAATTATGGAGTCTCCAATTTCTCATGGAGTCAGATCATTGTATGAGGAGTTAAAGACCTGAATTTAAGTCTCAGTTAAGCTCCCACCTTGCTGTATGACATCTCAAAACTCTTTCATCTCTTTGAACTTCACTTTATCTGCAAAATGGAGAGAATAACTACTGTCTTAACAGATTACTCTAAGGTTAGTGTATATGTGTGTGTGTGTGTGTGTGTGTGTGTGTGTGTATTCCAGTAAAGGCCTTACAAACTGTAAGCTAGTGAACAGTCATAGGATGATTTAATTGTGGCTCTTCCCCACCTAGAAGGGAAAGTCCAGCAGGCTCACTAAACACAGCATTAAAATACAAATACTTGAATGAACAACCTAGATGTCTTCACTGATAATACATGAGCATACTTTTTTTAATGTAAGGTCCCCTCTGTCATGAATACATTGTTACAGCCAGTTCATTTCCCATCTTTCCAGCCGATTAACTGTTTGTCTGAGCTCCTGAAATAGGAATGATGAGCCTCCGAGGAGATGAAGGGACTTCCTGATTAACTCATCTGTTTTCATCTCTTGTAATGAGAAGTTGCCACTGTGCCCAGAGTGCTCTCCTTCTCTGAAGGGCTGTAAATTCTCATTTTATACACAGTGGCAGGTGGGCACTCAGGTCAACAGTCTAACTGAAGAATTCACTACCTAAGACCTAGAGGAAGAATGGCATTGGGAGCTAAACCATCTTAAAAATAATACACTGATGGTGCCATCTCTCTCTTTGTATATTTCGGGCACTCCTGAATGCAACTTTGATAGTATATCTCAATGGTTCTCAAAGTCGGTACACTGTACCATCACTATCCCCATCATCGGGGAACTTGCTAGAAACACAAATTCTTGAGCTCTACCCCAGACTTACTACATCAGAAACTTTGGAGTTGGGCCTAGCAATCTATGTTCTAACAAACTTTCTAGATGATGCTGACGCACGTTTATCTCTTTTTTAATTTATACAATCAGTTTTTGTATGTAAATTACATATAACAAATTATAAACACATACAAATACATATATACTGGGGAGGATGAAGAGGCATTAAATTTGTAATTAAGAAATATGATAGTTACTGTCACGATCTTAGATAGTGAAGATGCTAGTTTCCAGGTCTATTAATCAACGCATTACCTGCCGACTACACATTCCTTGTCATCCCTGGGGGTCCCATTTGCACTGATGTTCTCTCCGTGTACCTGCCCATTCCTCAGCTGCCCATCTGATGCACATGAATGTTTGAGAAGCGTGGTGTACCTTTACTGGACAAATCCATCCCTCTTTAAGTAGAACAGGGATAAAACAGTAACACGGAGTATTTACAGTTAATCCCTCTTTCCCTAGGTAGCTACTTATTTTGCTCAGCTGTGTTTGTGAGACTTTATTGAGTGAATAGGTATATGAGTGGAGAAAATTGGGTGAAACTGAGAATCTAAAGTAATATAACTTTTAAAAGAACTTATTGCCATCTTCAGTTGAAAAGAAAAATTCTGGAAAGTATAGGTGGGGTAAGAAAGGAGGTACAACCAAGACAGCCAAATGAACTGGTTCTTTTAGGAAAAGACACACAAAAAAGAGGTAAAACTTGCATGCCCCCAAGTATTTAAGCCATCAATTCAGAGTCACTTTTGACTCATTTTCTTTTCTTCAATGTCCACTTGCAATCCATTAGCAAATCCTCTCAACTCCATCTCTAAAATATATTGTCACCTCATCCACTTCTCCAAATCTGTACTGTGACTGGCGAATCAAAGGCATTTTTCTGCTGGGCCGTGTCTTGCCTCCTAACTGGCCCCCAGCTTCCACTCCTGTCAGTACTTTGAACACATTCAGAATCACCTTCAAACATCATTCAGATCAGTCACCCCCCCACCCCCCCTGCTCAGAACTCTCCGATGGCTGTTATTTGTACTTAGAATAAAACCTGTTCTTATAACCACGGCCTGTAAGGCTCAGACTAATATGAACATTAATCATCCAATCTCATTTTCCATCTCCTCCCCCCAAAATCTGCTCCAATAACAATTTTTTGTCAGTGTCTCAAGTGTTTCAGCTGCTTTCCTTTCTCCAGACATTTTCCCATGCTGTAACTCTGCTTAGGATGCTTTCCTTCCTCCTCTTTCAAAGCCAGTTCCTGGGGCTTCCCTGGTGGCGCAGTGGTTAAGAATCCACCTGCCAGTGCAGGGGACACGGGTTCAAGCCCTGCTCCGGGAAGATCCCACATGCCGCAGAGCAACTAAGCCCGTGTGCAACAACTACTGAGCCTGCGCTCTAGAGCCCGCGAGCCACAACTGCTGAAGCCTGTGCGCCTAGAGCCCGTGCTCCACAACAAGAGAAGCCACTGCAATGAGAAGCCCGCGCACAGCAACGAAGACCCAACGCAGACATAAGTTAATTAACTAATTAATTAATTTAAGAAAAAAAAAAAACAGTTCCTCTTTCTGCTTTCGATATCAGCTTAAATGGCAAATCATCAGAGACCTTTATTGGTGAATCTGTCTCCAGTGAGTTTTCCCAAATTCACTCAGTACTCCATCTTGACTCCTTCTTTGTTCATGCATAGTATTTAATCACAGTTTGAAACTCTTGATTTTTTTTTTTTGTCTGTTTGTTTCCCTCATAAAACTGTAACTTCTCATAGATTGGGATCGTGTATGTCTTATTCAGTTTTATTTCTGCCCCTGCAACAGTGATGGGCACATAGTGATTGCTCCATAAATGTTTGTTGAATCAATGAATTGGAGCATCTTTTGTGGCACATGATTCTTTAGACAGATAGATGGATATTTATGTATTGATCTGTCTATTTATTTATCTATTTTTTTTTAGAGTGGTAAGCTGTTTAGACATAATGTTTATTTAGGTGGCAAATGCAAATAATTCAAGTAAACATATGAAAATAGCTAAAACCAATATTAAGAAGGAATTCTGAGTGAAGAAAAAGATGTGTTGGAACTTAGTCCCCTACATAATGCATCTCTCCATTTTCTTACTACTGTAAGAAGGACACTTAGATGGACGTTTAGAAAGTGTTGTTTTGTGTCGTGTAATATAATTCTGCTACAGTTCCTCTTCAAGAAACCTTGATGAAGATTATCGGTCTCAAGCGAGGAGGGCTGTGAATATATGCAGTGGGGTTATGCTAGAACCAGCTCACCCTGGCTTATGAGAGCAGACTGTGAGCATCTCTTCCTAATACCATGACCTCATATTTATAGCTTGAAATCTGTAGTGGCGGGAGTATTTACACCATGGCAACTGACAAAAGCTAGAACTCATAGCTTTTTTTTTCCCTCGGAGAACTCGTTATTAAACGTCTCCCAGCATGATACTGATAGGTATGTATCTTAGGTTGTGATCACCAGAAACAGACCCTTAAGTGAGTATTTGTGAGAAAGCGATTTGTTTGGGATTATTCCAGAGATGCAGGGCTAAGTAGGGGAGTCAGAAAATAGCACCAGTAAAGGGAAGAAGACCAAACAGGAATGTGATATCAAGTAAAGTCCCATGGAGTTTTCCTTTGACTGAATCCCACGGAGAAGCTCTGAAAACAGAGCTGTCTAATCAGGGATTAGGGATCTGGATTATTTGTCATCTCACCTAACAGACGTTGGTTAAGGACTGTCCCTTGAGGAACGTACATTCTTAGGCATTTCTCGTTTCTGTGTGCAGAGGTGAAGCAGGTTCGGGGAGTCTGAGAGCAGGTGCTGGCACTGGGAGTGAGAACACCCCAAAGTGACAAAGGGAACCTAGGCGCATGCACAGCCCTCCTACAAGGGCACCTCCAAATCTTTCATATATTCAATCACCCAGGAATATGTAGATCCGGAGGATCAGTAGATCTGGGGCTGGGCCTCAGATTCTGCATTTCTCATAACCTCCCAGGTGATGCCATTGCCACCACTCACGAATCACACTTTGAATGGGCCAAGTGTAACAACATGCTTTACATAATTTTGTACCGGAAGACCCAGTTTTATTTTGTCTATTCAAGTTAATTTTCATGGGAACGTGCTTTACAAAAGAATTTGAAATGGAACCACTTCGCTGAGAAACACCTGATTCCCCCATTGAATTTCCTCAGTTTATCAGTGAAGTCATTTCGTTATAGTACATTAGATTGGGAGGTTTCCGATCCCCCAGTACTTCAGAGAAGCTGAAGACCAGTTAAGTCCCAAACATTTTTTGAGGATGTGATAGTACCAGCAGCCAAATCTATTGTCCAGATACCAAAGGATGGTTCTTTTTCTCTGTATCTTTTGGCTTCAAGTTCATTCATCCGTTCAACAGGCATCTATTGATACCTTGCTGTTTGTAAGTTCCTATGGAATGTTTTGTTGGGGATGAAGAAAATGAATCAGGTTAAAAAAATAGACATGTCCCTTGCTCTCTGCGATGTTATGATCTCGAGTTGCTGGCTCATAGAAAGAACTGGAGACTGCTTTCAAACTTATGAAACATCTGCAGTGTTTTACTTTATGGGTGTTTAATGGGTGGCACAGCTTGAATTACCCCCGAGTTGCATTTGTCTTGTACAACCAGCTTGAAGATGTGAAGTGGGTGCCCGTGACACAAATTCAACAAAGAAATAAAGTAGAAAATTATTTTTAACCCTCGTCATCGGAGAAGTGAAGGCATTAATGCTTTTTTTCATGCCAAGTGTACTCTATTTTTATATTCCTGGATGAATGCGAATAAGACATACCAGTGCAGACTGCCTTAGGCAGAAATAAATATTATGTACTTGTAGTAATTAATTTATGGCAAAGTGCAGTCAGTAGGGTAAAGTGAATTTGTGAAATTCTCAGAGCACTTGACAGCTTCTCATTGAAGCAGAAATAAAATGTAGTCAGTAAATGGTAAAATGCTGAAGAAAGTATTTTGTTATCACCACAAGGGTTATATTCAGTAGTTGGGGTACTTCGCTTTTCTACGCAACCCGGAGGTAATGCATTGATATTATTGCAATGTGAGTGCAGTATTTTCTCAACCAAGCAAGTGAGGAACTGAGCAAAAGAACAGTTCATGAATGTATTCTTTGAAAATACCTTTTCACTAACAGTATGCAAATGAGCTTCTAGATATATTAATCCTTAGGTGAGTCTGCACAGAGACCCCAACTCAAGTATTTTGGTTCAAATACTGTTGAGGCAGCAGTAGTTCATAAAATATCATTTCATAGACATGCGAATCGTTTGGCAGGTCCACATTGTTAGGATGATGATCTTGAGTATTTCCAGAATCCCCTGCCCCTAGGAGTGCAATTTTGTCGGTGGTAGTCTTGCTGTTTTAGTTTACGAAGCAGAGCCTGAGATAGAGAATCTAGTGCAAGTAGTTTATTGAGGGAATGCACATGAGAGAAGGGAAATGAAGGAAAAAGCGAGGCAAAAATACGATTTCAGGGTAAGTGTAGCCTCAGCTGGATTGCACAGGGAGCTCTGCATTGTCTATCATGCTGCAGAGTTAGCCTACCTTGAGGCAAGGGGCCCAGCCTTTTGTACCTCCATGTCAGACAGTCTGGGAGTCACAGCGAGTGGGGAGAGGAGGACTATCTTCTAAGTGAGGTGGCTGCATTGGGCAAGGGCAGTTCTTGTTTTTTAGAGATTTGGAGAAGGGAGCAGCTAAGACCCAATACACAGAGCAGCTGCGGGATGGTGCCTGAGCCCAGTGAAGGGAATCTGGGTAGGGCACAGACATCACCCGCCATCCTCACCTGGGAGATTGAGGAAAGGAGAAAAAATGACAAGTTGCTTTCTGAATTAAGTGCTATAACTATAATAAAATAGCAAAAATAACAACCTTGCACTGATTAGGCAATCTTGGCCAGAAGAACATTTTGGTTCTTGGTATTATTACTAAACTTTTCCTTCCTAAGTAAGTTAAAAGTTAATCCAATAACGATCCCACACTTCTCGGATCAAGTCTTGGCATAAAATATTCCGATAGAGGAGAAATGGGTTGTTACAACACTGGAAGAAATTGAATTCAAGAATGAGCTCATGTACTGGATGACAGGATTAGGGGGAAACAGTGCAATGAGTAGACTAATCTTTGGTCTTGAGGTGGTACTACTGTGGTGAACGGATCTCTTCCTTTCTCTGTGGAAGTCTTCTGCAAACCCAAATTGACCCCTCCTCCGTTCCTCAGACTTTGCCTAGGCAATGGCTAGAACATTTAAAGCCCCGGTCTCAGCAGGGTAACTAACGGGCATCTGTCATCAGCCACAGCCATTCTGAAGAAGAGCCTGAATGATAATGTTCTCTGGTTGAGAACACGGGCCCAAGCTTAGGGGAAACAAGGATGGATGAGCCTTTTAGCTTTGCCCACTATCGTATCATTACATAGGCTCTTCCTGCCTTTTTCAAAATTACCTGGGGTTACAGGTGTCTCTCCTTGATCAGCCTTCAGGTGCAGGTCAGAAGGACTTGGGTACGTCCCCCCTCCTCTATTCCTCTAGTCAGCTTTGAGAGCATCTAGAACACTAGACGCGATGCGTTACGTAGACGGATCCTTTACTTCTTCCCTCTCTTTGTTCTGTCTCTCCTTTCCCTCTTTTTCCTTCTATTTCCTTATTTCCTCCCTCCCTTCTTCATTACTTTTTTCAAAAAGTTACTTTACCTTCTTCCTTTATTCTTGCCGTCTCTCTGCCTTCCTTATCTCTGCTCTCTTACTTCTCCCCTACCTCCACCCTTTCCTCCTCCCCGTTTCGTATGTTAAGCTCACCCTGCCGATTTCCCTCCCCCCTGTTCCCTGATCTCTCTTCTTCTGCTCAGCCTTTCCCTCTTTCGCTTCACATCTGCCCTCTCCTCTCTCTTCTCTCTCATTCCCTCTTCTCTCCTTTGGTTTTCACAGCACATCTTTGAGTTTCCAGGTAGCCAGGCTGCCTGCCGTATTCAGACAGGTTCCTCAGGCTCCAGCCTGACCTAGAGGCTCAGCACGGGGACAGGGCTTGTTATATTTAAATCGGTGAAAGTGATACAAGCATATGATCGAAATGTTTAATATTTCAGGGGAAGGCACCGAGAGTGTGAGAGGCAGGTAATTCATCAGGGCTCTGGACCTCCTTCCAAACGACTTAACCCAAGCTCAGCAGTATTGGCCCTTAGCCTGCCAGGGCCCCGATGTTTTGGATGAGCAGTTCTACCAGGCTTAAGGATTCTTTTCCAGGTCCCCCAGTTCTTGGTTCATGGCATTCTTTGAAGAGCTCAAATCATGCTGATGTAAGTTCACCATCCCCACCAGCCAGCTTTGAGAAAGATCTGTCTCAGCCGCCTCAATCTCATCACACATCCCATCTGTCTCTCATGCTCCTTTGGCAGTCAGAGAGCTTGATGCATTATGTATCTCAGAATATTAGAGAGATTATATATCCACCAGGCTGTCAAAACCAGGAGACCGGAAATAATGGGAGCATCTTTTTCAAGGACGTTTTCCTCAGTTCTGATGTCAAGGAGGACAGAGGTGTTGGTTGGAGAATTTTAGATGAGAATAAGAATACACAATCACAGATCTAAACATACATTGAAACCTCATACCGTTGTAAGGATTGACTTTGTCAGTTTGGTTGAGAAGAATGGAAGTAATAAATATCTTTTGACAAGAGCCTCCCACAATCATTACTCAATTTCGTGATTCATCAAAGATCTGTAAGTCGCTAAGGTTGTTGCCAGAGAGATGCAGTTTGTGTGAAGAGTTGAAAGTAGAGGATACTTTATATTTTATGATTGGTTTAATGATACCCATAGGGTGATATGTTAGCCACAGAAGTGAGTAGAAAGAGGGAATTGGTACAAATCTTATTTTCACATTGTTGATATACTAACCAGACTAGATGAGTGGTGATTTTTACACCAGGACGTTGGTTGCTTATCCTAGGAAAGCATCACCCCACGGTTCACCTTTCTCGTTAGATCATTGCACTTATTAAAAAGATTCAAGATAATTAACACACAAAGCTCCTCTTACCAGTAGGCATAAAAGCATTAACGAACTCTGTGGAACATATGCAAATGTAGTGATTTGTGGTCTGAAGACTAGGAGTTGAGAGCAGCAGAGCGTCAGAAAACCTAATGGGAAAGGTTGCTGAAGTCAAGGAGAGGTGCTTATCAAGACTTGAATACCCCTATACACGACCCTCAGAATCCAGCGTGACTACCGTATATTGTTGCAGAAACTTTGTTTACTTGGAAAGTTCCATCCCTTGGAGCTAACATTCAAGTTTTGGCCATGATTCAGGGATTTCTCATAGAATTCAAGCGTAGAAAGTGTATGCACTTTGGTCTCTTGCAACACAGGAAAGCCACCAGGAGACAAAGCAGTTTCATTCTTCATCTTCCTCTGGAGCCATCAGTTCTCTGTCTCTTCTCTATGTTCAACATTTGCTTTCAGACATAGAAAGGCAGCTTCTTCTTCATTTGCACACAGACCATCACAACTACCCCCCAGATGGTTCCTTTGGCCATCAAATCCGCATCTTTTTACAAGTCCCCTACTATAGCCACATGTTCCAGTCTGTCCTGACGCAAGTTCCCGATACCAGGAGAAAATACCTGATTGGCTCCACAAGGGACATCTGACTACCTCTGGTCCAGTCATCTGTGACGAAGAGGTAGAATCACATGGCGCACACATGGCTGTGTTCATTTATTAGGTGGCAGGGAGATTAGTTTTCAGAAAACATGGATGTGGCTGGGTGGGTACCTCAAAAGATGCCTGCTAAAATTTGAGATGAGGAAAGATGATCATGGATTGGAATTGTATGAGATAAATGGATCTGTAATCATATCCTAATTTAAAAGTAATGTCCTTAGGGGCCGTATCTCTCTAAAAGTAGCAAGGTTATACACAAATTTTAATTTATAGACATTAACCACAGTCTTCAAGATAATGTTCCCAATGGCAAAAACATTTCTATTTGACACTAAAACTGCCAGTTTAAAACAAACCAATCTATATGACGGCTTTAAATGGATGTTAATATATATGTTTTTGGTTCACCGAATTAAATGTGTTTTAAAATTATACTGAAACGTAAATGCTATTGCCAAGTAATTTATTCTTTTGATAAAAAAGTTCTTTTCTCTCTATATATAAGTTAAATTATCTTCTCATTTACCAGCTCTCTACTTTCTCCTTGAAGGAAATGTGTCTAATTCTCTGCCTTTCAGGTTGACTTCTTGCTGTGCCATTAGCTTCTTAAATAACCAAAGTGACATACAATAAACCCTGAGATATTAGTTTTATAAATAAATTCTATACCTCCGTCATTGCTGCCATTCATTCAGGCGTACAAACCGATAATTCCTCCTTCTCCAACCCAAACCAATCAGTCAACAACTCCTGCCGATTTCTCTTTCTTGATGTCTGTCAAATCCATCTCTTTCAATATCTCTTTCCTTCAATCTTCTGTGTCCACTGCTGCTTCAGGAATATTCCCAAGGCACAGCTTTGCTTTTGTCTGTCCCTTCTGCTAACACACTTTTAAGGATTCACCACTGTTTTCAGAACCAAGTCTACTTTCACCACCCTCATCTTCCTACTGCTTAGCGCTCACTCCCCTTCCTACCCGCGGACCACAGAAAGTTGAGAAGAGAGCATGAAAAAGTAGAGGCAAAATCTGGTGTAGAGTTATGTGTCTGGTTCAGGTAATAAAGCTAAATTCCTCCAGCCGAATGAGAAGAAATCCACGTGTCTTTACGTGGTTCTGGTTGTTTCACACTCTTAGTATCCTTTCCTTTGTTATCAACGTAGTGGTCCCTGAAATGACTGCACAGCCTCCCAGTGGCTTCTGAACGAGCCTCTGTACTGCTTTGCCTCCTCATCCATCATATATCACGTTGTCTGTTAGGGGATGAACCAGAGGCAAGAGTGCTGGATTTGATTTAAAAACTTCTCCGCTTCTCTTAAAATTCCTTGTTCTATAATAAATGTTAGCTTGCATTTGCTCATAAAGGTACTTTATGGAGGGAGTGTTTTACAGTTATTTCATTATTTTTGCAACTGTAGAGGAAGATGAATTTTGTTATCTGTTTTTTTCTCATATAGTCCTATGTGTGCATTTAAAGTTTTTCTTCAAGAAAGAAAAAGTAAATATACAGAGATAAATTAACATGTCATAGAAAAGAATTAAGAGTCAGAAATTGTCCATGGCATCTGGCTCATGGTGGGAAATACGTGTATTTGCTCTAGAGCTATAGCCCCCATCTGGTTCCTAACCTTTCTCTCTAGGCTTGGGGTGTGCGTAATCACTTTGTAAATAACCCATTTTTGGAAGCCCCAGTTCTCCTGCTTTCCTGACTTTTTTTTTTTTTTTTTGCAATTCTTTTAGAGTGCATAGTGTCTGCTATGGATCCATTCAACAAATATCTATTTTGAGCACCTACTTTGTACCTTTGTACCAGGTAGTCTTCCAGGTACCAACATCAAAAGTGAAGATGGTCATGGAAGAGTTAAGTTGAGATTTTACAGACTCATAATGAAACACCAAATCTCTTTCTTATTAAATAGCTAAGTTCTTAACATGTTGTTTAAACATTCTCCATGCTTCTGTGAAAATGGGCAGTAGGAATAAAACAGTAGCCTGAAAGAGCCTGACACATAACCTCTAATCAATACATGACCAAGAACTTTAGCCTTTATTTATCCTGGAATTTGTCAGCTAGTGCCAACGCTAGGTGGACACAGTTGTGGTCTAGGTGTTCCTCTAAAATAAAGCAAGCATTTACTGAGCCCCTGCCCTGGACCTAATACGCTAGAGACACAACTAGGAGCAAGACATAGACCCTTCCTTCAGGATGCTCACGGTTTATTGGATTCATGGAGGGAGGAGGAATAGGACGCCTATATTAACAATATATTAACAAATTATATATATATATAATATATATATAATATATTAATAATATATTAACAAATAAATGTGTGGTCCAAGGTAGTATCATCCTCCTTCTGCCTTTCCGTTCCTCTCCATCCTTACTCCTTGGTGGAGGTGGAGGGTCTTTTAGCATAATAACCCTGGGAAGTTATCATTTGAGAGGTGATCAATCTTTCTACTACTTCTAGTATGGCTAATATTTAATAATAATAAAATATTAAAACAAATAAGAAGTAACCTTAATTGAGCACTTATGTATCAGGTGCTCTTCTAAATGCTCGATATTTGTTACCTCATTTAGCCTCATAACTATTCTATGGAGTAGGACCTTTCATTATTTATAGTTAAGGAAGCTGAGATACAGAAATGTTAAGTAACTTGCTCAGTAATTCAAAAGAGAGTTTGTCCTGTAAATGTGAGGCTCACCCACTGCCAGCCTTGGTTGACTGAGGTAGAGGTCTTGCTTCTCTCAAACAGAAGGTGAGGGGCTGGTTTGATGGAGCTGTAAACTTGGGTAAGGGCACAGGGGTGGAAGTGACTTGGGGATGCCCATGTAAACTGGGCACTGTCTGGACTGAACAGGATTCCCATGGGAACAGTAGAGGAATCCTTTGATTTGGATACCAAGTATATTTGAGTTTTCCTGGAACTAAGAATTATTTCTTTCTGGTATGGACCATCTGGGTATCATGGGACATGAGTCATATATATCATCCACCATCATAAGTCCTAAGATAGAGCTTTGGAGGGAAAGGCATAAAAAGAAATGGTCAGTTTTACTTGATTGGGAGGTCTTGAGATAGGAAAGCCTTCTTGGTGGAGGTTAAGCTGAGTCTTGGAAGGTAAATAGATATTTACCAGCTGCCTCCTCACCCCCCCACCCCCAGAAAAAAAATAGGGATAGAAAAGGGCATTTCTGGCAGAGCAGTCAGCATGGGAAATGGCATATAAGTAGGAAGCAGCCTTCGGAGGAATCACAAGAAGTTTAGCTTGGCTAGAGTTAGCCTGTTGGGATCATACGGCTGGAGGGGTTGGCATGGACAACCTTGTAAGCCATATTTTAGAGTAGGATACGGGAGCTATTGAGGATATCTTACCAGAGGAGTTCCCTGGTCAGGTTTGGTTTTTAAGGCTCACTCTGGCATGATACAGAGGATGGTTGGGAGAATGTTGCATAATGCTTCTGCCTTGCTCCCAAATCCATTCTCCATATGGAAATGCAAAGTGCAGCTCCTCTGTCCCTTTAAACAGATCCTGAGCGGATCAAAGGAGAAGACAGATACCTAACCCATTTTTTTGTGCCTTCGAACTTCTCAGGAAAATGGCAAACTGAATATCGCTCATGGAACAGATGGAAGATCACTTGTAGTCTATATTTACATCCGTGAGAAATCTTAAGGATTGAACGGCTTAGCAGTGCTTCTGTGGTGTGTGCTATAAAAATCCATTGGTCAAATCAAGTCTCAATGCCGATTTTGAAAACAAAATGCGCTGCCATATTTCACCATTTTATTATTTAATTGACAAATATCAAGTTAGTATTTACTATATATTGAATAGATGGTGGGAGATGCCAAGATTAGTACAGATGCTAATAATACTACTAATCATGTGGTAGTGGTCCACATTTGTTGAGTCATAACTTGTATCAGGCATTTTGCTAAATGCTTCACATGGACTACCTAACTAAATCCTTCCCAAAAGACTAAAAATTAAGTGTCACTATTATTTGTATTTTACTGATGAGGAAACATACCCAGAGAGATGTAGTGTGAGAGCTGGAATTCGAAATTTGTCTGACACCAGAACTTGAGCTTTCAATTTGAAACTCAAAGAATTTAAATTCTCACTGAGGAGGTGAGACAATAAAATGCGGAACAATAAAAATGTCACAAGGCAGATACAAAATGAGTGTAAATGAGTTCAGAAAAGTCAGGTGGCCACATTTCGTTTGGGAAGATCAGGCAAACCTTCGTGGGGGAGAGATTACCGTGTCTTAGGTTGGGTTTCTATAGACACAAGCCTCGAGACGGAAGTATGTGTGGTTATTTGGGAGGTGATCCCGGAAAGCGTTGTCAGGGTCGTGGAGAAGTAAGAAGGGAAGGAAGCTAATAACAAACATGTTCTAGAACGGGTCACCACTGTGGACCACCGAGGCCTAATCCCACGGGGAACTCTAGGAGATAATATAGAACATACTTCAGAGTTGTACCACCCACTAGGTGAGGAAGCTGAGATATTTATACTCCTGCACCACTCTTGTATTGACTGAAAGCTGCTCCTGGCTTTGTAACTCCCCAGTATTTCCAGCCAGCCCCAGGCTCCTGCCCTCAAGGCAGCGAGTATCCAGTGCTTGCAGTAAGGTGAGGCTGGAATGGACTGGAATAGTGACTGCTGAGGAGACATGGACCAGGCACCGCCAGCATCTGCTATAACACTTGAACCCGTGGGCACCCCTAGACGAAAAGGAGGCAGGATCTGTCCTCTTTATTTCGGTCAGCTGTGTGCTCTGCTAAAAATCTGGAGCTCTGCTTTTAAGAAGGCAAGAACAGACATAGAGAAACAACTCACAGTCTCTGCTACAATGTTGCCCAGGGATTGGTTCCCAGGGAGACCGAATCTACAGGAGAGAGACCAGAGAAGGTTTCCCTGAAGAAACCAAGATTTCCCTGAGAGCAACCAAGGTTGTGTGTGTTTGTGTGTATGTGTGTGTGCACATGTGTGTGTGCCTGTGTGTGTGTGCGTGTGCGTGTGTGTGTGTGTGTGTGTGTGTGTGTGTGTGTGTGTAGGGAGGGAACGGTAGCAGCAAAGGGCTTGAGGCAGAAGAGAACATGATAAATTGGAAGACCTGAGAGAGAGCAGTATGGCAGGGGTGTAGCGGTGAGGGAGAGAAAGGGCGCAGTGAGGTTGGAGAATAAGGAAGGTGGGGTGCAAGCAGAGCCAGGTTAACATGAACTAGGCTGTGAACCTGATGCGCTTGAATATCCCCCTCAAATAAGGTGTTACTTTGACAAAGCTGACAATCAACATATTACAGGAGTGACTGTAGTTAGAGGAACTTCAGGTGCCGTAGCAGAAGGTGGGTGAGATACACGAGTGCAGTCTGCCACTCACTGCCCCTGAAATCACACCAAGTGAGTGGCTCTCTGTGTTATCAGGATGCATTTGGCTATAAAGAAACTATGACTCAAATTGAGTTAAGTAGAAAGGAAAGTTATTTCCCAGAAAGAGGTATGTGATCAGGCTTCAGTGATGAGGGATTTGGCTGTTTCCATGCTGTCCTTGGACTCCTCCTTCCTCTTTGTCAGTGTTGTTCTCAGCTTGGCTCTCTTTATGGTCATAAGATGGGCAAGGTGCTGCTTTGTTCTAGTGGGAGAGAGATAATCTATCTCCCTAACTATAGGATGGGCTCTTCTCTTCAGTCTTATTAGAGTGCCTTACTTACCAAGCCCACCCCTGGACCAGTGACGATTACCAGGAGAATTTCCAGAGCAGATTGGCTCAAGCTTGAAATCCATTCATCATCAAGGCGAACAGGAGTACCACAGTTGGCTTAGACTAGACAAGGATCACTTCTGGAGATGAAGATGGAGTTACAGTCATGGGAGTAGAGTGGATACCTGAACAAAATAATTATTTTGAAAGGAAGGAGGGGAGGAAAAATGATGCTAGGCTGATGATCAAAAATATCTATTCCGCTACTAATTCCATCCATTCTTCAGAAAAGCCACAGAAAATACAGGACTAACAATCAGTGGATTTCAAAACATAGCTTTTCTTGAAAATATTTAGTCTTGCAGTTAAAAGACTGGACGCTGAATCTAAACACCTGAGTCCAGATCAAGGCTCCACCATTTAACAGATGGATGATCTTAGACAACTTAAATTTTTGGTTATTATTTTCTATATGAGGGAGACACTAATAATTATCTCTACCACAAAGTTGTGCAGATGCTGAGATTAGATGATGTTTGTAGAAATCTTGGAACAGTGCTGGGTTCATGGTAAGAAGCCAATAAATTTAAGGTAATATTATCACCTCTTTGCTTAGTACAAAATGCTTCTCTGCCAGTGATGCTGAAATAGAGTGAGAACTTGTGATGTGATTGGGAATTTCTGGCTTGAAGATATCTTTGGGAATTGGTAAAATTGATATAAATTTCAAATGATTCCTTCTAAATGTCCAGTTTATAAATCTTGGCTTTGAAATGTAAGGAAGGCATTACAAAGAGCTTTCCTGATACGAAAGCATAACCAGGATATTGGTGTTTGCATGTGTAGACGTTACTGAGCCCCGTCAAGGAACAGATGGACTTGAATATGAATGAATGAAGTGATAACCTAGGTATAATTAGTGGGACGGGATAATGACACTGTTATTAGACTGGGAATACATAGAATTAGAGAAGGCTCCAAACACCTATCTTTCACTGCCCAAAAAATCATTATAGGACTTGGGGCTGGGGAAGCTAAGAGAACTTGCTTCATAAGGATGATTCCATTGCTTATGCTAAACACATCCAGCCATTTTGTAGTTTTACAAATCTCTCTCCTGAGAGAATGAGGAGATAATTTTCAAGGCAGCTAAGCCCACAGAACCACTAAAATGGAAATGAAATTAATGGGATAGTTTTTATATTCCCTTTCACATTCATATATAATAAATCACATGAAGCCACAGCATCTCTGCATTTATCGCACAATGGTCCCTTTCCCCCTAATGGTCATACTTCTGTCTTTCAAAACTAGAGAAATAGATTAATTGTCTAGAGTCTGGGAAAAGGCATCATTTGCTCATAAATAGCTATCAAAAAGTCGTGCATGTGCCATCCAACTGACAGTTACCTTGGGGATGCTGGGCAGTGGAAGAAGTTTCAAATTGGAGAAGTACAGGAGAAGACCCATCCTCCCTTATGTCTTTTGGTCCATCCACTGAATGAAAGTGCACTGTTCTGTTGTCAACATTGTGAGTGAGGTCAGGTTGAGAGGACAATCCATCTTTTCATCCTTTCTTATATTGAGAAGTGAAAGCTGATGCATCAGGGAATTCAAGGGCTCTTAAACGAAAGTACATTAGCCCCGAAGGAAACAAATGGAAAACTCTAAAAATGGTAAATATCCTTTGTGCTGATATACTACCTCTTTAATTTAAAAGCACTTTGTGTGTAAGAGAGTGTCATGGCCATTTCCCAACGAGCGGGCCGAAGTTAACTCAGACACAGGATAAAAGGGTTTTCTCTTGTCCCCGTTAGTCTTTAGAGCCTAAACTGCTCCTTTACTGAAACTAAGCAAAGAAAAAGAATTTTGGATTCAAATGTAAGAGTGAAATCATTTGAAAGTGGTGGTGTTCGCCCAAGGCTATGCTTCTCTAGCCCAGGTGCATGTGTTCCTGGGGTTCTGGCCTGGTGTGCCTGGTGATACATGGAACCTCAGGATAAAGTTGAATGTATTTTAATAAAACGTTTGTTCTGCTTGAGGGTTAGTATATCAATTAGGAATACATTTGGGTGCAAGTAACAAAAACAGTGATGTAAACAAATAGGAGTATAATTTGCTTACATAACAAAAGTACTAGCATTTGACAATTGGTGCTTTCAGGGACTCATATTATTTCTAGATTTTCACACTTAACAGCCATCCTTCAGCTGCCCTTTGCATATCAGCTTTTGTTCTCTTTCTTGCCCTGTTGGCGTTGCAGTATGGCTGCTGTACTTCCACGAATCAAGGCTGTGTACAAGATAGGCAGTCCCAGCTGCTTCTATTTCCTTTTTAAGGGGAAAAAAAAGCTTTCCAGGATCTCCTCCCTAAAGGTTCCACTTCACTCTCAGTTGCTACAATTGGGCCAGATTTAATTCCTACTTCTAGGGACAATTACACATCAGAAATAAGAATTAGACTAGTTACGATTCTGGCTTTGGGGCTTATCACATTGCCATCTTGAAAAAAAATTCCCGTTTTGTTAACAAGGAGAAAGTGCCTATTTGTTTGTTAGTCACTTAATGAGGTTAACCGTAGTCAATAATTGAGAATATTTTTAAAATTCTAAAACAAACAAGGATATATAGTATGACAAATTGCAAAATTTGTATTCAATTTGAAGACAGTATTTGAAGAAATTGCACGCTTCCAGCATGCATTTGAGGCCTGCTTTAGTATATAACTGACCCTCCTCCACCCCTGCCCTTGTCTGACCCACTTCCCCCTTAGCAATAAGGCGATCTTCGAAAGGGGCAATCTGAGTGTGCTGCTCCCTGCAACAGTGTTGGGATAAAGTCTAAAGTTCTTATTGTGCCTTGAAAATCCCTCCGAGTCTGGTCCCAGACTCCTCACCAGCCCCACTTCTTGCCACTCCCGGCACTCACCTTTGAGACCCCTGTTACACCTGCTCAGTTCTTCAACAGAGCCAAGCAATCTTGCCATTGAACCTGGTAGATGCTGCGTTTTCTCTCTGGGTCCCCCTACTCCCAATTCTTGTACTTTCTTTCTACTAACTCCCAGCCATCCTTACAGCTGTTGCTTCTTCTGGGAAGCCTTCCTTGATGACCCTTGACAAGATTTGGTGACTCTGTATATATCCAGAAAAAAAACCCCCACTAATTTGAAAAGATGCATGCACCCCAATGTTCATAGCAACATTATTTACAATTGCCAAGGTATGGAAGCAACCTAAGTGTCCATCAGCAGCTGAATGGATAAAGAGACGTGGTATGTATACACAATGGAATCCTTCTCAGCCATAATAAAGAATGAAATAATGCCATTTGCAGCAACATGGATGGATTTGGAGGGCATTATGCTAAGTGAAATAAGTCAGACAGAGAAAGAAAAGTACTGTATGATATCACTTCTATGTGGAATCTAAAAAATAAAACAAACTAGTGAATATACCAAAAAAGAAGCAGACTCACAGATACAGAGAACAAACTAGGGGTTACCCATGGGGAGAGGGAAGAGGGGAGGGGCAACATAGGGGTCGGAGATGAAGAGGTACAAACTATGTATAAAATAAATAAGCTACAAGGATATATGGTACAGCACAGGGAATAAAGCCAGTATTTTATAATAACTATAAATGGAGTATAATCTTTAAAAAGTGTGAATCATTATGTTGTATACCTGAAACTTATATAATATTGTACATCAACTATACCTCCATTTAAAAAAAAAATCTGATGACCCTAATTTTTGCTTCTTCAGTACTGTGTCATTGCATTTAGAGGTTTTTCTTTGTTTTTTTTTAATTAGAATTGTTGTATGTTTTTTCAGATTGTAGAATTTTTCCATCTTATCTACCTTGTCCACCATTGGTTTCCCACTGCCTAGCATGTTACTTGGCACTCACTAGGTATTCCATAAATGTCTTGCAGTTTGTTCCTAGTTACTTGAAGTTTTTTGAAATACAACTCAACATATTGACAGCACACTAATTATACAGGGGAAACTTTACCCCTTCCCAACAAGTTTGATCAACAAAACCAGACATTAAGAAAGGAAACTATGGTATCAGAGGCATTTGGCCGGCTGCCAAATATAACCCCAGTGCCCAGTTGATCAGGAAGATTTCGTAGAAGGTGAGAATTTTATCATAGTCATTCCTAAGAGAGCTGTCTTTTTCTTTGATAAATAAGGCTTCTATTTTGCTCTGACTTGTTTTGTAAAGATGTCTGTCATCTCATATTTAAGGGTTTGTTGTTTGTTTTCCTTCAAGTTTACAAATAAGAGCCTTGGGCCTAGAATACTCATGAAGCTTGTCTTCCTTCTCTGAACTCGCTGATTCTTTTTAGTGGGTCTCGTTACCATCAATCTCAGACAGACAGGAGCCATGCAGCAGGAAAGATAGTGCCTGGGAGAGCCCCAAAGGACCGGCCTTGTTATCTATACCTCTAGATTCATGGGTCATGTTTCAGCAGGAAGACAAGCAGAGAAAGAAGTCATCTGAGTGCCCAGATTCAGCCAAATCTGAACCTAGACACTGCCTTGAGCTCCCAGGTTTGTAAGTCAGTAAATGTCCTTTTTGCTTAGGCTACTTTGAGTTAAGATTTTGTCATTCACAAATGAATAATGAATATAGTACTTGGAATTGGGAGTGCAATAGTTGACTGGCTAGAAGTATCATCTTCATTCCTCTGACCAGTGGTGAGAGGAGTTATTCCCACATAAACCACTGAATATTTTATTATCAGAAAAGAGAGAAAGGATGCCAGGGGACAACAACAAAAACCAAAGGTATCTATTTTGTCCATATTATACACCACATATGTTTCTTCTCCTCGTCTCCTGCGTTTCTGTAAATGGCATAATCACCCACCCATTTACTCAAGCTATAAATTTAGGCATCATCCTTAACACATCCCTTTTCCTCACCTCCCTAATTCATTCACCTCGCTGTCCTGTCAATTCTATTTTGTATCTTTCCATTCCAGCGCTACCACCACAGAACGACAGCAGTAGCCTCCCAACTGGTCTCCCCAGTATACACCCTTGTTCTTCTCCAGCTCCTCTTTCACCCAGGAGCCAAAGTGACTTTTCAAAAAATGCAGACATGCATGAGCTTCTTTCTGGATTACATCCTAAAATGGCTTCCCATTTCATTTTCTAACAACACCTGCAAAGCTCTCTGTGAGCATGGACAGGTCTTCTGCATAAAACTACATTCTAGTTCTACAGGGATGAGTGAGTCATTCAGTGTGCTCCCATTTGCTTTCATTGGACTCTGATGTATTTAGCTGAAGTTCCTGGTATACATCTTGGTTGCTGCATGGCGTCTTTCTCCCCTCTTCCAAATGAAATTGCTGTTAAAATAAGGTAAACTCAAAGGCTATTCCTGCCACCTCCCCAGGGTGCTCCAAGGGCTCTCACTTACGCAGAGAACAGGGATGGAATCACTTGCTTCCACTTGTCAAAAGCCCTAAAGTCTCTAGTGTTTCACACTAACTCAGAGCATTGTAAACCTCAGTGTGACTGCAGACTATGTACCCATTTGAAAACTTTCGTCAGCTTCTCTCTGTTTTTAAGATGGCAGAGAGAACCAGACATGAGATAAGTAAAAAATGTTTGTTGTTACACTTGGTTCTGTCAGTCAGACCCTCTGAATGTGATTCTAGAAGAGACAGGGTTTCTACTCCCAGATGAATCACGTTTGTTACAACATGCAGTTCCATTCTACTTGGTAGGTCTGCCAGTATTTGTGACGTTAGGCTCTTCTTTTCCCCAAGGTTAGCATGCTTTTTTAAATCAACATTCTTGAGGCATAATTCACATTCAAACAAATGTACAAATTTGAACGTGCAGGACGACAAGTTTTGACAAATGTTTACACTCATGTAACCACTACAGTAAAGTATGGGACATTTCCATTTTGCTCAAATGTTCCCTGAGGTCCTCTGTAGTCATCCCATCCATCATCTGCTGAAGGTAATCACTAATCTGCTGTAGGTTACTAGAAATTAGTTTTGCCTGTTCCAGAAGTTCTCATAAATAGAATCATGCAGTATCTGTTCTTTTGTGTCTGACCTCCTCTCAACATCATGGTTTTTGTTTTAGATTTATCTATGTTGTATATATTAGTAATTCATTTTGTCTTCTGCATAGCATTCTTTGAGTATAGTACAATGTGTTTCTCTGTTCTCTTGTTGAGGTACATTTGGATTGTTTCCAGTTTGAGCTTTTATGAATACAGCTTCTGTAAACATTTGTGAACTGGTGTCTTCTATAGATACGTGTTTTTTTTTCTCTTGGGTAAACACCTCCTCTAGGTTAGCATAATTTTTAAATTCTCAGTGATTGAAATTTAAAAAACAAAATATTTTCTTTTTTTTATAATTGGGGTATAGTTGTTTTACAATGTTGTGTTAGTTTCTACTGTACATACAGCGAAGTCAATATTTTCACTTAGATATTTTAAATGAAGATATTGTTAGCATGATGCTCCCTTTTAAAACTCCATCAATTTAGAGCAAAATTTAAAGAAATATTAGTACCTTGGCACAATTAGGTTCATCAGGGCATAATTAGATAAATCACATATTTATTAACAGTGGCAAGCAGTGTTAATCTTATCAGCTAATATCCAAAACCTACCAAGTGAAATACATGGCATCAACAACAAGTGTGGGATACACATAAGTGAAGTTGTCTCCACCATGAGAGTCGACAGTCTAGATGGGAACAATGTATGAATGTGGCTCAGTCAGAGACTTCAACATAAAGATGAAATTCTGAGTCGCATGGTATATACTAGCAGTGGATCGGAGGCCAGAGAAGTTGAATGATGTTCAGTGATTGCCTGGGAAGCAGGTGTAGATTCCAAAATGAAATCATTGCAGAGGGGGAGGTACTCTAGCCTCTCTCCCCAAAGCAAAGAGGATTTACTGATCCATTTGGTCAGAATTAAGCTCAACTGTATGGCCATTTGGACTTGTGGTTACTAAGTGACAAAAAAGCAAAAGCCAACGTGTATCTCACTCCCTCTTTATTTATGCAGTCGAAAGGGTAAGTAGACATGGGGGTCCTGTGAGATGGGGTCATCTCTCATCATGTGTGCCCTGCGGGGATAATTGAGCATTCTTGGATTTGGATTTGCGAGATGATATAACAGGACGTGCTTTTTTCTCAAGGCTAAGCTGGTATTTATCACAGACACTCAGTGTGACTTAGATAATAACTGATTTGGGTTTCTGTTTGCCTCCCTCTTTTGCTTTTGTCTACCTCTGGCTCCTTATTTTGAGGAAAAATGTTTGTGGAATAGAATCCGAGTCCTTTGCCATGATACCATTTATATGTCACCCAAAGATTCACTGCTTAAATCCTGGAATAAGGTAAATGTTTTTAATGAGAAGTTGGAACAAACTGTAGATGCTTTAAACTGTGGGAAGCTTAGTTCCATGTTTACTGTTACGACTGAGACAGAGTTGCAGAAATAACAAATAAGGGAAAAATAAGCAAAGCTTAAAAAATCTTAGGGAATATCTTAATTGCTAGACATTGGTAGCACATTTCAGAGTCCCTGCCTTCCATTTCTGTAACTGGTTTTATTATTTCTTCAAGAGAAGATGGGAAACAGGTAGAAACTGAGGAGGCAGGCTGTTTAGGGAATCCCATCTAACATTTTCTTTCCTTTGGATTTCCTTCTAATTGAGAAGGTCATGTTCTACCTTTCCCGGTGAAGAAATGGTTCAAACAGAACAGCAGGGATATCATTGCCTCTAGTTAGCAGTTTAAATCTAAGAGAAAAAATGGCAAATGTCTTTCACTTCCTACTTCAACTTCAATTCATTGTTAATGGCTGTCCAGAGGACTCAGATGAGAAGGTTAAATGTGGGCTCATGGGGAGAAACATTGAAATTGATTCGTAATGCCTGCCACTACGCTACGTGTGACAAAGAATTGAGATTGATTCGTGATGTCTGCCACTGGTGAAAGAGTGATGCAGTTTGACTGTTTTTGTCACCCTTATCTGAGCCCTCCAACCTGGATGACAGCTTTTCTCTGGAGTCCAAGAAACCATCTCCCATTGGAGAACATCCTTTCAAGTAACATTAAAAGGGTAATGACCATTTCTTTTCTGAGAGTGTCGGAAGGTTTAAATGCTGATAGAATTTGAGGGGAGCCTTTGAGGAAAGCACATCATAATGCTAGGCAGGTGTAACATTAGTTTCACGTCTTGTGCTCCCTTTCTCTGCTGGAGATACATTTATTTCTCTCTCATGTGCCACAAGAGCAACAACAATATTTGGCTTAAACAGAACCTTTTTATTCAAAGACCTCACACTCTAATGGGTAAAAACTTGGAAAATGCCTGCGGGAAATTAGAAGCACAAGTAGCTTACTCACTTTCAGCCTGTTACAATCATCCTGAACCTTATAAACTGAAGAATGTTTTCCTCCCAAAGGTCTTCATCTACGTTGCTTCAGCTTTTAGAAAAAAATCCAAGAAAGTCAACACAGAACCTGGGAAGATTCCAGAAAAGTTTCATCCGAGATAGAAAATTCAGTTACCTTCTTTTATTATTTTGTTTCCTTACAAAGCCCATGGATCATACCACACTGTTCTTTGTGCAAAACAGTTGAGAATTACCAGTAATTGGAACTATTTACATTCAATGCCATCATGACAGAAGCAGCTTTATTATATTACAGGGGAATGATTAATATATGACACAGATTAAAGATTGCATCTCAGTGGGTAGGCCTCTTGTCTGATCTGTCATTTCGCTGATTACAAAGGCATACAAATTATATAAACAGAAAAATGATTTCCTTGTATGCTAATTTTAGCTCAGCCCACCTGCACGTTAACTCATTTTCAGTGAGCTGGTGGAAGGGGGATTATAATAGGTTCACTAAGGTAGATTTCTACCCCCTCTGACATCACATGCAGTTGCATTACATCCTTATTTCAACCTTAGTTTCAGTCCCATACTTGGGATTTTTTTTAACCTGCTCTTTTTAATTTCTGAAAGGATGAAATTCAAGCAACTAACTTACATGAAATATAGAGATTTAGGGGGTGTCGTGCCATGGTTTGGTAAGGTAGAAAGTTTATCTTCTCTGACAACCTGAGCAAATGAAAGCAATATGCTTGGCCACTTGACTGTTGTAATATTTTTGTTTCCTAGGCTTGTGTCTGTTCATAAAGAATCTTGAATACCTAATATTGTTAATTGCACAAAATATCAATACCCTCTTTTGCCTTTATCATAGGCCAAATCTAGATGCAATAAGGATAAACAACTTTAGATTTATTTCCATGGGAGCAAGACTGGAAAATAAATATCATGTCTAATGTCAACTTTAAGCAATTGGTAGTGGTTTCTATGTGACCAAGTCAAGATTCAGTGGAAGGAAGATTGGGATCAGTTAGTGATGTCTTCTATGGGCAAGTGGAAAGCATTGGTGACTTGTGGTAGGGATTACCATCCTGGCATTAGCATTTGTAGTCTTCTGTTACACCATAAGCCTCTGAGGGCAAAAACTGTCTGTAATTCCTTTTCATAGACTCATTTCCAAGCACACAGTAGCTGCTCCACCAGATAGCTAAAGACATTGTTTCTGGAGTTAGATTATAGCTCTCTCTGTCACCTACTAGCTGAGTGAGCTGGGCAAGATTTTAACCTACCTGTAGTTCGGTTTCCTCTGCTACACAAAAGCTATAAAATGAGTTTTTAATTCATAGGATTATAATGAGGGTTAAATGACATAATGAAATAATAATGCATATACTAAGCTTAGCATAATGCCTGGGACATAGTAAATGCCCAAGTAATGCGTGCTTGAATTAATATAGGAGGGAAAAATGTTGATGTATCTTTAGTTCAGTGTTCATTTTTTATTTAGAGCAAGGAAACTGAGGGAAAGATCAAAAACAGTCTTGCTGTTTATAATTTGAAAGGTGTTTATAATTCAAAACTCCTCAACCATTAAGATTTGGGTCAGAGCCTTATTATTCCAGGTTTTAGTAAATGTGAGGGAATTTCACAGTTTAGAGTGAGAATAATAAAGGGAGAGGACAAAGGAGCTGGAAATAAAAATTGGCTTCTCTGAGAAAAATGTTTTCCATGATCATGCCTGTCTTTTATCCTCCCAGGCATATTCCCAGATGTGATATCAATGTGATACAGTTATTTTATTTTTCTTTCTTTGACAGCCGTGAGGCACAGCAAGCACGCCAGGAAAGGCTTAACTACAGTTTCAGGACCCATCAATACTACCCAGCCCCTCATAGCTTCCTGATTCCCTTTCACCAGTAGAAGAAGATTGCCTCGTGCCACTCCCTGAGCTTGCATTTTACAAGCGTCATCTTGATCCTCTCTGCAGACCCGTGCAGTGAGCATTTTTATCCTCCTTTTACAAACAGGGAAACTGAGGCCCAAGATGAGAAGCCATTTCTCCCATTCAGGGATCTATTATTGCCAAGTTCCAAATGGCTGCTGATTCCTGCTATAGACATCCCAAACCAGCTGGTACTCAGAGCTCTTGAGCAATCCCAGTGGGATGCCAGAGTGGTCTCAGATCACCTGGCCATGCTGGCCTCAGCTTCAAAGACAGACAACTCTTAACTTGTTAAAGTTTCCTGTGCATTTTTTTTTTTTTCATCTAGAGGTAGGGATTCAGTGTGTCAAGTGACATTTTAAATCAAGTTTTGGACATTTTAGTACAGAAAAGTTTTCAGAAGCTTGGTTCTGTGGTTCAGTGTTGGTCTTCGGTCAGTGCTTTGCAAACTGTAATGTGGACGAGGGTCACCTGGGCATCTTACTAACGCACATCGATTCAAGGGAGGCGGGGCTTAGGATTTCTGCAGTTCAGGAAGCTTCTAGGCGACGCTGGTCCTGGTGAACAAGGACTGCACTGTGAGTGTCAAGGCCTTAAGTGAGGCTTCCTCAGAGTGCTTCCCACTGATAACTTGTGTTGGAATATGCAGACGTGAAGAGAGTCTGTCACTGGGTTTGAGGAGAGACCTGGGGATCAGCCTATTTAACAAACACTCAGGTGATTTGACTGAAGCTTGGATGTTAACAAAGCAGCCTTTGCCTAGCTTGCCCCATCATTAGAATCACTTGGTGCTTAAAATCCTCAAACTGTGAGGCTCCTCCTTCTAGAGGTTCAGATAATAAAGATCTTGATCCTCACAACATCCCAATCTGTGGCTCAGGGAGGGAAAGCGTCTTGTCCAGAATCAGACGCCTTAGAGAGGAGTCTTGAGCGTATGTGGAGACTCATGGAGGAGAGACAGAGGAGAAGAAACAGACAGTGAATGAGAGGATGGACAAGGAATCGGGGAGGCATCGCCCAAAGGCACCTGTGGGCTGCCCGGGACCCCTCGGTCCGCTGGGCCTGCTGTGGGCAGCTTGATCCCCCGACAGGACTGCAGTGGCCTCTCCATGGTGTGTCCTGGATTCAGGAAGACAAGAAGCCGCTCTCATGTGCAGACAGGTGAGGTGTAAGCTCCAGAGGGACAGTCGTATGTCCCTCAATCTCTCCCATCTTGCCTACAGTATATGGATGCATACGTTGCCCGAGATTTATATTGCATTATGAGAATTGCCGTGTGGTTTCTAGATCAGGTGTATTGTAAAAAGGCAGCAGTGGTCAAGAGTGTTCCGACCTTTGCCTGTGCTGATGGAGTTTTTGCAGCAATGTCAGCGGTATCTGATGGGCACTGAGTGAAAATAGCAAATGGTTTAGCAGACTAATATCTCATCCACTATTAAAATATGCAGCTTGTCAGTCAACATAGCTTTTGAGATTGGCTTATTATGGATTTTTCTCTCCATAGCATTCTTGCTTGAGTCTGAATATTTGCAAATACCCAAAACAAAATGGAATTCCTATTTGTTTACATACTCTTTTTGAATTCTTTTTTGGTTTTATTTCCTAAGGCAGTTTAGAACTACTGTGCTTTCAGGTGTTTTGGGGGTGTTGGAAGGTGGAAGTTTGATTACTCTGGTGGCTATTTTTATTGTTTGTAAGTTCTTAAAACTGACATTAAATGAAGAATGTTTAATCAACTAACAAAAAAAAGACCGTGGTGCTGGTGCCTTTTGCGTATTATGTATAATAAGAATTGTTTCAGATTTGTTTTCTAATTGTAGTCTGGGTGAATACGCGCTAGATTCTGGGTCACTGTGCTTTAATATGCCTGGGGATTTGGTGAGGAGGGGCCAGTCATCCCCACTTTGTTATTAATACCCTCAATAAACCGTGGTTTGTCATGCTTAGGGACTGGCTCTAGTAAGATGATGGTTATGGAGTTTAAGAAACTGGAATAGAACAAAGAAGAGGATTCTAGCACAGATACCCTTCCAGAGGGAGAAGGGATGCTTGAGGTCAAGGTCATGCGTCTTGGCTAGTCTTATCCCCACAGAATCCAAATGTCATTGAAGGCTCTGCATGTTGTCTTCTGGAATCCACAGACCACAGCATCTGGAAGAAGGCCAGTTGTCAGTTAATATCCATGCCCTTCATTCCATTTATTCTCACTCTTCGCATTTACCCCCCAGCCTCATCTCTTCCTACACCCCCGCGGGCTCACCTTGCTATGGTACTCCTACTACATTTGTCTAGTGAACTTTCTTACCCCAAAGGATGATTCAGATGTTTGCACAAATCAATCCCTCTGATTCCTATTCCCTCCATTCTCTTCTGCCTTCGACTCCATCCATGAGGTTCTGGAACTCAACTCTTTGTATTCTTAAACTTGACATCTTCTGGTGTATTCTTAGTTTTATGAAATCGAATGTTAATCAAAATCTTTTTCTTGGACAACACAGAGACCTTAGGATGTTTAAATCCTAATCACTTCTGCTTGGCTTAGAAACTTCTATTGTTCAGTATTTGCATTTTACCATATCTTTTTAACTCCAAACCACTATTATTAATTTACACAGTCAAAGCTTGTTTGGATTCACCCACGTATTCATCAGCTCACCGTTCATTATTTGAATTTCAGACCTTTGTGGTATAATATTTGTTCTTCCAAAAGAATGCATTTTAGAGACTCCTTTAAGGACGGTGTGTTGTGGAAAACTTTATGTTTTGGTTTATCTGAAAATAGCACTTTATGCTTTTCTTGAGAAATATTTTTGCTGGAGACACAATTGTGATTGAAAGCTATTTTCTCTCATACTGTTGAACAAGTTATTCTAGTGTATTCTGGCTTCCATTATGCCTGTAAAAAAAAAAAGTCTTCTGTCAGTCTAATTATTACACCTTTTTAGGTGACTTTTTTTTTTCTTTCTAGCTGCATTTCGTATCTTTTTTTCTTTAGTATTCTGTAGTCTTACTACAAAATGTCTAGCTGTGGATTTGTCATTAATTTTTCAGAACTCCTTGTCCTTCCTGAATATACAAAGCCATTTTTTCCCCGTTAATTGTGAAAAATTCTCAGCCATTACCAGTCTACCATGGTGAATGGTCCCTGTGCAGTTGGAAAATAAATGTGAGTTCTTCCAAATGTGTGATATTCTGTACAGGTCAATTAGGTTAAGTTGGTTATAGTGTTGTTCAATTCTTTTTTTTTTAAGTTTTATTTTATTTTAATTTTTGATTTTATGTAAGAGTATAGTTGATTCACAATGTTGTGTTAGTTTTAGGTGTACAGCAAGGTGATTTAGTTATACATATTCATATATCTATTCTTTTTCAGCTTACTTTCCCATATATCTTATTACAGAGTATGGAGTACATACAGAGAAAGATGAATATCATATGATATCACTTATATGTGGAATATAAAAAAAAAAATGCAGGTGAACTTGTTCAATTCTATATTACCACTGCTTTTTCTGTGTGCTTTGTCTATCAGTCATTGAGAGAGAAGTGTTAACCTCCAACTGTAATTGTAAATGTATCTTTTTCTCCTTTTAGTTCTGTCAGTTTTTGAAATACTTTGAAATTCTGTGATGTGCATACACATTTATTTTTTTATGTCCTTTTTATATACTGATCCTTTTTATCATTATGAAATACCCTTGTATCCAAAAATATACCTTAATACAAAGTCTCATATATCTACCTCTCAAGTAGATAATCCAGTTTTCTCATCATTAGTGTTTGCATACTTTATCTTTTTCCATCTATTTACTTTTAACCTCTTTGTGTCTTTATATTTAAAGTGCATTTCTGGTAGACAGCATTTCTGGTAGTTGGGACTTGGTACTGATTGGGGGACAACTTATCTACCACCCAGAGTTGGCCCAAAAGGTGTAACTGGCCTGATATAATCTCCTTATCTTGGAGATTAGGTACTTGAGACTTGGAGAGAAAAAGCGACTTGGTCAAGATCGCATACCTTGAGTCGCAGATATGAGCATAGAATTTAGGTACCCAGTGCTTAAGGCAACAGTTATCTCATTGCTACACAGACCTTGTCTCATCATTTGTACTGAAATTGAGGTGTTCCTCAGATATCCTGCTTTTGGCTTGATTTCCAAGGAAGTGTTTCAAGTAAAGGTCAGTAGGATGAGAGCCATTGTTCCAGATTAGTTGAAAGCCTTTGGCTTTGCCTGTTTCTATGACTTGCTCACAATATCCAGTCCTTAGCGCCAAGAAACCCCTCTTACAGCTTCAGAGATTTTAGACAGCTCCAAAACCTTTGAGTGTGAAACTGGGCAGTTCCAAAGCCAAACGTTCTTCTAAAGAAAGGGAGAAGAGTCTACCCATGTGCACACTTGGTCTTTGACCCCTTTTGTCTGCTCTTTGAGAACGTAGATCCTTTGGCATTTCAGCCTCTTCATACTGATAGGGCTGCAGTAATTGCCCTGGTAGCCTCCATTTTTTCATGGCATCCATTTAAAAGAGCAAAACATTAAAAAAATTCTTCCAAAGACAAATACCATATGATATCGCTTATATGTGGAATCTAAAAAAAATGGTGCAAATGAACCTATTTATGAAACAGAAATAGAGTCACAGATGTAGAAAACATACTTATGGTTACCAAGGGGGAAAAGGGGGAGGAATAAATTGGGAGATTGGGATTGACATATACACACTACTATATATAAAATAGATAACTAAAAAGAACCTTCTGTTTAGCACAGGGAACTCTACTCAGTACTCTGTAATGACCTATATAGGAATAGAATCTAAAAAAGAATGGATATATGTATTATGTATAACTGATTCACTTTGCTGTACAGCTAACACTGTAAATCAACTATACTGCAATAAAAATTAAGAAAAAAATTGTGATGGGAAGTAAAAAATTTTTTTTCCCTTTCTGAAGTTGGAATTAAAGAAGTATTCACAATCAAGGAAGCTCACTTAATATTTTACTAAAATCTGCATTATCATAACTGAGGTACGAATGAATATTATCACTTATGCAAACACCTAGGTTCCAGTTGATGTACCATAACGTCTTGGGAAGAGTTCAGTCACACAAAGAAAGGCACCTGATTTCTACTTTTGTCCCTTAACTACTAAATGGCCATTTGAGCTCAGGCAAGTAATTTAACCTTTCTGGGTCTCAGTGTCCACATCTGTTAAATAAGATGTTTGGAATTTTCAGCCACTGAGATTTCTTTCTTCATCTGTATTTCAGTGCTATTTAAATAAGACCAGCATTTCTTTTTTTTTTTTGTATAATAATTTCTGTGCAACATATAGAAATAACTAAATTTTGCCCCAAGCTGAAGTTACGATTCGCAGAATCTCCTCTATGATTTTTTTCCTTTCTGTGTAACAAGTTTTCTCTCCTAAATTCAGTGCATTGCTTTCATGATTTTATACGGTTGCTCAACTACCTTTACTTCGGGAATTTTTGTTTTCTGTGTTGTCATGTACATATTAGTCTGCCTGATGTTCAGAAAAAAATACTTACCAGTAGCTTTCTTTGTCCCATTATTGACCTTTCCTAATCAAGTTGACAAGTCAGCCAATTGTCCGTGCACTGCGTAGCGGGTCGGTGCCACAGATAAAGTCTACTGAAGGAACATTGCCCACATGAAATGGGATCTGCTAAGGGAAAAAAAAAAAACAGTATTTCATGTACTTTGAAACAACGGCTTCACTTATTATTTTGAAGGGCAATCATGGTGGTAAGTGTGGACTTTGAAGTAAACTTTGGTTTGAAACTTGACTATGCTACATATTTGTTTTAGATCCAAGCAATAGAGACTTGGTTAACCTTGCTGAGCCATTGCTTCTTTATATGCAAATGGAAATAACAAAATCTAATTTTGCATGGTTGCTATAAGGTTGCAGACTTAATGTATAGTAATGCATATCCTATGTCTAGCGTGTAGCCAGTGCTCAATTCCGTTCTTTCCTTTTACCCTTATGAAAATCACCATGACTCTGGTCATCAATGATGATTACCAACAAAGCCTTCTTTTTCTTTTTACATATAACTTAGTGCTCAGGTGATCTAGTTCCTTCTCCTGAAACACTATCATAGCATTCACAAGTATAAGAAAAATAAATCTGCTTGGAATACACCAAGTAAAGAGAATTTGGAGGATACATTGGGAATGGATGGATGTCAGTTGTAATAAAAGTAACTCACCATCACAGAGACTAGAAATGATCACATGACCCATTTCTCCCTGTCTTCTTCTTGACCACCTGCTCTATCATCTCTACCTCTCTTTGAAACTGCCCTGTCCTCCTCTTTGCAGATCTGAGTTAGACACAATTAACCTACCTCCTTCCTGACACAGAGTCTATTCTCGACTTCCATGACACAACAGTTTTCTAGTTTTCTCTCACCTTAGTGAAATCACTTTCTTAGTATTTTTTGTTGCATTCTTTTCCTCTGCCAGACTTTTTTTTGCGGAAGTATAGCTGATTTACAATGGTGTGTTAGTTTCAGGTATAGAGCAAAGTGATTCAGTTATACATACATATATATCTGGTTTTTTTCAGGTTCTTTTCCCTTATATGTTATTACAAAATATTGAGTATAGTTCCCTGTGCTTTACAAGTAGGTCCTTGTTGGTTATACACTTTATATATAGGAGTGTGTATATGTTAATCCCAAACTCCTAATTTACCCCTCCCCCTATTTCCCCTTTGGTAACCATAAGTTTGTTTTCTATGTCTATGGGTTTATTTCTGTTTTGTATATAAGTTCATTTGTGTCATATTTTTTTAGATTCCACATATAAGTGATATCATATGATATTTGTCCTTCTCTGGCTTTCTTCACTTAGTATAATAATCTGTAGGTCCATCCATGTTGCTGTAAAAGGCATTATTTCATTTTTTATGGTGGAGTAATATTCCATTGTGTATATATCACATCTTCTTTATCCATTCATCTCTTGATTGGACACTTCGGTTGCTTCCATGTCTTAGCTATTGTGAATAGTGCTGCTATGAACATTGAGGTGCATGCATCTTTTCGAATTATGGTTTTCTCTGGATATATGCTCAGTAGTGGGATTGCTGGATCATACGGTAGTTTTTTTTAAGGAACCTCCATACTGTTCTCCATAGTTCTGCTAGACTTTTGAATATTGATACCTACCAACTGCCTTTGGTCTTGCCCCTTTTATTCTCTGAACACATAGCTTCCCTAGGAGGTTTGATCTAGTGCTTCACCCTTTGCCTTTCAAATTGTTTTGTACACTTTCTAGTTCTTGAGCTCTAGACCAGTGTATCCAACCTCCCACTTGATGTGTGCACTTGGAAGTCTAACAAGTCACTCAAATCTAACATGGACAAAATAGAAATCTTGGTCCCCCAAACCTGTTTCTCCATTGAGGTATTTCAGAGATTTTAGTTTCTCAAAGCAAATATCTAAGAATCATCCTTACCATCCTTCCTTACTCCTTCCTTCCCTTCACCATCCACATGTAACTCATTAGCAACTCCTGTCTCAATGCAAAAATGTAACCTGAAGCCTTTTCCTCCTTCGTATCTAGGCTCTAGTCACTTGTCTGGACAAAATTATTATTATCTGTAACCTAGACTTTTATATGGCCTGCTAATTTTTCTCCATTCTTCTATTCTTGTCCCCTTAGCGATCCATTCTCCATACCTCCTTTATCAGAGTGATAGTTTAAGAATGAAAACCTTATCCTATCACTCCTGTGCTTAGAACTCTTCAGTTACCTCCTATTGCATTGAGAATAATAACTAAGTTTCTTATTCTAGCACACAAGGCCCTACCTGATAAGATTTCTGCTGATTGCTATAACCTGAAATAAATGGTTTTTCTGCTTTCGTCACTATAAGACTCTGGTCACACTCTGGGCTTTCCTTTCAGTCTCTCTTTTTTCTTTTTCAGTAAGCCATGCTCTCTGAGGCATCAGAACATTCGTACTTGATAGTGTCTCTGCCTTGAATGCCATCTCCAGGGTCTGTTCAGAGTTGTTCTCTTATATCACGTGAGACTATTCTTGAAAACTCTGAACACTGAAAGAATCAATCAAAAACTGATAAAAAAAATCCTTATCCAAAGGAGTGGTGTGAGGGTAAAAGGGCATGAATTAAACTACCCTGAGTTTATTTTTAATATTTTTACTTTGAAACATGTAGATTTCAAAACAAAATTTTGTCAGTGACAAATGTAATTCCTAAAATTAAAACCAAGCAGAAGCCACTCACAGTAAACAGTTGGAAAATGAAGGGAAAAAAGCAATTACAAGAACTACTTCTGGACATGATGGAATAAGGAAGAACAGGTTCACCCTGCCACTTTAAATAACAAGAAAACAGACAAAATATATGAAATAAGGTTGTTAGTCTTTGGGCAACAAACAGTACAGGACTGTGGTCCCTGAAGAGAAGAAGTTGAGGTGAAGCCAACTGCCTGCAGGAAGTTTCCAAGCAATAGCACAGGAGATAGAATTCAGGGAGGCCCAGGAAGCAGGAATTCGTGAGGGCATTCCCTTTAGTCTTTGCCTCAGTACTAGTCTTTGAGTGACGAGAGGAAAGTACCCAAGGCCAGGGAGAGAACCACTGGGAAGCAGTAGGCTAAATGACCCTCAGAACTCCTCCCAAGCTAAGAATATTTTCTATTCTAATAACCAGTTTGGAAAGCTGTCTAATAACATGGGGCCTTGGTTTGAGTCCTGAGAAGGTTATAGCCTTAATCAATGGGATAAAGTAGCCCTGTACCAGGGCTGTCTTGGACCTGCCCTAATAAAACTTAAAGGCAAGCCTTAATAAGTTAAACTGTTTCAAAGTAACCTAACTGAGTGCTTGAAAACAATTCAATACTATTTAAAGGAATAAAGCTAAGTCCAGTAACTAATGACATAAAATATCTGATGTTGAGCATTCAATCAAAAATTACCAGGCGTCCAAAGAAACAGGAAAATATAACCCATAACCATGAGAAAAACCACTTAGCACAAACAGAAGCAGACATAACAGAAGTAATAAAATTAGTGGACAAGGATGTTAAAATTAGTGGAAAATAAAAAATATGTTCCGTATGTTCAAGAAAATAGGAAAAAAAACCCATGAAAATTATGAGGTGAGGAATGGAAGATATAAATAATTTATAAAGTTAAGCACATACGTAACACATGACCCATCAGTCCTACCCATACCCAAGAGAAATAAAAACTTACGTTTGCATGAGAATCTGTACTCAGATATTTATAGTAGCTTCATTTCAATATCCAAAAGCTGGGAACAGTGCAAATATCCATCTACTGTTAAATGAAAAAATAAAGTCTGGCACACTATACAATGGCATACTATTCAAAAATAATACAGAGTGGAATACTGATACATGTGACAGCATAGATGAACCTGAAATTTATTATTGCAAATTAAGAAGCCATTTCAAAAGGCTGCATATTCTATGATTTGGTTTATATGTCATTTGGGAAAAGCAAGAGCTATAGGGATGTAAAAAAAAAACAACATGGAGTTACCAGGAGCTGGGGGTGGGGGAGGCTTGATCACAAAGAAGCACAGAGCAATTTATTGTGGTGATGGAACTGTTTGTATGTTGATTTTGTTGATGTTTCTATGAATATGCATTTGTCAAATCACAGTGAGATACCGAAAGGTGATCACTAGACATGATTTTAAAAAATACTGAAAACATCAAGTTTTGGAGAAAATGGGGAGCAACTGGAACTCTCACTCATTCCTGTTGGGAGTGCATAGCTGTATAGACACTTTGGAAAAAAGGGAGTTTCTTATAAAGCTGCACAAAAATTTGCCACGCAACCCAGCAACCCCAAATATATTCACCCAATTAAAATAAGATCATATTCACACAAAAACTTACATGGAAGGATTTATAATAGCTTTATTCTATACAGCAAAATAAACAAACACACACACACCCTGAAAAAGCAAACAAACAAAAACCCTAGAAAACCCCAGATGACCACTAACTGGTGAATAGATAAATTGCAATATAGACACACACACACACACACACACATACACATAATGGGATACCATTCATTAATAAAGATAGACAATATTGTATAATTTTATTTACATAAATTTCCAAGGAAACAAACCCCCAAAAAACACCAAAAACAAATCTGTGGAACCTGACAGCAAATCAGAGGACAGGAATGAAGGGAGGAGTGTACCTGTTAATGGAGTATGGATAACCTTGGGGTAATAGAATTGTTCTGTAATTTAATTGTGTTGGTTTCTGGAGAGTTTGTTAAAATCCTGTCAAATGGATAAACTTCAAATGGGTTCATTTTATTGTTTTTGAATTGTCTCATTAATGTTGATTAGAAAATGGAAGCAATGACAGCTAACTGTATAAAAGCCACACTGATAAAATGATTTCTTTTAGATGACTTTTGAATAAATTAATTTGATTACACATCATTAAGGGGATATTTTTTAGTGTCTCTAAACTTGAGAACAGACTAGAACATATGAGCAAATGAGTCTAAATTAGTATAAAATGGATAACATATCCACGAAGATAGAATTATTTCAAGTGATTTTTGATAAGAGTAGTGACTGTATCTTTCACAAAAGGTATTCTACTTTTATTTATTTTTGACTTAGTTATTATTTTTAATTGAGTTATAATTGACTTATAACTGTACTAGTTTCAGTTGTATAGCACAGTGATTGGCTATTTGTATATGTTGTGAAATGATCACAATATAGCAATAACTATAGCAATATATCACAAACTAGCAATAAGACTAGTTAACATTCATCACCACAGTTACAGTTTTTTTCTTGTGATGAGGGCTTCTAAGATTTACTCTGTTAGTGACTTTCAAATGTGAAATACAGTATTATTAATTCTGGTCACCATGCTATACATTATATCCCCATGACTTAACTTATTTTATAACTGGAATTTTGTACCTTTTGGCCCCCTTAACCCATTTTCACCTACACCCCACACCCTGCCTCTGGCAACCACCAGTCTGTTCTCTGTATCTGTGAACTTGCTTTTGTTTGTTTTTTATTTCGTTTTGTTTTTCTGATTCCAAGTACAAGTGAGATCATGGTGTTTGTCTGACTTATTTCACTTAGCATAGTGCCCTCCATGTCCATCCATGTTTTCTCAAATGGTAAGGTTTCCTTCTTATGGCTGAATAATATTCCATTGTTTATTTTATATATATATAATCTCACATCTTCTCTATCCATTTATCCATCAATGGACATAGGTTGCTTCCATGTCTTGGCTATTGTAAATAAAGATGCACTGAACATGGGGGTGCATATATCTTTTTGATTTAGCGTTTTGTGAGATATATGCTAAAGACGAAAAAGTGCACAACAATTTTAAACAGCATAGAATAGTCTTATTTTTAGGAATAATGTTGGTTTGGCCATCTTGAAACTATAATATTTAAATTACAGGTTAAAGTAAATAAACGATAATTCTATTATAATTAGAAACCATGATTTCCAATGCAAGAGAAAAGAAGTACAATTACAAAATTTTTAAAATGTTAAGTAAATCTTTTAGGGCTTAATTTGACTTGGAAGTCTCAGTATGAACTCATAACTTTTTAAAGATAATTTTGCTGTCTCTACATTGAAAAAGTCTGGAGGCAATAACTTTCAGGACCAGTGAGCCCTCCTGGCATTTCTATTTTATTCTCTAATTACCATTTCTCATTAATGAATTCAGGGTTCTTTGGATAAATGACTGATTTCAGGTCTGGTGCAGTGAATGCCCTGGGTGTTCCTGGGATGTCCTAGATGTACTAGAAAGCAGAGAATATTTAAAGATTAACATGGTCTTTAAAAAGGACACAGAGCCAGTTTAAGGGGCTCCTACTGTCCACAGTTGTTATAGCTCAAATAACAGTAAGAATAATTTTAATTTTTTATAGCATTATTAATATATAAAATTACACAAGTCCATAATCATTCTCAAAAAAGAAATCCACAGTGAAGCCAAATAATGACAACAATTTTAAAAAATCTCTTTGAGTTTTAAACAAAGAGGTACTTACTCTGCCTTTCCTCTGCAAGCTACATGTCAGAGTGATTGAATGAAAGCTCTATTCTCTTTTTTTTTTTTTAACAAAAGGCTTCTCGGGTAATAAACATAAGAGAAATAAAAGAATTTTTAAAAATGACCTTTTGAATTACCTAGTGAAATAGTTGAGTCAGTCAAGGATCACCAATTAAACCATTTCATCAATGAGCGATTGATAAGGAATTAGATAGGCATGTTGTGCCCTGCTATCTCTGTGTCCTATACTACCTGCTGGTAGCAAGTCAGGATATGTCATTCTACAAAGGCAGGATCAAGCCATCACCACCTTAACCTGGAAGGTTTAAGGGGTGCATCAAGATGTTATGTTCTTTTTGACATTACGTATTGTAATAAGAAATGCACAGCATCACCAATCAAGTATGTTTTCTAAAAATGTCTACCTTGAATCTACTCAAGGCTTTACACCTAACCTCCAGTTTATATGAAATATAGGAGAAAGAACAGGTTAAATGCCAGCATAAAAAACCTTCAGGCAAATCCAGAACTAGCCCAGTATCTTTAATTAGTTAACATCATGTAGGAAGAAAAGAGGGAGAAGGGAGTGGCAGGATTCTTATAGATTAAAAAAGATATAAACTATTGTAAAGATTGGACCGTATTTGAATCTTGTTTTGAACAAACCAGTTTTGGGGGACAACTGGATTAATATGGTTTGGAAATTTGACATGAAGAAAATATCTGTTGTGTTCAGTATGTTCATGGTGTTGTGTTTCTGTAAGAAAATACCCTTATTTTTCCAAGATTACTGAAGTTCTGGAAGGATGAAATATGTCTGTAAATTACTTTAAAATATTTAATCAAAAACATATTAGAAGCATATATGGCAAGTGCTCTCTGTACTTTGCTGAATCCTTGAAAAGTTTCTTAATAAAAATTTGAAAAGCTCCATTTATAATTTTCCATGATCACCCTAGCCAATTACTTCATCCCACCACCTCATTTTCTCCATGGCACTGACCAAGGTTGTGCAGTATTTTATTTTCTGAGGATTCTGACTTCCTCCCACCAGAATGTTGGTTTGAGCAGGGTTGGGACTTCTTTATTATTACTAACCTGTGTAGTTCTGAGAATGGTGCTGACACGTAGTAGGGCAGATATTTTTTAAAGTCAATTTAAATAGAAGAACAAACTATGTATGGATAGTTAAGTTAGAGGAAGATTAGGAAATGTCAGTAAGGATAAGATATAAGAATTAAACTGTAGTAATTTGGCACTGAGATACCTCTGAAGACTTTTCAGCAGGGCAGTGATATGACCCAAATTATATGATTTCTCTGCACAGAGAGTTTGTGATCCTTGAAGATTCCTGTGCTTTGCAGAGGAAACTTGGCAGGCGGGCAGCGAGTCTTTACGAATTGTCACCAAGGCTTTGTGACTTACAGGTAATATTTTATGGGGCCACTTGGGATTGTGTAGTGAATCATGTACACATAACCTATGTCAATACTAAACTGAAAGGGACTTCTGAATTTCTGATGAAAAGTTGATACAAGAAACAGATTTCATCTCAACATAAAAAACCCAGGTAGAGTTTTTCTGAAATTGTTGGCAGGTAATAATAGTCCCTTGAGATGCTTTCTTAATTTTGTACAGTTCTAACATGACGCATTTTGTACCTCCCCAAAGGTACCCTCAGTTCTCTTTCAATGATTCTTGTGAGCATCTGTAACTAATTCTTGTATTTCTGAGTGAGTGCAAACTGTCTTCTTGCTTCCTCGTCTCTCCCCACCCCACCCCACCATATGCACCATTTTTCCTTGAGATGGTGGATATATTCAGTGTACCACAAGGGAAATGAAAGGTACTCTGTCCTAGAGAGAAAAGAACAACAACCTCCTTCGTCATGTGAAATTTTAAATTGGGATGAGATAAATAACCTACCTATTTCTGTGTAACAAATCACTCTAATATTTAGTGGCATGAATCAACCATTTAATTATGCTCACAACTGGTACAGGTCAAGAACTTGAACAGATTGCATTAGGGTTGGTGGATCTTTGTTCTACACTGTCTGAGACTCAACTAGGCGGGCTCAATGGCTTGTGTTCAGAACCATCTACAAGTTTTCTCATTCACATATCTGACACTGGTGGGACTATTAACCATGGTGCCTTCAGGTGGCTTGGGCTTCCTCCCAGCATGGCTGAAAATGGGTAGTTGGACTTCTCACTTCATAGCTCAAGTCTCCAATAGTTAGTGTTCCAGTGGCCAAGGTAGAAGCTGCAGACCTGGCACTGGAAGTCACATGGTGTCACTCCTGGTGTACTTTATTAAAGTGACGACAAGTCTGCCCAAATTCAGGGAGAGAGGACTTAGACTCCATCTCTCAATGGGAAGAGTGTTAAGAGAATTTGCAGTCATGTTTTAAAAGTGCCATGACTGGAAATATTATACAATCAGAACTGCTTCCCTGGAATGACTACTTAAAATAAGCCTGCTTATTCACAGTCTTAACGCAGACTTGCTGTGAAGCAGAGCAAATTTGAAGCCGGGCTGTCCTTAGCATGTCTTTATCCTTTTAGTTCTGCTTTATTGTGTTGGTTCCTCCTCACACAGTGAAGAATAGTATATAAATGTGTTGTTTTAAATGCCCCAGCTACCAAAATTTTCTAGTTGTGCTTTATAAATACGGATTCCACAAATTCTGTAAAATCAGTGAGTTAAAGAATTAGTGGGTCATTCATACAATGATCAATGGATAATGGTTCCTCCCAGCTCTAGTGTTCTGTGATTCTGGACTCACTTTCTTCGGGACACATGTCGAGTTGATTATATCAGACCACATAAGCTGGTACTTGTGTTGTACATGATCCAATCATGGTACTCCTGGGCTGTTGGCCCCAAGAAGCATGGGCAGCGAACAGGAACTTTTCAAATTGTACCGACAGTTCAGCCTAGTAAATCAATTATTGAAGAGTCACTACCAAATGCCGTTGACATGTGTGCAGTTTGACAAGGCTTCTGTAACATCCAGCCCTTTCGGGAAAGTAATTCTGTAAGGAAATTGCCTGCAGTAGAGGTTGTGGGACTCAGCTGGGTGACAGCCATGTCATGACAATCAATATGGGGACAAAAAAATCAAATATTAATGAAAGATAGATTTGTTCACGCACAGGATCGGTATTTTTTGTAAATGCTCTTTTACTTCCGCTGGCCATTTTCCAGCCGAAGGCTGAGTATAAGCTCACTGAAACTAAACTCAAGGTGACATTTCTCATTTCAGTGATTTCCTAAAGTGTCTTCCTCCTCCTTTTTCCCCACCTCTTGTCAAGAACTACCGGCAATATAATGAAATACTCTGTCAACTACAGAGTCTAGGGTCTGGAGAGGCAGGAGAGAGTTTTACTGAGATTTCTGAGTATAGACTACACCCTACTTTGAAAGCCAGCCTGAGGCTTTGGGGAGCATCTTGGCCTCAGAAAAAAACATTATCAAGGTAATTTAACCTTAAAAGAAGTCCACATTTGCATTTAGCAAATTAGCTGTTAATGAGCTATACATTGGACATTTTCAAGATAAGAATCATAAGGGTGATTATCATAATGCCTAATGCTTACTGAGTACTTATGCCAGATATTGTTGAAGAACACTTGATTTCTGAAGAACTGGTGCCCATTTTTTAATCAGTCATGTTTATGGGATCTAATAAACTTTTTGCTTTTTTTTTTTTTTTAAACATCTTTATTGAAGTATAATTGCCTTACAAAACTTTTTGCTTTTGATTACTTCTTTTACATAATATGAAAGCAGCCAGAAGAATTCATGGGTGGGGGCAGAAAAAGCAATAAGAATAACTATTTGGTGTTTCTTGAACTGGTACCAACTTGTTGAACCATTTCTGGATTGGCCATTTTGACTGAGTTGAAGAAATAATAAGCAACTATCTTGAAGGGCTGTCTAAAGGAATTGAGCTGGTCATATTTATTAAAAGAAATAGATGCCACCTGTCTTCAGAAACATGGAATAATTGCCAGTTATTGCCACGTTGATCTATTTCCCAGAGACTCCTAACATTCTGATTTTATCTTGATTTGGAATGGATGATAGTTGCTCATTTGGGCATGGAATGCACTGAATGGAATCCATCATTCTTTAAGTCTTTAACAACTAAATATGGTATATTTAATTAATAAGAACGAATACAGTTTTGGACTGGTCATGGTATTCTGTTAACCTCAATCTGAATTCACAAAAATGTAGTTGAAGACGAGTGACCAGGAGATACGGGAGTAGACAGTGTTGCAATGGGAAATTTCTTTGGGGATCCCGGTTTTAGGTGGTGGCCTGGGATAAGAGGAGTGAGGGGATTAGGAGGAGAGAATCATCCCTCCTTTCCTCCCCTCCCTCCCCTTCTCTTCCTTGCTCTTTCCTCCTCTGTGGTAGAAAGAATAATGACCCATCAAAGATGTTCACATTCTAAGCCCCAAACCTATGAATAAATCACCTTTCATGGCAAAAGGGATGTAGCAGATGCAGTTAAATTAAGGATCTTGAAATGCTGTGGAGAGTCACCTGGACTATCCAGGTGGGCCCAGTGTAATCACAAGGGTCTTTATAAGAGGGAGGCAGGAGGGTCAGAGGAGGAGAAGGAGAAGTTGAAGTTACATTGCTGCTGGAAGGAGGCTACAAGCCAAGGAATGAAGGCGATCTCTAGAAGCTGGAAAAAGCAAGGAACAGATTCTCCCCTAGAGCTTCCGAAAGGAACACAACCCTGCTGGCACCTTGATTTTAGCCACATAAGACTCATTTTTGGACTTCTGACTCATGGCTCATGCATTTGTGGGATATATGTGAATGGGCAGAGGGGGTCCAAAAACAAAGAGACAGAAAACTTTAAAATACCTTATGCAGTTGCTTTGAAGGGAATTAGCAGGAGTCAGAGGAAGTGGAGGTTGTGTTTACATGGTGGTTTGGAAGGTCTTATTAGGGAGGTGACATTTACATGGAGATGCTAAAACTGGAAAGGGGCTCCATTCAGTGGAGCTGTGCATGGGTTGGGGTGAGTAGGAGGTGGTGACCATCCGTCCAGATAGAAGGGCCAGGAGGAGGCAGGGAAGAGTAGGCACAGGTGTTCAGGCTGCTTTCTAAGGATAAGACTTTTCAAACCATAATCATTCTTTTAACCTCTTTGAGTAAAAAATCAATACCTCTCATACATGGGATTTCAGGCTCTCCTCTAACATGTAGCTTAAGCTGCTAAAATTCTTGTTCTTCAAGAAATGGAGGTTTGAAGGGAGGTTAATTGGTTTGGATCCAAGTTCCATCCTGTGTTGGGTATTAACACTGTCTAGTAATGTAATGGGCTAAGAGCCGCGGAGGGCTTGGTTTGCTGGCTTGGCACTGAACCCAGTGGTTCAGGGGACCGTAGCTGCTGTGCAAGGCCTCTTATCTCATGCTTGCTGCGTAACTAGGGACTCAGTGGGTGATGCAGGTGCTTATCTTTCCATCGTCTTTCCACCTTTAAATTTTAGCTCTCATTTGTGTTTGGAGCCTTTAATAGCATAATCTCCAGAGGCTTTACCTTCTCTTGATAAAAGCCTTTGTCCCAATTATGACACCAGGGAAGGATACTGATGCCATTTCTCATCCTCTTCCCCTCTGCTCTTGACCCCAGGCTTCGCTAATAGAAAGTGGAAGGTTGAGGGGACGTCTTCGATAATTCAAGTCACTGAATGCTTTCCTTTGTCTTATCCAGGTAACTATGACCAATGGCTACCTTTTGGCTTGATTTACCTGGAAAATTGCCTTTTTAAAAAATACTGTGTTTGAGGTTTTAACTTACTATTACAACAGATAGCAAGATATTGCATTTATAATAATAAGAGGAAGAATGGGGATAATGAAAGTAAATTAGATAAAATAATGAGTAATTATTTTGTTTCTCTTGTCACTACGGTCTTAAAATTATCCTCTCATTTTTGAAACGTCTTTCTCACCACCCGTTTACTCCTTGACTTTTCCTGTTTATTCCACCTGCTTTCTCAAAGGTCCCTGATACCCTCCTGGTAATTAAATTCAGTAACTTTCTGCTCCTCACTATTTTTCTCTTACAGGTGACATTGTGGACATCCCTTCCTTCTTAAAATATTTTCCACCAAGAGCTTCTCTGATACTTTACTGGGTATTTTGGGCTTATTTTTCTGGATTTCCTTCTTCCTCTCAAAATATTCCTCCTCTGGCTCTTAAATACAAGGATTCTACTAGGATCTGGCCTTGATCGTGGTTTTTTTTTTTTTTTTTTTTTAATACTTTTTACCTGATGATGTCGTAACATGTCATTTCTCTGTGTGTACTTTCTTCTCTCCAAGGTTGAACTCTCTCCTAAGCTGAATTTCTAGTTGCCTATAATAGACATTTGAATCCAAGTGTCCTTCTGGTGCCTTCTTAGTGTGTTGCAAAAACTCTCAGTAGATATAGCCACCAAAGCATGCTCTTCCATGGCTCAGGCTTTTAAATTCCCATGTGTAGATCAGGAGTGTCATGTAGCGTAAGTTCTAGGACTCTGAGCACCGTGGCCTAGTAGTTCTGCCACTGGAAGCTTCTACTACAACAGTCCTCTCTAGGTTGATTCCTGGCAAAATCATTGGAAATGATTCCAGGAGTTACACAATGTGAGTCAGACAGAGGCATATATTGATTAAAACACTGTGTCCACTCCCAGTGGATACGTCATTGTACTTTCAAAGGAGGGGGTCAACCCTACCCTGTCCATCCTTCCTAGGGTGTGACTTGTTCATTCCCTTTCTCTGCTTCCCCTTCCTGTGCTGCTTCTGGCCGAAGGCTATCTGAGAAGGCACACAGGAAGGCATGAATGCTTTTTTCTCCCCTCTTTTCTTGCCCTGTCTCTTACGAATGAAGGACATTGGAATTTGCAGAAAATGGGACACGATAGCTTGTACTTTGGGGACATGGTCTCATGGAGAGTGTGGGTCAGCCATCTAGTGGGCCTCCAGATATGCGCTGCTTTCGCCTGTGTGCCCCCCAGACAAGCTAGCCTTTTTCTTTCCCAATAGACTCTCTAAGTGCATTCTTCATTTTTACCAATGGAATCACTGACCATCCAATCACCCAAGCTTCGTATTCTGGAGCTGCCTTTGTTTCTGATTAGGATGCTATTGAAATACTATAGCTACATGGTAATAAGGGTCTGTCTAAATGGAACCGAAGTCATGGCTGTGGGTATGGAGAGGGAGGGACCAGTACAGAAAATAAATTGAATGGTGAATTTAATGAGACTTGAGAGTTCATTATGAAGTCAGGGTGAAGGAGAGGGTGGAATCGGATGGCAATAATAGTTAACATCCACAGAAGCCTTACTTACGTGCTGGGCATTATTCCAAGTTCTATCCATATAACCTCCATTAAGGAGTTGTAAATAGGTCAATGCTGAAGTTTAACCTGAACCATCTAGTGGGTGGTGGAAGTGAGTGCCACTCAAAGGAAAATCCGGGGGTCAGCGTCGGTCCACACAACGTTGGTACTGTTCCATGTCGCACTGAGCATAGAAACTGAAAGTAAGGATTAGAAACTTTGATGGCAAGATGACACAGTGACTTTATGTAATAATAAAATTTTGGCTTCTATGTTTTATGCCTTTGCTTTTGCATATCATGCAGTTTGTTTTTTAGGAAGAGGACCTCAAGGCTGTTTCAAGCCTTATCCCCCCCCCCCCCCACTAAATTCAGTTTGTTTGTTTATTCCATCTAGAAGTAGTTACTTGTAGTAATACTATTGCTTGGGTCTCATTTAAATAGTTTTTGCCTTTAAGCCTTTCTTCATAGGTACCAAATGGTCCCACGATTTTTAAGATAAATAATCCAAAGAGGTATTATGGACACTCATAGTTGAGCTGGGTAAATGGGAAGAAAATGTTGGAAGTTGGTTCAGTTCGCCTTTGAGGAAAAGACTCAGTCAGGTCTCTCCAGAACTGGCAATGGAGGGTGCTTTTGTAAAGGTGGTGTGTGGGGTCTTATCACCACATTTGCGTCTGACCACCTGGATTCAGCACAGTTGAGTCCCTGCATGAGGATGCAAGTCCTGTTCCCTGATCAGCTGTGGGTCCAGCCCTTCTTGACTTTGTCCTGGATCTGCTGGAAGGGGCTGGGATGACCCTTATGAGAAAGGAGAGAGCCTTGGAGATCAGACCCACAGCCTGCCTGCCTGATGACAATAGCAGTTAGGTTCCGTTGAGCACTTAGCAGAGGTGGGCAGTGTTCTGAGTTCTCCACCTGTGTCAACTTCTTGACTCTTTACAACACACACGTGAGATTGTTATATCTTGGTCTCTACATCATAGATGAAGAAACCAAGCTACAGAATTTAAGTTGCTGATGAGTACACAGATTTGGTAAATGGCAAAATCAGGATTCACACCTGGGCAATCTCACCCCACATCCTGGACCATCGTACTTCTGAGGTGCCCCTGCATGATTTTTTTTCTTTTGAGATATAGTTGACATATAACTTTATATTAGTTTCGGGTATACAACATAATGATTTGGTACTTGTACATATGGCAAAATGATTATCACAGTAAGTCTAGTTAACATCCATCACCACACGTAGTTACATTTTTTTCTTGTGATGAGAACTTTTAAGACGTACTCTCTTAGCATGTAATTTTATTGCGTTTCATACATGTACCTGCTATATTTATATGCATATGATATTCTTATAGAAAACATGGGGTCTCTGGATCAGAGTATTTTTGCATCAGTTTCCTGAGTCCCAATCCTCTTGGGGTGACACAGCATGAGCAGGAGAGGAACCCAGAAATTATGAGAATTGGAGCTTATAGAGGGTGGTTGGCATGTCAGCCCATCTTCCCTCCAGAGGGAGAAAAACCTTTACTCTGGAATATTAATAAATATTCTCCAGGGAGGCAAGGGAAAAGAGATCTGTAGCTTCCCTAGCCTGTGAAATGTAAGCCAATGGCTCTAGGATAGAGAAGTCTCCAAAGCTCTACAGAGCAATATCCTATCTTCAGCTTTTAAGGTATGTATGCTATTAAATCATCCTCTACCCAAGTTTTCTAGTTCTTAGAAAGCTCAGACCAAACAGAGATGTGAAAGTATTCATGGAGAACTAGCTCCCAGTGGTGTCAGTCTGAAATGGGAGGAGGAATTAAAAATATGAACCGGCTCCACGCCATCAACACACACACAATCGTTTGAGAAGCACTAGTGTAAGTGACCCAGCTGAGGAAATCAAGATGTGAAGTGAGATTAGATAGTCAGTGTTCTGGGCGAAGAATTTGGTTTAGATGACATTTCCTGGAAAGGTCATCCTATAGCTTAGAGGAGAGAGAGAATTAAGACATAACTTTTGCAAGTCATCATTAGAATGATATTTGAGGCCAGAAAGAGTGGAAGAAACATCCAATGGATGGAGACGAGGGAAGAGAAGAAAAGAGAGAGAAGAATGTTGAGAAGCAAAATTTGGCTAAGCGTCAGGATTAGTGGACAGAAGGGGGTTTTTAAGAGGAGTGTCTGGAGGAGGTTAGGTTGGACAGCTAGGCAGAGCCAAAGAAGACTGTGGTTCAGCCATTTTTAGGTGCTGCAGGTCAGTCCATGGCTCTGAGAGAATCTCCCCTCCGCCCATCACCAGATACTTCAGGATATCAGTGCAATCCCTTAGGCCTATTCCTATGAAATCATCTCTCTTTCAAATGCTAATTATGCTGGAAATGGAATGCCTGCCAGAACTAATATTTGAAAATCTGGAGCTTTCTCATAACATTTCGTATTTCGTATTTCGTATTTCTCTCTCTCTTCTCTCTCACCAAAAAAAAAAAAAAAAAAAAAAAAGTAATAGGTGAACCGTACTAGATTTGCATTTGTCCTTAGATAGAGTTACATAATCCCCAACTCTGTCTCTCCCTGGCCTTGAAAGCTGAACAGCAGCGGCCCTTAGGTAGCGTGAGCATCACTCTTTTTGTTTCCTTTGTTTGTTTCCTTTGTTTCCCTTGGCTGGCTTTAATTGTTTACATGATTTGCTTGGCCCCTATAATGCACGATATTTTTCCTTAGAAGTCTTCTTTTAGAAATATACTTTTGTATCTTAAAAAAAAAAAAAAACAACAACAGTGCTAGTCCTTAACTCAAAATTTGACCCAGCAGAGGGTTTAAAGAGCTGAATTTCAAATCTCAGCTCGGCTGTGTACTAGCTGTGGCAGAGAGGCTGGCTGGTCACTAGAGCTGACGGCCTCTGCTCAGAATGGGGAGAGTTGTAGCTGGGAAGTGGTTGTCCAGCCAGGCATTACATGAGCTCCTTTGCATCTAGGTGGAACCACGTGATTTGTGCTGGGAAATAAAATGTGAGAGGCAATGAGGCATGTCACATCCTGACCTAGGAAGCTTCTAAGAATAGGATTTGCTTTCTCCACACTTTGGTCCCTCTGTGATGCTCCCCTGGGCCATGTGTTGAAGCCTTTTGATTCCTGGATTCCTGAGTCATTGCTTGAAAAAGAGCCTCCCAACAGGGATGGGGCTTACTTGATTTGAAGCATTTGAATTGTACTTTATTGGAGGAAGAAATACATGTCTAGTATGTTAAGTCACTGAGGTTTTAGGATTGCCTGATATAGTAGTTAGCCTCTTGACTAAGACGCCGGCTCTGTGATCTTGGGTAGGTTACTTTACCTCTCCATGCCTCAGTTTCCTCATCTATAGAATGGAGAGGAGAATACAGGCTACCTCATAGAGCTGTGAGATTTAAATGGGGGTTATTTGTGTAAAACATTTAAAAGAGTGCCTGCCACATTGTAGGCATTCAGAAAATCTTAGTTATTGTCATTTGTATCATGTCATTCTGTTTCATTAATAGAGCCAAAGCTAGTCTTTATAGAAATGAGACTTGGCCTATTCCTTCCCAAAATGTGGTCAGACCACAGAGCCCAATTAGGCAAAATGTAAAACCCCCCTCCAAAAATCCAAGTAAAAGTAGAAAATCTACCCAAAAAGTTTAGATAGAAAATCCTATCCTATTTTAATTTGCTACAATTATCTAGATAATTGGCTAGGACTTTCTTGAAATAGCCATCCTGCCAGTATCTTATTTTACTGGGGCTAAGCCTATCCAGCCACCAAATTGATGGCCGATGGGGAAAAATACGGTGAATTCCACTGAAAATAGATACATCAGATTATTCTTTTCACTACTGGTCAGGCACAGTGCCGTGGTGGGGAGTGGCCATGGGGTTGACCATCTCTGGCGTCTGACACTCCTGTGACAGAGGCTGCATTTATGGGGCACAGAACCTCAGTGCAGAGAACTTTTCTCCTGTGCAGCGTAAGTCAGCGGCTGGGGCTCCTTGACTCTGTGTCTCTTCACACTCCACCCTGCCCCCATCCCCCGAAGCTTCCGTGGTCCCCACTGGTACTGGCGGAGGTGGAGCCAGAGAACAGCCCTTTGGGAAGCATAGCCTGGCTGACATGCTCTCCTGTGTTGGGGGAAGACACAGGAAGAGGAGAGAGTGGGGAGTTTGGAGCAGTCACACCCACAAAGCTCCAGCAGTTTGTAGGAATCTGTCCTATAGGGCAAAATCTACCAGTTTCTCCCTATTATTTTATTTTATTTTTTGGCCGCACTTTGTGGCATGTGGGATCTTAGTTCCCCAACCGGGGTTCGAACCCGTGCCCCCTGCATTGAGAGCACGCAGTCTTAACCACTGGCCCGCCAGGGAAGTCCCCCAGTTTCTCCCTATTTAAGGTGTGTAAGAACTGTGATTATTTAAGCTCTGACCACCCTCCCACACCCCATACCTGACTCACTCTTTCTCTTTTCCCCACCAAGTTGATTTGAATCCGTATCCCTTCCTCATTGAATGTACTTCTCATTGCCTTGACTTAATTTAATTAAAAAATCAACTCTGGCTTTACTTAAACTCAAAAGGAACCCATGAGTGGCTGGGCCCCTCCGTCTCAATCCATGATTTATTTATTTATTAAAGGAACACTCGGGGACCCTGGCCCTTCGTCAGGACCCAAGTCACGTGCCCCGTGTCTCTTCCATCCCGCACACTGATTTCTCTCCCCAGAAGGCAGCTCTGGAAGGAGGCTGTCAGCTCTGAGAAGGAAACCAAGCAGATAATCAGGAAATCAAGTATTCACCAGGAATGGGTATTTGGAGTGCAGCAAGTTCAATTTGCCAGATAATTTGCTTCCCACACTCAGCTTTACCTGCAGCACAATGAAATACATTTCAATCTAAAATTGCCTCCTAACTCCAATCAGCATTAATTTAATAATACATATTCAACAGATATAAACACTTCAAATGACTGGAAAATGAGTACAGATCCACATGTGTTTATGCTGATATCGGCGTCTAAATACGATTTCTATCAGTGATGGCAATGGAAATGTTTTTCCTCTTTATTCTCCTCTCCCAAATGTGAAAATGAAATCATTTGCAAGCTGCTAAGGGATTTACATATTGGCAGGGTTGAGAGACGTGTGGGATACTTTGCTTTTCTATGTGTTCATGAGGACTTTGTCTGCCGGTCCTTACTCTGGTCCGATGAATTTCTTCTCTAGTTGGAAAACAGTTCTGCCTCTTCTGGTCAGCCTCAAGAGGCTCAGCTTGATCATCAGTGGTGATTTTATTTCCTTCTTTGTGGAAGAAGAGGGAAAACTGAGGAAGCATTAGCATATTCTTACCACCTAGGCAAGAGGTCTATCCAAGAGCCTTTGGAACCAAGAGAACATCCAGAAATGGGCAGGCTCCACGGAGCCTTGCCCAGAGGTTACACTGACCTCCAGACCTCAGGACATCCCCAAATGCAGCTCCCCCTCCGGGAAAAATGTAAAAGACTTACAACTCCCAGGCAACTCAGATGGCTTTTTTGTTGTTGTTCAAAGAAAGAGTTTAGCAACTGAAAAAATAATGAAAAAGAAATTTGAGGCTTTAATACAAAAGCAAATGGTAATGATCGTGGCCAAAGGAGTTTTATATCCTTAATTCTTGTCAAAGTATCATTTTCACAGGTTAAACATGTGACTTTGATACACATATAATGTACACATGTGTCAGCTTTATTTAACTCATTCATAAGGAAACAGATGAGATGATTACAAGGACAGTTGAGAGCTTGGACATTTATATGAATTTTAAAATGTTAGCCCAAGTTTGCCAGGTTAGATACAAAAACTGGTTAATGTCCTATAGGGCAATAAAACCTTAAAACCTTAACGTTTGGGGGTATCTTTTGTACTGGACATAAATCTACAAGTTAACATGTAACTTTACAGTGTCTGAGCTCCAATCAAATGGTAAACAGCAATGTCAAACACAAGTACAGTCTTCCAGAGAACTAAATAATCCCGAGTGGGCTTGTTAGGCAGTGCCTTGGTGTGCCATTGATTCAAAATGCCACTGTTCCCTGCCCCTCACCTTGTTTCCAACTGTCAGGTAATGATCAAAGCAGATTTGCAAGTGTTGGACCATAGTCACAACAGAACTTCATAGTCACTCTTTACGTTTCTTTAGCTGTATCTCTCACAACAGGAGCTGCCCTTCCCTACCCCCGCCAATCACTTGCATGACCATCAGTTTCTTCCAGCGTCACTGGACTTAAGCCTAGTTGGTATTTTGTCCTATTCCTCCTTACTCAGTCCTTTCTCTTGCTTCCTCAAACTCCGTGGTTCTTTCCATTCCCAGTGTCAGTCTCACAAGATCATCAGGCTTTTGTGGTTTTTCCTATCACGGATTGGTCTCATGGTCATTAAAGTCAGTATAGCACAGGGAGATCGGCTCAGTGCTTTGTGACCACCTAGAGGGGTGGGATAGGGAGGGTGGGAGGGAGGGAGATGCAAGAGGGAGGAAATATGGGGATATATGTATATGTATAGCGGATTCACTTTGTTATAAAGCAGAAACTAACACACCATTGTAAAGCAATTTTATTCCAATAAAAATGTTAAAAAAAAAAAAAGGTCTTGATAAACAAAATCCCATGGCAAAGATAGAAAGCAAAGACTGAATTTCCCTTCGGGGAGAGAAGAGTGGGGAAAACACTAAGGATACTCAAGCATTAGAGACTGTTTTAGCTCTGCCACTGATACAATTCCCACCCAGCAACAGTTCTCTCAGAGGTTCATGGTTCTGGATAAGTTACAAGGACTTGGCTTTTTTAGGCCAATGGATCCATTCAGGTAGCACCAACCATTTCTCTTCCCTGTTTATCAGACATATACCTTCTTGAACAATCCTTGGACTAGAAACTGCTTTGAAAATTCCAGTTTTCAGTGAGAAACTTGGTAAGATGCATTGTTTTTCTTTCACCAAACTTTGTGTTTGTTTTCATGGATATATAATTATTATTAACCACTTTGCCTGTTTATTCAGGCACATACCTCAATTGCAGTACTGAGTTCTAATATTCTAAGGAAAAAAATGTGTTTGAAGCTGACATTTCATTGGGTTTCTCACAGCATCTAAGATGTGGAATGCCTTTGCTTGGTGTAAATCATTAAAGACATTTCCTGCCTTCAACTGGAGTTAGTAAGTGCAGAATTTGTTTACTTTTAAAATAGATCAGAGACATGGAAAGTACGTGGAGCTTGAGGTTGGAAGACCTGGGCTGTCCTCTGAGGAATGTTATAGGTCTCTGTGTGGCCTTGGGCAAGCTCTACAGATCCAGAGTGAGGAAGTCACCCTTGCCTTGAGCCTTGAGTCATACTGGGAGCTAGTGATAGTGTGTGTGTGTGATGTGTGTGTGTGTGTGTTGGGGGGGGGCGGTGGGTAGATGGAGGGCTGGGGCAGCATGGAAACTCATTCTCCTGTTTCTCAGTACATGGCTTGTTTGAGTATTTGCACATTATACCTAGAACAATATAATCAAGGGTCATCCTGAACTTTGTTTTTTTGCAACACGCCTAAAGGTTACAGTAGTTTTCATCATTGACAGAGCTGCATTTTGCTGACAGATTTGCAAAGGCTCTGGGGGTGGGCAATGGGTGTTCCCTCAGCCCATGAATACTCACTTCATTGTGGACAGTCTGCTGGAGGGAGCCACCCTACACCCCTCCCTGTGAATTCTGATAGCCCCCAACCCCGTGAATAAGGGGGCTAGGAAGAGGCCTGTGGACTCATTTCAGAGAGCCCCCGAGGGTCCCGGACTAGATGCATATTTTTGTTTGTTATCAGGAGCTCCGACACTCGGGATGCCCAGTTCCCACAGTGGATTTGTTTCCCTTTAGAGAAGTGGCCGGCAGGGGATGTTGATGTGCTCACAGAGTCACCCACAGTCTGTGTAACCCACATTTCCCGTCCTACGCAGCACTCACCACCGATGGCCTCTGATGCAGGTGTTACAACACAGGAGGCTTCTCCCTTTGAGTGCATTGCATGTATTTAATTAGAGGGCCCAGTGCATCCCCCAGAGGTGTGAATCTGTCACCCGGGTCATGGTTCCTAGCACTTGCTGAGCTCAAGGACCTGAAGCTCACATTTGGACTCTATAACATTAGCCTCATCCACCTCTGCCCTGTGTTTCCTGCTATTTGATCACTTCTTTCATCCTGGAGATTCGGAGTTCTGGCTCTTGACTAACTTTTGGCCCACATGGTACGAGGTTGCCTGCCATTTCTCTGCAGCTGCATCTCTTATATGGGATATGGGACACGCATATCTCACGTATGGGATGCATAGGCTTTTAGAATTTGTACAGATGGGCTTGTCATGTCTTAGGAGTTCTGTGATCTTTTGAGACTTCTCATGAGAGGTGAGTGCAGGCTGCCATGGAGAGCAATGCTTCTCAAATTGTCTGTGGTGATGGGCCAGTTGTGTTCTTAAAATTTCTAATCCATTGCGGATTAGACTAACACACTTCTAAAATACAGTAAAAATAAAGAATGAAATTACAAATATACAAAATACAAGTTCTCTTTTTAAGATTGAGATGTAGTTGCTGTAAAATATTATGTAAGTTACTGGTATACAACATAGTGCTTCACAATTTTTAAAGGTTATACTCCATTTGTAGTTATTATAAAATATTGGCTATATTCCCTGTGTTGTACAGTATATCCTTGTAGCTTATTTATTTTATGCATAATGGTTAGCACCTCTTAATTCCTTACCCTTATCTTGCCCTTCCCCCCTCCCTCTACCCACTGGTAGCCACTAGTTTGTTCTCTGTATCTGTGAGTCTGTTTCCTTTTTGTTATATTCATGAGTTTGTTTTATTTTTTAAATTCTACATAGAAGTGATCTCATACAGCATTTGTCTTTCTCTGACTTATTTCACTTAGCATAATACATTGTGAGTCCATCCATGTTGTTGCAGGTGGCAAGATTTTATTCTTTATTATGGCTGAGTAGTATTCCATTGTGTGTGTGTGTGTGTGTGTGTGTATACATATATATATATGTATACACACACACACACACACACACACACACATACATATACAACATCTTCTTTATCCATTCATCGGTTGATGGACACTTAGGGCTTCCATATCTTGGCAGTTGTAAATAATGCTGCTCTGAGCATTGGGGTACATGTGTCTTTTTGAATTAGTGTTTTCATTTTTTTTGGATATATACCCAGGAATTGCTGGGTCATATGGTAGGTACTTCTATTTTTAGTTTTTTCGGAAACCTTCATACTGCTTTCCACAGTGGCTGCACCAATTTACATTCTCACCAACAGTGTACGAGGGTTCCCGTTTCTCCACATTCTTGCCAACATTTGATATTTGCGGTCTTTTAGATGATAGCTATTCTGATAGGTAGGAGGTGATATCTCATTGTAGTTTTAATTTGCATTTCTCCGATAACTAACAGTGTTGAGCAGCTTTTCATGTTCTTGTTGGTCATCTGTATGTCTTCTTTGGAAAAATGTCTCTTCAGGTCTCCTGCCCAGTTTTTAATTGGGTTGTTTTTTTAAAAATGTTGAGACGTATGAGCTGTATGTATATTTTGGATGTTAACCCCTTATCGGTCATATGATTAGCAAATATTTTCTCCCGTTCAATAGGTTGTCTTTTTGTTTTGTTGATGATTTCCTTGCCGTGCAAAAGCTTTTAAGTCTAATTAGGTCCCATTTGTTTATTTTTACTTTTGTTTCCTTTGCTTTAGGTGACAGATCCAAAAAAATATTGCAGTGATTTATGTCAAAGAGTGTTCTGCCTATGTTTTCTTCAAGGAGTTTTATGGTTTCCAATCTTACATTTAGGTTTTTAATCTATTTTGAGTTTATTTCTGTATATGGTGTAAGAAAATGTTTTAATTTCATTCTTTTATGCATAGCTCTCCAGTTTTCCCAGTACCACTTATTGAAGAGACTGCCTTTTTGCCATTTTGTATCCTTGTCTCCTTTTTTATAGATTAATTGGCCATAAATCTGTGAGTTTATTTCTGGGCTCTCTTTTTTGTCCCATTGATCTATGTGTCTATTTCTGTGCCAGTATCTTACCATTTTGATTACTGTAGCTTTACAATATAGTCTGAAGTCAGGGAGCTTGATTCCTCTAGCTCTGTTCTTCTTTCTCAAGATTGTTTTGGCTATTTACAGTTTTTTTGTGTGTTTCTGTACAAATTTTAAAATTATTTGTTCTACTTCTGTGAAAAATGCCCTTGGTATTTTGGTAGGGGTTGCTTTGAACCTGTAGATTGCCTTGGGTAGTATGGTCATTTTAACAATGTAAATTCTTCCAATCCAAGAACGTGGTATATCTTTCCACCTTTTTGTGTCATCTTCAGTTTCTTTCATCAGTATCTCATAGTTTTCTGAATACAGGTCTTTCTTCTCCTTGGGTGGGTTTATTCCTAGGTATTTTATTCTTTTTGATGTGATGGTAAATAGGATTGTTTCCTTACTTTCTCTTTCTGATAGTTTGTTGTTGGTGTATAGAATTACAGTGGATTTCTGTGTATTAATTTTGTATCCTGCAACTTTACTGAATTCATCGATGAGCTCTAGTAGTTTTATAGTGGTGTCTTCAGGGTTTTCTATGTATATTATCATTTCATCTGCAAACAGTGACAATTTTACTTCTTCCTTTCCAATTCAGATTCCTTTTATTTCTTTTTACCCTCTGATTGCTGTGGCTAGGACTTCCAAAACTATATCGAAAATAAAAGCGGCGAGAGTGGGCATCCTTGTCTTGTTCCTGATTTTAGAGGAAATGCTTTTACTTTTCACCATTGAGTGATGTTAGCTGTGGGTTTGTCGTATGTGGCCTTTATTATGTTGAGGTATGTTCCCTTAATAACCACTTTCTGGAGAGTTATTTTTTTTTAATCATAAATGGATGTTGAATTTTGTCTCAACAGATGCAGACTTTTTCTGCATCTATTGAGTTGATCATATGATTTTTATTCTTCCATTTGTTAATGTGGTGTATCACATTGATTGATTTGCAGACATTGAAAAATCCTTGCATCCCTGGGATCAATCCACTTGATCATGGTGTATGATATTTTTAATGTATTGTTGAATTCAGTTTGGAGGATTTTTGCATGTATGTTCATCAGTGATATTGGCCTGTAATTTTCTTTTTTGTGTGATGTCTTTGTCTGGTTTTTGTATCAGGGTGGTGCTTGCCTCTTAGAATGAGTGCAGATGCATTCCTTCCTCTGCAGTTTTTTGAGAAGTTTGAATAGTTTGAGAAGAATAGGTGTTAACTCTTCTAATATTTGGTAGAATTCACCTGTGAAGCCATCTGGTCCTGGACTTTTGTTTGTTGGGAGTTTTTTAGTTAGTGATTCAGTTTCATTGCTGGTAGTTGGTCTGTTCATATTTTCCATTTCTTCCTGGTTCAGTCTTTAGAAATTGTGCATTTCTAAGAATTTGTCCATTTCTTCTAGGTTGTCCATTTTATTGGCATATAGTTGTTCATAGCAGTCTCTTATGATCTTTTGTTTTAATATTTCTGTGGCGTTGGTTGTAACTTCTTTTTCATTTCTGATTTTATTGATTTGGGCCCGTCTCTTTTTTCTCTTGATGAGTGTGGCTAAAGGTTTATCAATTTTGTTTATCTTTTCGAAGAACCAACTCTTAGTTTCATTCATCTTTTCTGTTGTTTTTTTTCAGTCTCTATTTCATTCATTTCTACTCTGATCTTTATGATTTCTTTCCTTCTACTAACTTTAGGTTTTCTTTGTTCTTTTTCTAGTTCCTTTAGCTGTAAGGTTAGGTTGTTGTTTTTTTTTTAATTTATTTATTTTATTTTATTTATTTTTGGCTGCGTTGGGTCTTCATTGCCGCGTGCGGGCTTTCTCTAGTTGCGGCGAGCGGGGGCTACTCTTCGTTGCGGTGCGCGGGCTTCTCATTGTGGTGGCTTCTCTTGTTGTGGAGCACGGGCTCTAGTCACGTGGGCTTCAGTATTTGTGGCACACAGGCTCAGTAGTTGCGGCTCACAGGCTCTAGAGCACAGGCTCAGTAGTGTGGCGCACGGGCTTAGTTGCTCCGTGGCATGTGAGATCTCCCTGGACTAGGGCTCAAACCCATGTCCCCTGCATTGGCAGGTGGATTCTTAACCACTGTGCCACCAGGGAAGCCCGGTTAGGTTGTTTTATTTGAAATTTTTCTTGTTTCCTGAGGTACAGTCTCCCTTTTTATGTTATTATATTCAATAAACATAAAATTGTTCTGTCAGATCTCTGTGAAGTTTCGGAATGCTTTTTTCTCAATTTCAGTACTTGCTGTAGAGTAGTAACAAGCAACTCACAGACCAGCACTGTTGATGGCCCACAGTTTGAGTAATACTGACTGAGAGCCTGTGTAGGAAGGTTTCCAGCCCAGTGTGTATATGTCCTTTTTATGGTGGGGGGTGAAGAGGGTCTGTAGTTCTGATCATATTCTTAAAGCTATACATGCCTCCCTCCTACTTATTCCCTCCCAAGTGGTTAGGATCCACATTTGGAGAGTCTGTTCTGTGCAGCTAGCATGTAGGAAGATATTCTTGTACATAAAAATGAATCAAAGCTTGAGGACTCTTGGGTTCCCTTGGGATCTTTTTGTAATAATAAAAATAAAAGACCTTCACCATCCAACACAGTCTTGATTTTAAGTTAACCATTACATTATTTTTGGTGAACCTTTGATTTTCCTAGCCATGATGGAGTTACCTTACTCATAACAAATGACTTCAGTCTGTACACTGAGGCATCAATTTAATAGCCCCTTACACGAAGGAAGCAGGAATGTAGATGCAGCAGATGATCTAAGTCATTCTGTGTTTTCCCAACATGCCAGTTTGAGAAGCTTTGAAAAGTATAGATATTTAAATGTAAAGACATCTGTATAGGGGATGATTACCTTAAAATAAAAATAAGGAAGCCAGTGACCTCAGCTAAGTGCCTCAGATAATAACCCAGATACAACATGAAAGGGAGGAAACAAGGGAGGGGAGGAGAGAAAAAAGGAGAAGCAAGAATCTGAAAGTTTGTAACAGTGGATGCCCACTGAAGGAGATAGATTTGAGCAGTCAGTGCTAATCTTTAGGTTCAGAAGCATTTACATTTTTAACTACATCAGAATCAATTAAATTCCTTTTTACTCTAAGTAGTACTTCCATAATGGGTAAAAAATAATGCATCATAGCATTAACTACTTTAAGCGTATTTGCTCATTGCCTGAAATTACTGCATCAGTCAAGAAAATTGCAACTGGCTTGGTGTATAGACCAATTAAATGGAGAGATAATACCATTATCTGAAAAAAAACTCACATAAAAGGAGCTACTACAAAGATTAAATTGTACAAGGAATTTGGGGGTATCATCAGAGAGAATTGTCTAGTTTGACACATTGCAGGAAGAGTTGATGTTATCTAACTAGCCTAATACTTATTAATACTGGAGTGTATGATGCTTGCATTCTTAGTGCCCTCACCAAAATGATAACCTTTTTCTCACTTAGAGAAATGATATGATAGAACTGATGCAATAAATTGATATAATGGAATAAAAGGGGTTACACATTGAAGTTGCCAATTATTACAGGGTATCAGAATTGCCTGGAGTGCTTGTTAATAATGTAGATTCCGGGGTCCCAAACTCAGATCTGAGTCATCAGATCCAGGGCCATGTAAACTGCCATCACAAACACACCAGGTGAGTGTAACACAGGTGTTTCCTAGAACACATTTTCAGAATTGCTGTGACTTCCTTAGTATGTGAATGCAGAAATGGAGACACCTTAGCTGTATGACCTTGATGAGGTCGTTTAAATTCTAAGATGTAGAACCAATGCTGGAACTCAGGGATGCGGTCCCACATGCGTGCTGCTTTAGAACTATCTGGGTCTCTGGATGACTCGCAGCCCTATACAATACCTTGGAAGCAAGCACATCTTTATCAGTATACAACTGGAAGGATTTTGCCAATACCAGGGATGACCCAAATAAGAAAAGTTCCTAGCAGATCAATCAAGGTTGCTTCTAAGGTTTACTTTAGTTTCACCATATCCAGTGATTGCCTTGGATCTCCATAACCTCAGACACAGCCTGAGGACCTCGAGGGGGAGGTGCAGACAGCCTCTCTTTTAGCTCTAGATGAGGAATCTAGAAATCACTAGAGGAGGCATAAAAACTGGAGTTCATACCCAGTCCAGTTATCAACATACGAAAAAAGACTGAGAAGAAATTCTGTTTTGCACCATCCCAACAGTGATTCTCTGACACCCACCGGGTGCCTTATATCTCTATTCAGTTCCGACACCAAGTACTCAGAGTTGGCACAGACCACACAGATTAAGGGTTCAGTCCCACAAGACTGCCCCTACTTCAGATGCTAGCCCTAAGGCCTAGATGTCCCCAAGCCACCTACACTTTTGCTGAGCCAGCTGCAAATTTGGGAGTTTCCGTGACTCCCTTTTAGACTCGATAATTTGTTAGAACAACTGACAGAACCCAGGAAAGAGCTGTACTATGACTATAGTTTTATTGTAAAGGATACAACTCAGGAACAGTCAAATAGAAGAGATGTAGAGGACAGGCACGGGAGTTGAAGCTTCCATGCCCTTTCCAGGTATGCACCCGCTCAGCATATCAATGTGTTTGCCCTCCTGGAAGCTCTCTGAGCCTCAGAGTTTCAGAGTTTTTATTGAGGTTTCATCACATAGGCATGATTGATGAAATCATTGGTCACGTGATTGAACTCCATCTCCAGTCCCTCTCCCGTCCCCAGAGACCGAGGGATGGAGCTAAAAAGTTCCCACTCTTTAATCCCGTTTGGTCTGTCTGTTGCCAGTCCCCAGTCTGAGGCTACCTAGGGGCCTGGCTGTGAGTTATCTCATGAGCATATGGTCCAAGAGGGCTTGTTGTAAATAACAACATACCTACCACTCAAGAAATCCCAAGGGTTTTAGGTGCTCTGTGCCAGGTACTGTGGACAAAGACCAAACATGTTTCTTTTTAGATTACATCTTTCAATTTTGTTTTGAATGAATTGTCAGAGAAGGCCGTTTGAATAATCTGCAGTACTGTGAAAGGAGACATTTACTCTCTGGGTCTGGGCTGTGATATGGAGCAATATTAAAGATGATTATGCCTGCAGTTTGTATTTGTTGTTATTAAAAATGATGAGAAGCAAGATGATTTTATAGATTATTTTGTAACTGCTTAAGTGCTATTATGATGTATAAGAAAGAAGAGATTTATATAGGATGGTACATTTCCTTGTTAAAAAAATAGGCTGTAGTAATAAATAACATCCAGTGACACTTTACAATTTATAATGTACTTTCATGGGCATCTTAATAAGCTGATAACATTATAAAACACGTCTTTGGACCAGTCTCTGTGCTGTGTGCTGATGTGCATGCTAACTCTGGCTTCTCTTCTATGCATCGTAACTCTACTAGGTAGGCACTGTTACTATCCCCACTTTTGCTAATGAGGAAACCAAGGTGTATACAAGGTTAAATAACTTGCTCGAGGTCATGAATTAGTATCAGCATCAGAACTTAAAACCGGAGTCCTGCATTCTACTTATAACCCCTACACTATAGCCTGAAAGTAGAGGAGAGAACCCTAGACTAATAACCAGGATGGCCTGGTTTCTTGTCCTTGTCAAACAGACTTGCTATTTGACCTTGGGCAGTTTACTTTTTAACCTCCAATTTCTCCTTTTACCTTGTTTGTTGGGGGGGTAGGTTGGGATGGACGCTCTCTGACATGTTGAGTTTTTGCTGTTTGTGATCTGATGCCTGAGTTTGGCTTCTGCTCTTGTCTCATTCCTTGCATTATGGGAAGGGACATTTGTAAATCTGGGCGCTTGGAGGATGAGGGGCAGCCTCCTTGAGAAATTCTAGGGCCAGTGCCTTAATCTCCTTTAATGCTGTAATTTCTAGTTCTGGCATTGCCAACCTATTTATTTTCTCTGCTTTTCTCTGAATATAAATGGCGACCATTTCACAGAGCTATATGCACAGTGTAAATGCAAATATCAAAATAAACAGCATCCTGGGAAAACACCTTAAAAACCCATAGACTTAATATTGCTTATATTTTTTTCATGAATGATTGAAATCTAGGAGTATCTGGCTGGCGGTCTTTTTTCCCCCTCCTGTGCTTGTAGAGCGTAAACTTGTTCACGTCAGTCTGAGGTTTTACTTTCTCGCTCTTACTTCCCAACAGGGCTGATCTTAGTTAAGTGACTTAACAACTCTGCGCCTCAATTTCTCTATGTGTCCAATGACAGTAACATCTACCTCACTGGATTACTGGAAGGATAAAATGAAAGAGCTTGTGGACTACTTGCTAAATGTTATTGACTTAACTCCAGTTTGAACCTGAGTCCCCCATTACTGTCCTCTTTGCCCTTTTTCCTCCTCAGCTGTGCACGAATCCAATGTATAGCGAGGTCTCGGGTAGCCTGCTGGATAGGAAGGCACCTCGCACTTGCTATTGCTTGTTTTATTTTCATATCTTCCCCTACATGTCTCCTGTTTAGAGATAGAAAGGAATAATCTTGAGGCTTGGCAGATAATTCTCCCCCCTCAGTGTATCAGATAGACTTTATCTCCATCTCAGAACCTTTCCCAGAGCCTTGCAATGGCTTCGGGAATAATATTGAGTTCTCAAGAGCCCTGATTAAAATCCTAAGTCATCTGCTCTTATGGTTAGTGTGACCTGAGGAGAGCCTCAAGTATGGGACACAAATCTGCATGGACCTCCAGGACCTCACCTTCCTCGTGGTGTGTCTGTTTACCATGGCAGATAGGAGGCAGCCAGGAGCACCCTTGCTGATGCTTCATAGTGAGATATCATGGTCTAGTAAGTATTTGGATTTTGAAGGTAGACTTCCTGAAATCAGGCCCTGGCCTTGCCACTGTCTGGCTTGGTAATCTTTGGCCACTTACTTACTTTCCTCTGGCTCAGTTTCCTCATCTGTGCCATGGATTCAATAATAGCTGTCTCATAGCTCATGGCCAGAGTGTCTGACACATAGGAGACAACATGTGTTGTGTATTACTCTGAGTATATGCATTGATGTAATAAAGGAAACACATTTCCCTGTTACTCTTGATACTTTGTTATTGATCCTATGATGAAGGTAACATTATTATCAAGAATCAGGAAACTGTGGCAACATTAAATTTTGTAAAAAGCTTTATTTACATCAGAGTTTTTAAAAGGGTGGGGATTAAAAGAGATGATTTTGGATGATATGAGGACAGGCTTTATTTTTCTTACTAATTTTGAATTAATTTTAATATACTTGGAAAATAGAAATAACATATTGAGTCTGCCAGTCTGTGGGTTTGCTTGGGATGAGACCAAAGCCTGGGATGGGAGAAGAAGACTCAATGTATGTGAAGAACCAGAAAAGTCTCCTTTGGAGAATTTCAGAGTATGAGATGTTCTTCATCTAAATCTGTGGCTTTCTGAGTGCTTTGAGCAATACAAGGTACAAAAGAGGCATGGATTTTCATTGACTTGTAATGAGATGAGATTGCAGGTAAGAATTGGTATTTTAAAGTAATTTTGAAAAACACTTTGAGATGAAAAATGCCATCTGTATGACATAAGGCAAAAAAACTAAGTTTATTAGTGTTATGTAGGGTTTCAGTGACGATGAACAGTGATTCTTCTCCCAAGCCTGGTTCTCAGTTCACTTAATGGTGAATACGTCTAAGTAGAATCGCCTTTATTATTGCTAACAGCCTGCCCAAGAGTAGAAATTGCTATTTCAAAGGGGCTAATACTGCAGCCGTGACTGACTAATGGACAGAGGGGAGCTACAGTGCAGAGTGCTGTCTACGTTTACTACTTGTCTTTAATCTATTTTCCAGATTATGGCTTAGTTGTGGGCTTGACATGATGTACTGAAGGACCAGCCACCAAGAGAATCCCATCCATTGTGTCTTTTGAGGGTTATGACATAAATATAGAGAGCATGAGGGACGCTGAGTTCTATTTTAAGTTCTGTCTCTTTCTTAAATGTCTGATTTTGAGTGAGTCATTTATATTGTCCAGGCTTCAGTGCTTAAGTAGGATAGTTCTGACCTGAAATAGACTGCCGGTTATCGCTCCGGCAAAAAATGGGTTTATTCAGGATCATCAAACAATTTCAGTTCAGGGTCTGCAACCATGGTGATCTGCCCGCAATTCCCTAGCAAAAATGGAGAGGAGAACTCTTTTATAGAGACAAAAGAATAGTAAACCCGGAGTCCATGGCTTTTCATTGGCTGAATTGTGACAGACTCTCATTGGCGGAGCTCTTGCCAGGAAGGAAAGGGGAGCCCTTCTCCTTCCTGTTCGTCTCTGCTCTCCTTGTAGGGCATGAGAGGGCCCCTTCTGGCCTCCGGACTCTTTTTTTTTTTTTTTTTTTTAGATGGCCGAAGATCCTCTTGAAGTACTGGAACAGAATCTCAAAGCCACTGAGAATATCAAATTTATTATTTTTTTTCCCTGAGTTCTTTTCTGGGCTAGTAGACCTCATTTTTTGGTTTTTTGTTAAATTATTATTTATTTATTTATTCTTGGCTGTGTTGGGTCTTCGTTTCTGTGTGAGGGCTTTCTCTAGTTGCGGCAAGCGGGGGCCACTCTTCATCGCGGTGCGCGGGCCTCTCACTATCGCGGCCTCTCTTGTTGCGGAGCACAGGCTCCAGACGCGCAGGCTCAGTAGTTGTGGCTCACGGGCCCAGCCGCTCCGTGGCATGTGGGATCTTCCCAGACCAGGGCTCGAACCCATGTCTCCTGCACTGGCAGGCAGATTCCCAACCACTGCGCCACCAGGGAAGCCCCCGGACTCTATTTTAATTGAGGTTTCTGTTTATTAATTTTTACAGTAGTAAAAAGTAGCCAAGAGTTGAGTCATCGATTGGTTTATCTTGGCTCCAGTTTGGATGGTGGGGATTTTTTTTTTTTTTTTCTGGCCCTCACAATATTTTAAATATGAGGAGATTTCACATAAAACATCTGGAAACCCTTCTTCTGTTTGAAGCTTGGAAGATCCTATGACCTTCATCCCGTATTCCTACAAGGCAAAAATCCACTGGAGCTGAGTGGCTGTTTCCTCCTTGATATGGACTGGTCCCCACCAGTCCTCTGATTCAGTTGTAGCATCTGCCTCGCCTCTGTAGGCATGTGTGCTTGTGACTCAGAGCAGTCTCTCTTGGCTGCTCACATGTTTTCGTTTCTATCTTCTTGGCTACTTCCAGAGTAGACTGGGTTTGCCAGATAAACAGTTTCTGGATAAAGTGCTTGTAATAACTTTACAGAATTTTCCACATGTCTGGTATTGATCTTCATAATTATGGCCATGAACTTTAAGTTCATTTAGGTTTTGTTTACCCTTTTAAATCTGGAATTAATTCCCAAATCACAAAATTGAGTTGCCATTTTGAAATGATTGGTTTGATGTAACTTTGAAATAAGACCCAAGCTTCTTTTATTGTCTTAAATTATCAAGGGGATTAGAGATAACTTAAAATGAGCGGGGAAAAAAGTCCTGGCATTCACAGTTATTTGCTATTGTGTAATCTACCACCTCTCCATCTGTAGGGAGTCCAGGGAATTGTAACTGCTGGGGGAAAAGGCATCAGGTAGGGGGGAAAAGGCATCAGGTAGGAGGGAAACCTAACATATAAGAAAAAAAATAATATAAAAGCATTGATTAATAATGTGGTATTATTATTACATATAATAACAGAGAGGCTTTTAAAAAATTGCTGTGAAGAGGTATGGCACCCACCATATTCTCAACATTAATTTCAAGGTCCTGAAATTTAGGCAGTATGCCATATTTTACAGAGATTTTTTTCCAGAAATTATTTAACAGTTTTAGGATTCACAAAGGAAGAGTTTAATATCTGCCAAACTCCCTATCGTGATACATATTTTTTCTCAGCTTCATATGTGACTTCCCTCATCTGACATTTTTAGAGAGTCTGTATAGCTTGTGGGAAAATAATCATCAGATTGGATGTCAAGTAGAACCTAGCCCCAAGTCCTGGCTCTAATACTTGCTAGGATCACCAAAAAAAAAAAAAAAAAAAGTCAGTTCTTGAGATGCTCAGAGTTTGAGTTTCCTCATCTGTGAAGAGAAGTAATGGGACTTACTCTCAGGGGAGGCCATGAAGACCAAAAGAAACAATCTTCCTAAATCACCCAGCACAGCATCTGTTATAAAATAAATACATCATAAATGTTCTGTGTTTTGTTGATGGCACAGAAAATAATTACTGGGACCTGAATACTCCTTCACTCCTGACAACTGTTAAGAAGTCATCTTGTCTTACTTAAATAAATAGTTGTACTATTGTCTCTTTCTTTAAGAGTAACCCATGATACCTAATAAAAATGGATTAGTGCTGTTTTTTTCTCACCCCTAGTACATCATCAAGATTTATGAGCAGATGTATACTGCCTTTATCCTTGCATCTGAACTATATTCTGCCATGCAACAGTCCCACCTATTCTAGAGTGAAACATTTAGCAGACACTCACTGCTCATATTCAGTTATTTTCTGTTTACAAGGTTCGGTGTTAACTCATCTGATCCCACGCGGTGCTTATAATATTGGGGACGTGTGAGGTGCTTGTTTGGTTGAGGGTGTTGGTGAGAGTGCCTGTGGTACCGGACGTTCTTACGAAGTTGTATGATATCGTGTAGGCAAAAGAGCTGCTTGGCTGGGTCTCCCACTTTCCATCTGGTTGTTTTAGTGTCTGATAATTTGAGGTTACCCCAATATTCTCAGTTGCCATGAGGACTGAGCACTTGGTAAATCACTGTGTATAGTTATGTAAGCGCTTAACATCCTAAACCGAAAGAGTCAGAAGTCCTTTAAGAAATGAAAATCAAGTACGTTTTTCCCTTTGAGACTTAACGGCCCGACACTTTGGAGTAAAAGATGCAGAGAAAGGAAACCCAACTCCGGAGGAAAATACACCAAAGCCCATGAAATCCACTTGAGTGCAAATCAACACTTTTAACTTTAGCCTTCTAAGTTACTGCTTGGTATCTTACTCAGCTTGTTTCCTAACTTGCTTAAAGAAGAAAAAAAGTGAAAGTGAAACATCTATAAAGGCAAAATCGAATCATTCCCTCTTGGTTTGGATTCAAAGGAAGGTTACGTATTTAAATAATTCTTTTTTTTGTAGAATTATTGAAGGTATTTCTTTTTACTTTCTTTGCTTCTTCCTTTATTTTTAAAACTTTTCCTTACCCTTTGTGTTGGTTGTATTTATTATAGGCATCACATAGCTAGCTATTATTCCATCTTTAATAAAAGGATGTGGCCATTTAACACTATTGTGATATATTGTCTTATTTCCTCTGTATTCTTTAAAGTCTATTATCACTTCTTTTTTTTGCATTTTCTTTAGTTTTCCTATCTTTGCATTTATAAGATTGATGAATACTTTTTGTTCTCTGCTACTTTGAGATTTCATCTATTTATTTTAATTTTGTATTGATTACCTTCATATTGTAACTGTCATATTTAAACCTATTTCAAACCTCCTACTTTTGTTAGCATTTTATCTTGAAAATTTTTAGGCATCTACTACAGTAGAAAGAATTTTACGGTGAACATCTATATACTGTTTACCTAGATTCTACAATTAACTTTTTATTCAAGTAACTTTGTCAATTAAGACATTCCTTTTTGAAAATTTATTTGCTGTTTGCAAGAGTGTTTGAACGTTTTCATTAACTAAAATAAGTGCATTCAAGCTTTTTAAAGCCCTGACAAAAAGAGGTGGTTGAGCTAACATGTGCCCCCCCTCATTGAATTTGTAGAGGGAAACTTGCAAAGGCCATGAGATCCAGCCTATCTGTACAGCGACCTCCAGGATACTTCACTAGCCCAACACTGGGCCTTCTGAACTAGTATCAATTTCACTAACAGAGAGAGCTTCTCAAAATTTCAGTGTCTGATGTTAAATTTGTTTATCAGATGCAATTGGATGTCATCTGCTATCATTTTCAGAAAAATGGGTAATTGATCTAGCTGTTTACCTTGATAAATTTTCCAAAATTTTTTAGTTTTTAAGTAAATTTACAGATGGTGAAGTCTCAACCTGTTTTTTTTTTTTTTGATTATTTGTTGCTTAGAAATCTCCTTTTCCTAATAAGTTTGAACTGATTCTACTCATTTAATTTCTCCTAAAAGCATCAACATTGGTGTATTTTAAGTGGAAAATATTTTAAATTATATTATTATTATTATTACATCTACATTATAAACCCCAGAACCTGGAATTCATCAAACTGTAAAATAAAAGCATCTGGTTTCAAAATATTGAAACATACACACACAGGTGCTCAAATGAAACAAACAGAATTTTAATATGAAAATCATGGAGAAAAATAACCTGTCAAGTGTTATAAACAGCATCAAAATTAAATGTATTTTATAATCAGGTACTATGGCATCCCATTGTCAAAATGATGACAAAAATATAAAATACATATAAACTAAGGAAAGTTGTAGATGGCTGTCCCAGTAGATCATCTGTACTAAAATTAATAAAATAAATGCCTAAGGACCTTAAACAGATGTTAAGGATATACATAAATGTAAAACTCCTGGGTCTGCAAGGTCATGATGTATTGCAGATTATTATTCTAGGCCAAAGGTAGACTTGTTTTTTCTCTGTGGCCTTTATACTATGTTTGAACATAGCTTATACAACATCTTTGAACAATGGCTGGACTTGACAGAACTATATTCTTTGTTGAAGTCAAAGAAAAATTTGTCAGAGAAATGGTCATAAATGAAGTCTCTTCCGTCTTTCTTCCATTCCAAACCCTCCTTCAACTACTATTATATCTGTCCTATTCTTTACAGGCAAAATGCTTGAAAGTATTGTCGGTATTTTTTGTCTTACTTCCTCATCTTGTATTTATTCCCCCTCAACCTGTTACTAATCTAGATTTTGCATCCTGAAACCACTGAAACTGGTCTTCTATATCATCATTGAAACTGGTCTTCTAATTGGGTACCACTGTATCAATTGACAGTTTCCATTTCTAATCCGGCTTGAACTATCTACAGCATTCTGTAGTGTTGATGACACCTCTTTCTACAATCTCTTCTTTTTGGATTCCATGTTGCTGCTTTTTCTTGGCTTCCTCCTAATCCTCTGCTTGCTCCTTCCCACCCTTTTTCACAGCTTTTGACCAAACCCTTAAGTGATGGTTTTCTTTCTGGATTCCATTCTAGGATATTTTATCAAGCCACACACTTCCACTTCAGTAATGTCTTCAGTTCTCTGTCTGCCATTGGCATTCATTTCTAAATCACCAGCTCAGACTTCTCTCCTCACCCTGAGACCCACAAAGCCTACCGGTAATATCCATCTAGGTGTCCCCAAGGCATCTGAAAGTCAATTTGCCCCTGAATGAATTTACCTTCCCTTTTCCTTCACCTGGAATCTACTCCTTCCTCTGGTTTCATATTCCATTAAGTGGCACCATTTTCCACCTTATGGTCTATGGGGGAATCTGGGGTCTCATTTGAGATTTCCCCCTTTCCTGTTCTCTTCTTACTTTGAATAGATTACTGAGTTCTCTTGACTCTGCTCCTACGTATGTATGTTAAACGCCTATCACTTCCCATCACCAAAACCCCCAATATCCACCCCCCCACACACACCATGTCAACTCCATTCATTATGCAGGCACTGGTCTAAGTGCTCTCCCCGTGGGCTTCCTGACCATTCTTCAGACCATGTCCATTGTATTTTTGCTAAGGGGTAATTCTGATCATAACTCTCCCCTGCTTAAATCTCTTCAGTGGATGGCCATTGGTCTTTAACACGACTCTTCACGCTTTAGCTCCTGCTTACCTTTCCAGCTCCGTCTCTCACTGTTCCCTCTCCCTGCCCCACCACCCTGCTCACCATATGGCCTTGAACCATCCTGAATGTAGTGCATTTCCTTCAACTTGCTGTGCCCTCTTGATCCTCTGGCTCTTTGCACACTCTGTTGCCTCCTGCCTTGCCCATTCCCACTCATACTAGCTGGTTCCCAGACCCCCTTCAGGTCTTAGCTTAGGCCTTGCTTGCTTTGGAATGGCTTTTCTAGGGTTTTCTTTTCGATGTGCATCTTTTCAGCATTTTTCTGCATATCCTTGTTCACAGCACTTTTCAAATGTGTATCATGTTTGTCTGTTGCCTTTTCTGTATCCAGCTTTCACCAAACACTACTAATGGTAAAATTAACAAAAGCGATCGCTCCTAATATTTATTGGATGCTTCTTTCATATGAAGGACTGTTCTAAGAGCATTACATGTAAGGATTAAATAAGTTAACACAATAACTGTATGGGGTAGGTAGTATCAATAACTAATGCAACAACTGGCTGTGGCAGATGCTGTTAATACTACCATATAGATGAAACAGTCGCAGAGAGGTTAAGTCAACTGCCTAGGATCTCGTAGCTGGAAGTGATAGTACCAGTATTCAAGTGCAGGCAGCCGGATCTCAGGACCCACATTTCTGGCCTGTGAAGGCTGGGGGGACTCATTGTTATCACATCTTTGGCATCTAGCATAGCTTCTAACCCAGGGTAGGTGCTCAATTAATTGTTGCCGATGAAAGAATAAATGAGTGATGTCTCTGGACACTGTGTCAAAGTCATCAGAGCTCATCAGTTGGAAACATTTCTGCCTCCATGCCTCATTCCTTCTCATGCTACCAGGCCGCGAGGTAAAGCTTTCTGAAGCACCAAATGCTTTCGTTTTTCTTGCTTCCTCTCCAAGGCATATATTACCTTATAGGAAACCAGGCAGCTCTAATTGCCTATTGGCAATATTTCCCCTGTGAAAATATATTCTTGTCTGCGAATGAATGAAACCAACTTTGATTGAATGACCATGAAATGGGGTCTCTTAGAAGGCTGTTGCATAGTGCATGGACTCAGTAGGAAGGGAAGGTTTGCCAAGCAGGACAGAGCCAAGATGTACTTGGAAAACAGGTGTGCATGTGATCCCTCTAAGTGAACAGTCTTCATTAATTCACTTAAAATACTGTTGCTGGCATCTTCTCCACTGATCTTTGTCTCCCAGTGGACCCCGATGGCTGTGGCATCACAAGATTTTTGAGCCTCCAACTGCCAGCTGCCATCACCTTGAAAATATCTTAGTTGTGGCTGGGTATTCGTGTTGCCCCTTTAATATTTAAAGTCCTTTTCATGAACATCTAACTGGCTCCTCTAATTCTTGGGTCTTTACTGTGTGTTGGCCCATCCCTCTCATGTCCCACCTCCCATCTTCCTCTATCTTGGGATTCTCCAAAATAGAAAAACAATTTGGACACGTGGTAGTCACCTTTATTCCCAGCCAAAGTCCACACGTAGAGAAGGTACATTCTCTAAAGTTAGAAGGAGAAAGTGATAAACTGAAAGAAATCTTCCCATTGTTACCAATTCTTACCCATTCTCTTTTGAAGTTAAGGAATTAAGTCTGAAATAGGCTGAGTATTGATCATTCAGAGGGACACCGCCTTCTGCTGTACTAAGTAATCATATTCTGTTCACTCACCTACCACATGTTTATCAAGCAGGTGCTGTGTGCTGAACACTACCCTGGGCATGTGACCCATAGGAAAGAAGGTGCCCCAGCTTTCACAGAGCTTATAGAGCCTATTAACCCACTAGCCATCAGAAATCAAATGGGCTTGTCAGGGTCCAAACTCTCAGCAGAGGGTTCTGAAATTTCTGAAGACCGATGCAGCAAAATATAATTCATTATTCTTTGTTTCGGAAGATTGGGAAACAAGTTACTGGATTCAGTTCGACAAAGACTTTGCAAGCTCATTTTTAGCTTCTTTGCCTCAAGGGAACGAGCTCACTATCTCCTCAGCAGGCGGCAAGCCATCTCAGCAGATGGTCCTGAGCTGCACGTGCCAGCCACGGGGCATTTGCCAGGCGTGTTTGCACAGAGAGCTCTTTTTGTCCAAGCAGCTGGCCGTCCATGCCGAGTGTTTTCCAGTCCTCTCCAACAGAGTATGGAGAGGGAGGAGGAGTCCGTGGGAGGAGATCCAGAAGTGGTTTTCTGTCTTTTCTTTCACTGATGATCCTTTGCAAGCAGGCTCACTGCTTGGCAGGCTCCAGAGGTGGAATGAAGGGACCAACAGAATCCGAGAAGCCCGTGAACACGGGAGAGCTTAGAACAGTACCTGCTAGGTATATGCATGGCCAGCTGATTTTCTGGACATCCTTACTTCTCCAATATACCATTTCTCTCCCAGCTGAAGACACACTAAACATTTAAATCAAGAGACACTGGTCAGTCACTGAGTAGCTTCAGTTTCCCTTCTGGTCTTTTGCCTATTCCAATGGGACTGAGTTATAAGACTTAACTGTGATAATAAATGAAACTGTTATTTTTTTTCCTACGTGAAATCATTGGCTGCTTCTGGTCCAGATTCCAGTCATGAGTGTTACTGTATGGTTCGAGCTCTTCCTTTAACTACTCTGAAGCTCAATGTCCGCATCTATACGACTGGGGAGAAAAAAATATCTTTTTGGCTGTTGGGAAGATGGAAATTAAGTGCACGTGAAAGCATTTGTAAACTACAAATTGCTTTTCAAATATTCACGATGTAGCTACAATTATGGTGATGAAGCATATAGTGAAGGCGATATTTAGAAACCTCAGATATTACTAAAGGAAAAAGTTTACATAGGTGAAAAGAACACAGGACTTTAAACTAGGCATGGATTTAAACTAGTTTTCGTATCTATAATATGGGGACAGTGATATCTAGGTTGCAAGGTTTATACATGAGGATTAATGAGGTTCAAGAGGAGAGCAGCTGTATAGATCTTCACTCCTATTTCAACTCCGTGTGGCTCTGGATAAGTTCCTTAACCTCTCTGAGCCTCCCTTTCTTCATTTTAACAAGGAAGAGGGTAATAACTACTTCTCATCACTGTTGAAAGTACTCAACAAGAGGATTTATCGAACGCGTCTAGCCCAAAGTAGGCTTTTTATAAATATGAGTTACGTTTGTCTTTCAGTGTAATTTGTAAGGGGATAAGCATTTCCAGAATTCTGTGACTGTTTATGGGGAAGGGGTGGGCACATAATCTCATCTTTCTTCTTCCTCAGTGTTATGGGAGTGATCTGCCCCTGGGAAGTGGATTACAGAAAGAAGGAATAGCTCTCAGCATTCTTAATGGATCCTCTTTAGGTAAACGCTATGAAGAGAGAGCAATTAGTTAGACATGAAAATATCAGTCGGTGGTCTGTTTTGCCATTACTGTCCAAGTCTCCTGTTGAACTCTTCCCAATTAACTGATAAATGATCTTGGTGTCTTTGACTATTAGCCTAAGATGCTTGTGGCTCCAAGACCCCTCAGCAAGCATAGCCTGTCCTCAATTTTGGCATTTTCCATAAGTTGCTATTGATACTTGTATTGTTTTGTATAAACAAATCCAAGGCACTTCAATGACCATTTCCCCCCCAACACCTTAAAGCAAGATAGAAGACACCAGGCTTCCAATGAAAATCTCCTTCCTATTCAGTTTATTGAATTTCCTGTTGCTATTTTTGAAGAGGCTTCCCTAATAACCTGTTTTTTCCTGCAGTGTTTATCTGCATTATGACCATCCTGTTCTTAAACACCCGAATATCACAATTTTGTTTCTTAACCATTTTTCCCTTTCAAGTTCAATGTAATTTGTTTCTACAAGAATAATAGGGTTTGTAAATTTTTTTATCATTTAAAATACTTTCAATCTAAGACAGTAACGGAAAACTACAAATATTTTTCTTTTGAACCATCTGAGAATAAGCTACGCAGGTAACACTCTAGTACACCTGAATACTTCAACACAAATTTCCTCCAAAAAAAGACATTTTCCTTCTTTATAGAATAATCATAAGAGTAGTCATTAAAATCAGGAAATTGGCGTTGCTACATTACTAACGTCCATTCCAAAGATTCCGTGTAAGTATTGCCAGATATCTCAGTAATGTCCTTTATAGCCAAATAATTCAATACAGGGTCACATCCTGCATATAGTTGTCATGGTCTTTTAGTCTCCATCAATCTGGAATAGTTCCTCAGTCTTTCCTTAAAACTTTTTCAAGAATTTAAGGCAGTTGTTTTGGAGAAAGTCTTGCAAATTAGGACTTTGAGGCTCTCATTGTGGAAAGAGCTAAGAAATATAGGTATACATGTGTGAATACCCACATTTACAACCCTCTGTTTCTCTGTCTCAAACCATGAGTTATTATACTCCAATTCCAATGGAACACTAAAGTGTCTTTCCAGTGTTTTCTCTTTCTGGATGTGTAACTCCCTTCCCCAACAGTGAGAAACCCAGCTGCTGTTACGTTCTCCCTTCTTGGGACCCATCTCCCTAACCTTCTGGGACACCATCTTTCTCACTGTGTCCACCTTGCTTGCACAGACCTCGGTCCTAGTGACCTTTGAAAGAAAAGAAAGGCAGCAGACAGGCAGACCAGCTGGCTTCTAACTCCTTTGTATGTCGGCCTCTAACTATGGATTCAATTCCATGTGAATATCTGTCTCTTTCAGTGTCTTTTCACTCCCATGCTGTGACTGGCGTGGAGGTACCTGAAAGTATCTTCTTCCCCTTCCCTTCCTGTCACTGGTTTCTGGATTTATACCATTTGTGAGTCATTCCTTTGCAGTCGAGTACTGCCCTCTTTGAACTGTGAACATCACTGAGTGTAGCCTCCTTGAGATACTATGTGATTTTTCATGTCACAGATGTCATTTTACAGCCTCCCTTTTAAAACACTCACTGACTTCTCACTTACAGTAGTGTTTTCAAACTTTTCATTTATTTTATGTTAGAAGCAGATGTTCTTTTTCGAATGACATCATAGGTGGTGGAGCAATTTAAAACATATAAAAGGCAGGCCTCTTCCTTATAGCAAGGCAGCCTCTCAGGGCATTCTGTGAGAACCACCAGTCTACAGGGGGAAATTTTCTGCTTTGAAATTGGTCCTCAGTTGCATGGAATTGATTTAACCTTAATCGTTGATTCACAACATGCTCTTATCATTAGTCTAAGAATGGCCTGGTGTTCATTTATTTATTTATTTGTTTAGTGGTTTAATAATCTACTCAGCACCTACAAACCCACCACCCCAAGCAAATCCAGCACCTTAACCGACGTTAACCACATGAATTCCCACATCACCATGCCCCCCTTGGTATTTCCCAGCTGAAAAACCACCATCCTGAATCTTGTGCCCATCAATCCTTTGCTTTATTTTTTAATAATTTCAGTGCCTCTCTACAGCTCTCTATTAAGTATACTTTTATACATTTTTAGAAGTAGAAAGCATACTTCTAGTTGGTTTTAACTTGATAAAAATTATAATTAAGTTTTTTTCCACCTAATAATACATTGCTAAAATTCATTCAGTTTGTTTTATACCATTTTAGTTAATTTGTTTTGACTGATGTATAATATTCCATTGGGTGAATGTACCGCAGTTTATTCTACCAGAGATGGGCATTTACCCTAGTTCTGGCTTTTTCCCTTCTGAGCAGTGCTACTATAAACAGTTCATAATGTCTCTTCTTGTAAATGTGTAAGTGTGTGTTGGGTATTTATCTATGTATAAGACATATATGATATATATAAGATATATAATTAGTTTGTTCTAGTACAGAATTTCTCAAATGTGACATTATTGGCATTTTGGTCCTGATAATTCTTTGTTTTGGAGGCTGTCCTGAGCAGTGGAGGATGTTTAGTGGCATACCTGGCCTCTACCCACTAGATGCTGGAAGCATCTGCAACCCAGTTGTGACAACTGAAAATAACTCCAGACATTGCCAGATGTCCTCTGGGGGGGCAAAAATCACCCCTGGCTGAGAAGCACTGCTTCCAAAGCTAAAGCCAAGGTAGTTTTTCAAAGTAGCAATTGATATACTCATCAGGAATGTTAAAGAGATCCTCTGTGTCTATACCCTTTGCAACACTTGCTTTTGTCAGCCTTTTGAATTTTTGCCAATATTCTTTAGCATGGTATTCTTTAGCATGGCAGCTTAACCATAGCTATCTATTCTCATCACCAGCTTCTCCCTTAGTCCTATGCTCTGATGACCAACCTAGTCTCCATTGGTTAAACTGGACCAGTATACTTCTTTATTTGTTCACCCTGCAAATAGTTGAACAGCAACTTTATGCCAAGGCAGGAAGATACACACCAGGCAAAAGCTACAGTGGTAGTAGAAATAGATATGGTTCCTCCTCTCATGAAGCTTACACACTGGTGGAGAAAACAGACATTAATCAAACTGCCACCCTGTTTAATGTGAAGGAAAAGGAATGGAGTGCTAAAGACCGATAATCTGGTGATTTGACTCAGTCAGCGATACAGAAAGGAATGGAGAGGACAACTATTTTTGGAGGGCAGAAAGTGAGGGGATTGTGGCATAAGGTGATGCAGGAGATACAGATGAGTGTCAGACCATGGAGGGCCTTCTTGGCCATCCATGTTCAGGAGTGTGGATATTAGCAAAAGAATCATGGAAGACTGTACCAGTCAGCTCAGGCTGCCATAGCAGAATGTCACAGACTAGCTGGCTTAAACAACAGCAGTTTATTTTCTCACAGTGCTAGAGGCTGGGAGTCCAAGATCAGGGTGCCATTAGGGCTAGTTTCTCTGGAGGCCTCTCTTCTTGCTTTGCAGATGGGTGCATTCTTGCTGCATCCTCACGTGGCCTTTGCTCTGTGTCTGCACACTCCTGGTGTCAGTTCCTCTTATTATATTGACACTGGTCATATTGGATTAGGACCCCAGCTTTATGACTTCATTTAACCTTAATTCGCTCCCTAAAGATCGTATCTCCAGACATGGTCACGTGGAAGGTTAACATGTATTCGCCACTGAATTTCTATGAATCTGAGAGGGACACAGTTCAGTCCATAACACCATTGAAATAGTTGAAGTAGAGAAATACCTTGATCAGTTGTTTATTTTAAAAAAAAAAAAGGAAAAAGATCATTTCACTCTAGTATGAATTGGAAGAAGGCCTGGGTGGATGAAGGAAAACAGTAAAGAAACCACTGTGGAAAACCACTTGAGGGTTAGGGTCGCGAGGGCCAGGATGGTGATAGAGATGGAGAGAGGTGATGTGATGATTTAGAAGCTAAAATTGACCTGACGTAATGATGGAGAAAGACTGACAAAGAAAGGGGTGACAGTGACAGATTCCATGTCTTGGCTTTGGGCAACTAGCTGCATCATGGTGTCACTTGATGAGTTGGAGGCTGGGTGAGAAGAACTGACAGAGCTCCAGAGTCAGGGGCAGATGTGTGGAGCACGTGTCTGGGACTTGGATCAGGTAGTTTCCTTTGCCTGGAATGTTACCCCCCTACCACCATTTATTTCTCTCTTCTTGTCCGTCTTAAAAACTTCTACTCATCTCTCAAGACCCACATTGGATATTGCTCCTTTTCCTCAGACCCTTCTTTGATTTTTGTCCCCTCCCCTCCTCCTCCTCACATTCTGCATTTATGGCTATCTGCAGTTACTCCTCGCTTATCCCAAATGGACTGAAGACACAGTATTTATTACATCAGTGCAGATGTTCTTTTTCTGGATCTCGTCTTATCCCCAGATGGGAAGCTCCTCTAGACCAGGAATATGTTTGGATCACCCTTTGACTTCTAGAATTTATCAGTGTCTTCTGAGGAGGTAAATCAAATGAGTTATTCAGATTGTTTTCATTGCAAAGGGAGGAAATTTGTAATCAGAAAGGGAAAACTTGTAATCAGCTGTTTGGGGAAATTAGCCCCCATTCACAACCTACTTTGCTGACCTCTGTGTCTGTTCTCTGGTCAGCCCTGGTCTGGCCACTGGCCATCTCCCTTCTATTAGAGGTGGGTAGGCTTGGTGCCTGGAAGACTTCCTTTGTGGTTCCTTTGTTCCTACCCTAGTCTGTCTGTCTCTGCTTCATCAATTTATTCATCCATTTACTCACTGATTTATTCCTTTATTCAATAATTCAGTCCTTCATTCAGTATTTGTTAAGTAATAGGCCCACTTCTAGGTTCTGAGAATATAGCAGAGGAAAAAAAAAAAAAAAAAAGATTAAAATATCTGCCTTCTTGGGAAGAATCAGACCCAAAACCTGAGCAAAGTTTTGTCAGTGATTCCCAGTCCCATGAAGGGTGGGGTCATTGGCTTCATTATTCTCCTTAGCAAAACTGTGGAGGAAACAGGAAGGGGTATAAAGAGAAGAGGTGGTGGTAGAAGCTCTGGAAGGAAAAGAAAATGCAGATTTCCGGGATGGAGCAGTGGGGAAAGTTGAGTGTTTGTCTTTGGAAGTCATTGCACAGAGCCCAGAAAGTGCTACCTGCCCATCATGTGTCTTTAGTTAGATGACATTTCCCCGTTCTCTGGTATTTGAGATTCTAATCTGTGCAAAGTATCAGGTCAGTCTAAATAATCTCTAAGGTGCTTCACCTTTTATAATTCCTCATGTCACACCTGTGGAACCATTGCAAAGTGAAGAAAGAGCATGGGCTTACTGTGTATATAAACCCATGCAGTAAGATACAAGAGAGCCTAGGAGTTCCCTGGCGGTCCAGTGGTTAGGACTTGGCATTTTCACTGCCGAGGGCCTGGGTTTGATCCATAGTCCGAGAACTAAGATTCCACAAGCCGTGCAGTTCGGCAAAAAAAAAAAAAAAAAAAAAAAAAAAAGACACAAGAGAGCCTAGAAATCCCAGATATTCATCATTTACATTAATTTCAATATTTGCTTCCAAACAGCTAACCAGCCAGCTCACTTCCTTCATTAGTCCTTCATTCCTAGTTCTTCTCATTTAAAGTTGGATGAAAAGTAATCAACTCAGGTTAAAACAAATAAGCTTTCTTAAAAAGTAAAAACAAAACAAAACAAAAAGCTCCTGCTGCAATGATGCAATAAAAATTAAGAAAGGATGTATTTGCAGTTCATTGAAGCATAAAGCTGAATTGAGTATGGAAGTGCCTATGTTTATTTGAACCTATGGAAAGACTGCTAGTTAAGGCATTAATTCTTAAACAAAGGGCTGCCGTCAAGGTCCTGAAATAATCTAGAATCCTCAAAGAAGACATAAATATGCATTTGCCCACGTTCTTTGAGAAGTGAGGTGAATGCCTTCGAGCTCTGAATCAAGAATGTTGACATTCTCTACCCAGTCTTGTTAATTCAGATGTAATTTAATACTTTGCCCCTCATAGTATAAATCTCCCCCTCTCTTTATTTTACTCACTAATGTTGATTTCAAAAACAAATATACCAGGAAGCATACTCTATAATAATTTAGGGGGAAAAAAGACCTTTCCATTAGGAAAATATAATAGAAATAATACATCCTATAAATCTGTTTCTTGGTGATGCATAACCTATAATGGGAACCTTCAACCTAGCACCTTATTAAAATAGTCTTTACTTGACATGACTTAGTGTGGCTTGGTACAGTTCCCCAAACCCTGACTTTCTCATCTCTAGAAGCAGTGTTACTCAGGGCAGATTACATAACCTCAGAGGTAAGTTCTGTGGGTAGTCAAGTTAAGGCTATTTCATGAGAAGTGATTAGGAAGATCAAGGTTCTTGTATATAACAGAATCTACTCGTGCTGGTTAATCAGAAGGAAAATAATCACAGAGCATTAGGTAGCTTACAGAATTTCTAGGAGGACCAGAAACTAAGCTTAGAGCTACATGACCAAGATCATGTGGCCGGGAGAAATGCCCAACCATAGCATGGAATGTTCTCAATGAAACCCCACTCTTGCCCTTCATGTCACTTGGTACCAGTGATGTTGGGAGTCCCTTGTGAGCTGTGCCCAGAAGAACCATACACCGTCCCCGTCATGCCTGGCACAAGGTCCACTCACTCGGCATGCTGCATTCCCATACTGCTCATAATTAGCTTCTAGTGTCATGGAGCTGTGTGTCAGTCTGGCTGAACCTAGGTCACCTACACACCTCACTGCATAGGCATCTTGGGAATGTAGTTTTCTATTGACAGGAAATCCTGCCAGCAAGGGGCTAGAGTGGGAGCTGCAGGAGCCTACCTGCCCTAGGTGAGTAGCTTTATCATGACGTTTACCTATTTTTGGACCATCACCCAACTTCAGGTTCTCTTTTGAAAACCAAAGAATTGGTCCATGGGAAAGGAAACGATTCATCAATGTTAAACTTTACGGTACTTGATATACTTTGGAGATATTTGTAAATACAGTGATATGGAGAGGTATTAGGGAAAGTACTCAGTTCTTAGAAGTCACAGGTTCTAGATGCAGGTATGTCATTTTCTATCTAGTGATATTAGACATTCATTTATTCAACACATTTTGAAATCTTTTGTCAGACACCGTTATTAGATATATACAGAGGAACGTAACACAGCCTTGTTTACCGGTAGAGAAAGTAAGTTAATAAATAATTGCAGATCAGTGTGATAGGTGTTAAAATATGGGGTAAGAATGATAGCATGGGAGCTTGAAGGAGGAAAAGCTTGTGAAGTCTTGGGGTGCCAGGGACGACTTCCTGGTCCTGTTGGAAGTTAAATCTAAGCTGAAACCCAGATGCCAAGGTTACATAAGAGTTAGGCAAAGGCGGCTTTTGTATGTGCTATTTCCTTTCTCCAGAACACTCTCCCAGGGAACAGAGGTGACTCAAGGGATTTGAAACGTATATACAAAGGTCCAATGTTGAGAAGAAGTAGAGAGTGTTTGGGAAAAAGCCAGCACTGCCACTGGGTGGTGTGAAGTGGGCTAGGGGGTCAGGAGATTAGTCTGGAAAGGCAGTAGGACCAGTTCAAGAGAGACATTGTATGTCAGGTTATAGAGTGTGTACTTGGCCAGCTATTTAACCTCTCCTAAACCTAACTTTGTATATTAGCCGGAGCCCTCTCAGCTCAACAGACAACCCCCTCCCCTCCCCTCCCCCCACCAGAAAAAAACAGAGAGAGAATAAGAATTTATTAACTTGGGAAAGGTAAGTCACAGGATCCAAGGAGGACATTTAGTAAACAGAAGTAAGCAAGCTTTGGAGACGGGAACTGGGATTGAAGATATTCCAGGCATGGATTCATATCTCTTTGTCTCTGCCTGTCTCTCTCTTCCTCTTTCTGTTTCACTTTTATTTGTTCCTATTTGGCTTCACTTTAATGATAGACTTTGCTGATATGACAGATTAGATGGCATCCAACCTCCTGAAAGTCACATCTTCTAGCCAAGAAACCCTATAGGAAAGGGATCCTCTTCTGTGTTATCTGTAAGCCAACCTTAGGGAAGCACTCTGATTGTCCCTACTTGTTATATGACTATCAGTTTCAATCACTGTTAGCAAAGGGGATGGCCCACCCTAATTGGCTATACCTGGATCACATGCTTTCCCTGGGGGATGGGTGGATAGCATATTTTTTGATTGACTGCTCCATTAAAATCGTATTTGATAGTTTCTCTTCCAATGAGCAACATGGCTGTTAATAGTTCTGTGTTTATATACTTGTAGCTTATTATTCCCAGCAGATGTTACATATTCAGTATGTTTACTGTGGGAGTAATATACACTTCCTGACCCATTGATGTCAAGTTTGGCTATATGATTTGTAGTACTTCTTTCTTTGGGAAATGTATACTTCTTTACTGCGTTGGTATCATATTTGGAGCAAGAAAGAAAATTTGGCTGTTGAAAGCCCTTGAATTTTAGGAGTTTGTTATAGCAGCATTACTGAACCTAAGCTGACCAATATAAACACATATTTTCTTCAAATATTTACATATTAAACCTGTGGAAGAACTCTGTTGGCTCTGCTGTCCAGACCTTGAGCCAGTCGCTGTCATTGGAGGGGGCAGAAATATGATTAGCTAGCTCGGGAGGTCACATGTACAATTCTTTGACCAATCAGGAAAGGTTTAGTGATTGTGAATTGGATGTGGGAAGTGCTCTTTTGGCACCATTAGGATTTTATTGTATGGCAGCCGGGGTCGGGGAGAGGGAAGAGGGTAGAGGGATATAAGCCTCAAGAGGAAAGGAAGCAGAAGCTGCTAAACACAGTGTATCCACTAGGATTTCCTCCTTCCTCATCTTTAGAATTCCAGAAACTTCCCTACCTACCTCTCAGAGTTGCTAGTTCCTTTCTACCTGTGCACAGAAGTTTGTGGACACGTGACACTGAAAAGGTTTCTGGGAATAGAAAGAATAGAAAGAGAAAGATGATTTCATTTGGAGTTGGTCAGTCCTGTGTTAAGAGGGCAGAAGTCTATTTCCTACTTCTCTTCCAGGAGGCCGGTGCCATTGTGTGCTCTATCTTTTGATTTATATCAAAGACTAAGCGTTTCATCTTCTTTTATAAACAGCATTCACCCATTTTAGTTCCCAGAAGGCTTGATAAAAGTGAAAGCTGAACCTGAAAGAAAATAGAGCTATAGATCCACCCTTTCAACTGAATAAATAGACCCCTGCTCTGTATCCTGTCCCAGACCTGCCTTTACCTCACCTCGAGACTGGACCCACCGGGGGGAGGGGGAGGGGGGTGTTATCCACACGTTTATGACCATCTTACCTTGGTGGCAAGCATTTCCTTTGTGCCTTACAGAAATCTTCCAGACTGATTTGGGGCCACTGGTTTGTGCTTCCATTTGTAATCAGGGAGAAATTATGCACTAAACCTGTTGAAAACGCCATTTTTTAATTAAAATCTGGGCCCTTGTGACATAGTACTAAATGAATATCACCTATTATCTTGTATTGTTGAGGTCTAATGTCTACCAAATGCATTTCCTTGGGCACTGCCTTTGGGATTTTAAACCTGAATTGAATTATTATTGGTAAAGTACGAATGAGGACTCCCCCCCACAGACTAGCCCAGTATCTGTAATAATCAGGGTCATGCTTATTGTCACTTATTCTCAAGCACAGGTGATCGGATGACCCAGAGTCCTCACTGCCATCTCATGTCCAGTGTTGGATTGTTCCTTTTTAAAGCCTGGCGGGTCCACTACTGCTTACTGGGACAGAGCAGTTAAAACAGAAGGAAGATGGCATTGTATCTTCTATTATTAATGATGTTCATGTCAAACTCATATGGGAGCTAAAATTTCCAGGACTGTGTTGCATTTCTACTTATTTTATCCACCTTGGAGAACTGAAACATGGTGAATACAACAGGTTTTTACCTGTGCTTAATGGGAAACAGTATATTAAGTCTACATCCTTTTTTTTACAAATGGAGACCTGAGGTCTCCAGGGAAGGTACGTTCCTTTGTGAGGTGGAACTGAGGATTAGTGATGGTGGAGCCGGGGTAACTGTCTGGTTTCTTTGCCTCTTCTTTCTGCTGCACCAAGATTTGCCAAAGCGTGGGGCTTCTCTTGGTGGTCCTTGAGATGGGCTCAGAGGGCCCCGTGCTGAAACACTCACTCCCTCTTCAATTCTCTTTCAGCCTTACAGACTCCAAGGAGATGGTTTTAGTTCAATGTCAGACCGTACCTCTTCTGAACACTTGCTAATGTTTGTGTGACTGAGACAGTGAGCCTCATTAAATTCTGCTAGATTTAATAACATACCTTTGTTTCCACTGAATTTATTTTCACAGTTACTGTCTCTGTATGAGAATTGATACTGCTTTTATATTTGCAATAGCTATATGTAAAGTTACTTTTTTAAAATAGAAATTTTGAAAGAAAGTGAGGTGATTCAAAGAAAAACATTAAGAAGTAAAGGTGGCATGGGGATATGGTAACAACTTAAATTTTCTCTAGGGCTGCAGTTTAGGAAATATGGGGCTGGATTACATTGCTTTACATATAGGCTTTGGAAACAACTGGGCACCAGTCTTCACCACGTTTGCTTCCTCCCTCCCTCCCTCCCTCCCTCCCTCCCTCTCTCTCTTCCTCCCTCCCTCCCTCCCTCCCTCCCTCCCTCCCTTCCTCCCTTCCTCCCTCCCTCCCTCCCTCCCTTCCTCCTTCCCTCCCTTCCTCCCTTCCTTCCTTCCTTCCTTTCCACTTTCTTAGGCCACGGTCTAATTCCTTTCCTGATTGGCTGAATTCTGTGCAGTCTTGGGCTACTTTACATGGTCCTCTCAAGGTAGTGTCATCTGTATTGTACCTTTAAGTAAACAAATATGCAAGCAAGCAAATAAACCAACAAAAAGTCCAACAACCTTGAAATACGGTGGTTTTGCTTTACTTTTAAAAATGTGCATGCTGGGGCTTCCCTGGTGGCGCAGTGGTTAAGAATCTGCCTGCCAATGCAGGCGACATGGGTCCAATCCCTGGTCCAGGAAGATCCCACATGCTGCAGAGCAACTAAGCCCGTGCGCCACAACTACTGAGCCCACGTGCAGCAACTGCTGAAGCCTTCACTCTAGGGCCTGTGTGCCGCAACTACTGAGCTCGTGTGCTGCAACTACTGAAGCCCGGGCGCCTAGAGCCCGTGCTCCACAACAAAGAGGAGCCACCGCAATGAGAAGCCCGCGCACCGCAACGAAGAGTAGCCCCCGCTCGCCGCAACTAGAGAAAGCCTGCGCGCAGCAACAAAGACCCAACACAGCCAAAAATAAATTTAAAACAAAAATGTGCATGCTGATTGGAACATAGGGAAAAGGAAATTTGTGAGAAGAACCTTGCTTCTCAGGATCTGCATTTCTATACCTTTCAGGCATAGGTCCTCTTAGCAGCCTCCTGGACAGGTGGCTCTGTCGTGAAGGCTGACTGGACAGAACAGTGCCTCTGTCGGGTCTTCCTGAAGCTTTCAGAATGCTTGCCCAGCCCTCAAGGAACAGGGGTTGCTCATCTGTATTCAATAAGAAAGGCATGTTAGGTTGGCCCCTGTGATGGTGGCAGCACCAGAACACAACTTCTAGTCACGTCCAGGTAGCTACTGCTTCTGGAGCGCTCGGTTCGCCATGCTTAGTGGTAAGCACGGCGCACGTGGTATCTCGTACAATCCTCTCAACACCTCTAGAGGCTTCTCTTCTTACTTTACAGCAGTGGAAATGGAGGGCCCACTTGCTCATAATATTTGCCCTTGATTTCCGAGGACTTCATCCTTACACATAAAGCATGGCTACAGTTCCTAGGTTCTGTGCTGGGAATTCACTTACCGCCCACATCTAGGCTCTCATTAGTTAAGCAGTTTGCTGAGTATTTACTATGTGCAAGGAAGCTGGGATACAGAGATAAGTCATGCAGCCGAACTCTCAGTGATTCCCCAGCTGGTCCAGGACACATGCATGTAAACAGATCCATCATGATACTGTTTGGGGGTGCACTTTGATAGAGGAAGGCAAATTGAACTGGATCTTGAAGAGAGAAGAAAGGTCAGGTGAAGAATAAAGAAGGAGCAGCCAAGGCACCAACGTGTATAGACTTCCCATGTCCGACAGGCTTCACTGATAATGAGGATAACGGCTATTTTTTGCATGTCTACGGTATGGTTGACATGGCATTGGGGACATCACATCCTTTAACTCATTGAAGACTTTAACAGGTATAGGGTAGCTATTAGCGTACCCAATTTTTATAAGAAACTGAGAGTTGGATATGTGAGTCGAAGCTGTCATTTCAGAAAGAAGGCACACCTGGGTGGAAGCAGGGAGCTGAAATTTACATTACTATATAGTTGCTGATGTGATTGAATGAAAGTAGCTTCGGGAGTACTCTGTGGAGATGCAGGCTGAGGCCACATCCCAGCCTTCCGGAAAGGATTAATTAGCGTGGGTTTGGAGAGTGGAGAGCGGCAGGATGAATGATGTGTGATCTCAGAATGAAGGGACATCGTGAGTGGCGTATGCACGAACCGTGACCAACAAATGGCTCCATGAGAAGTGAGACAAAATAAATCTCCCTTGAGCCCCCCCCCATTTCAGTCCTGACCATTTCACATCCCCATTAGTCTTCATCCACTGACAAATCCTCATGTCTTCCATCTACTCCTCCTTCAATACATTTTCCACACATGCACCACCTTTTCCTTTTTCTTTCAAAAGTATGGTGTTGACCATTTTACTTCCCATTTACCATAACCTGGAGTCTAAGCTTATGATACGAATCCTTGGTCCTTTTTCCTTTCACTATTAAATGTAATTCTCTAGTACATCCTCAAGAAATTGGTTGCTTCTGAACATCACCCCCTTATCACCATAGAAACACGAGTCAAACAAGCCTTTTAAACGTTATCATTTAATTTTCTCTTATTTCTAAAGACATGCTTTTGGATGCACTTTGCCTTGACTTGACAGACATCATAACATGTGACTGAATGTCTAATCATTTTATACTTGCAGTTTCCCAAAGGTGATTCCTATGATCTTGGCAAAGATGGAGAATTAATTTCCATGCATTAGGAAGGAACATATGAACCATATCCTTCTGACTAATACATGCATCATCAACAAGATGAGCAGCCACTCTGAGGGGTGCCCTTTGGTTGTCCTGCTCTGCCCAGTACAGGATAGGTAAATCCACCTGATTCAGGGTAATAATAGGGAACAATTTTGCCCACAGATTAAGGCCGTATTCTCCAAAGAGCTTTCTCAGTAATAAATTTAATATTCCGATTTCCATCTGTCAGTGTCTTTTATCTTAAATCTCATTTGGCTCCTGTTCTGCTCATTTGCTTATTTTTCCTTAGTTTCTTGCTCATTCCCCTCTCTTGATGACGGGGTCCTGACCCTTCAAACTACATTTCCAACTTTGTTGCTGATGGATTCTGGCTGACTGAGTAAGGATATGTACTAACAGGGTATTGGAGAATAGGAGGAAGGAAGAAGCCAGGGTATTTTCCCCTCTCTCACTGCCTGGGACAGTGCTTCCAGCCATGGTTGCTGCAGACAGACCTTAATTCCAGCTCCCACCACCCAGCTGGCCCCTCTGGGGATAGGTGCCTTCCAGAAAGCTCCGGTGTAATTTTTGTTCCTGCTGAAGGTACCGTCTCCTGGGCTCCTTTGACACTGTCTCCTTCTCTGTCCCTCCAGTCCTAAAGGGGGTAGTGGCTTCCTCCATATGCTGGTCTCTGTATTCCTAACCCTTTCTGTGTTTGCTTTTTATAGCTCCTCTAACATTGTTGTAACTAATTCCCCATGTTCAGTCCTGTCTGCTGAACTGCCTGGTACAGGTTTTGTTCTCCTGCCTGCACTCTGAGGGATGCACTTCCAAACTCAGAAGGGGAAAAAGGGACTCAGCGTTTTACTGATTACCTGAAGTGCCATCAGTATCCAGTCTAAAATCCAGATCTCTACATGTAATTATAGTCCATTTTCATGCCCTATTAGTGGACTAGGAAAAATGGATAAGATTAATGATCTGAACACAAAAGGGTAAATACAGATACTATTGGAGAATATTTATATAATCTGGGTGAGAAGACCTGCAAGTCTTCACCGCATTTTACAGCTGAAGACACGGAAACTCAATGGGGCTTTGTAACACATCTAAGAATAGAAACACCCCTAGAATTTCAGTCCTAAAAAAGCAAGAACCTTGCTTGTCTTGCCTACTGCTGTGTCTTCAGGAACTAGAAATATTTGTCACATGGTGTGGTGTTCCAGGTCACAGTGACAACAAATGGTAGGACGAGAATTCCCGTGTAGTGCACCTAGCCTGTTAGCTTACTGTTTATCATGAGTGGCTTCACAAGGATCTCAGGTGGCCGATGCTGAGGCACATGGAGTTGTAGGGGCATCTGCGGGATGGTGAATGAGGACATCACAGCCGTAGTGGTGAAGTCGAGCAGGACTAGTTAGGACGTGATAGGCTGTGGTTACCTTGGCAATGAGGTACAGATGCTCAGTGGATTACAAAGCACTCAACTTAGGCAAGTGTGACCTTACAAAAAATACCCAGAGCCTGTCATACAGAGTGAAGTAAGTCAGAAGGAGAAAAACAGATACCGTATATTAACGCATATATGTGGAATCTAGAAAAATGGTACAGATGATCTCATTTGCAAAGCAGAAGTAGAGACACAGACAAAGAGAACAAACATATGGATACCAAAGGGGAAGAGGCGGTGGCATGAATTGGGAGATTGGGATTGACATATATATGCTACTATGTGTAAAATAGATAACTAATGAGAACCTACTGTATAGCACAGGGAACTCTCCTGGGTGCTCTGTGGTGACCTAAATGGGAAAAAAATTCAAAAAAGAGGGGGTATGTGTATACAAATGGATGATTCACTTTGTTGTACAGCAGAAACTGACACAGCAGTGGAAAGCAACTATACTCCAATAAAAAAAATATCCATAAGGGTGTAGTAGAGATGAAGAGACATGAAAAAATGTTTGTCCCACCCAAAAATGCAAAGTAGACCGGAAAACAGATTAGTATCTCTAAATTAAAAGATAACATTGGAGCCTGCTAACACAAGGTGAACACTCTACTTTGTCTCATGTTGCTTCCTTTTGTTATTTCAGGGTTATTTGTAGAGTTTGCTCCTTTTGCTGCATTCTAATCATGGAGGAAAAGTGGCATAAAGAAAGCAAAAGTACTGCAGCAGCTCCAGAATACAAAATATATACATAGATATCAAAGAAGTGAAGGCAACCAGATCTGCCTTCCAGTCGACATGATCATAATTGGGCTATTTTATAAGTTAAATTTTTCTCAGTGAGAACGTAAAAAAAAGGAAAGACATTCCATTTTTAAAGTAAATGATGATAACAAAGCATTTTTCTCTTAAGCAATATTCAAAGCTGTGCAAGACCCTCTGGACCTGAGGAAGCACACAGATTTTTAGTATATTGAAATATTTCTATATTATTATCATAAGCCCCCCAAGGCCCTCCTCTCACTGCTCCTGCCTTTCCCCCAGGTTCCGGAACCACTGGGGCCTCCAAAACCCTGCTTCATCATCTGTTTTAATTGGTCAAGACTCAGGCTGTATTGCTTGTGAAGTCTTTTGAATGTCATCTCTGGAAGCATTTTTTTACAAAAAGCAGAACTAAATAATAATTGCGTGATAGAAACCTTACCTCTACACGGTCCCTAGATGTTATTAGTTTTGCACTGAGTGTACTGTTAGGGATTGAATTTGTCCCCCCAAAATTCATACGTTGAAGCCCTAAACCCCCATTGTGACTGTATCTCGAGATAGGATCTTCAATTAAGGTTAAATGAGATTATATAGGTGAGGTCCTAATTCAGTAAAACTGGAGTCCTTCTAAGAAGAGGAGGAAACGCCAAGAGTGGATGCACATAGAGAAAAAGGCCATCTACAAGCCAGAGAGAGAGGCCTCCCCAGAAACCAACCCTGCCAACACCTTGAACTTGGACTTCCAGCCTCCAGAACTGTGAGAAAACACATTTCTGATGTTGAAGCCACCCAATCTGTGATATTCTGTTACGGCAGCCTGAGCAAACTAATACAGGTAGTAATGAATTTAAAAGGGAAAAAAGTTTTCTTTCATCAACTGAAGAAGGGTGAGCACCTAGAAATAGCAATAGGTCTGTATTATCCACCTTATTGTATCAAGACCCTGCAGAGGCAGTGCTGGGCCTGAGCAACATCTAATGGTAGAAAGCAGCATGATGCCAAACACCAGGCCACTGAGATATGTTTTCTTTGAGTAGGTGATGTAGCTCTGCATCTCCTTATTACCTTCTGCTTGCATCCGTCAAGTGTTCCAATAATGGAAATTCAGTGATAGCTCTGACAGAAAGGACATATTCCACTTGAGAAGGAAGGGCCATCCTTGATTTTCTAACAATAGCCTTTCAACCTACACTTTAACATATAATTCTTGGCATGCCAACATGTCTTTTAATTTTTTTAATACTGATTTGGCTTTACATATGCCCGCTGATATGGATTAGGCAGTATTAACTAGCATCTTCCCTGGGACAGCTGCTCAGAGTTTTATTCCTCCCTTGTGTATGAAATATAAGTTGTGCGTGTAAACATATATTCATTGTGCTATATAGTGAGCATTTACAGTTTGCAAGCCTCTGTGCTGGTTCCGAAATGAATCAGATGCTTGCTCTTTAGTGGGCCATGTGCATTCCAGATATTTAAAAGAATTACAAAGAATCGTTGTGCTATCCAAACATTCGTTCCCCATAGAACAGTATATTCTTTCTGTATCAGCACTTTGCTTTTCCTCTATAAGCATGTTAAGGCATCTTTCGGTGAGGGGTATAAATTATTTCCCAGTGTAGACACCCGAATGTGGGTTCCCAAGATCAAATTAGAGATTCCCCAAGTTAACCCTGGGGCTTTATGAAGATACTGAAAGGACTAGTTGCAAATGGCTGAATCCTATGTATAATCCAATATGTAATATAATAATGATCCATTCAACTAAGGACACGTTTACGGTTTCCTCTTCAGTAAGAGGTGGTGAAAACCTTTGGCATGGACTGGTCAGAACTATCTTGTCTGCATTTAGCTTTCTCTTTGTTCTCCACTGTTTATTCTGTGGTCTCTCTACTCTTACATCACACCATTCTTGCCCTGTCTTGTGTGCCTTCAGATGCCACATTGACTTGTAAAACTCCTTCCTTATCCTCAGTCTTTTTATTTGCTCAAAACTCAGTTGAAGCACATTCTCTAATCAGTTGTATTGCTAGAAAGAGTTTGCTTTTTTCCACTTGCATGCTGTGAAGTGCCTACTGCCAAGTCCGTATTTCGTGGAAATGGCTTCTCTTTCAGTCTGTGAGGTGATCTGTGAGTTGTGCAAGACATTCACACCAAGGGAATGGGTATGTGCCCATTTATTGTGGTGGAAAGGGTAAGCTGAGATTGGATCTGAGTTACAAATGTGTCCCCCCCCTCACTGGGCAAACTTGGGAGCACCAGGAAACATGAGACATGCTAATTTTCGTCCTGTCTGGTGGTGTAATTTACTGTAACCATTTCATGCCCATCTCAAATCGACATCTAATACCATGATAATGGCGCCACATGATGTTGCTGTGCTACAGCTCTGGTGCCCACTGTCTTAGCCCACATGTGGAAACGTGGCTCAATATGTGCTCATAGAGATCTTTTCTGATGCTCATTGAGTATCTGCTCTGTTGTGATGGTACAGGCAATTGTCCAGTCCACAGATATTTATGGGGTTTATTCAGCGTCTACTATGTGCTGGGCATTGTTACACGTGCTAGAAGCAGTGCAGGGAAGAAACAGCAAGTCCCTCTTCTCATGGATCTTACATTAGTTTGGATACGAATCAGCCTTACCCTGAAAGAAACACAGGGCAGGCTGATGGGGCACTCTGTAGTGCACTTTTACTGGAATCAAATGTGGTACAGCACGAGGTAAAAATGTAAAGAAGGGTTGTGGGGATTAGGACGAAACTGGTTAGGAGCAGACTTTGGAGAGTCTTGAGCTGTGTGAGAGTCGTTGGTGCTTCTTTCGTGTTAAATTACTGTTATTCATGTCAGTGTTTTTAATATCAGGAAGTAATAAAGATGGTAACATTCAGAGCATTTTCTTGACCTTCACTTCGGTTGAAATCAGCAGATCAATCTGACAAGTGTCAGTAGTAACTGCTTTTTGTTTCTGAGCAATAGTGTTCATCTACATACACATCAATTTAGGCATATCTGCCTAAAATGAATACATATTTGCGATTTCATATTTTGAGTATATGCTCAAGTAGGAAGCAACATTCTGCCTTAATTTGGCATTGGTAAAGCAATCTGTTGTATGGTTGATCTTCCTGGAAATACTGCTTTTGAATTAATTTATGTTTAAGAGAGACTCCTGGGAAAATGAAACAAAAAGCTGACATGAATGTGATAGAAAAATAAATGTATCCATTCTAGTGGAAGGAAGTTAACTCAGTATGAACTAAGTACGCTGTTTTTTCAGGATTGTAGACTGAAGAGGCAGTCAAAGAAGAGGATTGAAATCTAATATATGAATTTAACTTAAAACTGTCAATATCAGGATAGAAAAGAGTCTAGGTACTTTTCCCTGCAAACTCTGCTCATCAAAGTTTTACGAGTAGGAAAGTGACTTATTCCAAGCACCGTCTTCTACAGGATAGTACTTCAAATGTTTGGGAATGGTTGTCCTAGCTCCTCAAAGCTATACATAATGTCAGACACACACACGCGCAGACACACTTCACAAGCCAAATCACTGCTGCTTTGACTAACCTATACAAGACATCATATCATCAACGTAGGTCATTGAATATTCTCTATGGAGATACTGGCCTTTAATCACTGTGTTCCACAGATACCTGTCTATACGCATTTCTAAAACTGTCTCTCTAGTATCCCACAATCTCATTCTTATTTCAGGTCTTCAACTTATTCATGGGTTTCTTATGGATAAAGTGCATTGATTTTGCTTTTGAGTAAGAATGATTTGTAGCAAGGACGTGACATTGCTTCAGTAGGTTAAAAATCTCTTGAGAGCCATGAGACTCTGGTCCCTAACTTGGGAGGTTGGAGAGGTAGTTAAGCAAATGTAGACTTTTGAAAAAGGGGAAACTATTGCTTATCAGGGAATATAAACAGCAGCTCGTTTTGGAAAGGACCTGACATTGATTTCTCTTCAGTGGCACAGAGGCAATTGGCCTGCAATTTTCGCACTGTACTTGGCTTGAATTGTTGGGGAAAAATAAAGTTGTTTACTGATTAGCATTTGGAAAACCAATTAGTACTTTGTTTGCTTGAAAGACAAAACAAGAGCACAATGTCAGAACCAGAGGTAAGCGTTGCCAGGACTAACAAGCACCCCAGGACCAATAAGCTGGCCCTGAAATTCTGAAGAAACAGAGTCTGAATGGGAACTTGATTTCAGCCCGCACTCTAGGGTCTGAGTCCACAGTTTTGGGCCAGTTATTGCCTCTTTCTGATCATATGACTGTATGTTGATGTCCTATGCATGTTTCTTTGATAAACATAATATTTTTTGTGTTTATTTTTATGACGTGCTCTTTGTACCAACTTTTTTTCTCCTAATCTCTTTCTTGGTAGCATAATGGAGAGAAAGTTGCCATGAACACAGAAGAAAATCAGGAAAGCAGCGATTTCTAAAACATACCACATGAACCACATCTCAGTTTAATAGAGAGCCCTTAGTATGCTAATGTACATGGGGGCTGTCCAAGACAAGAGAACTTAGGAGAATGGGCTACCTCCTTAATTTTTTCTCTTGTTTTCCTGTCGTGTTTGTCTGTCCGTCCATCCATGTATCCATCCATCCATCCATCCATTTAACAAACTTCTTTCGTTCAATAAAGTACTGTGTGAGACCCTGGGCAGGTAGCTGAGACGACTTATTGTTGGGATAGAGAAGAGAATCTTAAGGTTCTAAGTGAAAGAAACTTGGCCTAATCTTGGAGATTTTTCAGGACTTCTAATTTGGAGGGTTTGTCTGCTTATGTGAGACTTTAGTTTCCTGAGAATATTAAGAGCTGTTTTTCTTTCCTATTTGGAGATGCCTTCCTCTTGGAAGTACTAACTAGAGTGGAACTTAGAGGCAGCTGAGTGGGCCTGGAGGAGAGGAGACTTGGGCTGACACTCCAGTCTCAGTGGTGGTTCAATCAGCATTTTGAGTGCCAGGTCCTGGGGTATGGGGGTGAGTGAGACACAGTCCTTGGACAACTCATAGAGCCCAGAGGCTGCCTGTTGCCCAGCCAGATGAGCTTAACAGGGAAGTGAAAGTGAGACGGAGAGAGACTCAGGGCACAAGTTCTCAACATCTGTTGTTGTCTGAGCTTGTCAGATGGGGGCACAAAGATCGGGGACCCCTTGCCTTGTCCAGATGAGCAAGAACTGCACATAAGGATGATATAGCAGTGAATTCTCAGATCCAGCAGAAACTCAGCCCCCAGCCAGCAAATCCTGGCAAAGGACATGCACATTGACTCTTGAAATGGAGTCTTTTCAAGCTGAGAGTTTAGTAGCAATAAAACTGAAAGTGAGGACCAGGGGCTTGCAAATTACAAAACACATGCAACTTCATTGTTACGAGCTTAAATAAATCAGTAGCTAGAGGCCTTTCCAACTGTCAGAATCTAAATAAAGACAGGAATATCAGTTGTACAGCCTAAGGGCTAAAGCAAAAACCCCCCCATGTTCAACATGAGTCAGGTTACCCGAAGATACTCTCTGCCTCAGGAGGGAGAAGAGTGAGATCCATCACAGACCAAGGTCATCTCCTATGAAAATAATACGTTACCTCTAGAGTCCATTGCATGTTTTATTAAAATTTTTTATTAGGTTACTACAACATGAGCTGCGCATATTAATCAAATTAGATCTCTTGGAAGAGTTTGGTTCTTGCTGAGTGGTTAATAGCGCTGTGGGTCTTGCTGAAATATGGTGGAAGTGGTGTCTTCTGAGGAACTATGAGTGGCTGGGGAGAGGGCAGCTGCAAAGGTTTCTAAGTCAGAAGAAATCTCTGACTCCAAGATTTGGGGCTTGTAGACAGCCCTGTGCCTGTGATATCTCTGGGATTTTAATGTGTTTTGGTCTCCAGGACCCCATAAAGCATCTTGAAATGGGCTGTTGCCTGCTTGGTGTTTTTGCTGGGTTTCCGGAAAATTTGCCTTGTCCCTACACACATCTCTGCTGGCTGAATCTATAATTCTACCCTCTCATCTTCAGTCTTTTAGCTGGAGGCTTTGGAGCCGGTGAAAATGCATGTGTGTCTTGGATTTTGTTAGAAAGCTATTTACTGGTCCTGTATAAATACTAGAGTATAAATGTGCTTCAGAGCACTTCTCCACATCAGTAAACCCTCGACTTAAAAGTATACATTGAGTTGTGCCAGGTACCTTATTAGGTGCTTGGGGAAATGTAAAGAATCAAACATAGGTGGCCCCTGACCTCTTATTGGGTTGGCCATAAAGTTCGTTCGGGTTCTTCTGTAATTGGAAAAACCCGAACGAGCTTTTTGGTCAACCCAATAGCATCTCTCTATTTCAGTGGCTCTCACAATCCTTTTAAACAGGGATTGACAAAACTAGAGCCCCTGGTCAAATCCAGAGGGCTGCCTGTTTTTGTAAGTAAAGTTTTATTGGAACATAACCGCAACCATTCATTTACATATGTTTTAATGGCTACTTTTGCATTACAGCTGCAGAGTTGAGTTGTGGCAGAAATGTTTACTGAATATTTGACCCTTTATAGGAAAAGCTTGACAACTCCTGCTTTAAAATTCCAGGAGCTGGAGCCCCATCCCAAGATATTTTAAATCAGTAGACCTGTGGGCACGCAGACAGCCTTCTATGCACAGACCTCGGCTGGGCCCACTTTTCCCATGAAGGGGTTCTCTCAGTTTTCCTTATCTGCCTTTGATTTTGCTTTTTTGAGCAGTTTCTCATCTCCGTCCTGCCCCTTTCCAAGGGGGAGCATGCTCCTGCAGCCAGTTTCCTGTCCTCTGTCATTCTCCTTGGGCATTTCATCTCCCGACTTCTGACTTCTTCCACCCTCCCGGTATTAACCATTCTTTGGCGATGCCCTGGGAAATCTACATTTTCAACCCTCATTCTTCTCCTGGATTCCCTCCCTATGTTTCCAGTTGCTTGGACTAGAGGGCCCTCTTTGCTCAAATTTATGTCTGAAACCAAATTCATCATCATTTCCCCCCAAGCCAACTCACTTTCTGGACTTTCCAATTTTCTTTTATTGGTAACATCAATCTCCCTCCCTGAGATCTTAGTCATTAATAATAATGATCATATTCATTTCAAATTTTACCTCTTGGTCCTGAAAAACAACTCTAGTTGAAATCAGGACCTAAGGACAAATAATGAAGGGCAAAGCTTTGTTAGAAGTTCACAAAGCTTACCTGATGTGTAGACTTTCTTAATTTTCCTGCCAGAGAAACAAGGAGAGAAGGAAATTAACCCACAGCCAGCCAGGAACTGTGTAGGCTACTTTTTCTCCATAAGGCTCCCAATAATGCTATGAGTAAGTACTTTTATCCTCATTTTTACAGATGAGAAAGCTGAGTCACACAGATTAAGTAACTAACCTTGCCAAATGTCATAAAGCTAGTGGATTATGGTACTGATAGCCAGATCTAAGTTTTAAATATTATTTCCCATCCTTTTGTGGTATAGCAAACCCAGCTTCTACTCATGAAAAATATTTTGGGATTTTATTGAATTGATATATTTGCTGAATTTTCTTCTTATTTATTTATTTATTTTTAATTTTTATTGGAGTATAGTTGCTTTACAATGTTGTGTTAGTTTCTACTGTACAGCAAAATGAATCAGCTATACATATACCTGTATCCCCTCTTTTTTGGATTTCTTCCCGTTTAGGTCAGCACAGAACACTGAGTAGAGTTCCTGGTGCTATACAGTAGATTCTCATTAGTTATCTATTTTATACATAGTATCAGTAGTGTATATATGTCAATCCCAATCTCCCAGTTCATCGCACACACCCCCTTCCCCCTTGGTATCCATACGTTTGTTCTCTATGTCTGTGTCTGTATTTCTGCTTTGTAAATAAGATCGTCTGTACCAATTTTTTCAGATTCCACATATATGCGTTAATATATGATATTTGTTTTCCTCTTTCTGACTTAACTTCACTCTGTATGACAGACTCTAGGTCCAGCCACGTCTCTACAAATGACCCAATTTCGTTCTTTTTTATGGCTGAGTAATATTCCATTGTATATATGCACTACATCTTCTTTATCTATTCCTCTGTTGATGGGCATTTACGTTGTTCCCATGTCCTGGCTATTGTAAATAGTGCTGCAGTGAACATTGGGGTGCATGTGTCTTTTTGAATTACGGTTTTCTCTGGGTATATGCCCAGTAGTGGGATTGCTGGGTCACATGGTCATTCTATTTTTAGTTTTTTAAGGAACCTCCATACTGTTCTCCATAGTGGCTGTATCAATTTACATTCCCACCAACAGTACAAGAGGGTTCCCTTTTCTCCCCGCCCTCTCCAGCATTTGTTGTTTGTAGATTTTCTCATGATGCCCATTCTAACTGGCATGAGGTGATACCTCATTGTAGTTTTGATTTACATTTCTCTAATAATTAGTGATGTTGAGCATCTTTACATGTGTTTGTTGGCCATCTGTATGCCTTCGTTGAATAAGTGTCTATTTAGGTCTTCCACCCATTTATTAATTGTTTTTTTCTTTAAATATTTATTTATTTTTATTTATTTATTTGGCTGTATCAGGTCTTAATTGCGGCACACAAGATCTTCATTGCAGCATGCGGGGTGTTTCGTCGCAGCGCACGGGCCCTCTAGTTGTGGCACACGGGCTCCAGAGCACATGGGCTCAGTAGTTGCAGTGCACGGGCTCTGTAGTTGGGGCACATGGGCTCTAGAGTGCACAGGCTCTGCAGTTGCAGCGTGTGGGCTTAGTTGTCCCGTGGCATGTGGAATCTTAGTTCCCCGGCCAGGGATGGAAAGCGCGTCCCCTGCATTGGAAGGTGAATTCTTAACCACTGGACCACCAGGGAAGTCCCGGGTTGTTTGTTTTTTTGATATTGAGCTGCATAAGCTGTTTGTATATTTCAGAGATTAATCCTTTGTCAGTTGGTTCGTTTGCAGATATTTTCTCCCATTCTGAGGGTTGTCTTTTCGTCTTGTTTATGGTTTCCTTTGCTGTGCAAAAGCTTTTAAATTTAATTAGGTCCTGTTTGTTTATTTTTGTTTTTATTCTCATTATTCTAGGAAGTGGGTCAAAAAAGATCTTGCTGCAATTTATGTCCAAGAGTGTTCTGCCTATGTTTTCCTCTAAGAGTCTTGTAGTGTCTGGCCTTACGTTTAGATCTTTAATCCATTTTGAGTTTATTTTTGTGTATGGTGTTAGGGAGTGTTCTAATTTCATTGCAAATTGGCAAAGAAGTAACACTGTCACTGTCACTGTAGATGACATGATACTACACATAGAAAATCCTAAAGATGCCACCAGAAAACTACTAGAGCTAGTCAATGAATTTAGTGAAGTTGCAGGATACAAAATTAATACACAGAAATTTCTTGCATTCCTATACACTAACAATGAAAGATCAGAAAGAGAAATTAAGGAAACAATCCCATTTACCATTGCAACAAAAAGAATAAAATACCTAGGAATAAAGGGGGCAAAAGACCTTATGCAGGAAACTGTAAGATACTGATGAAAGAAATCAAAGACGACACAGATGGAGAGATATACCATGTTCTTGGATTGGCAGAATCAATATTGTGAAAATGACTGTACTACCCAGAGCAATCCACAGATTCAATATGATCCCTATCAAATTACCAATGGCATTTTTCACAGAACTAAAACAAAAAATTTTACAATTTGTATGGAAACACAAAAGACCTCGAATAGCAAAAGCAATCTTGAGAAAACAAACAAACAAACAAAAGAAAAAAAACAGAGCTGGAAGAATCAGGGTCCCTGACTTCAGACTATACTACAAAGCTACAGTAATCAAGACAGTATTGTACTGGCACAAAAACAGAAATATAGATCCATGGAACAGGATAGAAAGCCCAGAGATAAGCCCATGCACCTGTGGTCACCTAATCTATGACAAAGGAGGCCAGAATATACAGTGGAGCAAAGAGAGCCTCTTCCATAAGTGGTGCTGGGAAAACTGGACAGCTACATGAATTTTCTTTTTAAATATACATTAATCAAAACTGACTAAAATATATTTAATTAATACTGACTCTAGTTTTAAGTCTGTTCCTCTCTTGCTACATGCTGAAAAGTAATAATAATAATAATGACAACGGTGATAACAGTTGACACTTATTGAAGGAGATACACTGTACTAGGCCCCCTGTCAACCACATGGCATGTATGTTTGATTTTTGTTTCACTACTACACTGCAATGCTGATTCTTTTGATATGTCCATTTGATAAATAAGGACACTGGAGCTTAGAGATATTTAATAACTTGTGTATAGTCGCTTAGCTGGTAAGTGGTCAAGTAGGGTTCAAACGGGCAGTCAGACTGCAAAGTCCTTTAACATGTCATCTGTAAATGATACCATGTTGCTATATATTTATCAACCAGCACTATTTTTTTTTTTTGGAGGGTGGGATGATTTGTAGCTCTTACCGTTTTCTGTGGTATAAATATTCCCAACCTCGCTAATCTTAAGCTGTCAAGGTGATGTCAGTGCCTCACCGTATACTTGAAGATTTAACAGTGGGCTCTGTGATCCTGTCTTGGCCAGCTTTGCCCAGAGCCAAATATAGGTACTTTGATGTATTAGGGAAATTTATTAATTTGCTTATCTATTCAGTATGCCAGAAAGGCTGGAATACTGGTGAGAGGGAATATGCTCCAGTGTCAAGAGGTTGGAGTGGATATTATTGTTTGTAAACTGGGGTAGTAAGTCTCAGAGTAAAAGTGGGGCTTAATCCTAGGGTCTTAAGCAATGGGAGACATTTGGGAGGTCAAAAGGGCACCCTAGGCGCAGAGTCATAAGCAAATAGGGAATGTTTGGGGGCAGTGAGGTCAGACTGACCCACCCACAGCAGAAAGTAGCTTGGGAAGAAGAGTCTAGAAGGGGCATGCCACTTAGGGGCTTAAATGAGTGGGTGGCTGAGATCTTCAGCCTCCCTGGTTTGGACTTTGAAGGACATAGTGACCACTACCCCCATCCCCCCAGGACACACACATGCAAGGTGGCAACCAGGGGCACTGGCATTTTATGTTTTTCTGTAAATCACTCTGGGTGCTTGGATTTGTAAAATCGCTTTCAACCGAAATTTTCATTACAGTGGGATTGCTGTTAATGAAGATTTGAATGATACTGGGTTAGCCCAGAAGTTCGTTTGAGTTTTCCCGTAACATCCTATGGAAAAACACAAATGAACTTTTGGGCCAACCCAATACATATTCGAAATGAGCTTAACCCAAAATATTTATAAAAACTCTATGCCCCAAATTTGAAATAAGATATATCCCTAATTTTTTAAAAAATAATCCCCAAACTTCAAAGCTGTCAACCCAAAGAAAGTTTAAACCATGTTAAATATTCTTATCCCGTGGGTGCACCCCTTGAGCCGTTGAAATGGAAAGAACTTATTCTCCTTCGTTGGAATTCTGTGTATCCTCCTTTGGCTTCTGTGCATCAAATATTCTGCAAGTGATATGATACTTAAGTTATAACAGCAGCGACTATTAAAGTAAAATGGTCTTTATTATATGAAATAACTGTGTCATTTATGCAGTGGTATTTATTTTAGCACTAGAAAATACTTCCATAAAATTAGTAAGCCTGGCTTGGAATTTGAATTTGATAAGCCAGTAATGATGTGCCATGGTATTACTAGAGGTGCAAACATATTGCCTAGTATAAGAGAGAATTCTAAAACAAAACAAAACAGAATTAGGGAAAAAAACAGTGATGTCATGGTTGCAGATTTATGCTCTGGGAAAAATAGATAGATTCCTTTCCTATAGATTAATTATTTATTATTATCAATATTATTATAAAGTTATTATTTAATAACGAAAGTTACTTTCGAATTAGCAGAGTTGTGGATCCTGTGAGGTCCTGGGGAATGGCGTGCCTCCCATGTGTGCCCACCACACACATTTGATTATCTAGCCACAGAGCTCCTCCTAAAAGGCACCACTTTGTTGCTCAGTAGAGATTTTAGCAGTTTTGCCCCCAAGTTGCCTTTCTGCAGGCTGAGGGTTAGGATTAGAGCTCATGAACACGTGGCTCTGTAACCCCAGTAAATAAAATTCACATGTCTACAATGGACTGTGCCCATTCATTCTTCACCTGAAATGTCTTTCTTGCAAAGATCATGTGACATGCCCTGTCTGTAAAGAGCCAGGGGAGGGCTGGGCTTCACACACTCAATGTGCAAGCCCTGCTGATTAATCCACTACTCATTTACCCAGTAGTGCTTCATTCTGGGAAGAGGCCAGTAGACAGCAGGCCTTGGAAGGGACATTCTCTCCCTCTTGCAACTCTTTGCACTTTAATTATTAAAGATAATAATCTTGGCTTGTTAAGAAGCATCAAAACCAAACATTTACCCTTTCCCCAGACTGTGTGATAACCTCTCTGAGGGCAAGGAGCTCATTACCTGTGCATCTTTGTATCTGTCCTGGCGTGTGGCGTGGTGCCTCCTCACACCCTGACTACTCGATGCTTTTTTCTGTTAGATGTTATTCCCAAGAAAGGAATGCTGACTTGGTGCTTTTACTCCTTCATTAAAAATAAAATCTCTTTCTCTTTTCCTTCTAAAGGAAAGAGTGCTGGTTCACCCACTCACTAGCCGTGCGGTACACAATAGACATCTAATGTCTCTAGACCTGTTTACTCACTTGTAAAATAAGGTGGTAAGACTTGGTGCTGCACCAGAGGAAAGTTGGTCTCTAGGGATGCCCCGTGGGGCTCCATCTGCCCAACATTTCCGTGAGCCATGAGGCTGCAGAAGGCATACATATCAGCATCGCAGAAGATATGGAGCTGGAAGGTACAGTGCATGTTTGAATGACAAAAGCAGAACAAAAAGATTGCAGCAGCTTGGAACAGTGGACTGCCTTCCATAGGTAAATGCGTCCTCTGAATGTAAAGCTTCTCTAATGGTATAAAACAGTGAGAATAAGACAGGAAGGCTACTGCTTCAAAACAGCATCTATAAGTAAGACTTAGGAGAAATAGGCTGCAGAGTTACTGTGTGATATGGCTTCAATAATGAAGCTTAAATTTTGTGAGCACATAAGATCAAGGACATGAGGTGTGTCCAGATCAAATCAGTTAATCTCTCTGGATAAAACTATAATTTGAGAAGATACATGCACCCCTATGTTCATAGCAGCACTATTTTCAATAGCCAAGACATGGAAGCAACCTAAATGTCCATCGACAGATGAATGGATAAAAAAGATGTGGTACATATATACAATAGAATATTACTCATAAAAAATGAATGAAATAATGCCATTTGCAACAATGTACGTGAACCTAGGGATTCCCATACTAAGTGAAGTAAGTCATAAAGAGAAAGGCAAATACCATATGATATCACTTATACGTGGAATCTAAAATATGACACAAATGAACCTATCTATGAAACAGAAACAGACTCACAGACATAGAGAACAGACTTGCGGTTGCCAAGGTAGGAGAGGGGGTTGGCGGAGGGATGGCCTGGGAGTTTGGGATTAGCAGATGCAAACTATGATATATAGGATGGATAAACAGCAAGGTCCTACTGTATAGCGCAGGGAACTGTATTCAATACCCTGTAATAAACCGTAATGGAAAAGAAAAAAAAAATCAGTTAATCTGAGACTGAAGTCTTCTTCTCTACAGTGGGGATAATCATAATGATTACAATTTACAAATATCGCCTATGAATCCTAATCATTGTACTAAGTGCTTTGCTTGGCAGATGTCAGTAATCTTCATAAAAGCTCTGTGAGCGGTAAGTACTAATAGAATGTCTGCTTTATAGATAAAGAAACACAGATCATATAGATCATTGCCCAAGGCCACACGTGCAGCCAAAGGTAGAGTCAGACCCAGCTCTTTCTGGCTTCACATCTCAAGCTATATAAAGTGATATTTTCTATTTCTTCCCTCCATAATGTAGAAGGGCAGAAGGCTAATTGTGGCCATACAAACCCTAGCACAGTGCCTTGGTTGCAGATGCAGAGTCAATGCTAATTTCCCCCCATTTTGCTCATTTGTCTGTCTTTCCATGTTCCACTATAATGGCTGAGTTTCAACCCAGCGTGTACTTCTGGGCATTGTTCTGAGGCTTCAAGACCTTTCTCACACACGGGAACCATCTTTTCATGATTTTTTCCTACTTGGCTTAATTCTCCTTCCTAGTGCAATATAAACTGTTTACACCCAGCCCTATTGGAAACCAGCTAATTATTCGACATCAGCACCAATGCTCACCTCAGCCATGTCCGTACTCGGGAGTTGACGAGAAGATGTTTGAAGGGCTTGAATTTGTGTCACTGAGAACATTCCTTGGAGAAAGTGAAAACCTCTCTGCGCATAGACAAGTGAACAACCCTGAGAAAAAATAATTCATTTTTTAATAACATAGGAGAGACCCAGGTTGAGCCATTGGGAGCGCTGATGTCCTTGCAAAGGAGACCCACTTACGTCTCAGGGTCATTTGTCCTTTGAAGAAATTGTCTCACTGCTTACATTAGAGACCTGACAAGGCTAGTTTTGTCCAGAGTATGGTGCCCAAATTTTGATTATCAGGTGTTTGTTAGTCCCAAGGGGGCAAATTCTCATGCTCCACTCACTTTTTTTTTTTTTTATTGAATTTTAGAATTTTATTTTTTTGTACAGCAGGTTCTTATTAGTCATCCATTTTATACACATCAGTGTATACAGGTCAATCCCAATCTCCCAATTCATCACACCCCCACCGCCCCCCACCACTTTTCCCCCTCGGTGTCCATACGTTTGTTTTCTACATCTGTGTCTCTATTTCTGCCCTGCAAACCAGTTCATCTTTACCATTTTTCTAGGTTCCACATATATGCATTAATATACGATATTTGTTTTTCTCTTTCTGACTTACTTCACTCTGTATGACAGTCTCTAGATCCATCCACGTCTCTACAAATGACCCAATTTCGTTCCTTTTTATGGCTGAGTGATATTCCACTGTATATATGTACCACATCTTCTGTATCCATTCGTCTGTTGATGGGCATTTAGGTTGCTTCCATGACCTGGCTATTGTAAATAGTGCTGCAATGAACATTGGGGTGCATGTGTCTTTTTGAATGATGGTTTTCTCTGGGTATATGCCCAGTAGTGGCATTGCTGTGTCATATGGTAATTCTATTTTTAGTTTTTTAAGGACCCTCCGTACTGTTCTCCATAGTGGCTGTATCAATTTACATTCCTACCAACAGTGCAAGAGGGTTCCCTTTTCTCCACACCCTCTCCAGCATTTGTTGTTTGTAGATTTTCTGATGATGCCCATTCTAACTGGTGTGAGGTGATACCTCATTGTAGTTTTAATTTGCATTTCTCTAATGATTAGTGATGTTGAGCATCCTTTCATGTGTTTGTTGTCAATCTGTATATCTTCTTTGGAGAAATGTCTGTTTAGGTCTTCTGCCCATTTTTGGATTGGGTTGTTTGTGTTTTTGATATTGAGCTGCATGGGCTGCTTGTATATTTCGGAGATTAATCCTTTGGCAGTTGCTTCATTTGCAGATATTTCCTCCCATTCTGAGGGTTGTCTTTTCATCTTGTTCAGGGTTTCCTTTGCTGTGCAAAAGGTTTTAAGTTTCATTAGGTCCCATTTGTTTATTTTTGTTTTTATTTCCATTACTCTAGGAGGTGGATCAAAAAAGATCTTGCTGTGATTTATGTCAAAGAGTGTTCTTCCTATGTTTTCCTCTAAGAGTTTTATAGTGTCTGGTCTTCTATTTAGGTCTCTAATCCATTTTGAGTTTATTTTTGTGTATGGTGTTAGGGAGTATTCTAATTTCTTTCTTTTGCATGTAACTGTCCAGTTTTCCCAGCACCACTTATTGCAGAGACTGTCTTTTCTCCATTGTATATCCTTGCCTCCTTTGTCATAGATTAGTTGACCATAGGTGCGTGGGTTTATCTCTGGGCTTTCTATGCTGTTCCATTGATCTATATTTCTGTTTTTGTGCCAGTAACATATTGTCTTGATTACTGTAGCTTTGTAGTATAGTCTGAAGTCAGGGAGCCTGATTCCTTCCTGTTTTTCTTTCTCAAGATTGCTTTGGCTACTCGAGGTCTTTTGTGTCTCCATACAAATTGTAAAATTTTTTGTTCTAGTTCTGTCAACAATGCCATTGGTAATTTGATAGGGATTGCCCTGAATCTGTAGATTGCTGTGGGTAGTATTGTCATTTTCACAATATTGATTCTTCCAATCCAAGAACATGGTATATCTCTCCATCTGTTTGTATCCTCTTTAATTTCTTTCATTAGTATCTTATAGTTTTCTGCATACAGGTCTTTTGTCTCCCTAGGTAGATTTATTCCTAGGTATTTTATTCTTTTTGTTGCAGTGGTAAATGGGAGTGTTTCCTTAATTTCTCTTTCTGATTTTTCATCATTAGTGTATAGGAATGTAAGAGATTTCTGTGCATTAATTTTGTATCCTGCAACTTTACCAAATTCATTGATTAGCTCTAGTAGTTTTCTGGTGGCATCTTTAGGATTCTCTATGTATAGTATCATGTCATCTGCAAACAGTGACAGTTTTACTTCTTCTTTTCCAATTGGTATTCCTTTTATTTCTTTTCTTCTCTGACTGCCATGGCTAGGACTTCCAAAACAATGTTGAATAATAGTGGCGAGAGTAGACATCCTTGTCTTGTTCCTTATCTTAGAGGAAATGCTTTCAGTTTTTCACCATTGAGAATAATGTTTGCTGTGGGTTTGTCATATATGGCCTATATTATGTTGAGGTAGGTTGCCTCTGTGCCCACTTTCTGGAGAGTTTTTATCATAAATGGGTGTTGAATTTTGTCAGAAGCTTTTTCTGCATCTGTTGAGATGATCATATGGTTTTTCTTCTCCAATGTGTTAATATGGTGTATCACGTTGATTGATTTGCATATATTAAAGAATCCTTGCATCCCTGGGATAAATCCCACTTGATCATGGTGTATGATCCTTTTAATGTGCTGTTGTATTCTGTTTGCTAGTATTTTGTTGAGGATTTTTGCATCTATATTCATCAGTGATATTGGCCTGTAATTTTCTTTTTTTGTAGTATCTTTGTCTGGTTTTAGTATCAGGGTGACGGTGGCCTCATAGAATGAGTTTGGGATTGTTCCTTCCTCTGCAATTTTTTGGAAGAGTTTGAGAAGGATGGGTGTTAGCCCTTCTCTAAATGTTTGATAGAATTCGCCTGTGAAGCCATCTGGTCCTGGGCTTTTGTTTGTTGGAAGATTTTTAATCACAGTTTTAATTTCCATACTTGTGATTGGTCTGTTCATATTTTCTGTTTCCTCCTGGTTCAGTCTTGGAAGGTTATACCTTTCTAAGATTTTGTCCAATTCTTCCAGGTTGTCCATTTTATTGGCATAGAGTTGCTTGTAGTAGTCTCTTAGGATGCTTTGTATTTCTGCAGTATCTGTTGTAACTTGTCCTTTTTCATTTCTAATTTTATTGATTTGAGTCCTCTCCCTCTTTTTCTTGATGAGTCTGGCTAAAGGTTTATCAATTTTGTTTATCTTCTCAAAGAACCAGCTTTTAGTTGTGCTGATCTTTGCTATTGTTTTCTTTGTTTCTATTTCATTTATTTCTGCTCTGATCTTTATGATTTCTTTCCTTCTACTAACTTTGGGTTTTGTTTGTTCTTCTTTCTCTGGTTCCTTTAGGTGTAAGGTTAGATTGTTTATTTGAGATTTTTCTTGTTTCTTGAGGTAGGCTTATATTGCTATAAACTTCCCTCTTAGAACTGCTTTTGCTGCATCCCATAGGTTTTGGATCATCGTGTTTTCATTGTCATTTGTCTCTAGGTATTTTTTGATTTCTTCAGTGATCTCTTGGTTATTTAGTAACATATTGTTTAGCCTCCATGTGTTTGTGTTTTTTATGTTTTTTTCCCCTGTAATTGATTTCTAATCTTATAGCGTTGTGGTCGGAAAAGATGCTTGATATGATTTCAGTTTTTTTTAATTGACTGAGGCTTGATTTGTGACCCAAGATGTGATCTATCCTGGAGAATGTTCCATGGGCACTTGAGAAGAAAGTGTAATCTGCTGTTTTTGGATCGAATGTCCTATAAATATCAATTAAATCTATCTGGTCTATTGTGTCATTTAAAGCTTGTGTTTCCTTATTAGTTTTCTGTTTGGATGATCTGTCCATTGGTGTAAGTGAGGTGTTAAAGTCCCCCACTACTATTGTGTTACTGTCGATTTCCTCTTTTATAGCTGTTAACAGTTGCCTTATGTATTGAGGTGCTCCTATGTTGGGTGCATATATATTTATAATTGTTATATCTTCTTCTTGGATTGATCCCTTGATCATTATGTAGTGTCCTTCCTTGTCTCTTGTAACATTCTTTATTTTAAAGTCTATTTTGTCTGATATGAGAATTGCTGTTCCAGCTTTCTTTTGATTTCCATTTGCATGGAATATCTTTTTCCATCCCCTCACTTTCAGTCTGTATGTGTCTCTAGGTCTGAAGTGGGTCTCTTGTAGACAGCATATGTGTGGGTCTTGTTTTTGTATCCATTCAGCCAGCCTGTGTCTTTTGGTTGGAACAGTTAATCCATTCATGTTTAAGGTAATTATCGATATGTATGTTCCTATTACCATTTTCTTAATTGTTATGGGTTTTTTGTTTTTTTTTTTAAAGTACACCTGAATTATACATTATTTAATTTTTATTTATTTATTTATTTATTTATTTATTTTTGGCTGTGTTGGGTCTTTGTTTCTGTGCGAGGGCTTTCTCTAGTTGCAGCAAGCAGGGGCCGCTCTTCATCGCGGTGCGTGGGCCTCTCACTATCGCGGCCTCTCTTGTTGCGGAGCACAGGCTCCAGACGCGCAGGCTCAGTAATTGTGGCTCACAGGCCTAGTTGCTCCGCGGCACGTGGGATCTTCCCAGACCAGGGCTCGAACCCGTGTCCCCTGCATTGGCAGGTAGATTCTCAACCCCTCCACCACCAGGGAAGCCCTATGGGTTTGTTTTTGTAGGTCCTTTTCTTCTCTTGTGTTTCCCACTTAGAGAAGTTCCTTTAACATTTGTTGTATAGCTGGTTTGGTGGTGCTGAATTCTCTTAGCTTTTGCTTGTCTGTAAAGTTTTTGATTTGTCCCTCGAATCTGAATGAGATCCTCGCCGGGTAGAGTAATCTTGGTTGTAGGTTCTTCCCTTCCATCACTTTAAATATATTGTGCCACTCCCTTCTGGCTTGTTGAGTTTCTGCTGAGAAATCAGCTGTTAACCTTATGGGAGTTCCCTTGTATGTTATCTGTCGTTTTTCCCTTGTTGCTTTCAATAATTTTTCTTTGTTTTTAATTTTTGTCAATTTGATTACTATGTGTCTCGGTGTGTTTCTCCTTAGGTTTATCCTGCCTGGGACTCTGTGCTTCCTGGACTTGGGTGGCTATTTCCTTTCCCATGTTAGGGAAGTTTTCGACTATAATCTCTTCAAATATTTTCTCTGGTCCTTTCTCTCTGTCTTCTCCTTCTGGGACCCCTATAATGTGAATGTTGTTGCGTTTAATGTTGTCCCAGAAGTCCCTTAGGCTGTCTTCATTTCTTTTCATTCTTTTTTCTTTATTCTGTTCTGTGGCAGTGAATTCCACCATTCTGTCTTCCAGGTCACTTACCCGTTCTTCTGCCTCAGTTATTCTGCTATTGATTCCTTCTAGTGTGTTTTTCATTTCAGTTATTGTATTGTTCATCTGTTTGTTTGTTCTTTAATTCTTCTAGGTGTTTGTTCTTTAACTCTTCTAGGTCTTTGTTAAACATTTCTAGCATCTTCTCAATCTTTGCCTCCATTCTTTTTCCGAGGTCCTGGATCATCTTCACTATCATTGTTCTGAATTCTTTTTCTGAGAGGTTTCCTGTCTCCACTTCATTTGGTTGTTTTTCTGGGGTTTTATCTTGTTCCTTCATCTGGTACATAGCCCTCTGCCTTTTCATTTTGTCCATCTTTCTGTGAATGTAGTTTTTGTTCCACAGGCTGCAGGATTGTAGTTCTTCTTGCTTCTGCTGTCTGCCCTCTCCCACTCACTCTTGATTTTAAAGAATTCACAGCCCCAGCTTTGTCCCAAATCCTGATTCGGTAGAATTTACCATTAACGGAAGTAAATGTATATCGGGAGTGTATCTAATTTATACTGCTCCCCATTGGAGACATCAATAACAATGAAACCCATCCAGGGAAATGGTCTTCCCCCAAGAGCAGCGGGTTTGCCTCGACTAATAATCCCCAAGACTGTTCTCTGGATTCGAACCTTGGAAGACTGTGGGTTTCATGACTTCCCAGCCCAGAGGCTGAAAATCATCATCTTATTCTTAGACATGAAAAAGAAAAAAGCACAAACAAAACCTTACCTAATACACATAAAGCAAATGAAGTGTTAAAAAGAATTTAAAATAAGCCCAAGTTAAAACAAACAGACAACTTTGCCTTCATATGTATATTAAAAAACCTAGAGGGGAAAAAAACAAGCTGTTAACAAGGGTTTCCCCTATGTTCAGAGGTTATACACAGCTGAAATTTTTTCCCCTTATTTTCCAGATGGTCTGCAAGGGCACAATTACACAAAGTGTAAATGTGTTTTAAAAAATAACTTTCAAATGTGACAGTAATAAGACAGTTGGAGTATGTAATCCTTGCCCAGGATCAGTGAACTGGCCACAGAGGACACAGGCAAATTGGATGTCTGCTTTACCCCTGTCTTGACCCTGCACTGCTCTTTGAGCAGGAACTAGGTGTAGTAAGGATGGCTGTGGTGGTGTAACTGAAGTCACCTGTCAAGAGATATTTTGGAGTGAAAATACCTTTTTCTTTTTTGGAATACTGTGGAGGCTTTCAAATGCCATCAAGGACATCTATTAACATTCACACTGCCTTTTTGAGAGAAATCATGAAACTCTATTTGTTGTTGTTAGTTCCTGTTACACAACATATTGATTCAATATTTCTATACGTTTCAAAATGAACACCACAGTAAGTCCAGGTACAATATGTCACCATACAAAATATTACATAGTTACTATATTCCCCACAATGTACATTTCATGCCTATGACTCATTTTGCAACTGGAAGTTCATACCTCTTAATCTCCCTCCCCTATTTCTCTCCTCTCCCACCCCTCCTCTCTGGTAACCACCTGTTGTTCTCTGCATCTGTAGTTATCTCTGTTTTGTTATGTTTGTTCATTTGTTTTGTTTTTTTTTAGATTCCACATCTAAGTGAAATCATACAGTATTTGTCTTTCTCTGTCTGATTTATTTCACTTACCATAATACCCTCTAGGTCCATCCATTTTGTCACAAATAACAAGATTTTTTCTTCTTTATGGGTGAGTGATAATCCCTTGTGCATATATACCGCATCTTCTTTACCCATTCATCTATTGATGAGCACTTTGATTGCTTCCATATTGTGGCAATTGTAAATAATGCCGAAGTGAACTTTGGGGTGCACATATTTCTTGTAACTAGTGTTTTCATTTTCTTCAGATAAATACTCAGGGGTGTAATTGCTGAATTGTATAGTAGTTCTGTTTTTAATTTCTAGAGGAATCTCCATACTGTTTTCCATAGTGGCTGCACCAATTTCCATTCGCACCAACAGTGCACAAGTGTTCCCTTTTCTCCACACCCTTGCCAGCACTTGTTATCTGTGGTCTTTTTGATGATAGTCATTCTGACAGATGTGAGGTGATATCTCGTTGTGATTTTGATTTGCATTTCCTTGATGATGAGTGATGTTGAGCATCTTATCTTTTCATGTGCCTGTTGGACATCTGTATGTCTCCTTTGGAAAAATGTCTGTTCAGTTACTCTGCCCATTTTTTGATTGTGGTTTTTTTTTTTTTTTTTAAATTATTATTATTATTATTATTTTATATTTATTTATTTATTTTTGCTGTGTTGGGTCTTCGTTTCTGTGCGAGGGCTTTCTCCAGTTCCGGCGAGCAGGGGCCACTTTTCATCGCGGTGCGCGGGTCTCTCACTGTCACGGCCTCTTCCATTGTGGAGCACAGGCTCCAGACGCGCAGGCTCAGTAGTTGTGGCTCACGGGCCTAGCCGCTCTGCGGCATGAGGGATCTTCCCAGACCAGGGCTCGAACCCATGTCCCCTGCATTAGCAGGCAGATTCTTAACCACTGCGCCACCAGGGAAGCCCTTTTTTTTTTTTTTGATGTTGAGTTGTATGAGTTTTTTGTGTGTATTTTGGATATTAACCCCTTACTGGATATATCATTTGCAAGTATCTTCTCCCATTCAGTAGGCTGCCTTTTCGCTTTGTTGGCAGTTACCTTCACTGTGCAAAAGCTTTTTAGTTTGATGTGGTCCCATTTGTTTACTTTTGATTTTGTTTCTCATTCATGAAACATTTTTAAGGAAGAAGACTAGCAGGCCTTAAAGGAGAGATGCTGAAATTTATTTCACAGTATCCCTAGTTTGGAAGAGCATAGAGAAGAATTGTTGAGATGCTGCTGCCATTGTAAAAGAGTGTTTAACAAACGTGCATTAAGCCTCTCTGTTGGTCTACTATGATAGATTGGCATTTGGGTTACAGAGAATAAAGACCTTGCTTGTGGCTTCTCACAATGGGTTTGAGAAGTGAAACAAACATGAAAAAATGATATTAAAATATGATATTTGCTGAGTGGGAGGGATGCACAAGAAAGGGGCATGGAATCCAGCACTTAGCAGGTCAGGGTGCGCTGTAATCTCTTCTCTCTCTTTTGATATCTCAAAGTGGTTAACTAATGAAGTTACTTCATGGAGGAGCTTCCTAGGGTGCAAGCACCGTTTTTTTTTTTTTTTCCCCAATATGAATTATTTACTTATTACTCCATCTCCCATAAAAGCATGGGGGTCTAGTGCTATTTCTATCCTCATTTCACAGCAGAGGAAAATGAGGCACAGAGACATTTAACAATTCACCCCAAATCACCCAGCTGGTAGGTGATGAATCCAGGATTCTAATCTAGGTCTTTCTCACTCCAGAGTCTACACCCTGGCCCCTGTGCTATCTGTCTCAAGGTGGAAAAGTGTCGTTCCTAGATGACAAGTGGCCATGGCAGGACCTCACAGGATAGACCTATCTCAAGACCAGTGTTCATCCTTTTAGGGTCAGTCCGGTGAAGGACAGAGAGTGATCCATGAAACTGTCTTCTTTGATACATGCACCTTCTGGAATGTTTGTAGCTTGGAGGAAAGAAGAATGCCTCTGTTTCAGGTTGTAAATTCCTGAAATTATTTTTTATTGTTAATCTTATTATGTTTCATAAATATACCAGACAATAAAAAAGGTGGAAAGCAGGGAAGAAAATTGAACTTTTTTTTTTTGCTCGTGATTCTAAGTGAGAGTAAGTCTTGCCGTCGGCAGCTGATTAAGCACCTCTCAAGCTCTCTCTTGATGCAGAGATGGGGAATTCATGTCCTGATGGTCTTGCTCATGTGCTTTCAGTTGCCTTTTGGAAGGTCCCCAGCTTATAGGTACTCAGAAAGCGACCCTTGCCTTCCTTTTCTTCAGTGACCTGCCTGTCCTGTGACCTTCAGGCTTCTTTGCATGGCATTCATGGAGTCTGCCCCAAATCCTTTTCCACCTCAGCGCTAACTTCTCCCAGCTCATGCCTTGTACCCTTTAGTCTCTCTGACTTTGTACATGCCCTTTGCAGATATGTCCACATGGCCAAGTAGTAACTGTCTTTCAATTACCAGTCCCCATGCACACGCCCCTCCCCTCCCCCCATGAAGCTTTCCTTGTGAAGTTTTCTTTTAAGTGTTACTTGATTACCTCCTTTTGAGAGAGGTTTTATATATATATATATATATATATATATATATTTGACTTAACAATGATAAAAGTTTGAGAAAAAAAAACTAAGAAAAATAAAGTTTCTCAGAAAATGAAGGAAAAAATCCTCTACTTCTAATGCAGAAATTATCTTGGAGAGGAGGGATCAATGTCTCATCTATCTGGAAGATCGATCTGGGTTTTTTCTTTTTCCATTATTTTTACAGGGCATTGTCTTAACTGTACAATATAATTTGTACCCATGTATGTGGTGAAAACAATTTAACAGCATTGCCCTAATTCTTCTCATTAGAAGTGTCTATGGGATGGAACATGTACTACTAAAGATATTTATGGAAACGGAAGTGTATAATGCTGCATCTCTTTGTAATATACTTGTTTTTTCATTTCTCCTTCACTATTTCTAATTGCTTCAAGAAATAAAACTCTGTTCGATGCTCATAAGTCTTTAACGCCCCTGACACCGCTGAATCTCCCTTTTTAGTCAGAAGAACATGCCTCAAGCTCCAATCTTAAGTAGGCAAAAGCATTTAACTAGAAATTGATAAAATTGATTTATTTTCATTTTGTTTGCTTTTATAGTTACCTATTTGTGGCCATTGATGCTGTTATAAAGTTTTCTTTTGAAAAAATCTCTGGCAATTAGTGAGGTGATTTAAGGAAAACTATTGATTCAGTAATATAGTTGCTTAATAGATGTGGCAAAAATCAGGCATTGATTCACAAATGAATAAAATTTGAAAGACAGACAGGTCTAGTAAATGTAAGGGCCATTCAGTGATTCATTTCTCAAATGCTATACCTGAAAAGTCGCCCTCCATGGACCTCATAAATCAGATATCATATAGGCATAAATAAAGTTCCCTGGGACTTTATTCTACTGTGTTGTATACTAATGACACCCACATACGTGTGTGTGTGTGTGTGTGTGTGTGTGTGTGTACGTACCTATGTGTGTGCGCTCCTTGATGACAGGGATTGTCTTTACTTACCCTGACTGTCTCTTATGCTCAGGGTCCAGCAGTCGCCACAATGTGCCCACATACACTGAACTAAGCCCTATCCTGTGTGCCCCCTCCTCCCCAGTCATGCCTCATTGCCCCTCAATGACGTGCCCTTTAGCCATCCTGAACTTAGATGAGAAGGACATTCAAAGTATGCAGAGCGTTCAGTCCATACAGGAGTGTAAGTCTACTGAACCCAGGGTAACACTAAGAATAGATAATGCTATGTGAGAGAGAGTTGGGTCCAGTTTAGTCCACGCTGGCAGAATTGATGGTTGGTGAGAATAGACCAGGGAATGGTAGTTTTTTATAACAGTTAAGAGTATACTCATAAAGACTAGCCTAAAAAATACCATGCTGTGTAGTACTAGGGTGGCATGATCATGAAATTGTATACTTGTCATCAAAGGTCTAAGTGACTAGTCACTTTATGTACAGCAACCTTTATATTAGTATTGCATCTCTTGGATCTTGTGTGTGTGTGTGTGTGTGTGTTTGAGTGAGCTTAATAATCAACATCAGGTATCAAAATAATGAACCAAAATCTTAGACTCACAGAATCAGAATTAGATAAATACCAAATCATGATCCAGTTCATCTTGCATATTGAAAGGAAGGGAAACAAAGACCCAGACATGTGAAATGATACATCAAAGATCCACTAGTAGTTGTTAGCAGTAGTACAGGCAGGACTTGAACTGGGGACTCTCTATCCCCAACGTGGTATTTTTTTTTTAACCACCCTTACATTGTATCACATTACACAGATCCCTAGTTACATTGTAATGCATTTCCATTTCAACCTATGCTTTATTTCACATTCAATTTACTTTGATCTTGTAGCATGTCACCTAGCACTCTGCTACTCGAAGTGTGGTTTTAGAACCAGCAGAATCCGCATCACCTGGGTGTTTGTTAGACATGAAGACGCTTGGGCCCCACCTCAGACCTTTTCTATCCTAATCTGCATTTTAACAAGATCTCTAGATAATTTGTATTACTTTAAATTTTGAAAAGTTCTTTTAATTACCTCCTAGAGCTCAGAAAAGTGTTTGAACTGAATGAGGAGGTTGGACAATCTTTTAGCTCAGTGGCTCTCAAACTTTTTGATACATAAGATAAACTAGAGAGTAACTTTTAAATGTAGATTCTTGAGGATCATACCCAAAGATTCCATTTTAGGAGGCCTGGCATGGACACCAGATGGAATCATTTTAGCAAGATGTGCAGGTGGTTCTAGTGCAAGAGGTCTTTGAAAAATTTTGTTTTAGCTTTTTCTTAGTTGGGTATTTATAAATGACTTTATTATTTTCCTTGAAATAAGTGCCTGGAACTCATTTTTAACACAGTTTTCAGGGCTAGAATAGACAGTTAAGAGTCTGGGATAGATGCCTGAAACAATCAGGTTAGTAAAACATGATATGTAAACTATTCTGAGAAATTTCCCAGGAATGGCATCACTGTGCTTCTCCAAAGAAGTCCAGATAACCTTTCTTTCCTCAGTTCTTCTTTATCTCATAGACATGGCCAACGTTAAACTGATTTAGCTTTAACAGCATGAATGTTGTATTAGGATTCTCTGTTGTGGGCTATCTAAACCCAGTTGAGACTAATTTAAGCAAATGGGAATGTTTTGCCTTGTGTAACTGAAGAATCGGGAAGTATTTAGTTGCAGGATCCAGCAGTTAGATGCTCAGGCCACTCTTCTTCCAGTTCTCTCTCATCTTGGCTTGCCTTTGTTGGTTTTCTTTCTCTTCTCCTGCAGAGAGGTGTTTTCTGCTAAGCGGGGAAGAGGGCTGCAGACAAACACCAGTTTGCATTCTTTGGTCTTTCCCAGCTCCAAACCAAAACAAATCCTGGTGAATGGTTCTGATCAGCCTTCTTTGGATCACAAGCCCATTTCTGGACTTCTTTGGAAATAGGTATTAATATGGCCCATGCCATGCTGCCAGTAGCCAGGACTGTGCTTGGAAGTCCAGCCAGATAATGTGTTTTCAGAGTTGAAGGAATTACTAGACAGAAAAATAGTAGATTTCGTTGAAACTTGAAACAGCATCGGTGCTTTGGGAACAACCAAAGTATACACTAGCAGGAGAATCACGCAAGGATGATGTATACAGTTAACCCCATGAACAACACAGGGCTTAGGGGAACCAACACTCCGTGCAGTCAAAAATCCACGTATAACATTGGACTCCCCAAAAGCTTAACTACTAATAGTCTACTGTTGACCAGAAGCCTTACCAATAACAAACAAACAACAAATATTTTGTATGTTCTATGTATCTACATATAGTTTACACATTCATGACATACTTTTCTCTTAATCTTTTTGATATTTCTAGGCCACACAGTTTATCCGTGAGTTTGTTCAAACTGTCACATATCTCCAAAAATTTTCCCAATATATTTATCCCAAAAAATCTGCATATAAATGGACCTGCACAGTTCAAACCCATATTTTTCAAGGGTCAACAGTATATGCCTGGGGTAGAATATTCCACAGACATCAAAACTGATGAACATGAACAATACGGCATAAAGTTTTTTTTTTTTTTTTTTTAATTTTTGGCTGCGTTGGGTCTTCGTTGCTGTGTGTGGGCTTCCGCTAGTTGCGGCGAGCGGGGGCTACTCTTCGTCTCCGTGCGCGGGCTTCTCATTGCGGTAGCTTCTCTTGTTGCAGAGCACGGGCTCTAGGCGCGTGGGCTTCAGTAGTTGCGGCTCACCGGCTCAGTAGTTTTGGCTCGCGGGCTCTAGAGCACAGGCTCAGTAGTTGTGGCACACGGGCTTAGTTGCTCCGCGGCATGTGGGATCTTCTGGGACCAGGTATCAAACCCGTGTCCCCTGCCTTGGCAGGCGGATTCTTAACCACTGCGCCACCAGGGAAGTCCCAGGATAAAATATTTAAAAAAAAAAAAAAGAAAAAAGTTTGATGGTATGTAAAATGAGAAAGATCTCAAAATTGTGTGTTCACTGTTGTGTTGACATGATAGAACTGTACATATCTATCACAGGCGATCACTGGAAAACAAAAGCAATCACAGTACTGAGGTAGTGCGATTCAAAGCACCCATTTTGTTTTCCTTCTTCCTTGTGTTGTCATTGTTCCTTTTATTTTGTTCTGCTTTTCCTTTATTTTAAATGTTATTATCTATATTTAATTTTCTGTAGAATAAACCACCATCATTTTATATTTTCCTGAATAATTCTATGCATGTTTCTGTGCATGTTTCTTTTTAATGTGAGGCGTTATTTGGAGCTTTCTCTTACGGACCTTGGCGCTGTTTGCCTGTCTGACATGTATTCTTCCTTCTGATCAGAACATCTCTCTTATTCTTTCTGTGACGTCCTTTCCTATATTAATTTCATGAGGAGGGCCCGCCTAGCTCTGGTCTGGTGTGTACCTTAGCCACAGCCAATCAAGTCTATTGATTCCACTGGCTTCTATGTCTGGTGCAGGGCTTATCACGTGATTCAGGTTGGTTTGGTTGGAGATTCAGTTCCAGGAGTTTTGTTGGAACAGTTGGGAGAGAGAAGCTCCATTTTCTCAGAGACTTCCAACCTGGTAGATATACAACCTAGGAGCAAGCAGTGACCATTTTGCCTTAGAATGAATGCAGTTATACTCATTGAATTATACTCAGTTATACTCATTGAATCTCTTGATTTTATTATACCTGAAGTTGATACACTTGTAGGATTTTAAAAAATTAAAGTTTATATTTTGAGATAATTATCGATAAACTTGCAGTTGTAAGGTCTGTGTAAACATTTAGCCAGATTTTCCCATTGGTAACATCTTGCAAAACTATAAAAGAATGTCACTACTAGGATAATTGATAACAGTTAAGATGTGGAACAGTTCCATCAACACAAGAATCCCTTGTGTTGTCCTTTTATAGCCACACCCACCTCTCCCTCCCTTTTCTCCACCCATCCCTGACCCTGCCAACCACTTATCTGTTCTTCATTTCTCTAAGTTTGTCATTTCAAAGTGCTATATAAATGAATCATATAGTATGTAACTTTTTTGAGACTGGCTGTCTCCACTCAGTATAATTTGCTGACAATTCACCCGAATTATTGTGTATATCTATAGCTTGTTCCTTTTTAATGCTGAATAGTATTCCCTTGTGTGGACACACTGCAGTTTATTTAACCAGCCACCCATTGAAGGACATACAAGTTCTTTGCAGTTTTAGGCTGTTATGAGTAAAGCTGCTGGACAAATTCATGTATGGATTTTGGTGTAAACATAAGTTTTCATTTCTCTGGATAAATGCAAGGAGTTCAATTTTTGGATTATATAGTAGTTGCATATTTAGTCTTTTAAGAAAATTTCCAAGCTCTTTTCCAGAGTGCCTGTGCCCATTTTACATTCCTAACAGCCATGTATGAACCCATGTACTTTAAAATTTTTGCCTAAGTTAGTTGGAGTATGATGTCTTAACTTGCCTTCTCCCCACAGTTCATCACTGAACTTTATCATCACTTGTATCAGTTAGCTGTCACCACAGTAATGCTGCATAACATATCATCCCTAAACTCGGTGTATGACAATGAACATTATTTTCATGGGCCTACAGGTTGACCTTAATTGTCCAGTCTAGACTGGACTCAGCTGGGAAGGTTCTAATGGTTGGCTCCTTACTGTGGGTGGGGCTCAGAATTGCTCCATGAGTTTTGTTTTGTTTTGTTTTTGGTGTACATAAACTCTTGTGCATTCCTTATACCAGGATGTTCATCACAGCATTGTTTGTAATACACAACAAGTAGAAAGACTTCAATCATCTCTCAGGATCATACAATGGTACATCATACACCAATTAAATTGAGTGATTTTATACACGCTTTTTTTGTTGGTGGTGGTGGTGATAAACATTTGTAGCAATTTGTTTGGTTTTAGACTTGCTTGGAGAGCAGGCAAGTGAGCAAAGAGATGAGGTTATGTATTCAAAGAGCCCAAAGAATCTTGAAAGCAAGTATAATTTCCAAGATGCAAAAATCTGTTTGAAGAAAGGTTTGGGAGGTTGGCATGTTATTTTCATTCCTTCTCTTTTTATTTTGCCCCCAAACTAATGGACATTTCTGTAGCTAATTTCAAGGCTCTAATTGATTTTTAGGAACTATGGAATCTACTTTGGAAATTTAGTTTCCAAACAGCATGCTATTCTGGAGAAAGATCCATTTCTAAAATATTGGAATTATTATTTTCATTTGTTTCAAATGAGTTTTTTGGGGGGTTTTTTGGAATAAGTTTGCCTGTCATTTGCTACCTGTTGAAAGATCTTAAGTCCTCTTGTGCTTCTGCTATTACGTAGCCCCACTGCTCATATCAAACCTCTGCCTGAATCACACCTCCTAATATCCCATTGGCTGAAGCAAGTCATGTACCCAAGTTCAAAGTCAAGGGGTAAGGGAATTCATTCCGTCTCTTGTGGGAGGACCTCAAGTCTCATGGTAAATGGTGCAGATAAAAGGACAAAAAAAAAAAAGCAAATATCTTTTTCTACTATCTACTCACCCCAAAGCATTTCTCTTGGTCTCACATAATTTCTAGTGCCCACAACATCGCCTTTTGGTTCTTGCCTACTAGTTGTGTCTTCTAGGACTGTAGTAAATTATAGTAAGAATTTGTGCTCCTTTTTTCTTACAATAGTTTTGAACCAACCAAAGATGTAAAAGACTAGGCACACCCCAAAGATCCAGAAATCCTCTTACTTATAAGCATATTCTGCAGTATAAGCTTTTGTCTTTCTGACTCCTGTCCCTTCATCACAATAAGTAAAACATGGTGGTTTCCAGGTTTTATTCTTATGAATTGGTTCTGAGATCTTCTAATATGAGAGCATTTGTCATGGCAGCAAGTACTCTCAACTTAGGATACGATTTCTAAGCTCAAATCTTAGTTAAATAGTTATTATCTATGAACATCAGTTTACTCATATGTAAAACAGAAATGATAATCCTTCATACTATATGTGTGAAGATCAAATGGATTTGAAATATATGTGAAACGGATTTTAAAGATGTCGCAACCAGTTAAGTGCTTTACATTTGCTATTAATGCTAGTTGTTTACATTTTAGAGGATGCCTTCTCTCAGAAATGTGGCTTTGCTGGGCTTGGTTTCATGGTTCCCTTGATCGATGTTCTGACTGCCAGCACCGGAAAGAGTTAAGGAAGGACCCATCACCGATGAAAGGAACGATATGAGTCCACAAGTGCATAGACTTTTACACCTCATGTTGTTAAATATTATAAGACAAGATGATTTAGTTGGATGGACCTAAGTAGACTTACTATTCTTGTTCATCACCTCAAATACATTTTGACTCAGGTATTTACATTGAACTTGAAGATAACAAGTCTGTGTGTGGACTGGGGTTGGTGGTATTTTCCGCAGCTGGTGGGACAATCCCGTAAGATTTGATGGTCCTTCCGAGTATGGTTCTGTGTCCTTTATGGCAATTGGAAGTTTTGTTTCCTATGGGGTAAATGGGAGCTGCCTACTTTAGATACTTTCTTCAAGCTGCAAGCAGAAGCCTACTATGTCTCAGGAAACTGATGTCCTAGTCTCCCCAGGCCATTGGTCATCTTGGGGTTAGTTCTTCAATCTCACAGTGTTTGTGTCTCTGCTGTAAAAAAAAAAAAAAAAAAAAAAGAAAAGATAGGATAAAGCTTCCTGGCTTGTGGGATCCCTTCCAGCTTTAACACTCTAGGAATCTATAGATATGCACCGATTTCCCTGGAGCTGTGCAAACAGATGGCGCGTATCCAAGGGATTGTTAGAGCATGGTAACTGACTTTCCCACAGTGGGGTCTCAGAGCATCCGTCACTCTGTGCTCATGTTTCACAGCATGGGTAAATTGTGAGGGCACAGTTCCAAGTCTGGTCAATAAACATTGGGCTTGGGTTTGCTTGCAGTCCATTCTGACCTCTGAATCTTTCTTCACCCTGACCCAGTTATTCAAAACTGGTCTGGTCATCTTCCAGCTTCGCTCATTTTGATTTGCAAAATTCTGACTATTTTGGAGTGTCTAGGAAACATCATTTTACTTGATAATTCAGGATTACTGAATATTTTTAAATTCCAATTTTGTTCTCTAAGCCAATACTTAAGAAAATAGTGAAGGACCAGTTTTCTGTTTGTTTTATTTTAATATCCAATCTATTACAGACCTATACTTATGAAATCATGAATTTGGATGTTGTGGCGGTTATAGATTGCTATAAATCTTTTTAAATGCTTGCACTCAATTTTGTACATTATTTGTTTATATGCATGGATGTATTTCTGGATTCTCTAATTCTGTTCTGCTGGTCTATTTGTCTATCCCTGTGCTGATTCTACACTTTCTACATTACTATGGTTTTATAATGAGTCTTAATATGAGCTAAAATGAGCCCCTTATCCTCTGAGCCAACCTTCTTTTTCAGGAGTAACATGGCTATTCTTGGCCTTTGCTCTTCCATGTAAATTATAGAATCAGCAGGTCAAGTTTTACCAAGAACCCTGATAAAATTTTCACTACAATTTAATTTAATTCACTTATCAGTTTAGGAATAGTTTTGATCTTTCCAGTAATGTATCTTCTAATATCTATGAGCATGGTTTATTTTGCTAGTTATTTAAATTTTGAATAAAGGTTTATAATTTTCTCAAAATATTTTCTTGTATGTGTTTCTTGTATATAGTCTTATATATATTTTATATTTATTCCTTGGTGGTTTATATATTTATTGCTGTTACAAATGGTATCATTTAAAAAGATGTTAGAAAATATACTTTCCAATATTTTGTAGTTATTTTATAAATATACAATTGATTTTGGTATATTAATTTTATATCCAGCCACCCTACCAAACTCATTCTTTAAATGATTTTCCCATACTTTTCTTTTTGTTTTCCATATAATCATGATTTATGAATAATAACAATCTGGTTTTTTCCAATCTTTTTATTTATTATTTATTTTCTTATCTTATTGCAAGTGTATTAAAGGATTGTATTAGTTTCCTACAGGGCCAGACAAATAGCAAAATCTGAGTGGCTTAAAACAAAAGAAACTTACTTTCTCACAGTCTGGAGGCTAGAAGTGCCTAAGTATAAGTAAGGTTCTGATCACTCTGAAAACTCTAGGGAGGAATGCTTCCTTGGTTTTCCAGCATCTGATGGCGCTAACACTCTTTGGTGGCAGAATAACTCCAGGCTTTGCCTCTGCCTTCACTTGCCTTTTCCTCTCTTTGTTCTGTCCTCTTCTTATAAGCACACCAGTCCTTGGATTTAGGGGACATTCTAAATCCAGGATGATTTCTTCTCAGGATCTGTAACTAATTCTATCTACAAAGACGCTATTTTCAAATAAGGTCATATTGTGAGGTCCCAGGTGGAAACAAATCCTTTTTTTCTTTTTCCTTTTTTTTTTTTCTCTTTTTGGCCACACTGTGTGGCTTGCAGGATCTTAGTTCCCTGACCAGGGATTGAACCCGCACCCTCAGCAGTGAAAGTGCCAAGTCCTAACCACTGGACCACCAGGGAATTCCCTGGAAAGGAGTTTTGAGGAGACAGTATCCAGCCCACTTCCAAGACCTTTACTGGGATGAGAATAGAAAAAGTGGTAGTAGGCATGCTTATCATACATAGTCCTAATTCTTAAGAGAGGGCTTTCAATATTTCACAGTTACCATAGCTTGTGAATTCTAAAGCACATGATTTTTCACATTTCAATAACTTTACAGTGTCATAAGCCTAACAATCAGTGATTACCATAGTTTAATTGGTAACATTTTTTTCTTTGTAGTGCATCTTGTAATAAATGGTACCTCAGGTTTAATAGAGTGAAAAAAATTTAAGTTTTGTTATAGGTTTATTTTTTTTATTTTTTTATTTTATTTTTTTAAATTAATTAATTTATTTATTTTTGGCTGTGTTGGGTCTTCGTTTCTGTGCGAGGGCTTTCTCTCTAGTTGCGGCAAGTGGGGGCCACTCTTCATCGCGGTGCGCGGGCCTCTCACTATCGCGGCCTCTCTAGTTGCGGAGCACAGGCTCCAGACGCGCAGGCTCAGTAGTTGTGGTTCACGGACCTAGTCGCTCCGCGGCATGTGGGATCTTCCCAGACCAGGGCTCGAACCCGTGTCCCCTGCATTGGCAGGCAGATTCTCAACCACTGCGCCACCAGGGAAGCCCTATAGGTTTATTTTTGATGTTGTTAACTATCAGCAGATTAAGAAATTCTCTTCTATTTTTACTGTAATGAGAAGTTTTTCATTTTGTTTTTCCTTTTTATCATGAGTGAAAGTTGTTTCACTAAATGCTTTTTTTCTTCTACTGAGATAATTATGTGATTCTTCTTCTTCACTTTGTTAATAGGGTAAATTTCCTTAAAAGATATTTTAAGTTTAGACTCGCTTTGCATTCCTTTGGTAAGCTCCACTTAGTTATGTTATATTACATTTTATAGGCACTGTTGGCTTCATTTCTGCCGGTTAAAAAAAAAAAATTCTGCAATGTGAACGAGATTGGCCTGCAATATTGTCCTTCACCTTGTTTTTCAGGACTGGTTTTATAATCAAGATTATACTTGGTCATGATGCATCATTCTTTTAATCTACTGTTGAATTTAGTTTGATAATATTTTGTTGAGGATTTTTATATTCATGTTCATCAGGGATATAGGCCTGTACTTTTCTTGTGATATTTTTGTGTGACTTTGGTATGAGGGTGGTGCTGGACTCATAAATTAAGTTTAGAATGTTCCCTCTTCTGTTTTTTTGAAAAACATTAAGAAGGATTGGTATTAATTCTTCTTTAAATGTTTGGTAGAATTTACCTGTAAAGCTGTCTGGTCCTTGGCTTTTCTTTTTTTTTTTTTGGCTTTTCTTTTTTGGGAGGGTTTTTTTTTTTTTTTTTAAATTATCAATTCAATCTTCTTATTTCTTATTGGTCTTTTCAGGCTTTCTGCTTCTTCTCGAGTCAGTCTTGGTAGGTTGTGTGTTTCTAGGAGTTTATCCATTTTTTCTAGGCTATCCAATTTACTGGTGTATAATAATTCAGATAGTCGCTTGTGAGCTATTCTATTTCCATGGCATTGGTTATAATGTCTCCTCTTTCATTACTGATTGCAGATCAAAACAACAGTGAGGTATCATCTCATACCTGTTAGGATGGCTATTATTTAAAAAAAAAAAAGTCAAAGAAAAAGGTTGTCAGTCTTGGTGAGGATATGGGAAAAAAAAGTAACCTTTGAACATTGTTAGTAGGGATGCAGATTAGCCTAGGGAGTAGGAAAACATCATGACGTTTCCTCAAAAAGTAAAAATAGAACTACCAAATGACCCAGCAATCCCACTTCTGCATGTATATCTTAAGGAATTAAATCAAGATTTTGAAGAGATAGCTGTACTCTCATGTTCACTGCAACATGTAGACAACGTAAATGTCCATCATTGGATGAATGGATAAAGAGAACATTGTATATACATATTATTTTATTATTTATTTATTTATTATTTATGCATGCATGCAGGCTGTGCCGGGCCTTAGTTGTGGCACGTGGGATCTTTTAGTTGCAGCTTGCGGACTTCATAGTTGCGGCGTGCGGACTCTTAGTTGTGGCATGCATGCGGGATCCAGTTCCCTGACCAGAGATTGAACTCGGGTCCCCTGCATTGGGAGCGTGGCATCTTACCCACCGAACCACCAAGGAAGTCCCTATACATATTATTTGACCCTAAAGCAGAAGGAAATCCTGCCATTTGAGATAACATGGATGAATGTGGAGGGCATTATGCTAAGTGGAATAAGCCAGGCACAGAAGGACAAATACTACATGACCCCGCTTATGTGAGGAATTTAAAATAGTCAAACCCAAAGAAGCAGATAATAGAATGGTGGTTGCCAGGGGCTGGGGGAATGGAAAAAGGAGGAAGTATTTGTTAAAGGCTACAGAGTTTCAGTTGTACAAGATGAATAAGTCACAGAGATCTACTTTACTTACTGTACCATCTACTGTACAGCATAGAGCCTGTAGTTAACAATACTGTATTGTATACTTCAGAATTGGCTAAAGGGGTAGACCTTATGTTAAGTGTTCTTATCACAAAATAATAATAATAATAATAAAGAGGGTGGGAGGAAACTTTGGTGGTGATGGATATGTTTATGGCGTAGGTGCTGGTTTCATCAGTGTCTGCTTATCTCAAAACTCATCAAGTTGTGTACATTAAATATGTATAGCTTTTCCCATGTCAATAATAAAGTAGTTTAATATAAGATCATACTAACAAAAATAATTGATAGTTTTTCCCTCTTTTTATTCTCTGAAAAAGCATCTATATACATTGGAATTATCAGTCCAGACTTTGATTAAAACTTGCCTCTGAATATATCTGGGCCTATTTTTTTTTTCTTCTGGTGAGAATGTTTAAATATTTGTTCAATTTCTGGGACAGGTTTGGAAATGTTGAGGTTGTCTTTTCCTTCCTGATTCAGATTTGTTAAGTTAGATTTTTCTAGAAACATGTCCATTTTGTGTTTTCAAATTAGCTGGCATAGAGTAAGAATTGTTTCTTAGCGTTCCTGCTGTGTCTCTAATGATACTTCTTTGGTGGTTCCTAATACAGATCTTTCTTTAATTTATTGATTTTTTTAGCCAGTTTAACTGTGGTTTTTCTACTACTTCATATCTTTACTGACCCAGTGAGGTTTTAGCTCATTTTGTACTATCTCCACTTTTATCATTCTTTCTGATCTCATAGTTAATCTATTTAAATTATTATTCTTTTTAGGTATTTTAATGGCTACCTGTATATTTTTAAATGATATAAATATTTTACTTTTCACTTCTCTCAAATTTTTACTTTTGAGAGAGGTGATTTGAAGTAAAGGCCCTTCCTTATGTTCTTCAAGTAACTACATATAGGTTAGTGGGCCTGTCAGTCAACATAAAGGATTGTCCTTGAATGACGGTCTGTGTTCCCTCTACCCCATGTCTCTTTTAAAAGTGGTCCAGATACCACTCAGATGCAACCAAAGTTTCCACTTATTCAGCAACAGACTGTACTTTGAATCTCATTTCAGCAACTCACTAGCTCGGTTACTTAGATCAAGAATTTCACCTCTGCAGTCCCAGTTTTCTTATTTGTAAAATAAGAATACAGCAAATCTCACATGGTCATTGTAAGACTTAAATTAGGGGACAATTGTTAGTGTGCCTAAGACTGGCCCTTCATAGAGTAGATGCTCAGGATATGTTATTCTCCTACCCCTGTGATAAATACCGTGTTATTACAGCATCCTAACTGTTCTGTTTGAAGACTGTACAAATGACCATGTATCAGTTATCCAGCATTTCCCAATAACTTAGTACATCATCTCGTTCTATAGGAATATGTGGACAGAGGTTATTTCTCTGCCTGTGCATATACATTGTATAAAGTGGAAGACAAATTAATTGACAGTGGCATTGTGAGAATCCTAATCTTTCTTTTCCTTTAAGGCTAGTGCTTTAGAGAGAGCGGAGTATTGGTTTCCAGGGGCTGGGAGTGGAGAAGATGGGAAGATGTTGGATAAAGGATGCCAACTTTCAGTTATAAGCTGAATAAGTTCTGGGGATCTAATGAACAGCATAATGTTTATAGCTAATAATACTGTATTATATACTTGAAAGTTCTTAAGTGAGTAGATCTTAAACATTCTTATCACAGCTTAGAAATGATAACTATAGGACATGATGGAGGCAGTAGCTAATGCTATGGTGGTAATAATTTTGCAGTATATAAGTGTATCAAATCTATACTTAAACTTATATAATGTTATATGTCAATTGTATCTCAGTAAAGCTGGGAAAAAAACAGAATAGTGATTTATAATCTCTTTTGTATCATAGACCCTTTGAGAATCAAGTAAAAGTCATGGACACTGGGTCCCCCCAAAGGCACATTTGCACATTCTTTTAATCAGAACTCATATATCCTTCAAAGGCTATCCATGAATTGAGGGATAAGAATGCCTTGGTTATAAAGTAACAGTTTTCTGTAAGGTTAGCTGCAGGTCATATATTTGACAGCACTGATGTTCCGATTCCATGCACACCAACAAATCTTGAGTTAGAATATGAGTTTGAAATGGACAGGTAGATTTTTTGACAGTTATTCCTTTTGGTATCAGTCATAATGACTCCGAATGGAAACCAGAAACAGCTTATGTGTTTAGAAACAGAATATGAAAACATTTTTCAACTGTCAGATGTTCTGAGGAATGCATCCCCTGTGAAGTCCCAGTGAATCTTACTTTGAATGCATTTAAAACTTTCAAAACTCTGCTCCTACTTTCCGTTTCCTTTGTGTTCCAAGATATTGTGGGATGATTCTGTATGCAAGCATAAGAATCTACTTAGAGGCAAGAAAATACTTAGTCAATAATATGAGCAGTATGTCAATAATAAGAGCAGATTGCCCTTTATCTTTGTTTCAAAAACAAATAGGGCTTTTTTAGGCCACAGGAAAAATATGTGCGCCTTTGCGGGAGCGCACACACACAGACACACGCACACACACGCGCACACACACGCGCGCACACACGCACACACACACCCAAGAAAGAGAATAATGACACAAATTTTGACCTCAGGCCCAGAAGTCGAAAAATATTAGAATCTAAAATGTTCTCAAGTAGCTAGAACAATGGGATACATACAAGAAGGTAAATTTCAGAGGAAATAAGTGCAAAAACTTGAATTAGAAAATAAAATCCATAATGAATAAATATATATATTAAAAGCTCCTACTGTTAAAAGGGGTGTAGTGAGGAGTAAGTGGGTGATACATGCAAGTGCCTGGCGGGTAGAGGAGACAAGATTGTTATTAGTTCCTACTCTTTATATAATTTTTTTTATTTACAAACACTGGGCTCTAGCATCTTTTGCTCCTTCTCAAAATATATTTTACAAAGTAAATTAATAGTGGAAATAATTTTGCTGGGGGAATGGTTGATCTTATCAAGCGAACCATTTCCTAGGATTTGTTAGAACTATCTGCATATGAAACATTATTTGCCCGCTAGGAAATACCAAATAAATGGAGTAGTTTTGATAAGAGTAGAAATCATAGCCTTCTTTAGTCGTCAAGGATGACTGGGGATAAGATCCAAGCTCAGAGAATACCTAAAGGCAAAACCGGGCTTACCAGCGGAGGTCCTAAATGTAGGAGCAAGATGCTCGGTTGGGAGGGGTTGGAAGGGATCAGAAAATATGTACTTAACAGAAAAAATTCTCTAATTTACAAATATCCTCCTTATAATTTAGGACATTTCTAAGAATCAAAAATGATAAAAAAAAAAAAAAGGTCTCATTCATGAAGAACTTAGATAAATGGTGGGGAAAACATCCCACAGTAATTGCCAAATCCATCCCCAGCTACTAGACTGTTCTGTTGTGCACATTGATGTCATATACCACTGCTAGATGTTTGTGTTCCAAATTTATTTAAGCAAGTCCCTAAAGACTTTTACTCAAGGACTCTCTTAAAAGAATCAAAAGGCATTATTTTTTTGTGGATAAGAACACAAACGTTGATTGAAAAACCAAAATCTAATCCTTGAACATTCGTTTGCTAGCTGGATAACTTTAGGCCCTTGAACTCCAAGTCTGCTTCCTTTTATGCTAATGGGGTGTATAAGAGCCCTAACCTTATAGGATGACTACGAGCTTTAAATGAGGCTCTATATGTTTAAAGCACTTAGTACAGTATGCAATACATAGAAAACACTCCATACTAGCTGCTATTGTTTTTGACACTGTTATGGATCATTTGACTAGGACATCCGCAGACCTTAAGGAAATTAGTTGAGAAAAACCACATTGAAGGGAAGACAAAAGTCTTAATGCAGTAAACATGCTTATTTGTAGATATACCTGAATAAGCAAACAGAAACTGTGCATAAATGAAGCGTTAGATGCAGAAGAAAGGGAAATGCTCAGAAATGCTGACGTGAGGAAAGTCACGGTCACTTCTGGACGCGGTGGGACAGGAAGGTGAGAGGTGGCTCCACTTCTCAGAAGTAGGCACCACAGGCGTTTCCAGGGGCAGTGTCAGCATGGGTGGCCCAGGACATTTTGCCATCCGTTAGTTTTTATCAGAAATACTTGCAAAAGTCATACTGCATAATTAAGGTGGCTGTGATAAACAATTTTTAATGCCTTCATCAAGATGTGTGCAGTGGTATTTTTCCCAAAGATCATTTCTCTGTTGTGTTAAGGGGCAGCACTAGGAAGATGGATTGGAAAATACAAATGGTTCACCAACTCTCTGGGGAGAACTGAGATAAATATTTATATTGGTCATTTATCATTCATTTAATACTCAGTGGCTTCTTATATCCACACTCACTATGTTATCTGTTTTAAATATTCCCACGTGAGTGATTTTTCTTAGCAGCCATATAGAGGGGTCCTAACAGATGAGACATTTCTGCATCTTGGTACCACATTTGCTGAGCAACTACATTCTGTGTTCCAAGAATATGTATAATCTGTTGATTTATGCACAGGGGACTTCTATGTTGTTTTACTGATTGATATGCCTGCTAGACCCAGAATCTTACAGAAAATTGCTTGACCTTAAAAATGGTGCTTTAGGAAAGTAAGAAATTACTAAAATAGAAATCATAGGCAGTAGTATTGGGGTTATATGGACCTCCATCATTTTGCCTTGACTACATTAACAGCCTCTACTTCTGCACTGAACACTAAGCTCCAGTGCCAAAGCATTGTTTATGATTCTCTATACTCATTCCATCTCTGAGCTTCAAGCCTTTGCTCACCTCATCTCCCTGGCCTGGAATGCCCTACTACTTCACTTTTTTACCTGGCTAAATCTCCTCAGGGTGCTTTAAGACTTAGTTGAATTAATTCAATGCATAATATTTAAATTGTTTAAAAATTCATGTGCCATGGACAAAGATGGACCACCATGGATGTGTCTGTAAACAACAGGTAAGCCTAACAATGTGTAGTGAGTAAAGCTGAGAAACTTTTCACATATTTATTTGCCATTTGAATATCTACTTCTATGAAGTATCTCTTCGAGTCTCCTGCCCATTTTATTGGATTTGATATTTTTCTTACTGCTCATAAAAATCTTGTACATATTCTGGATATACACTCCTCATCCGTTGTATGTCTTACAAATATATTTTCCTGTACTTTAGTTTCCTTCTCTCCCTCTCTCTCTGTATATATGTATAACATTTTTTTCTAGTCAAATTGAGAATGAGTTGCATACATAATGGACATTTACCCCTAAATACTCCAGTGTGTATTTCCTAAGAACAGGGACTATTATCTTACATAAATACAATAAAATTATCAACTTTAAAATTTAACATTGATTGAATATTTTAATTTACCAAATATTTCTGATTTTGTTGATTGACTCAATCAGATTATAGCACTTTCTTTTTCCTCCAGCACAAGACCCACTCGAATATCAGGAATATATGTTCTGTTCATGTCTCAAGTCTCCCCTAATAGGAATATTAGGAATGTCTTTTTATGAAATTGACATTTTAAAAGAATAGACTTATTTTTTTTTGTAATAGATGTTTCCCTTTCTGGTTAGTCTTGTGCTTTCTCATGATTAGATTCAGGTTACATAAGAGAAGTTGTGTCCTTCTCAGGGTATCACATATGGAGGCACGTGGTGTTCATCTGCCTCTAGCTGGTGATGTTAATTTTGATCACTTTGTCAAGGAATCCAATTTCTCCACTGGACAGTTTCTATTTTTCCTAACTTTCCAGTTCTAACATTCTCTCTGTATATACCAGTTGGTGCTCAGCATTCTAGTGGACAAAAGAGCCCTCTTCCTCCTTCATTTCTTCATATGTTGGGTTGGCCAAAAAGTTCATTCGGTTAATGAATACATTCAATTAAAGTTCTTGGTGAAAATGAAAAATGTCTTTTTACTTAAAACGAGCGAACTTTTTGGCCACCCCAATACTTATCTATCCAGGTACCATCGTTAGGGACTTAAAGATTCCCATTCTTTCATCAGTTTATAATTTATTACTGTATTTAATTATTTTGGTGCTCAAATTATCCCAGATTTGGCCAGTAGGTGACCTTCAGCCTATATTGTGTCCAAGCTCCCTGCTGCCCTGTACTGATTGCTCTCAACATCCATAACCTTGCTGTGGCAGGAAAGAAGGGAATTTCTCATCTCTTACAGAAGTCTGTTGGATTTGTTTTCTTCTCTCTTACAGGTAATTATGATAACAATTAAGATCTATTTTTTCTAGTAAAATTGAAGGCAAAGCTGTGTGGTTGGTGGCCTTCTTAATTTTAAGGTCTCCTTTGATAGGGTGTGTGGAGTGTTTCCTAACCAAGCAGCTGCCATTTTACTCCATATTTTTAAGTCCAAGACTTAAAATACTTCCAGTGATGCCAATTTTAACCCATTTATGTATTTTATTTTTTATTATATTTCAAATAATTTTAGCTATGGATAATATAAAATATTCCCATTTTATTTCCAGTCTTAAAAGGAAGCTAACTGTTTCTTCATTAATCATAAAGTTTCTTGTAGGCTTTGGTGGATAACCATAATTAGGTCAATAAAGTATCATTTCCAGTGAAGCCGTTTTCTGAGCTCTGAAGTATTCTTTCTGGCAATTTTTTAATAGATTTTTTTGAATTAATCACTTTTCTAGCTTTTAATTCTATTCAGATTGTTTATTTTTCTTATGTCAAGGTAGTAAACAGTTTTTCTAAGGTTTTGTTTTTTAATCCAAATGGGCAGATTTATCCTAAATGTGTAGTTATTCAAAATCATTTCTAATTATCTTTGTAATATCTGTAGGCTCTGTAGTTATGTCTCCCTTCTAATGTATGATATCAGTACTTCGTACTTTTATCTTTTTTCACTGTCAGTCTTCTTACGGTTTACCAATTTTATAAGTCTTTCAAAAGACCAAGTTTTGACTTTGTTGATGTTCTCTATTGTACTTTTATTTTCTATTTCATTAATTCTTCCTCTTAAATCTAGTGTTGCCTCCATTCTATTTTCTTGAGTTTCAGTTGTTATTTCTTTATTATTTCTTAAAATGAATGCTCAGCTCCCAAGTCTTCAGTCACTCTTCTTTTTAAATATATGCATACACAGTTGTAAATGTTTTCCTTACACCATGGCTTTAGTTGAATCATGCAACTTCTGATAACTCATACTTCTGTCATTCACTTCAAAATATTTTCTAATTTCCATTTGATTTCTCACATAAGCCATAATATTAGAAGTGATTAGTTTCCATGTTTGGGTTTTCTCTAGTTATCTTTTTACTATTGTTTTCTAGTTCAGTTTCCCAGTGGCTAATAAACCTTTCTTTATGACTTCAGTTCTTTAAAATTTGTTATGACTTTCTTTTTGGCAAAATATATGATCAATTTTGGTAAATGTTTCCTGTGTTCTTGAAAAAAAGTTTATGTTCTGCAGTTGTTCAGTGCCGTATTTTTATGTCAACTAGGTCAACTTTATTGTGTTTCTCAGATCTATGTCCTCACATTTTTTTCTCTATTCTATCAGTTTCTCAGAGGTATGTTAAAATGTTCTTCTATGATTAAAGATTTGTCCATTTCTCTTTCAATTTTTGTTTCACATATTTTGATGTTAGGTTATCACTGCAAAAAAAATTGATCTTCCTAGTGATTGAATCTTTTATCATTATACACTATCCCATATTTGCTCTAATAATTTTTTCTTGCCTTAAAGTCTAATTAGTCTGATATTAGAGTAAATGCATTTAACTTATTTTTGTTAGTATCTTAGTCTGTTCAGGATGCCATAACAAAATACCTTGACTGGGTGGCTTATGCAACACAACTTTATTTTCTCACTCTCCTGAAGACTGGAAGTCCAAGATCAAGGTGCCAGCAGGGTAGTGTTTGGTGAGAACTCTCCTTTTCTTGTAGGTCACTGCCTTATCACTGTGTCCTCACAAGGCCTTTCCTCAGTACATGACTCTTCTTAAAAGGCCACCAATACTGTCAGATTAGTATCCTACCCTTATGACTTCATTTAACCTTAATTACCACCTGAAAGCCGTATCTCCAGGTATAGTTGCATTAGGGGTTGGGGATTTAATATATGAATTTTGTGGACACAGTCATTCCACATCAGTTAGTTTTGTGTAATGTTTCATTTCATACTTTTATTTTCAACCTTTCCACGTCCTTGTGTTTATCGTATGTGCATTTTTAAGGCATATGGTTCTGTTTAATTTTTCAAATCATGATTATTATTCAGTCTGGCAATATTTGTCTTTTAACTGAAGTATTTAATTTATTTGCATTTAATTTAAGTACTGACACCTTTAATGTAAACCAATAATGTTACTATTTTCAGTGTTGGCCACCTATTCTGTATTCTTTTTTTCTTTTTTTGTATACTTAAGTACGTTTCTATTATTTTACCTATTTCCCTCACTATCATATTGTACATTTTTTATTATTTTTTTAATGGTAATTCTAGAGAGTATAATATGTATACCTGTCTCATTAAAGTATATAAATTGGTATGTTTACCATTTCCTAGAAAATGCAAGGACTTTATAATTCTTTAAAGTCACTTAACCCACCTTGATTTTTATTTTATTCGTTTTAGTTTTGTATGTACATTAAACTCCATGTACTATAGTGGTTTTATACAGTCAATCTTTATTTAGATTTATCCACATAGTTTTGTTTCTGCTTCCTTTCCTATTAGAAGAACTTCTTTAGATTTTTCTCTTGGTGTTGGTTTGCTGGTGAGTAATTCCCTCCTTTTAGTTGTTTGAAAATATCTTTATTCCCTCTATTTTTGAAGGATGTTTTTAGGGGATATGAATGCTTGTTCTTTTCTTTCACCACTTTGAACATATTCCATCGTCTCTGACTTACATTATTTCTGTTGGGAATTCAACTATCTTTCTTTTTGCTGTTCCTTTGAAGATAATGTATCAGGAGTGGTGTTCTTAAGATTTGTCTCTTTTCCTTTTGTTTTCAATATTTATTATGAGGACTCAAGGTTTAGTTTTCTATATCTTTGTCCGGCTTGGTGATTGTAGCAATTCTTGAATTTGTGGCTTGTTATCTTTCTGCTATTAAAAAAAATTCTCTGTCTACATCTCTTCAGATATTGCTTGTAAAACATTTTCTCTCTTTACTATTTCTGGTCATTCTAATAACATATATTATAGCTTTTTCCTGAGTCCCATGTGCCTTTTATTATTTTTTCATCTTTTTAAAATTTCTCTCTGCTTTAGTCTTAGTGTTTTCTACTGACCAAATTCTGGAGGTGGGGGGAGGGTGGGATGCATGGGGAGATTGGGATTGACACATATACACTATTGATACTATGTATAAAATAGATAATGAATGAGAACCTGCTGTAGAGCACAGGGAACTCTACTCAATGCTCTGTGGTGACCTAAATAAGAAGGAAATCCAAAAATGAGGGGATATATGTATACATATAGCTGATTCACTTTGCTGTACAGTATAAACTAATATAATATTGTAAAGCAACTGTACTCCAATTAAAAACAAAAAGCAAAAAGAATAAATAAAAATTCTCTCTTCAACTTAACTAATTTTTTCTAACTCCACTTATTGTATTTTTCAGTTTCATGATTTTCATTTGATTCTTTTTAATAAATTCCAATTACCTCCTGAAATTCTTTTTATCATATCTTCTAATGTTTGGGTCTAACAGTTGTTTTAAAATCCCTGTCTGATAGCTCCAATATATGAATCTCTTGTTAGCATTTTATTTTATTTTATTTTTAATATTTAGCCATTTGCTTTGCTTTTTTCTTGTTTTTTGGACATTTAGTTGTGACTCCTGGTATGCTGAATGACATAATTTTTAAAAATTGGATGTCAAATATGGGTGTAAAAAATTGCAGAGAGAATTCCATGGTCTGGTGATGTTATCTTGTGTAAGATAAAGTTTGATTTTGCTTCCAGCAGTCAGCTCAGCTAGGGAAATACATCTTAATATAGCTTGGGGTTGAGCTGATTTCAGTCAGATTCTAGTCTTTGTCAGTGTTAGTCTGTTTCTGTTTGGCCCTTCTTTGGTGTACCCCTTCGGACGTTCAACTGATAGCCTGAGTTTTTTACCTAGCCCCTTGTTATTGGTGGCCCTTAAGCTATGATTGTTGTTCCTGAGCCCCTTGAGATTACATAAGTTTCCACTTTAGCCTCTCAACCTATTGCTTTATGCCCATTACTGCTTATCTGGTATCTGGTATCTTTATGCCCCTATTGATAATTGTTGCTACCATAATCAGCTTGCAGGCTGCCGTGTTGAACTGGCAAATGCCATGAGGGAAGAAAGCTGTTCCCAGTGTCAGGATCACTTCCGTATTTCCCTTTTCTAAAGATCTTGACACCTCAGTGCTCATTGCCTTGGTTGCTCTTCGATACCATAGGTGTTTTATCCACAATTTCTATTGTTTTCATTGGGAGAATTGTACTATTCTTAGTTGGTCTGCTAAAGATGGAAAAACTGCATACCACATTCTTGTAGAAGATGTTAAGTGCGTTGATTTGTGTGATGTTATCCAATTATTATTTTAGAAAAGATCATTAATTAGGCTGACTAATTTGGGGTAAAAGGAGAAGCCCAAGATAAGCTAGAACCTTCACAGAAAGTTGCATTACATTTAAATTCATCAGACATATTCTTCATTAAAGCAGGTAATTAAAACCCTTTATACAGTGAAGTCTCCCTTTGTAATTAAGCATCTTGTTTTCACAAATCTTGAGAATTTAGATTTTCATTAAGTGAAGAACCCCTGTTATTTCTCTGGCTATTTTTCTTGGTATCATTCGAGATTTTAGAAATCTTTTTAAGTAAGTAGAGAGCTTGGTGTTTAAAGAAAAATCCACATAGGCCTGTGAAGATTTTGGAGAACCACATGACTTTCTTTTTTTAAACCAACTGTTCCAGGAAATATCCATTTTTAAAAGATGATTTGCTGACACTTCACATCTTGAATCCAAGTTGCTGATTCATGCAGTTTGAAGTTCAGAGAATTGCTTAAAGTTACAGCTTCCCACGAAATAATCATGTTGATGTCAGAGGAAGTTTGTAGAGCTATGAAGAATTGTAATTACCTAGTCTGCTTCTATAAACTGCAGTCTGATAGATAAGGGACAGATTGAACGATGGGGCTGACAGCTGAGCTGTTATCGATCTCTTGTTTTTAAAGCTAGCAGTGATGTATCTCATGCTGTAACTTCAGTCTAAACCCACGTAAATATGAAACTGCTGAAGTGAGAGTAGGACACAGAGCCAACAAGTTAGAAAATGTGAGTGTGTAAAACTGTAAAAAAAAAAAAAAATGCATCACTGCTAGAACAAATGAAGTCTTGAGGTTATCTTGTCGTGTTAGGTATTTATAATAAACTTTACAGCATCTTGGGACGTAAAGAAAAACACCAGCTAATATATGATGCCGTTATATTATGAAGTCATATATTGCATCAATCAAAAAACAATATTAGGGCAATTTCTGAATAGTTTCGTACACTTAACTATTTAAAGTGTACCCCAAGGGATAAACCAGTTTATAAGAATAAAAGGGAAAGTTTTAATTCTTTTTTTGTTCAATCATTTTCATTCTGTTTATGAACCAGGTTGACTACCTTGGTAGGACTTCTAAGCACGAGAAATATTTTAGCTTTGTTTTATTATTAAATATATTAACTCAAAGATACATGAAAGTAAATAAACGGAGACATATTTCACCTACCCAGTGGAAAGTTTATGCTTTCCATTCTTCCTTTCTTCTTCCCTAGGTATAAACCATTTAAGGTTAGTGACTATCAGTTATGTATAGAATTACATAAATTTTACATATTACATAGAGTGTGTCTTTATACTTTTACTGCATGCAAGTATATGTACACAATATATGGTATTATTTTGCATTTATATAATTTAAACATTATATAAATGGTGTGATTCTATATGCAACTAGTTCTTTCTTTGTTAGTATTATATTTTTGAGGTTAATGTGGATGCATGTACCTCATTGATTTATTGCCACATGAGATTAAATTTATGAATAAACTTTTCAATTTTTGCTTTCCTCTAATTACGAAAAATTACATTTTTCCGATTTTTTTTGTTTGTTTCAAACATTGTGTAACGAATATACTTGCACATCTCCTTGTGCATGTTTGTAACAGCTTCTCTAGGCCATTTGGTTGGAAGTGGAATTCAAGTATAGAGATTGCCAGCTTGCTCTCAGAAGTGGTTGTGTAAATTTTTTTTTTTGGTTGTGTACATTTATACACACACCACTCTGTATGATTTCTCATTTCCTTACACATTCGTCAATATGTGCCATTATCTAGGATTTTTCAAAACAAAACTTTCAAATTCCCCCCCATCATGACCATCAAGCAGAAAGATACTTTTAAACGTAAGAAGTGGAAAAAACAAAGTCCTACAGTTTAAATGTTAGGTAATAAGAAAAGACAGCTCTATCCCCAAGCACACCGCCCTGATTAGAGAAGCAGTAACATATGTCTTGTTGGACCAAAGCTAGGCAGCGATGGCCTTCATTTCTCTTGAAATTTTATAATTTCTCTATGTAGCTGTAATAAATAGTTCATCTGGGAATGTATCTAGCCAGTGCTCCCATAAAGTTGTAGTACAGAACAATAGTCAAAGAAATGTGTCTTGAAAAACAAATTCCATCTGGGAAATGATACATGCTGTATCCCTCTTCTGAAATTTAGCAAAGCTCTGATCAATTCCACTATGAGAAAGCCTGTCTAATTTTATTTAACCCAGCTTTTCCCAAACTTATAAAAAAAAAATCTAACCCCTACTACTAGAAACACAGTAGAGAATTCCAATCTAACCCTCCTCAAGCCAGTATTAGCACCAAATTGAATATTCAAAACCTGGGCTCAGATCCAGACTTTACCATTGATTTGTTCTGTAATCTTAGGCAAAATATTGACTATTCATAAATCTTGATTTTCTCATCCATGAAATGAACATGAAGTCTTCTTTACAGGGTATGAGAAATAATAAAATGGTCTACACAGAGCACCCAGCACGGACTGGCACATGGTAGGTATTTAGTACATGCAGGATTAACCCTTTGTTTCCACCTGCTTGAGGAAACATCATGCCCTTGATTCTCCATAGTGCAAAGTCCTCGTTTCATTCTCTAAAATGACCCCGTCCATCATACATGTATAGGCCATCTGCTATACGTATGCCAGGACTTAGAAAATCATAATGGTTCATGATTATATAAACCTCAGTCATGAAAGCCTTCATCTTTCCAGCCTGTCCTAACAGGAGAGACTTCTTGACTTCAATTTAGCTTCTGAAATTTTCCTTTCACTTCCTTATAAGTTGTTTGACCTACAGCAATGAAGGATGCATGAAATATTCGATAGTTATTCATACCATATTTTTTCAGAGCCTCATAGAACCACTGGGCTGGAAGATTCCTGCCCTGATCGTTTCCACTCCCAGAGTGTTACAGAAGAACCCGAAGGTCAAACAAGTTAAATGTGAACATTTATGCAAGGAAAGGAAAATGCGGTGTAACATTTCCACCTCCCATGGAGCTTATGGCTTCAGCTTTGGGTTCATACATTGAACCTTTACATATGACCCTAAACAGGTTACTTAAACTCTCATAGTCTCAATTCCCTTATCTGTAAAGTAACTAAAATTATATTAGCCTACTTCAGTTTGTAGTGGGAGGAACAGATGGGGCAATACAGCCCCAGACATGGGAGGAATGCTTAACACGGATTCATTCCTCCATGGATTTGCTTACCTTGGAGTTGCCCCCCTCTGCTCCAGAAGTCTATTGAGGTACTACTTTTCTTTCAAATCCTTATTGAGTTCAAGTTCAGTATCTACAATGCTAATGGAAAGAACAAGTCTGCCAAGTGTCTTGGATAGAACTGATGAAGTTGCATTTAAGTGAAAAGTGTGTTATAGCAATTATCATAAAATTTATCCTCATCTCAATAAGGTTCCTTCTCAGAGAGAATAGGAGGAGGAGGAGGAGGAATGCATCTTTAGGTGTTCAGATGAATCCTCAGAGCCCTGTATTATCACTGTAAGAGAGCTGCAATTTATTGAGCAGCCTCTATGTGCCAGGCTCTGTGATAAGAAGTTTATCAGATTACAATTATTGATCCTAGTGGTTTTTATAGAAATTGCAATAGGAAAGAAAAGAACTTATTACAACATGGCATGGTGATAGTGTGGGACGGAGAGGTTAGTAATTCCAGCACTACCACATCCTAATATTTATTGAGGGCTTGCTATGTGACACATATTGTGATCAGCACCTACAACCTGGGTATTTACTGTTTCCCATTTTTTTACACATTAGGAAACCAAGGCTAGACAGGTTACTCAGTTGTCCCATGTCACACTGCAGGTGAATGTTGAAGCCAGGGTTTGAATCCAGTTTCTTCTGACACTACAGCCCACAGCTAGCTGCCTCCTAAAGACGGCATCCAGAGTCTTGGTGCTTGTTCCACAGTCCTCCATTGAGCACTCAGTCTTATAAACGTGGAAAGTGGATTTCATTTACCCCTAGAAGGACTCCCATCTCTCAAAGTGTGATCTCAATTTAAACAAGATCACAAGAATGAGACGTAGATTAACTCACAAGAAGATACCAGGTATCTTTCCCTATAGACACCCAACTTGCAAAACCAAAGTGTTCGGACAGTTGCTTCACGAAAAATGAAGACTGAGACCCAGTAGGGGGAGTGAAGTATGTCGTTGCAGAGGCTAAGGCGTTGGGCTAAAACAGCCTGGTGCACGCTCTCCTTAAGAGAGTTCGACCACTCTCAGGTAGGCGGTTGGGTTGAGGTCTAGTCCCTGGGACAGTATCAGGCTCTGTGAGCCATCCTTGCTATCCATTCCAAAGCTGACCACCTTCTAATGGGCATTTCTTTTCACTAGCTACAACAGAGCCACATCTTTAGCGAGAGATAGGTTCTTAAGTTCAAAAGGAAGTGCTATTACCCAATAGTATTGGATTTCCCTTAAACTGATTGTAAAATATAGTACCCCATAATAATATACGCCGTTAAAGGTTGCCATAGCAGCTCGTTTTCCCAGGAGTATGTATCGGAACTGATTGTGTTTCTCTATACAAGTATTGGTTTACTTTTGGGACCAAGTAATACAAAGATGAGCAGGAACTGGCATTAACCGTAGGATCAGCTAACTTGGGGGTCTGTCATCTAACTCTCCCTCAGTGGCATGTGTTCGTTTGGTGAACTGGTGAATGGAGAATCACCGCACAATGACTACTGAAGTTACTCCTTTTCTCTTTTATTCCCTGGAAGCTAAGAATTCCGGTTAATAAAATATGCACATAATATCACCTTTCATGTACCTACTTCCACCCATTTTGCATTCATTTTTCAGTTTAACGCTTATAGGCCAATCTTATTTTATTTCTAAGTTCTTGAGGGATGTTGAACACTGACACTCAAGAGCTGCTAATACTCATCTTTGTTACCTTTACACTGTAGAAAGGAAGAGCTAAAACTGAGACAGTTACATGGTTTGTCCCCATCACTGGTAGGAAGTGATCTTTCCAAGGTTTGATACTAAAGCCCATTCTCTTTCTACTGTAATCACGTTTTTTAAATTGATTTTCATTAAGTGTTGAAGTATCCTCTGCTGACATGTGCTTGAGGTCTAGAAGAAACATAGATTAGCAGACGAGAGAGAAAGAGAGATTTCAGTTTCTGGTTTTAGTTGTTATCACGTTGTTTTAAAAAATGAGCATATTCTAGGTCACCTGGTTGACCACGTCCTTCGTGAGGACTCTGAAGATGTATCAGAGTCTATGTATATGTTGTATTCAAATGATGTGTGAGAAGATATGCTAAGTTAAATTTTAAAATTCTGTGATGAGATTTCCAAAATCAGAAAATTGTGTCTTTGTCCCCAGTGAAGGACAAATGATACCATATGAAGTTATGAAAAGTGATATCCCAGGAGTGTTTGAATAGAGAAAAGTGGTAGGCAAATCCAGACTGTCTGCAGGCCCTGTTGTAAAGGATGATACACCCTCTTGAGCCTGCATCTCAGCAGTAAGTACTGCATTCACTTTGTGGGCTCATGCTGTTTCCAGAAAAACAACAAAATAATGTTGTTTCATTGGTTTTATAGTTTTATTCCATTTTTATGAATAAATTTGATTTCAGGGTTGAATAAGTTCTAGAAACATAAGAACTTTCCACATCTTCTCTTTATTCATTTTTATGGTGGTTTATATAAGATAATTTTCCAACACAGGGTTGGGGGAATTTCATAATTTTTTTTTCCTTTTTAAATAAGGTATGAACATTGATCAGATTAGGAAACACTGCATATATTTGTTTGTTTTAGCTAACACTTATATAGCACTTATTATTATGTACTTTCAGAGTATTGTTAAATTTTTATCAGTTCTAAGGGGTTCTTTCCCTCCCCACATTTAACCTCTCCAAAATTAGTATGCAGTTCACTGGCATTTTTTTTTTCCTACTGGTATATAAAATAGCAGTGCCTCGAGCATATTAAGTTCAGAGAAATTTGGTAACTCATTTAATTCTCACATTAACCATTGGAGACATATTATTATCGCCACTTTTAAGGTATGTAAACTCAGGAATAGAGGTGTCAATGAACTTGTCCAAGGGCAAACAGCTAATAAGTGGGGAGGTCAGTATTCCCACTCAAGTAGTCTAATTAGAGAGTTCCTGCTCTAACTGATGTAACTGCAGTGCCTGAAACAAACATACTGTTAATAGTGTACAAATAAAAATTTGCCAACAGTTATCACCAAATTGTTACAGCTTAGCAAATTACATACTAAATTGGCTTGATTTCTGATTAATATCCCTTAACGTTCTTACCAAATACTGCCACTGTGTCATCTCAAGACTGTAGAAGATTGACAGGTGCATGAAGCACATTGAATCTCAGAAGATGCAACTGGGAATTGAGTTCCTCTGAATCTATAATGTGATGGAATATGTTCAGTCTTCACCAGTGATTAATTTAGAATAACTGGGTCTGTTGTCATTCCGTCATTTCGATTTTTCAGTTTGGGAACGAATGGAGCAAATATTACATACAAAAGAGATTCAGAATAGCCTTCAGAAGGGTAGGAACACCAGTCTTGAAGACCCACCAGAGAATTTCCAAGGGTGATAAATGCCAAAACTTAGCCTCTGTTAATGAGGACAAAGGGAAAGTTTACAGTTTATTGTAATGTCTTTGATGCTTCTTTTTTGTTAGGAACTTCTTGACTTTAGACAACTGACCAAGACAGGAGGGCAGAGTTAGAATAAGGCAGAATTGGATGCCCTTGTGTCAGTAAATACTATGGAAGTCATTGCTTGGATGAACCCTCTTAAATATAAGAATGTATACTAACTGGCATGATTGACTGAGGTAATGCTTTGGTCCATGGCCACTTGTGTGGTCTTTAAGGAAAAAGAGATTCTCCCTCTTGACCTGTGTGGCCTGTGGTTACCATTTTCGTAGATATTTGCAAACAAAAGTAACAATACCAGTCATACATTGTTAAAAAAAAAAAAGAAAAGAAAAGAAAAAGAAAAAAAAGGATGTTTGTGATGTTGTTTTTTCAATTGTGCTACTCTGTGTTTTATTGTAGATAGATAGATAGATAGATAGATAGATAGATAGATAGATAGATACTGCATACAGTTCCCTGAGGATATTATACTTTAGCTGCAGACAAGGTGTTGTCAGTTAGCTTTTATTGTGAAACAAACTGCCCTAAAACTTAATGGCTTTAAAACAACACCTGTTTGTTTAGTCCATGGCTCTGCAGATTGGCACCATGAGCTAGCTTTAGCTGAGCGTTTATTTGGGTCTAGCTGCTCTCACTGATGTGCCTGTGGTCATCTGTTGTGTTGCCTAGGGGATGGCTCATGTCACATAAGCTTATCTCTGACAGCTCACCTCTGTTCAGTGTAGTCTCTCATGTTCTAGCAGATTAGCTGGCAGTATTCGCATGGCAGCTGGTCAGGTTTCTAAGAGACTGAGTAAAAGCTTGCAAGCTGCTTTAGGCTCAGCCTCAGAATGGGCACAGTGTCATTTCTGCCCCATTGTTTGGGCTAAAACCAATCACTATATCAGCCCATATTCAAGGAGAAGGTAAGTAGACTCCATCTTTTGATTGGAAGAACTGCAAATACACATTCCAAAGAATAAGGATACAGGAAGGGATGGAGATCAATGACCATTTTTGCAATCTACCACACTTAGCTCTTCAGCTGTCCTGTGAGTTGATATTCTTTTTTTTTTTTTTTTTCCCCTCTTCCTTCTTGGTACCGTTCATGGGTTTATTCTACCAGAGCATATACCATCTGATTTTTGTTTTGGAGTGGGGAAGGAGATTGAAGAACCCAAAGGCTATAGTTTCCCAAACGAGCAACCATAATGCCTTGCTACTTAAATGGTGTCTATGATTACATGATATCTACAAGTAATCCAACCGTAATTTCAACCTCTTCCTCCAACCCACCAGGTTATGTAAAACGACTGATTCAGATGGAATGGGAACTCTATAGAAGATGAGTTCTTGACATGCCAAAGGGATTGGGGCCCATAAGATTTGAAGGGCAGTGGAAGGGCGCTAGGATCTGTAATTCAGGGAAGAAGTGTCTCAGAGATAGCACAATTGTACCCAGACATAAATTAGGCAAGGAGTAAATTGGTTTTATTTGGCCCCGAAATTCTGAACTAGTACCAAGAAGTGGAAGTTATAAGAGTCAGGTTATGCTTTATTATATGGAAAAAGTATTTTGAACCATTAGGGCTTTTTAGAACTAAAAAGGATAGTATAAGCTAGTGGGTAACAGCATGGTCAGTCTGGAGTCAGATTGGCCTGAGTTCGAGTTCTATGTGTCATGCTTCCTATCTGTGTTCTTAGACAAGTTCATTAACTTCCCTCATCTCTAAAATAGGACTAATAACTATTATGAGGATTCCATGATAACATATATGGAAGTTCTTCTTATAGTGGCTGGCAGGGTAAGAGCTCAAAATAACTCATAGTTAATAATAAACAAATCTTTAGGCCCCACACTGACTAACGGCCCCTCTGAACAGCACGGTCGGTGAAATACCAGGCAGTTAAGAATACTAGTTTCCTGGGTAATGACACCTGTCTATAATACTATTGGAGATTTTCTCCCACTCTGTTATAATTGCCCCTAGCAATTCAGTAAAAAAATCTGCTTTACCTTCTGTCTATAAAACACATTATTACTATTTTGGTCCAGGCCTAATTACCTTGGATTGTAACCTTGTTTTCTCTTGTTGGAGTAATCGATCATTCCCAGTGTACAAAGATATCTACTTACAACTATGACTTTATCTGAAAAATCATTATTTTAATGATCATAACAGCTTATTTTCTTCTTTCCTGCCAACATCATTCTTCACCAGACCATTGCTTTAGGTAACTTAGAAAAAAAAAATCAATTCGAGGGAGAAAATGCAGTGTCCATAGGAAGTCAGAGTTATGGTAGATGGTGCCCAAAGCATTGGCTTCTGATTTCCAGTCTACTAGAGTGCAGCTTGAGATTAGAAGCAAATCACTCAGCGAATGGCTGCCTTATCAGTTTGTTTGTAAACTGGGGCTTTTTGAGTTGCAGGGCATTTCAGAGCTTTAGCTGTGCTCCTGATATGCTTGGGAGACTTGGATGAAAGATGCTAAAATCGCACTACTGGGAAGCTAGGTGATTTGAGTGATCCCCTGATGACTTTTGCTAATGTAGGCTAGCAATCAGGAGAATGAAGTTAGATTTTAAAAAACCCATTTCCTGTGTCCAGCTGCCCTGCTTAGAAGAAGCACCTGTGAAAATTCCTACTCTGTACTGATAAGGAACTACCATAACAATCCTTTGAATAACAGCTGCTCTTCTCAGATATCTGTATCTATATATCTGTATCTACATGTACACCTTCATCTGTGTCTATATCTATAGCTGTCTATCTGATATATATATAAAATATATATACATATATATTCTATATATGTCATTATATATGTATCATATATATTCGTATATATTACATATATAATTCATGTCTATATATGGATAATAATCATATGTATGAATAAATAAGGTGGAAATCAGTTTACAAAGGATGCTAGAAAAACAGGACAATTGTGACCTAGTCCTAAAGATTGCTTATAGGAAGTAAAACACTAAAATCTAATTGCTTCAACAACAGTAGCTAAAGGCTTGGAGTTTATAAGTGTAATGTCTTAGTTCTAAGACTCCTCATTAGCTAGAGTTGTACTCTGATACAGCTGCACTGACCAGTGTGATAATCGCTGCCCGTTATGGATACTGAGCGCTTGAAATATGGTTGCTTCAAATTGAGACAGACAGTAAGGATAAAAGACACACTGGATTTTGTAGACTTCGTACAAATACAAGATTGAAAATACCTCTGTATGATTTTTATGTTGATTTTAAAGTGATAATACTTTGGATATAGTAGGTTAAATAAAATTGTTTCTGTTTCAAAGGATTCTTTTTAGTATTTTGTTTGCTGTTGTTTTTCTTAATGTGGCTAGCAGAAAATTGAAAATTACGTATTTGGCTTGCGTCTGTGATTCCCATTTTCTTTCTGTTGGGTGGTGCTGGGCTAAAGTTTCACTACTCAGATGAGATCCTCAGAGCAATGATAGCAGCATCCCCTGAGAGCTTATCAGAAATGCAGAATCTCAGGTCTTGTCCCAGACCTACAGAATCAGAACCTTCACTAACGAGATTCCCAGTTAATTCATTTGCACATTAAAGTTTGAGAATTGCCGGGTCCGAGTTCGGAGGAGCTTGAGTAGATTGATTAGGAGGAAAGGGCCCCTTGAGAGTTGTTAGTGCCCTCGTTTCATCTGTAATGTAATGACTTCAAGTTTCTTTGGTGCGTCCAGACCATCACTGCCCATCCACATAGATCTTCCATGACACCCTGCCCGTGAATTTATGATGGAAATCAATGGGAAAAATGTAAGTCAAGTAGCAGAAAATTCACCTTATGGTCAGTGTTTTATGAGTAGCTCTTTGGGAAAGCAGAATTTGTCTGTAGCTGATTTTGACTTGCTTTTTTTCTGGATTGTCCTGCTTGATGGTAATCAAAGAAGGGCAGGGCCAAGTCTCCATCCTCACAACTTTTTCCTTTTCTTCTTTGAATCTTAACTCCGAGGTGAGAAGGGCCTTCCCTGACGCACTCTCCTTCTTCCTCCAGCCTTTCTCTCCCCTCACATCAACGCGTCTAAGCTTCAGGGCACGTATCCCTGGCTGAAGTCCTGGTGACTGCTCTATGTGCTTGTGTTCGCCTTCTCTGTCCACTAGGATACAAGATCCACGAAGACAAGGGCTTTTTCTTGTTCACCTCTGCAGTGACTCCTGATATCAGCTCCCCTGAGTTAGGCCATGCTTCACAGGTTAAGGGCACAGTCCCCCAGAACTGCACTCACTCCAGACACCAGCTGCAAGTTTGGGGCTTGCCGGCCCACCCTCACTTGTGACCCGCCGGCTACAAAATTTGGGAGCTCCCTCTACATCCTCAGGTTTGGTAACTCTCTGAATGATTCACAGAACTCAGGAAAGTTCTCTACTTCCTATTACAGTTTTATTACAGTAAAAGGGTAAAAATTGGGAGGAGCTACACCAAGAGACATAGGGTGAGGTCTGAGAGGGTCTTGATTGCCAAGTCACCTTGTTAGCTTAAACTATCCAGGGGCCCACCTCAAGTCACCTTGTTAACCCAAAGTCAGGGGTAGTCCAAGAGGCCCCCCATGAATAACAAAGACACTCCTATCCTTGGGAAATTCCAAGGGTTTAGAGGCTCCTTCCTAGAAACTGGGGACAAAGGCCAGTCAAGTTCTTTATGACCCAGGAACCTCTCTGTCCCTAATGCCTGTCACAGTGCCTGGCAGATAGTGAGCACTGTTTAAATTTTGGGATAAATGAGTTCCCAGTGTCTGGCATAGAACCTGGCGCTAAGGGAGGGCTTAATAAAAATTTGGCAGTAGAATGATCATGCTTTTAACTCTTCAGGTAGACATGCTATCTCAGAACTTGGCCTTCTTAGCAACTGGCCTTCTAATGCCTCACAGAGATGCAGCATTGTTGAACAGACTTAATTACCATAATGGAGGTGAAGTCCATAAATCTTTACTACTTCTAATGCCAATACCCTGCTAATGGAGGGAAATCAGCTCTATAAAATGACTGCAAAATGGTATATGAGGCTTTTTCTCTTGTAATTAATTATTGACACTTGATGCTCATGACACACTTTTGGGGAGAAAAAAAACCACCAATTACTAATACTTCAAGCAAGCTCCCATAAATTAACTTTTTTTTAATGATTATTTTGGTGTCCTCAATAAAACATTGCTTTGTTGGGAAATGGTTTTTACAGAATTTTTTGATTCCCAAATTATTGGTTGGAATAGCTCAAATGCTGCCTCTGTCAGCAGAACCAGTGAGGGGAAAACAAAAAAACAGGAGTTTTCAGTTTAAATAAGATTAAACCAGGCATGAGATTGAATCAGTGGCCTAATGTCAGTTCCAAACCGTCAGTGATTTCTGTGAAAGTGAAGGGCGTCAGTGGATAAGGAGAGTGGATTTGGAATTGAGTGCAGGGTGGGCTGCACAGAGTCTTAGGTTTGTGGTTTGGACAACAACTTCCCTTTGCTTGTGAGTCTAGGTCAAACCTATTATGAAGTTCAGAACACAGAAATGAGCTGGTGCTGCCATGTTCATAAATCTACAGCCTTGTCTAGAACCTGTTAGCTAAGTGATTTCAGGTGAGCTACCTACCCTCTTGACATCAGTTTCCTCATCTGTAAAATGGGAGAATAATTCCTATTTGAAAATAGCGTCCCCCTGGCAGGGTTGTTGAGAGGGCTCAGTAGGGCTGTGCATGTAAAACCCATACTGTGTGTGATGCTGAGCTGCACCCCACTAAACGTCAGCTCCCTCCACTTGGACCTGCAGGTTTTCTCACGTCACGTTCTTTCCACTTGAGGGATATAACTGGGTGAGTGATTTTTTAGAAAATTCATGGTTTCAGAGTTTTCTTGGAAGGACCTGTTTTTTGGTTTTTGTTTTTTTTCAAGTGGTCTTTTGCTAAGTCAGACAATTCCAAACAGCCCACTTTGCCTCTGTGGCTGCGGTATTTCTAATACATGTTTACTCTGCTTATCATTATTTTCATATGGGAGATTCTTTATTTTTCTTTGTTCATGTGGCCAGTAGTTCAGGATGAAATGAAGAGCAGGCACTGGAACCGGGGTCCCCTGTGAATTGTTTGCTGTGAAGTAGTGTCGCCTTTCTTGTCTTCCTTTTTTCAGAAACCACCTTCCTCCTTCCCTTCTCATTTCCATGCAGAACCACAGGTGTCCAAGGACTTTGGAGTAGGCAGCACTAGATTTACCGGTGGCTGTAGATACTGGGCAAGTTTCTTAACCTCTCTGAGTCAGAGTTTCTCTGTCTATGTGACGGGGATGAGAGTTCTTGCCTCACCTGGTGTGGAAATCGACACGAGGCCCCTCTTCAGTGTCCAGCTGGCTGGGAGAACGCCTCTTCCTTCTCAGCTCTCCTGTCAAAGGAACGCTGGTGCTGGCTTGGCCACTCGTGACTTTCCATGTCTTGGCTCCTGACTCACATCTAGACAGGTGAATTGATGGCAAAAGAAGCCATGTCTCCCATGGCACTTCTTACGGGGTCTGTGATTCCCTTTGAAATACTTCAGAGACACCCTGATATGCGCTGTGTGTAGGTTAGCAAGGGTAGCTAGAATTTTGATTAGGGATTTGCACTCGTGGTCAGCTAGCATCTTGACTAGAAAAATTCTACTCTGAAGGTGCCTCCTGCAGGGCCTTCAACTATCTTTATTTCTGAGTAGCCTAAACATTTGGCCCACTAGCCTAATAAATGAGTTTATTGGAGAGACTCATTGCTTACTAACCAGCATAATAGTTGATAGAAATGAGCTCTCATGTGAAAGTATGATATGTAAGATATTTATAATGTATGCAGTATATGATATGTAGAATATAATGTATGATATGATATATATCATATTATGATATTTCAGCCAAGCCATATAATATGTATATGTGTGTGTGTATTTATATACAGTTATATATATCTAATACATATATTAAATATATATAATATATGTATTATATGTATGTATGTATGTGTGTGTGTGTATATATATATATATATATATATATATGCACACAGTTATAAATATCAAATAGTTCCACCCTTGCAAAGGCAGGGCATAAGAATATGGGTGAGGTTTGTTGGGATCCTCATTCAAACAAGCCAACTGTGAAAATATATCTTTGAGGCATTTGAGGTAATCTGAATGTCAACTGGGCATTAGATGATATTAAAGAAATAGTACTAATTGCTAGGTATAGTAATGGTATTGTGGTTAGATTTGTGTTAAGGCCTTATCTATTAGAGATATGTATTTAAGTATTCTACAGATGAAATAATATTAAATCTTATATCTAGGATTTGCTTTTAAAAACCCCAGCCGCATCTTCTGCCTAAAACAAAAACAGATGACAAAAGTAAAAAAGCAAAAGCAAAACAAAAAATACCTGGGAGGATAGATAAAATGAAATTGGCAAAATACTAATAGTTGTTGGCAACGGGCATATAAGGAGTGATTAAACTTTTCTCTCCACATTTGTATGTGTTTTTAAATTCTCATTAAAGGGACTTCCCTGGTGGTCCAGTGGGTAAGACTCCACACTCCCATTGCAAGGGACCTGGGTTCGGTCCCTGGTTGGGGAACTAGATCCTGCGTGCACACCGCAACTAAGAAGTCCACATGCTGCAACGAAGATCCCACGTGCTGCAACTAAGACCCAGCGCAGCCAAGATAAATAAATAAAATAAATAATAAGTAAATATTCTTAAAAATTCCCATTAAAAGTAACCTAGTGGGACATCCAAGATGAATCCTTAAGGAAGGTGTGAAGGTGGTCATGGGTCCAGTCTCAGGTGATGTCTGGGTGCTGATGCTGACTTTAGGCTGACTGATAGTATCTCTGGGATATTGTTATATCTGTTTCTAGAAGACCTTTCTGGAAATCTGGTGGTCAGAACCTCTACAAGGACGGTGAGCTAGGGCTGTAGGAATTTACAGAACAGCTGTACAAACTGGTTTGGCCTATTTGCTAATAGATGTTTGTTTTAAATGTGTGGCTATGACAAAATTTGACCCAAGACTCATTTTTGCTGCAACCTAGTAATGGGGTTATAGGTGGGTAGCTAACCCCTACTTCAGACCACCCATTGGTGGCATTAGCCACCAAGAAAGGACCTCAGAATTATGTTCACACTAGGTTATGTCAGTTCTCAGCAGCACTGCAGAGAGTGCAAGAGCTGCCTGAGAGGGAGCTGGCCTGAGGAGCTATGCCCCTGTGACAGAGGTAGAAGCGGGAGGAGGCGGGGAATGGCAGGTGGTCCCACAGAGGCCGTGATGGAGAACACCACCTCGTGATTGGCCTTGGATGGCAGGTGCAACGTGGAGCTGGCTGAGGGAAGCCTAGCATGGTGCACAGCAGCGGTCCCCAACCTTTCTGGCATCAGGGACTGGTTTCGTGGAAGACAGTTTCTCCACGGACACGGTGGTGGTGGAGATGGTTCAGGCAGTAATGGGAGTGATGGGGAGAGGCAGATGAAACTTCGTTCCCTGGACCAGCCGTCAGCCCCTGCTGTGCGGCCCGCTTCCTAAAAGGCCGAGGACCATAACAGTCTGAGGCCTGGGGGTTGGGGACCCCTGGTGTACAGAGTGGAGTTCTGCAAAAAAGGGAGCAGGTTAGGGACCTTTGGAGACCAACGGGGGGTGGATAGTTCAGCTTCGCTGGGAGAGTAGAATCACACAAGGTTACCACAGCATCCAGAACCCCATCAGGAGAATGCACTTTATTTAGAGAGGAATCCTAGCAAGAGTAAGGCAAGCACCCTTCCACCCCTACTCAGTAATGACATTTGATGACTAAAGGAATTTGTAGGGCATGATGTAGGAAACAAAAATCTGGGACTCATTACTAGAGCTAAGGGTCAAGGTGAGACTTGCGTTTTTGAAAATGGCAGGAGCTCAGTTATCCTTGGGTTGTCAGGTCAACATGAATATGTTATGTTGAGCCATTGAACTAAGTATCCTTAAAATCCCTCTTGGCTTTTGATCATATTGGTCAATAGGGACTAAGGGCACCAAGGGGTAAAGATGTGAGGTGGATTCTATTAAGAAGCTGCTCCCAGTTGCTTTTCTTCCACAGACATCTCACAGTGTGCCCAGATAATTTATTGGGGGTGCTATTTTGTGTTTTCTCTCCCTGCAGACCCCATTCTTTGCAGACCTTTTGTTCAGTTCTTTCTGCTTCAAGAGAAGTTGTGTTACTGAAACAATAGCATAGGTTACATGCCAATTTTTTCCCTTTGGGCCATTTTTAATCCCTTAAGGCCAAGTTCTTGAAAAGATGATGCATGACCGAGGGAGATCAAGGTCAGAGGAGAGATGCCCCCAGAGAAGAGAGAGAATAGGGGTCTGCGGAGCCTGTGGGCAGTGGGGACCCATGACTTGCTCCTGATGTTGCTCTGGGGAGATGAACAAATCACAGGCAATGAAATGTGGAATAAGCAGAAGAGAGTGCTAGGTAACTCCAATGGAAAACTATGCATATAACTTTCTGGGTTAAATGATTCTAACCTTTTATTGCCTTTGAGCTATTCTGCAACTCATTAAATTGTAACTAATAGTAATGCAAAATAATTCTTGTCTATATACATGCAAATAAATTCTGTCCATTGGGAGATCAATTGACTTCTTTTCCCACCCCTTGCATCTATTTGAAAATTCATTTCCATATTTCTTTACTCCATGTAAATGTATGCTCCTTTGACTTCTCCTTCAAACTGGTTGTAATATCTTACCAATACCCTCATTAATCATGGATTAAATAAAATCCTTAACATGTCTTCATTTTATATCTGATTAAAAGGTAGAGTCATGATTCTACCTTTTATGAAATTTATCATTTAACAACAGGATGGGGACATGCTACAGCTAGGGCATCTGGACAGTAGCCCACGGGAACCTGTAGCAAGCTTACCTAAGCCACTTGGACTACTTGGTTGTCATTTTCTCTTGGTAAATATCTAATTGCCCCCAATAATTAAATGCAGGGTAGCTAGTCTCCTCCCCTACAATCTTGCTGTAAGAGAGCAAGGTTTAGTAACAGGGAGTCCCAGAGAGAGTCTGCCACTTATATAATGTCAGCAAAGAGATGTAAGAAGGAATAGCCAGTTCCTGAAGACTCAGTGACATACCCACTAGGCCAAGCACTCTGAAGCAGATGCACTGATATTCTCATGGCTGGATCAGCTGGCCTTGTGGTGGGATTAGGTGACAGGAGTTCTTTGTGAAACAGGACGGTTGCAGGACTGTTGGTCTTCACCCCACAAGCTGATAAGCCCTATACTTGCCCAGCTTCAAGGCCGAAGAAAGAGCCCAGAGTCAGCAACAGAGACATCCATGGTTTAATGGATGGGGGAATCTTACATGTCTGAAGCAAGGTCCTGGGGCAACACCCCACCAGGTACGGTAGATGGTGGGCAGGACAAGGTGGCAGTCTTTGCTCCCGGGGGTAGGGGGAGGTTAGGAGTTATGGGGGGAATTGATGTCAGGCTGGCTCATCAGTTACCAGGGAAACCAGCAGAGGGGCACGCCCCTCACCACCCTTTTGATAAACTATCATGGTGGAGATGTTCTGGTCTAGAGATTAGAACAGTCATTCTCTGGGGCAGGGGCAAGTATGTAGGAAGGTCAGTCATATGAGTAGGGTGTAGGTGAAGCAGGCACTCATCCAGGGGATGTACAGAGAGCAAGAGAACAGCCATCTTGGGTGGCCTGATCATACAAGAACCAAATAGGTCATCCTAACCTAAGATACGGCTCCTAAGTGTAAAGCTACTGGGTTTGCCAAGGCCTTAAATATTATTCACTGAGGGTGGAAGTCCTGGTTCAATTTTTCTGGCCCCCCATGTGTTCAGGCACTGCTCATTTCACTAAGAAAAGTCCATACTGTCATCCCCGTGCTACTCAGCAAACCCTTTCTTGCCGGTTTACATAAAGATATTTGAAGCACTGTTCATGGCAGCCCCTGGGGTGTGACTTTCTGGTGAGGTCCTTCACGTGTTGGGGTCTGCCTGTAGGGTGTAAAATAAAGCTAGTTTGCACACACATGCATATCACACTTCTTGCTGATATCAGTTAAGGGAAGTTTCAGCAGGAAATTTGAACAGAGGAGTGCTATAACCACGTGTCTACTTTAGGACACTGTTTGTGCTACACTATTGTCCACGTGAATCTACTAAAGATTTTAATAAAAATGCGTCGTCTGATTCAGCAGTCCTGGGGTGGGGCTGATAATCTGCAATTCTAACAGATTCTCAGAAGATGCTGATATCAGCTGCTGGTCCCTGGAGCACACTTTGTATAGGAAGAGTTTAAAGCAGGAATCTGCAAATATTTCTTTAAAGGCCGAAATAGTAATTATTTTCAAGCTCGTAGGTCATATGGTCTCTGTTGCTACTTAAGTCTGCCATTAGAGCCTGAAAGCAGCCATTGACAATACAGAAATGAATGGATGAGCTGTGTTCCAATAAAACTTTATTTAAAAAAAAAAACAGACAGAAGTTTGGGTTAGGCCTACAGGCCATGGTTTGCCAGTCCCTGGTTTAGAAGTATCGTTCTGGCAGTAAGTAGTGTATAGATGGATTTGAAGGATCGGGTGGGGATTGGAGACAGGTAGCCCAGTTCAGTGGAAGAAAATTTGATGAAAGCTAATAAATGCTTAGACAGGGACAGAGGAATGGGAAATCAAAAATGAAAGTGGAATTGATAGGACTTGACAGGGATCCACAGAATAGCAGAGCTGACATCAATATCGGATGGGTTTTTGGGTCCTCAAGTAATAAAATAAAGCATAACTTTTCATGGGCACATTTCGGGAGGATTCATTTTTGGTCTGTTGTTCCCAGGATATGACAGCTTTTGTTACTGACGTCTTTCAGGATTTATGAAAGCCCAGGCAGCATTATGCTCCCATTAATGATGCAAAATTGGGAAATAAAATCATGTGAGGTTTCAGGTTTCAGAGGAAAAAAAAAAATCATGTCATTTAAATCTTTCTACTGAAATAGGAATAGATTTGTTTTCTGCATTAATTGCAGTTTTAAGAGTTAAAGAATTGTATCTTTACAATTGTTAAATTGCTAGTTGTTAAATAATTGAGTTTCTCTTCTGCTCAAGGGCCTCTGGTAGGTGGGTGATAAGGTATATTCAAGAACAGTCAGGAAGAATTATGTGTCTGTTAGTTATTTATGATTAAAAAGTGAACTTGATAGCCATATCTCAAATTTGAAAAACTGAGTATCTTTGGAGGGAGTATAAAGCCAACATCTCTAAGTTAAATAACAGAAAGGCTAAATTATATCACAATGTAGTGTTGCACCAGTTGAGTCCTAGAGAAAAGTTAAAAATTAGTCCTGCCAATAAAAATTTAGGAAGTACTTATTACCTCTTTCAGCATTCAGAATAAGGGCCAACTTATCCATAACCCAATACCATTATAAAACCCATGAAAATGAAAAATCCCATAACAATATTTCATTTCCAGTTTACCTTCAATTTTCCCCAACAGTCCCTGTAAAATCTTTGAGAGTTTGTTTTAGAATCAGCATCTGATCAAATTTCATACATTGTATTTGGTCGTTACTCCTTTTAGTCCAGTGTTCTCTAAATGTAGTTCCTTGGACCACCAGCACCAGCATCACCTGGGAACTTGTTAGAAATGCACATTCTCACATCCCACTTCTAGTCTCCTGAATCAGAAACTATGCAGATGTGAACGAGCATCTGCGGTGGGGATTCTGATGCTTGTGAAAGCTTGAACACCGCTGCTTCAGTGCAGTGGTGATTCTGTTCACCTTGAACTGCTCTCCTACCCTTTCATTAAATGACATTGACTTTTATCTTGCTAATTATCTTGTTGAAGGGTCCACGATATATGTTTGTTTGCTAATATGCCTACTTTTTGCACCTTTATTAGTCCTCCCATTGCAAAAAGAATTCAGAGGGATAAATCGTATGTCTTTTCCAAAGCCTTCCAAAAATAGCTTTGGGCTTGAATATTTCTTGCAAGTGAAATGGATCACATTACAACCATTTCCTTGGGTTGTACTTCTTTTTCCAGCCAAGGGCATCTCCTCTCTGCCACCCATTTGTTCTGTCTTGCTACACCAGATTATTACTACTCTCGCTTTCAATTCTGTTTTTCATTTCCAAGATGATATTTTTTGTGGAGTATCTCTTCAGAATGTTGCCCTTTTCTCTCAGGGTTTTATCAGCTCTCTGCTCATGGCATGGACTCATCCATTTCACTTATCACATTCTCCTATTTCAAGCTGTGTTTTATTGGAGGATTTGTTTTCAGTATCTCATCTGACCGTATCCTCTGTGGAAGTGGAGTCTTTGTTCCCTTGGATTTTGTGTTTTTCTCCCGCTAGTCTCTACCAATTCACTCAGATGCCAGCTCTGAATCCTGTTTCTGTGGCATCTGTCCTGACAGTTACACTGAGTTTCTTTTTGCTTCGATTTGTAGGACAAAGCCAGTTTACAGTTAATATGTTTCTGCATTCTCACAGAAATCTTCAAATCTCAGCAGATTACCCTACTTTTTTTCTTTAACCCAGGATGCAGCAGCTCTGTGATACTTTACAATGCATGTCACCTGCGTATGAAAGTAAATCAAGGTGTGCATTCTACCAGTTACCATCCGCGGAGATAAAGGTAGTTGAACGTAGTGCAAAGGGAAGTGAGTATCTTCGTGAGCCATTGGTGACGCATGGGCATGCAGAATTAGTAAGCCAAAACAAATGAGATTTTTTATTCTTTCATAAGATTATTAAAGGATATTATTAAAGGATAATTGTCATATCTAAAAATGCAAAATCGTGGCTCTCCTACAGATATAAAATAAGCGCATGTTAAAAATTGTACTGAACTTATTAATGAGTGAGCCAGACAGTTATCACAGGCTCACAGGAGAAGTTTCAGAAGTACAGCTTACGTGGAGTAAAGGAAGGTTGAAATGAGTGTGCACATGGACACCAAACTCTTGTTTTCCATGGGAAAAGGGGTGAGGTCAACTGGCCCTCTCCCACAGAATGTATTTGCAAGTCTATGGATACAATTTGTTGAGCAGTAGTATCAGTTATACATAACTTAGAGTGGTAATGTAGCTCAAGGGCAGTGGAAGACTAGAAGCAGATAACTGAAAAATGCGCTCAAAATATTGCAGTGTTTTCCACTGGGGACACCAGTAATTCTTTTTAATATTTTTAATTACACTATATCGTTTGTTAAAAAAAAGTTGGTGGTTGGGGCTTCCCTGGTGGCGCAGTGGTTGAGAATCTGCCTGCCAATGCAGGGGACACGGGTTCGAGCCCTGGTCTGGGAAGATCCCACGTGCCGCGGAGCAACTAGGCCCGTGAGCCACAACTACTGAGCCTGCGCGTCTGGAGCCTGTGCTCCGCAACAAGAGAGGCCGAGATAGTGAGAGGCCCGCGCACCGCGATGAAGAGTGGCCCCCCCTTGCCACAACTAGAGAAAGCCCTCGCACAGAAACGAAGACCCAACACACCCATAAATAAATAAATAAATAAGTGGATACATGTATTAAAAAAAAAAAAAGAAAAAAAGTTGGTGGCTTGCAAAAAGCTTTAAAATGTATGCTTTTGAGCATGACCTCACACTTGTGAGATAGGTTGGTGGTATCTTCTCATAGTCTGCCTCAGGCAGGTAAGCTTGGAAAGCACCTAGCATGGAACAGGGTGGGTGCCCCAAACTGTGTCGTCGTCCTTACGGAAGCAGTGTTGGAGGTGGTGAAGAGCAAGGACCCTGGAATCATGTATTGTGTACCTCACTTTCCTCATCTGTACAATGGGGACAAAATAGTACCAGTCTCATGGAGTTCTTAGGAAGAGTCAAAGAGCTAATGTGTAGAAGGTGCTGAGAATAGGGACTGGCCCAGTAAATGCTGCCTGCTCTTGTTACCATTGCTTGGTGTTCACTCTTACAGACCTGGTCCAAAAATAACACTGGATCTTCTGCCTGCAAAACCCGTGTGCATCCTCTTCCCAAGATGGTACATTGCACTGGGAAGGTTGACATACATTTTCAGACTTTCAGATTTGACGGCTTTGTTCTTTTTCCCATGTCAAGGATCATGGTGGTGTGTGGAGTGCAAATTTTGTTACCAAACACAAGTTCATATGCCTGATGCACAGTAAGGCCAAACAAACTGAAATGTTGCGGAGTGTGGAGCAGAGAAAGGTTTATTGCAGGGCCATGCCAGGAGATGGGTGACTCGTGCCTCCAAAACCCTGAATTCCTCAAAGGGTTTCAGGAAAGTACTTTTAAAGGCAAGATGAGGGAGGGGCATGGTTAGTTGTGAACTTCTTGGTGTCGGAATCCTTTGTTCTTGCAGTTGTCCGCATAGGTCAGGTCATGATGTTCCTGTAAACTTCCAAAAAGACAAATGTTATTCTCTGTTCTGCAACTGTTTATTTGAATGGACTCATAAAGGTCAGAGCCTTGAGAATGGGCTGTCCTGTATATTTCAGTCTATGGGCAACATTCTTTTACAAAAGGGGCAGAGCCAGCCAGCATGACTAAGCACAGGCAACAGAGCACAAAAGTTAAAGTAAAAGAAATATATCTAATATGGAGTCAGTTTTGTTCTTCCCTATTACAGTTTCATATTTGAATGAGAGGAAGTTGAGAGCAGTTCTTGAGTGGATAGTCCCTTGGAATCCTCTTTTCATCTCCATGTCGGAGGATAACTTGTTGTACTGTATTCAGCCAAAGCTGAGCTATGCTAATACCCAGCCCCAGCACTTGATGTCTGCTTAAATGGAACCTGAAAGTAAATATTTCTGAGCTCGCAGGCTGACATTTCAGCATTATTAGGAAGATGGGACAGAGTACAGCCAACACCAATGTCAGGTCTTGGTTACCAGTCAGTGCTATTTGCTCTCCCATAGCCATTCTGTGTCCATTTACAGATGAGAACATGTGTGGCCCAAGGAAGTTAACTGGGCAGGGCTTGGGTTTGAATGCTGGTCTCTCTGACTTTAGTATGTGACTCTCTCAGCTCTGCTGCCTCCTGCTCAGAGGGTATGTGGTACAGTGGATTCCAGATAAATTAACAATTTGGCAAATAGGAACTAAAGAGTAAGTTAAGGGTCTAGTGACTGAATCCACTTCGTAGAGTAGCAGGCTTCGCTTCTGGGGATGGGACCTGAGCTTTGGTGAAAGAGCAGGCTTTGGTGCTAAGTATTTCAAGTGTTGAACGGGAGCTCTTAGCTCTCCCTGGACCAGGAACCGCCAAGGCCTGAGGTGGCACTAGGGGCATCGCACACAGCCTTGGCAACATTGGCTGGAGCACTGGGAGGCCCAGAGAGCCAGTCCCGGGCTGCATAGACTGGTGTGGGGAGTCCGCCTGGGTCCCCACCACACCCAGCCCCGAGGATGGAGGTCAGCAGAGGTCGTCATGGCAGTGGAAGGAAAGACCACTATTATCCTGGCTTAGAGAGCTCTGTTGCTTGTTTAGTTGGACTTTTGGGGCAGGGAAACAAATGTTTCTTTTTCTGAGAGGGGGTGTTACCCTGTGTAGACAAGGGCAGAAGACAGGCGTCTTGCATTATCACAGCCGGGGCTCCAAGCCGGTATGGTTGATTCCAAACTTGTATGTATCTCCTTACAACATTCTGGCCACCTGTGTTACTTTCTTAGGGCTACAGAAACAAAGTACCACAAAAAGGGTGTCTTAAAAAAAACAAATGCATTCTCTCGCAGCAGTGGAGGCTGCACGTCCAAAATCACAGTGTTAGCAGGGCCACGCTCCCGATGAAGGCTCTAGGAAAGGACTAGACTTCTGGAAGCTCCTTGGTTTGTGGCAGCGTCACTCCAGTCTCTGCTTCTTTTTTTACATCACTGTCTTCCCTCTGTGTCTGTGTCTTCACCTGGCGTTCTCTTCTCTGTGTGTGTGTGTGTGTGTGTGTGTGTGTCCAGATTTTCTTCTCCCTATAAAGATAGTGGTCATATTGGATTAGGGCCCATTCTCATGACCTCATGTTAACTTGATTACATCTGCAAAGACCCTATTTTCAAAAATAAGGTCACATTCACAGGTACTAGGGTTAGGACTTCAACATACCATTTGGGGGAACACAGTTCAACCTGGAACACTGCCCATTCTTTTCTCAGGCTCCGTTTTATTTTTCAGGCTTCAAGTTTTCACATATGGTAATTATTTGTTCTTTTATCTATACATCCATCCTTCCAATCAGAAAACATTTAGTGATGGCCTACTGTGTGTAAAGCATTGCACTGAATTAATGATCCACACAAGCAGGCAGGGAACCAGCCCTTATAAAACTTCTAATTGAAGAAGAGAGAAAGAAAAACAAGTCAACAGATGGATGAAAGAATCTCAGACTGGACTTAGGAGGAAAGCAAGGGGTTGAGACTCCAGGGTAACCAGGGAAGGTTTCTCTGAGGAGGTTACAGCTGAAATGAGACTTAAATGATGAGAAGTAGTAGCCATGGCGAGCTAGAAAATAGTGGTCCAGACCAAAGGCACAGCAAGTATTAGACTCTGAGGCAGGGACCAGCCAGCATATTTGAGGAGTAGAAAGGTGACTGGTGTGGCCTGGGAGTTGGAATAAAGACAGATTTGGAGATTTAGGCAGAGACCAGATCTTGCAGGACCATAGAGAAGAATTTGAATTTGAAGTTAGGCTAACAGCTGACCAACATGCCGTCATAAGACCAACGACATGCTAATAATAGTTATTAGAATTTTTTAAGCATCTATTCTTTGCCAGCCATGCAACCAGGCATTTCTCACATGTCATTTTATAGTGACCACAGCCCTGAAAAGGAGATATTATGAGAGTTCTCAGAGCATTTGTTCACTCATATTTATAGAGCATGTGACATACGGCGGACAGAATACTACACCCCTAAGGGTGTGTTGATGATCCCTGTTTTACTCTCGTAAAAACATCTGCTAGCAGGTGACCGTGCTAGCAGTTCAGGGACAGGGCTGCAGCCTCCCAACCACTCTGGGCTTCAGTTTACTGCATGCATCAAGTGGGGAAGGCATAACTGTCTCCCCTCACGGTGATGGTGAAGATTCAAAGAGTCACCAGCGAGAAGTGCCTGGGCCAGGTAGATGCTCAGTCTCTCGAGGTTATTATTCAAGCTGTGTGCGTGCTGTGAGCGACAGCTGCCCACAGCACACACACAGCCTGCGAGAAACAGCAAGACCCCCCGGGAACGGGGAGACAGGGAAGGCTGGGAAGGGAGGTGAGCTGAACCGGAAAGCAGAGTGGGCATTCCTCAGGCAGGCAGGGAGGAGGATGGCAAAAATCCAGTTTCCCTTAAGCCTATTGCATTATCATCTTTATTATTAAAATCAAGTGTGAGGAACCAATGCACCTGTGGTTTTGACGGAAAGAGGCTTCACACTGTAATTTTGTTTTATAAATTTATTTATTGATTGATTGATTGGCTGTGTCGGGTCTTTGTTGCTGTGCGCGGGCTTTCTCTGGTTGCGGCGAGCGGGGGCTACTCTTCGTTGCGGTGCACGGGCTTCTCGTTACGGTGGCTTCTCTTGTTGCGGAGCACGGGCTCTAGGCGCGCAGGCTTCAGTAGTTGTGGCACGTGGGCTCAGTAGTTGTGGCTCACGAGCTCTAGAGCGCAGGCTCAGTAGTTGCGGCTCACGGGCTTAGTTGCTCCGCGGCATGTGGGACCTTCCCGGACCAGGGCTCGAACCCGTGTCCCCTGCATTGGCAGGTGGATTCTTAACCACTGCACCACCAGGGAAGCCCTTCACATTGTAATTTGGTGTCTCAATTTTGTCTAATGCTTGGTAAGAGATGTGTTAGGATAACACTTGTCAGGCACAGTTCTGCATATAATTTTAGTGAAAATGAGAATCATGTAGTAAATATGGGCCCATTCAAGGGCCTTCTGTTTCCAAGAATGTAGTATTGTCTTTTCTTTTTTAAAACAAGGCATATATCCACTTGCCCTCTAGTGACAGTATTTTGTATTTCACTCAGGTTCAGAAAATAAGCTGCCTGCTGGCTCTTCCAACAAATTTTCTTTCTGTAAGACGGAGGCCCACTGTGAGTGTAAGTCTACTAAAATGGCCTCTGTGAAGTGACTTTATCGTGCTCCCTTCAGATGATACGAGAATATCTTAAAGACGGAGTATAGACCGGGACCTTAGGCAAGTTACTTACACTCAGGATGTGGTCTCCTCACCTCTGCATGAGCTCTTACCCCCACTAGAAAGTAAGCTCCATGAAGGCAGGGATTTTGTTCGCTTCACCACTGATGCCCAGAGCACAGAAGAGTGCCTGGCTTACAGCAGGTGGAAGAATGGATGAACAGTAATGGGTGTGCAGGTTGAAGGCATCAGTTATGAAGTGCCCTGGTGCGTGGTCAGGCAGGTAGCTAGCGGGTGCTTGACTGCATGATGGTGTCCTTCATTCTCTGGTTCTTATCGCTTCCTTTTTATTTTGTCTTAGTCTTATTTCTCTGGGCTGTTTTCTTCCCATACTCTCTTTGGCCATTTTGAGCAAAGTTTGGAAGACGCATAGAGAAGAGAGTTAAGGATGGAGCTATTTTAAGTCTGAAAGACAAGGAGACCATTAGCAGACCCTTCCTTCTGGTTGATAATGTTTCATGTTTAACGCTTTCCTATGAACTGTTTGTTTCTTTCTGTAGTGTACTTTGGGGCTAAATCATGTGCACTTGACACATGGTGAAACCTGGAAATCTAACCGGGTCTGTCTCTAACAGTTTTCTACTGTTCAGTGTCTGTTAAGTTGGCAGCAACATCCTGGGCTTTCAGGAACAAGGTTAGCTGATTTTTTTTTTTCTGGTCATCTTCTTAGTAATCGTTTTGTTCCTTTCACTACAGAGTTTACTGCTCACTTCTGCTTTAAAAGGCAGGACCTGGGGGACCACGTAGATGAAAGAAAAGTGATGGTGCTTTTCCCTGCTGATGGCTGAACATGCCCACTACATGCCTTCAACTACTTGTAGTTGAAAAAACTACATCATCTTCAAGTGTCTTTTAGGATCGTTCAGGCTACAGAGTAAGGGTGAGCCAGGAGTGGAAGGGGCAGTTCTTAAAGTGTTTTTTAAAGTCTTAAGAGTCTAAATCCTTCCTTAAACAGTAACCCCCTTGGAGAAAAGAGAATGTATCTTTAGAGTTCCTGCCCAGCATCTGAACCCCTCAGAGTTCTATCAAGTCGGAGATGATGCTGAATAGATACCCTTTGAGAGGTAGGGGCGAAGAATGGTTATTGATTTATTTTTTGATCCATGACGTTCTCCAGCTCAGAAACGAGTAATGCTTCCCAGTGGGCAAAGGATGAAGTGTAAACTTCTTAACCTCACATTTAAAGACTTTGGGAACCAAGTACCAATTTATCTTTTTGACCCCCATCTTCTGGTTTCCTCCCCATGGGGTTCCCATCAAATCATCCTCTCTGCTGGCCTCCAGCTTTACTTCATGCTTTCAAATTTTAATTATATTTTTTTGATTAGGGAAGGGTAGAGTTTTGATTGATGGAGAAGAAATCTGAAAAGTACAAGACACAAGATGGCATTCATAGTTCTATTTGGAATTAATCTTTGTTGGTCATTGTCATACTACTTGCAGTTTTTTAAAATACATGTCTGTATGTAATTACTACGTTTATATATTTTTAAAATTGTAAAAGCGATGTAGCAAATTACAAAAGTGATATAGGAAATACATACTCCAAAAGAGAAGAGGTGTTTACAGATAAAATTAAAGTTTTTAAAATTATCCTTGCCAATCCTGAGTTCCTCTTACCTTCCCCAGAAGTAACCACTGTTTTGGTTTTGTTGCATACTGTTAATTTAATAATACATGGTCTTATTCTAGGTTTATTTTAGTTCACATTAATAGCATCATACAGTGTGTATAATTCCATAATTTTCTTTTTTCCCTCAACCATATTTATTGAGATCTAGCCAGTTGTTCCAAGGAGTTCAAATTCATTGCCCTTAAACACTACTCCCCACTGTATGTCTGTTTATCCATTCACCTGCTGGTAGGTAATTGGGCTGTTTTCTCATTTTTGCAAAGCTGCGGGGAAAATGAATGTGATCTTTCATGCACATGTAGGAGTGTATCTCTAGTGTGCCCAGAAGTGGTACTGCAGGCTCATTGTATCTGCACCCTTTCAGTGATCATGGAAGCTGCTGAATTTCTCTATTCTTTTACTAGTCTACATGCTCACATAGAGTGGGCAGAGAAATATATTTCTCAGATATTCTTTCTCTCATCCCTTAAATTTCACAAACCCAGGGTTCCCTTTATTCTCCTCTCCTCTTGTGGAAACTCAATCTGTTTATCAGGATTCCACTGAGATAACATATATTGGGTATTCCTCTCATTTGACGTTTACTCTAGGTTTGGACTATTTTTGTTGGACTTGTTCATGCCTTTGCCAGAGTGAGTCAGTCAGCTTAGAGGGCACACGGCCCACACACTCCTTTGTATTCTGTATTGCCGAGCCTCATCGCTGGCCCCTGGTGAGTGCCAAATATAGCGAAGTCTGACGTGGCTTGAAGTTTAGGTTCTAAAGTCAGTTGAATGGTGAACATCCGGGAGAGTCAAAATCACCCTTGACTTCTGAAAAAAATTGCTCATAATGTGCTATCTTAAAATAAGTGACTCTTAGCCAGTTTTTTCAGTGCTCCTTTGCTTGATCAACAAACAGGTAAATGTGATGGACCCTATGTGTGATAAACATCTACTGTCATTTTCAAGTACATTTCACTTAGCATGTGAGAGACATGGATTCCTATTGTAAGAGGCATGTAGGAAATATAAATGATGGTGGATATAGCAGAGAAACACTTCCATCTCATTCTCCTACTGGGACATTTATGTTCATTGACTGGATCAGATAAGATCACCTGCATTATTTAAAGTTCCTCCCCTTCATCTGCCACATGCCCTCAAACACACACCTGTAACTTGGTGTGCTTTGTGATGTGACCTCACTGAACATGTTACATAATACTCGGACGCGGCAGGGGATCAGCACCGTGACTGGGGCAAATCAGCTCCTACCCCCTTGGTCCTGCCCCGCCCACTCTTTCTGCCCCACCAAGAGAAAAGGATGAGACTGAATCCAGTAAATACGGCAATAGGGTAGCTTTATTTTGTAAAGCTACCCTATTTTATCAATCTCCTAATAGCCTCTGGGATTTGCCAGAAATAAAATTTGCTGGTGTTAGGTCCCAAACATTTTCTAAGGGTCATTTTCTCTTTACTTTTGTGGAGAACATTTTATTTAAAAGCTCTATGATGCAGCCATGATGGGGAGTTAGTAATGGCAAAAAAAATTGCCCTGAATATGTACAGGCATATTCCTCGGTGCCTCGGGCACTTACAGACCTAATTTATTCTCACAGTGCAGGAGAAATTACTCATTGATTCTTTTAAAATATAGGTTTTATTTTTATTTAGGTATGACAAGGCCAACAGATCAGATGATGGCCGTTAAACACATAATTGGTTACTCACAGATGCCAAGAGGAGGGGGCGTACCACGCTGTGGAGGTCCACAGCGAGGGAAGGAAGTGTGGGAGGAATAGGTCAGGAGGCAGAGGGAAGTGGGGGAAATGTGTGCAAGAGCCTTTATTGTGGTTTTGGGGGAAAGAAGGGGCGAGGCCGGGTAACCAGGATTAGGATTGGCTAGTTTGAGTCATTTCAGTGGGCTCTGGAGTGTAGGAGCTGTCCCTGGTCTTCTGGTTCCTGCCTTAGGATGATTACGACAGGTGGATAGTGGCCTGGAGTGTGAGAGCCTCATAAAAAAAAAAAAGTGGCGGGCGTGTGGGCTGTGGTTTGGTTGGTTGGCACAGGAAGTGTGCAAGCTTGAAGGAGAGGAAAGGCTCCTGGGAGCAGACAAACATGCTGATTCCTACAGGTGTCCTGCAGGTCTGCTCCCATTCATGGTGTCCTCCAGACTAACCTATTACAATGCTGTCATCACTTGCTCCCTGAAAGAAAGCTCGTGGTTTAATCTGCAGTTTTGTGCAAATTTGTTGCCTCTCTCAGATAAGGCATTTGCATTTTAACTGTAAAACCAACTGATCTTTGCCCTCCAATTAACTTCCTCTCTTAGGGTCCAAAGATTTGTGAAAATGGCATCAACATTATCCTGGGGGGGCAACCCGGTAATTTGGGAAACACCTTTGACCCTTCCCTCACTAAGTGATGACTCTTCTTGTTCTGAAATCTTTCTCATATCCACATGTCTGTCTCCATTTCCCCTCCATTGGCTGACTTCAGAAGCACTTCTCTCATCTGGGTTATTACAGTTTTAGACCACCCCTTCTCTTCTCAGGAAAAAGGAGAAAAATAGAAATCTCCAAAATCATGAATGAAGTGAGGACATTACTTTCAACCCTATAGAAATTAATAGGACGATAAGGAAATATTATGAAACACTTGATGCTAGCAAATTAGACAATTTAGACAAAATCAACAAATTCCTAGAAAGACAAGAATTACCAAACAGATCTCAAGAAAAAATAGAAAATCTGAATTGACCCATATAAAATGAAGACATTGTACTAGAAATTAAAGAAACGGATGAATAAACAAACCTTTTCACAAATAAAAGTCTAGACCCAAAGTCTAGGCTTTCCTGTTGAATTCTGTCAAACATTTTTTTTTCCCTTTATTAAGGAAGAATCCTTATCCTGCATAGACTTTTTCAGAAAAAAAGAGGAGGGAACACTTCTCAAATCATTTTATGATGAGAACATTATGATACTAAAACCAAAAGAATTAGAAGAAAACTGTAGACCAGTATCCCTCATGAACAGAGACACAAAGGTCTTAACAAAATTAGCAAATCCATCAGTAAAAAAAAAAAGACTGTACACCATGAGTAAACAAATTTATCTCAGGAATTCAAGGTTGTTTTAACATTTGAAAATCACCTAATGTAATATACCATATTGATAGAATAAAAGACAAAAACACATGATCATCCCAATACATGCAGAAGAAGCACTTGAAAACACTCATCACCCATTTATGATGAGAAAAAAATTCTCAACAAATTCAGGAAGGAAATTCTTCAAACTGATAAAGAGTATCTATGAAACAACTACACCTAAGGTGATTTTTTTAAATTGAAGTATAGCTGATTTACAATGTTGTGTTAATTTCTGCTGCACAGGAAAGTGATTCAGTTATACACGTATATACATTCTTTTTCATCTTCTTTTCCATTATGGTTTATTACAGGATATTGAATATAGTACCCTGTGCTATACAGTAGGACCTGTTGTTTATCCATTCTATACTACCTTGCATCTGCTAACCCCAAACTCCCAATCCATTCCTCCCCCACTTCCCCTCCCCTTGGCAACCACAAGTCTGTTCTCTATGTCTGTGAATCTGTTTCTGTTTCGTAGATAAGTTCATTTGTTTCATATTTTAGATTCCACATATAAGTGATATCATATGGTATTTGTCTTCTCTTTCTGACTTAATTTAGTATGATAATCTCTAAGTCCATCCATGTTACAGCTAACATGATTTTTAATGATGAAAAACCAAATCAGTTCCCTTAAGATCAGAAATAAGGCTATTCACTCTCACCACTTCTACTGAGCAGTGTACTGGAGGATGTAATCAGTGCAAAAAGGCGAGAAAAATAAATTAAAGCCATATAGATTGTAAAGAAAGAAAACTATCATTTTCAGATGACATAATTTTGTATGTAAAAAAATCCTAAGGAATTTACCAGATGTCTACAATTACTAAGAAAGCTTAGGAAGGTAGCAATTCAATTCACAATAGTATCAAAAGAAACAAAAAATATAGGAATAAGTTTAACAGAATAAGTATAAGAACCATACACTGAAAACTACAAAACATTGCAGAAAGAAATTAAAGATGTAAATAAATACACACCCCATGCTCATGAATTGAAATTCTCAATATTGTTAACATGGCAGTTCTCAAATTCATCTATAGATTCAATGTAATCACAGTTGAAATCCCGTCAGGCTGTTTCTGACTAGGACATGTCTTAGAGTTGATTATTCTTGGTTAAATTTAATAGGTATTTTGTAGGCTCCTTTAATATAGATTCAGATCTTCTTGTATTTTTAGAAAGATTTCTTATGTTACAGTTTTAAATGTTCATTATTCCTTACAGTGGCTATAGGAAGGAGATTTCTCCACCTGCCATTTTATAGAAGATGTGGGTGCCACCCCAGACATTCTGACATAATTGGGCTGAGATGCAGCCTGGGCACTGCAGGCTCTTAAAGCTGCTCAGGTCATTCACATATGAAGCCAAGATAACAACAGATCCAAAGGAAGGTTGACCAGCTCCAGCCCATCAGTGCCATGAGGGAAGAAGGACCCAGATCTACTTTTTTCTTATTTTCAAAATTATTTTTCACAGTTTGAGAGTTTGAGTTACATTGTGACATGTCCTAATTCAAAGTTGTCTCACACCTTTGTAAACAATATATAGAGTCGCAGGAGCTCAATGTCTGGCTGATACTTTGCAACCAGTGTGTCTGGAATCAAGTCGCACAGATCATTGTTGCCTGATTGGAACTGGGATGAGATTAGACCGAGGGTTTTCAAAGTGTGATAGATGGACCAGTAGCGCCTGGGAACTTGTTAGAAATGCAGGTTCTCAGGACCAGGCCAGACTTACTGAATCAGAGACTCAGTATGTACATTTCAACAAGCCCTCCAGCTGATGCTGCGGTACACTCAAGTTTGGAAATCATTGGATTAGATTCTTTTATCATTTCCTGCTTTCCCTCATTCATTGGATAGTCTGCAGTAACAGAGGGGACCCATGGAAGAGATCAAACAAAACAGTAATCAGAACATCAAGATTCAACTGAGCTCTGAGTGTGCAGGTACACGGAGTTGCATGAGGCATGGACCCTTCCTTTAAAACTGGTTTGGAGTCCAAATCAGGGAAAGCTGAGCTGATGGGTGGCATTTTATTTCATTTAGTGGATCCCTGCAGTTTGCAGTGTACATTTACAGCTAATCCAAGTTCACTTTCAAATAACACTGTAGCGCTTCACAGCTAGAATGAGCACCTTCTAATAAAATGGTATTGATTCCTCCCTCCCGTCCGTTGCATCATTGCTGTCATTCATTTCACTTATATATAAACGTACATAAGGACATAGATTCATATATATGATATATATGTAAGCATACATGATCCAATACATTGTTGGTGTTATTGTTTTGAACAAACTGTTATCTATTAGTTCAATTAAGAAAAATACGTTTTTATTTTACCTTCACTTATTCCTTCTTAGATGTTTTTCTTTATGTGGAGCTGAATTTCTGATATATATTATTTTCCTTCTCTGTAAAGACCTTCTTAACATTTCTTGCAAGACAGGTCTACTGGCAAAAAATTTCCTTGATTTTTGTTTGTGTGGGAAAGTATTTCTCCTTCACTCTTTTTTTTTTTTTTTTAAACATCTTTATTGGAGTATAATTGCTTTACAATGGTGTGTTAGTTTCTGTTTTATAACAAAGTGAATCAGTTATACATATACATATGTTCCCATATCTCTTCCCTCTTGCATCTCCCTCCGTCCCACCCTCCCTATCCCACCCCTCTAGGTGGTCACAAAGCACCGAGCTGATCTCCCTGTGCTATGCGGCTGCTTCCCACTAGCTATCTGTTTTACATTTGGTAGTGTATATATGTCTATGCCACTCTCTCACCCTGTCACATCTTACCCCTCCCCCTCCCCATATCCTCAAGTCCATTCTCTAGTAGGTCTGTGTCTTTATTCCCGTCTTGCCACTAGGTTCTTCATGACCTTTATTTTCCCTTAGATTCCATATATATGTGTTAGCATACTGTATTTGTTTTTCTCTTTCTGACTTACTTCACTCTGTATGACAGACTCTAACTCCATCCACCTCACTACAAATACCTCCATTTCATTTCTTTTTATGGCTGAGTAATATTCCATTGTATATATGTGCCACATCTTCTTTATCCATTCATCCGATGATGGACACTTAGGTTGCTTCCATGTCCTGGCTATTGTAAATAGAGCTGCAATGAACATTTTGGTACATGACTCTTTTTGAATTATGGTTTTCTCAGGGTATATGGCCAGTAGTGGGATTGCTGGGTCATATGGTAGTTCTATTTTTAGTTTTTTAAGGAACCTCCATACTGTTCTCCATAGTGGCTGTATCAATTTACATTCCCACCAACAGTGCAAGAGGGTTCCCTTTTCTCCACACCCTCTCCAGCATTTATTGTTTCTAGATTTTTTGATGATGGCCAATCTGACCGGTGTGAGATTATATCTCATTGTAGTTTTGATTTGCATTTCTCTAATGATTAATGATGTTGAGCATTCTCTCATGTGTCTGTTGGCAATCTGTATATCTTCTTTGGAGAAATGTCTATTTAGGTCTTCTGCCCATTTTTGGATTGGGTTGTTTGTTTTTTTGTTATTGAGCTGCATGAGCTGCTTGTAAATCTTGGAGATTAATCCTTTGTCAGTTGCTTCATTTGCAAATATTTTCTCCCATTCTGAGGGTTGTCTTTTGGTCTTGTTTATGGTTTCCTTTGCTGTGTAAAAGCTTTTAAGTTTCATTAGGTCCCATTTGTTTATTTGTGTTTTTATTTCCATTTCTCTAGGAGCTGGGTCAAAAAGGATCTTGCTGTGATTTATGTCATAGGGTATTCTGCCTATGTTTTCCTCTAAGAGTGTGATAGTGTCTGGCCTTACACTTAGGTCTTTAATCCATTTTGAGTTTATTTTTGTGTATGGTGTCAGGGAGTGTTCTAATTTCATACTTCTACATGTACCTGTCCAATTTTCCCAGCACCACTTATTGAAGAGGCTGTCTTTTCTCCACTGTATATGCTTGCCTCCTTTATCAAAGATAAGGTGACCATATGTGTGTGGGCTTATCTCTGGGCTTTCTATCCTGTTGCATTGATCTATATTTCTGTTTTTGTGCCAGTACCAAACTGTCTTGATTACTGTAGCTTTGTAATATAGTCTGAAGTCAGAGAGCCTGAAACCTCCAGCTCCATTTTTCATTCTCAAGATTGCTTTGGCTATTCGGGGTCTTTTGTGTTTCCATACAAATTGTGAAATTTTTTGTTCTAGTTCTATGAAAAATGCCAGTGGTAGTTTGATAGGGATTGCATTGAATCAGTAGATTGCTTTGGGTAGTAGAGTCATTTTCACAATGTTGATTCTTCCAATCCAAGAACATGGTATATCTCTCCATCTATTTGTATCATCTTTAATTGCTTTCATCAGTGTCTTATAATTTTCTGCATACAGGTCTTTTGTCTCCTTAGGTAGGTTTATTCCTAGATATTTTATTCTTTTTGTTGCAGTGGTAAACGGGAGTGTTTTCTTAATTTCTCTTTCAGATTTTTCATCATTAGTGTATAGGAATGCAAGAGATTTCTGTGCATTAATTTTGTATCCTGCTACTTTACCAAATTCATTGATTAGCTCAGGTAGTTTTCTGGTAGCATCTTTAGGATTCTCTATGTATAGTATCATGTCATCTGCAAACAGTGACAGCTTTACTTCTTCTTTTCCGATTTGGATTCCTTTTATTTCTTTTTCTTCTCTGATTGCTGTGGCTAACACTTCCAAAACTATGTTGAATACTAGTGGTGAGAGTGGGCAACCTTGTCTTGTTCCTGATCTTAGTGGAAATGGTTTCAGTTTTTCACCATTGAGGACAATGTTGGCTGTGGGTTTGTCATATATGGCCTTTATCATGTTGAGGAAAGTTCCCTATATGCCTACTTTCTGCAGGGCTTTTATCATAAATGGGTGTTGAATTTTGTCGAAAGCTTTCTCTCCATCTATTGAGATGATCATATGGTTTTTCTCCTTCAATTTGTTAATATGATGTATCACGTTGATTGATTTGCGTATATTGAAGAATCCTTGCATTCCTGGAATAAACCCCACTTGATCATGGGGTATGATCCTTTTAATGTGCTGTTGGATTCTGTTTGCTAGTATTTTGTTGAGGATTTCTGCATCTATGTTCGTCAGTGATATTGGCCTGTAGTTTTCTTTCTTTGTGACATCTTTGTCTGGTTTTGGTATCAGGGTGATGGTGGCCTCGTAGAATGAGTTTGGGAGTGTTCCTCCCTCTGCAATGTTTTGGAAGAGTTTGAGAAGGATAGGTGTTAGCTCTTCTCTAAATGTTTGATAGAATTCACCTGTGAAGCCATCTGGTCCTGGGCTTTTGTTTGTTGGAAGATTTTTAATCACAGTTTCAATTTCAGTGCTTGTGATTGGTCTGTTCATATTTTCTATTTCTTCCTGGTTCAGTCTTGGCACGTTGTGCATTTCTAAGAATCTGTCCATTTCTTCCAGGTTGTCCATTTTATTGGCATAGAGTTGCTTGTAGTAATCTCTCATGATCGTTTGTATTTCTGCAGTGTCAGTGGTTACTTCTCCTTTTTCATTTCTAATTCTATTGATTTGAGTCTTCTCCCTTTTTCTCTTGATGAGTCTGGCTAATGGTTTATCAGTTTTGTTTATCTTCTCAAAGAACCAGCTTTTAGTTTTATTGATCTTCGCTATTGTCTCCTTCATTGCTTTTTCATTTATTTCTGATCTGATCTTTATGATTTCTTTCCTTCTGCTAGCTTTGGGGTTTATTTGTTCTTCTTTCTCTAATTGCTTTAGGTTCAAGATTAGGTTGTTTATTCGAGATATTTCCTGTCTCTTGAGGTAGACTTGTATTGCTATAAACTTCCCCCTTAGCACTGCTTTTGCTGCATCCCATAGGTTTTGGGTTGTCGTGTCTCCATTGTCATTTGTTTCTAGGTATTTTCTGATTTCCCCTTTGATTTCTTCAGTGATCACTTCGTTATTAAGTAGTGTATTGTGTAGCCTCCATGTGTTTGTATTTTTTACAGATCTTTTCCTGTAATTGATATCTAGTCTCATAGCGTTGTGGTCGGAAAAGATACTTGATACGATTTCAATTTTCTTAAATTTACCAAGGCTTGATTTGTGACCCAAGATATGGTCTATCCTGGAGAATGTTCCATGAGCACTTGAGAAAAATGTGTATTCGGTTGTTTTTGGGTGGAATGTCCTATAAATATCAATTAAGTCCATCTTGTTTCATGTATCATTTAAAGCTTGTGTTTCCTTATTTATTTTCATTTTGGATGATCTGTCCATTGGTGAAAGTGGGGTGTTAAAGTCCCCTACTATGATTGTGTTGCTGTCGATTTCCCCTTTTATGGCTGTTAGTATTTGCCTTATGTATTGAGGTGCTCCTATGTTGGGTGCATAAATATTTACAATTGTTATACCTTCCTCTTGGATCGATCCCTTGATCATTATATAGTGTCCTTCTTTGTCTCTTGTAATAGTCTTTATTTTAAAGTCTATTTTGTCTGATATGAGAATTGCTACTCCAGCTTTCTTTTGATTTACATTTGCATGGAATATCTTTTTCCATCCCCTCACTTTCAGTCTGTATGTGTCTCTAGGTCTGAAGTGGGTCTCTTGTAGACAGCATATATATGGGTCTTGTTTTTGTATCCATTCAGCCAGTCTGTGTCTTTTGGTGGGAGCATTTAATCCATTTACATTTAAGGTAATTATCGATATGTATGTTCCTATTCCCATTTTCTTAAATGTTTTGGGTTTGTTATTGTAGGTATTTTCCTTCTCTTGTGTTTCTTGCCTAGAGAAGTTCCTTTAGCATTTGTTGTAAAGCTGGTTTGGTGGTGCTGAACTCTCTCAGCTTTTGCTTGTCTGTAAAGGTTTTAATTTCTCCATCAAATCTGAATGAGATCCTTGCTGGGTAGAGTAATCTTGGTTGTAGGTTTTTCTCCTTCATCACTTTAAGTATATCCTGCCACTCCCTTCTGGCTTGCAGCGTTTCTGCTGAAAGATCAGCTGTTAACCTTATGGGGATTCCCTTGTGTGTTATTTGTTGTTTTTCCCTTGCTGCTTTTAATATGTTTTCTTTATATTTAATTTTTGATAGTTTGATTAATATGTGTCTTGGCGTGTTTCTCCTTGGATTTATCCTGTATGGGACTCTCTGTGCTTCCAGGACTTGATTAACTATTTCCTTTCCCATATTAGGGAAGTTTTCAACTATAATCTCTTCAAATATTTTCTCAGTCCCTTTCTTTTTCTCTTCTTCTTCTGGGACCCCTATAATTCGAATGTTGATGCGTTTAATGTTTTCCCAGAGGTCTCTGAGACTGTCCTCAGTTCTTTTCATTCTTTTTTCTTTATTCTGCTCTGCAGTAGTTATTTCCACTATTTTATCTTCCAGGTCACTTATCCGTTCTTCTGCCTCAGTTATTCTGCTATTGATCCCGTCTAGAGTATTTTTAATTTCATTTATTGTGTTTTTCATCGTTGCTTGGTTCCTCTTTAGTTCTTCTATGTCATTGTTAAATGTTTCTTGCATTTTGTCTATTCTATTTCCAAGATTTTGGATCATCCTTACTATCATTATTCTGAATTCTTTTTCAGGTAGACTACCTATTTCCTCTTCATTTGTTAGGTCTGGTGTGTTTTGACCCTGCTCCTTCATCTGCTGTGTGTTTTTCTGTCTTCTCATTTTGCTTATCTTACTGTGTTTGGGGTCTCCTTTTCACAGGCTGCAGGTTCGTAGTTCCCGTTGTTTTTGGTATCTGTCCCCAGTGGCTAAGGTTGGTTCAGTGGGTTGTGTAGGCTTCCTGGTGGAGGGGACTAGTGTTCTGGTGGATGAGGCTGGATCTTGTCTTTCTGGTGGGCACGTCCACATCTGGTGGTGTGTTTTGGGGTGTCTGTGGCCTTATTATGATTTTAGGCAGCCTCTCTGCTAATGGATGAGGCTGTGTTCCTGTCTTGCTAGTTGTTTGGCATAGGGTGTCCAGCACTGTAGCTTGCTGGTCGTTGAGTGAAGCTGGGTCTTGATGTTGAGATGGAGATCTCTGAGAGATTTTCGCCGTTTGGTATTACGTGGAGCTGGGAGGTCTCTTGTGGACCAGTGTCCTGAAGTTGGCTCTCCCACCTCAGAGGCCCAGCCCTGATGCCTGGCTGGAGCACCAGGAGCCTTTCATCCACACGGCTCAGAGTAAAAGGGAGAAAAAATAGAAAGAAAGCAAGAAAGAGGATAAAATAAAATAAAATAAAACTATTATAAAGCAAAGCTATACAGACAAAATCTCACCCAGAAGCATACACATATACACTCACAAAAAAAGGAAAAGGGTGAAAATTAATATATCCTGCTCCCAAAGTCCACCTCCTGAATTTGGGATGATTCGTTGTCTATTCAGGTATTCAACAGATGCAGGCACATCTAGTTGTTTGTGGAGTTTTAATCCGCTGCTTCTGAGGCTGCTGGGAGAGATTTCCCTTTCTCTTCTTTGTTCGCACAGCTCCCGGGGTTCAGCTTTGGATTTGGACCCGCCTCTGCATGTAGGTCGCCTGAGGGCATCTGTTCCCCGCCCAGACAGAACAGGGTTAAAGGAGCAGCTGCTTCGGGGGCTCTGGCTCACTCGCGCGGGGGGAGGGAGGGATACGGATGCGGGGCGAGCCTGCGGCGGCAGAGGCCAGCGTGACGTTGCAGCAGCCTGAGGCACGCTGTGCGCTCTCCCGGGGAAGTTGTCCCTGGATCACGGGACCCTGGCAGTGGTGGGCTGCACTGGCTCCCGGGAGGGGCGGTGTGGATAGTGACCTGTGCTCGCACACAGGCTTTTTGGTGGCGGCAGCAGCGGCCTTAGCGTCTCATGCCCATCTTTGGGGTCCGCGCTGATAACCGCGGCTCGCGCCTGTCTCTGGAGTTCGTTTAGGCGGCGCTCTGAATCCCCTCTCCTTGTGCGCCGCGAAACAAAGAGGCAAGAAAAAGTCTCTTGCCTCTTCGGCAGCTACAGACTTTTTCCCAGACTCCCTCCCGGCTAGCTGTGGTGCCCTAACCCCTTCAGGCTGTGTTCACGCCGCCAACCCCAGTCCTCCCCCTGCGATCCGACCGAAGCCCGAGCCTCAGCTCCCAGCCCCTGCCCGCCCCGGCGGGTGAGCAGACAAGCCTCTCAGGCTGGTGAGTGCTGCTCGGCGCCGATCCTCTGTGCGGGAATCTCTCCGCTTTGCCCTCCGCACCACTGTGGCTGCGCTCTCCTCCGTGGCTCCGAAGCTTCCCCCCTCCGCCACCCGCAGTATCCACCCGCGAAGGGGCTTCCTAGTGTGTGGAAACCTTTCCTCCTTCATGGCTCCCTCCTAGAGGTGCAGGTCCCGTCCCTATTCTTTTGTCTCTGTTATTTCTTTTTTCTTTTGCCCTACCCAGGTACATGGGGAGTTTCTTGCCTTTTGGGAGGTCTGAGGTCTTCTGCCAGCGTTCAGTGGGTGTTCTGTAGGAGCAGTTCCACGTGTAGATGTATTTCTAATGTATCTGTGGGAAGGAAGGTGATGTCCGCGTCTTACTCTTCCGCCATCTTGCCCCAAGTTCTCTCCTTCACTCTTAAAGGATAATTTTACGGGCGCAGAATTCTTTGTTCTTTTTTGTTGTTGTTGGTTTTGTTTGTTTGTTTTTGCTTTCAGCTTTGAAAATATTTCACTCCACTTACTTGCACGTCTTCTAACGTGCATGGTTTCTGAGGAGAAGTCGGGTGTAATTCTTATCTTGTTCTTCTATAGGTGTTCTTTTTCTCCTTTGGCTTCTTTAAGAATTTTTTCTTTATTTTTGATTTTCTGTAGTTGGAAGACGATATATGTCTAGGTGTAGAACTTTTTTGTTTGCTCTGTTTTGTTTTGCATCTGTTCTATTGAGTGTTCCCTGAGCTTCCTGGCTCTGTGGTTGGTGCCTGCCATTAATTTGGGGAAATTCTTAGGTATTATTGCTTCAAATATTTCTTCTGTTCCTTTCTCTCTTTCTTCCTCTTCTGGTATTCCCACTATGCACATGTTCCCCATTTTGTAATTGTTCTGCAGTCCTTGGATATACTGTCCTGCTTTTTCCCTCTTTGTTTGCTTTGCTTTTTTTTTTTTTTAATCTTTATTGTAGTATAATTGCTTCACAGTACCGTGTTAGTTTCAGTTTTTTACAACAAAGCGAATCAACCATATGCATACACATGTCCCCATATCCCCTCCCTCTTGAGCCTTCCTCCCATCCTCCCTATCCCACCCTTCTAGGTCATCGCAAAGCACCAAGCCGATCTCCCTGTGCTGTGCTGCTGCTTCCCACCAGCCAACTATTTTACATTCGGTAGTGTATATATGTCGATGCTACTCTCACTTCGCCCCAGCTTCACCCTCCCACCCCATGTCCTCAAGTCCATTCTCTATGTCTACCTCTTTATTCCTGCCCTGCAACTAGGTTCATCAGTACCATTTTTTTTTTTAGATGCCATATATATGTGTAAGCATACAGTATTTGTTTTTCTCTTTCTGACTTACTTCACTCTGTATGACAGACTCTAGGTCCATCCACCTCACTACAAATAACTCAATTTTGTTTCTTTTTACGGCTGAGTAATATTCCATTGTATATATGTGCCACAGCTTCTTTATCCATTCATCTGTTGTTGGTCAGTTAGGTTGGTTCCATGTCCTGGCTATTGTAAATAGTGCTGCAGTGAACATTGTGGTACATGACTCTTTTTGAATTATGGTTTTCTCAGGGTATATGCCTAGTAGTGGGATTGCTGGGTCATATGGTAGTTCTGTTTTTCGTTTTTTAAGGAACCTCTGTACTGTTTTCCATAGTGGCTGTATCAATTCACATTCCCACCAACAGTGCAGGAGGGTTCCCTTTTCACCACACCCTTTCCAGCATTTATTGTTTCTAGATTTTTTGATAATGGCCATTCTGACCCACGTGAGTTGATGCCTCATTGTAGTTTTTTAGTTTTAAAGTGTTCTATCAATATATCCCCTAGCTCAGAGATTCTTTCTTCAGCTGTGTCCAGTCTACTAATGAACCCATCAAAGGCATTCTTCATTTCTGTTACAGGGTATTTCTAGCCTTTCTTTTTGGCTCTTTCTAAGGATTTCCATCCCCCATCTGTTCTTACATGCTGTCTACTTTGTCCATTAGGGACCTAAACATGTTCATCCTAGTTGTTTTTATAGACGTGGTCTGATAATTCCAACATACCGGCCACGTTTGGTTCTGATACTTGCTCTGTCTCTTCAGAGTGTGATTTTTGCCTTTTGGTACGCCTTGTAATATTTTTTGATAGCCAGGCATGATGTGCCAGGTAAAAGAAGCTGCTGTAAATAGGCCTTCAGTCATGTGGTGGTGACGTGTGAGGGGAGGGGACACTTTCTAGAGTCCCGTGATTAGGTCTCAGCCTTAGTGAGCTTATTCCTCGGGACAGTGAACTGCACAAGAATCTCTCTGTTTTTTTCTCCCCCTTAGGTGGTTCAGGATGGATAGAATGGGCTGGAGGTGAGTGTTTCCCTCCCCTAGGTCAGTCAGGATAATACCTAACTGCTGCTAATACCCCAGCAGCTTTGCCTCTGGTTAATTAGTTTCCCCTGAGATTGGACCTTTTTAAGAAAGCAGAATGCTCTGGTGTGTTTCAAAATGGCTCCTTTTCCTCTCTCCTTGCCAGAAGCCTGAGGGGATTTTTATCTGATACTTAACTGTGGGACCATGGTCCAGCCCCCGAAGGTAAATTTCACAATATTGTTGGGCTCATATGAATGGGTCCCTCCCCCCTAGGTTTTTTAACTCTCGGAATTGTCCACACTGAGCTCTCAGCAATCCATCAATGACAGTTCGGGTTTTCTTACCCCCGGCATCATATTTTTATTAAAACCCCAGGTCATTCTACTATTGATCCAGAGTTGAGAACCAATGAAAAGGGCACTGAAAATTTTTAACCAGGGACATGACTTGGACAGATTTTTGTTTTGAAACCACTCTGGCTGTAGTGAGAAAATGGATTGGATGAGGACTGAGAATACAGAAGGAAACAGGAGGCTATTGCCGACATCGAGGTGAGTGGTCCTAGTGGCGTCTTACCAAAGGGAAATGATGGTTGGGATGAATATGTGAAATTTTAGTTTTATCGCAGGCAAGACCTTGTAATTGATTTGAGTGAGACTGCAGGAGACGAGTTTTTGAGACCCAGGGACCAGAGGAATGTGGAGAAATGTGGTGGTCAAAATGATTCTAAAGTTGACAGTGGAGCTTGACTCATCAATGAGGAAAATAGTGAGAAAGATCCACCTGTGTCCAGTAAAGTCCAGAATTGGATCAAAGGGACCAAGATGGCACCACGAAGGCTTCAGACCCTGTAGCCAGGAGGCAACACACGTGTTTTAGGGGACTGGATCGTGTAGCTTTCTCTAAGTCAACAAGAAGGGGGACGCGACATGGTGAAAGTGCTCTATTAGGTGGCTTAAGAGGTAGGGTGCCAGGTGGAGTGGAGAGAAGATAATTAGGAGAGGGAAAACTGAGGGGGAAGAGCGCTGTGCTGAGGCTAATCATAACAGAGAATGTGTTGAGTAATTATAGGCCAGAACTAGTGTGATAGCACTGGGGCTGTAAAGAAGGGGGTCATTACAAGTCAAGTTATAAGGGAAAAATCAACAGGGCCAGGTGGCTGATTGAAAGTAGAGGGCCAGGGAGAAGGAGGCCAAGAGGACGCAGAATAATAGTAGGAATGGGGCTGAAAAGAGGATGATCAAATGAGGAATAGGTTTTGGCAGGCAGAGGAGGAGTTTGGTTTGGGTCATGTTTACTTGGAGGTGGTGGTGGATGAGAGCAAAGGGAGTGCCCGTTCAGATGGCAGCTGGGGAGAGAGGCGTGGAGGGGTGGCCGAAGGATGTCCTCACGGCACCCGCCAAGGCCCGGGGACGCTCAGGTTAGACTCTGTGTGTTTGTTCTTTGTGTTCGGTGTCGGTCTAGTTACACCACGAGCTAGAGTGGGGCAGGCTCCCCGAGATAAAGAAGGATGCACCTTTGGTATCCGCCTTCCAAACAGGCAAAAACAGAAGCTGGCATTTGTACTGTGTGGCTTCGGTGAAGAAGTGCTAAGGCAAGTGCCAAAGAACTCTGGATGCCGACAAGGGATGGTGCACGGGCTGGTTTACGGTGCTTCTCCTCACCTGCTGATACCGATTGTAGCAACAAGGTTTGGTTCTTGAGTTCGGGGGTTGGCAAGCTATAGCCAGCGGGCCAAATCCAAGCCACCCTCTGTGTTGGTAAATCAAGTGTTACCACAGAACCGTCCCACCTGTTCATTCACATATTCCTTTTAAAGATTTTTTTGGATAAGGACCATTTTTTAAAGTCTTTACTGAATTTGTTACAATATTGCTTCTGTTTTATGTTTTTGGTGTTTTGGCCGCGAGGCATGTGGGATCTTAGCTCCATGACCAGGGATCAAATGTGCGCCCCCTGCATGGAAAGGCGAAGTCTTAACCACTGGACTGCCAGGAAAGTCCCCATTCACATGTTATGTGTGGCTTCTTTTGTGCTCTAACGGAGTTGATTAGATGAAATAGAGACCATATGAGCCACAAACCTACAAGATTTACTATCTGGCCCTTAGCGGAAAATATTTGCTGACCCGTCCTCTAGTTCATCAGGGTCTACACCACTATGAGGCTCAGAGAGTCTTTAACAACCCTACCGACCACCTGCACCTCCAGCACCCCGGCGTCCGTCTGTTCGTTCTCAACCAACACATTCCTTGTTCTAACCAAGCTTATTTAAAGTGTTCTGCAGGTTACATCACCTGACAGGTCTGCACGGAGCAAGTAGTTATTCCCCAGAATTTGCCCATCTTTTCCTTATTTGAGTGGGATTGACCCCAGTCCTTTGCCATTGTTAGTAATTAAAGAATCAGCTCTTTCCCCATGCAGCTCAAGGTTTGAGGAAAGTAAGGAACCTTCTTTCTTGCCTGGAATACGCCATGTGGAAGAGTTTAACCAAGGAGCTGCTGAGAGAATCCCAACAGAGAAAGGTGCAGGGAATTATTGGACAAATTTTAAGGAGGTTGAGTCATGATTGCAAAATCCTCAGAAACCTGTGATTGACCTGAACCCTGCCTGGCCTCAGGACTTGATAGTTATGTGAACAAATAACTTCCTTTGTCATTTAAGTCAGTTTGAACTGGGAATTCAGCTCTAGGCAGCATAATGAGTCTTAAATGACTGAGGCTAACTTAGTGGCTTGTCATTTTCCCTGCTGATGAGCCTGGGGGAGCCACACCCCCTAGCCAGCGGCCAGCAGAGGAGCCTGTGGCAGCCTCTCGACCTGGAGCCACCCTCGAGGTGCTTCTCCCGGCTCAGCGCTCGTGCCGTCTGCTTTGGCCTCCATCCCTCTGTACTGCTGAGGGTTGCTGCCGCCTCCTCCGTTCCCCTGCGTCGCGGATGCTGGGGTTCGTTCTGGTCAGTGTTGGGATGTTCTTCCTGTAGGCTGGTCCTGTTGAAGAGCTTAGCAACAGCCTTCACTGTTCAGGTACTTGGTCCTTTTATGCAATTAAATTATATTTGTTAATTATTCTGTAGTTTGTAAGGAGCAACAACTAACACTGGAAGGTTTTGGCAAAAAAAAAAAAAAAAAAAGACATTATTATGGAAGGATACAGGGTAGAGCATATGATGGGAATGAGTCACCAGAACATGGAAAGGACGGGGTCCTGACCGCTCTCAGGGCCCGGTAGGCAGGAATGGGTGGACATGCTCTTTGGGGTCCAGCTGTTGAGGTGAAGCCACTCCAACCATCTTGTGTCCTGTGCCGTCACTCAAAATCTAAGTTCCCAAGAGACTGACCCAGAGTGGGCTACATGTTCACCCCTCGGCTACAAACGAATAGGTGCAGGGGGGCGGGGGCTGATGGACAGGCTGTGCACAGCCATATGCAATGGGGGATGGGTGGTTATCCAAAGGAGAATCGTGCATGCCTACCCAAGAAAGGGAGACCAGATAACGCATAGGAAAACAGCAGCGACCCGTTATCAGGCTCTGCTTGGGTGCATAGGGGCCATGGTCAGTGACACTTTCGTCACTTAAATTAGTGGTTCTTAAACTTGAGGATGCCTTAAGATCACCTGGAGGGCTTGTTACAACACAGATGGCTGGGCTCCTCGCCCTGTTTTTTTTTTTTTTCTCGAAACCATTTCTTTTTTTTATTTTTTAATTAATTAATTAATTTATTTTTATTTTTGGCTGTGTTGGGTCTTCGTTCCTGTGCGAGGGCTTTCTCTAGTTGCAGCAAGCGGGGGCCACTCTTCATCGCGGTGCGCAGGCCTCTCAGTATCGCGGCCTCTCTTGTTGCGGAGCACAGGCTCCAGACGCGCAGGCTCAGTAGTTGTGGCTCACGGGCCTAGTTGCTCCGCGGCATGTGGGATCCTTCCGGACCAGGGCTCGAACCCCTGTCCCCTGCATTGGCAGGCAGATTCTCAACCGCTGTGCCACTAGGGAAGCCCTCACCCTGTTTCTAATGCAGTAGCCCTTGGGTGAGGACCTGAGATTCCATATTTCTAGCAAATTCCTATGGTTTTGCTGATGCTGCTGATCTGGGACACCCAGACTTGGAGACTCACCATTTTACATAAATGATGTTCTTTTTGTGGATGGTTGTTTAACTTTTTGCTTCCCCAGCGGTAATGCCTCAACACTTCTGCTCTGAAAAAAAATGGAACTCATTACATTCCTTGCTATAACTCAATAGGTGTTAACTCTGTCATTAACTTGGGAATGATAGTGTGTGTGAGAAAGTGGGACGTCTTTTAAATTGTCTTTGAATAGACCTTACCTAGTCGTCTTGAGGGAGTGTCTGTGTCTTGACCCAATTGCAACGTCCGTGTGAAAACTTAGGATGAAAACGAAATCCTACAGTGTGTTAGAATCTATCCATTTTGACGGCTTCACATTCCAAATGACAGTGGAGTCACCTTTTTCCTACAAATGCTATGGCAGGGCTTTATTGTCTAAGGAGAAAAGGTGCTGCTCAGTCTTTCCTCTGATAAGTTGCCGCTTAACAACAAGATTCTTTGCTGTTTTTCATAGGAAGAGGGAAAAAAAGAGATGGAGTTGACAGTGCTGCAGATGTTGGTGAATTTCTAACTGATTGATTGATTGACTCATTGAGGTTCATATTGAGGTTCATAGCCCAGGAAGGAATGCTGGATGTACTCTGGTGACACCGTCCTTTGAAGATAATGCCCAGAGAGGGGACGTACCTTGACCAAAACTCACAGAAAGTCAGTGTCAGACGTAGAACAGGATTCCAGGTCTCTTGAGCCTCAGCTGTGACAGTGATGGCGGGATCAATGCTATTGTTGTAATCATTATCATTGTTAGCACCTTCATGAGCCACAGTGCTGGTTACCATTTATGGAGCTTCTAGCTTGTCCAGAATTACGTTAAGTGCTTAACTTGTATTTTTGAAATCAGGGGTCAGCAAACAATGACCTGTGTCCCATCTTGGTAGATAAAGTTTAATTAGGACACAGCCATCCGCATGCATTCTGTGTATTGTCTGTGGCTGTTTGGGGGCTACAGTGGCAGAGATGAGTAGTTGTGACAGAAATCGCCTGACCCACAAAGGCTAAAATACTTACTGTCTGACCCTTTACAGAAAATCTGTTCTGCCTTATTCTCTGAGCTATTCCTGGCGTCAGTCTGTGGAGTCAGCGTTACAGTGCCATTTTACTGATGAGGAAAGAGAGGCTCAGAGCAACATGACCCCGCATCATACATGTCATTGAGATGAGCTCCAGGTGGAGGTCCATCAGTCTCCAAAATTTATGTTGCCTGTACTTTGTATTATTTCTGATGAATTTGGTTAATTGTGTGGCTCATACCTTATTGAAGTAATAGAGTGGATTATCATATGGTGACTTTTTTCCCTCCTTTAAGCAAAATAAAGTGACATTTAAAAACCGAATAATGAGAAACTGGTCCCTACCAGATAATCACATCACAATGGCATGTTTACTTTAAAAAGTAAATCATGTCTTATGGCAATTTCTAAGTTAATGAAATGATTATGTTACCAGCTAAGTGGATTTTATTATCCCATGCTTTTTGCAGGACACCTGAGACTTGACCTGTAGGCACTGAAAGAATTTATTGCCCAGTGGGAATTTGAGGCCAGTGCCTCGACTCTTTCTCAAGCATACCTGTATGTTTGCACGAGGTGCTAATTACCCAGTGCTTCACTTAAGCAGGTGTTTTGTGTTGGTTTAAAATTTCCCAGTTTGATCATTTAACTCTGGATCTCAATTTTTACAGTGTATCACAATCATATGGGAATCCTTCAAAATCAAAAACCCAAGCCCAAGTCCCATCCCCCCCAGGTTAAGTAATTGCTCATTTACTTACTTTTTTTTAAAGATCATTCTGGCGTGTAGGCAGGGTTGAGAAGATCTGTAAAAAATACTTTCATCAATGACTTGATATTTGAAGACAGGCATCCCTGGGTTATAGTCTCCCTGGCAGCAGGCAAAGTTAAAAATACCTTACTTGAATGAACAACAAGGAAGTTAGATGTGTTATCTTGAGGATCTTATTTCCCGCTCTGTGCATCCATTTCTATTTTTCCTTATCAGCCGGTCCACACTCACCTGATTGTCTTTAGGAAAAGGGAAGGGCCAGATAGTATAGATTAGTAAAGTATATTATTCACAGTCACATACCAGTTGTCTGGGGTGGATGAAAAGGGTACATAATCCAAACTCAAGAAAAGTTAAGAATTAGTTCTTAATTTATTGGATACAGAGCAGCTGCTTCATAATTAGTAGCTGCCCTTGCTAAGTTGCAGATTTCTGTGTCCTACCCGAGCTCTACTGGATCAGAATTTTCAGGTAGGAGGCCTGGGGATCTGTATTTTTAAATGCCGTGAAGATGGTTTTTATGTGCACTAAGTTATGAGAATGGAGTATATCAAATCATATGGTTCTATTGATGTTTGCATGTTCCAATGTTGAAAGACAGAAGGTAGGGGAAAGGGGCCCAAATTCAGCTGGCAGAACGCTCCATGCATGTTGATCATATGTCATGTACGTGCTCATACACATTTACACACACATGCATGTATGTGCACACAGGTGAATACATTTCATGTGGGCAAGCGCAAGTGCACTCCAACATTCACACTTGCCCTCCCTCTGCCTACCACAAGCTCTTTGTCCACCTCACTCTTCCATCATTCAAGTTCCAGCTTAAGTGTCACTCTTCCAGAAAGACCTGTCTTGACTGTTAGTAGGTTTATGGCAACTGTGTCCCTAATCTGACTCCTCTTTGTATCGATGCCTTTTGCAATGAGGTTTTGCAGCTTCCTGCATTAAGAAGTGGAATCTATTTCCCTACCCCTTGGATCTGGCCTGGCTATGTAAACTTACTTGGACCAGTAATATGCCACCAGAGTTCCAAAGTGTTAGTTACAGGCCTCAAGACACCTTGTGTGTTTCTCTTATTCTCTTGGAACCCTGTCCCCACCATATAAACAAGCCCAGGTTAGCCTTCTGGATGATGAGAACCACAGGGCCCAGTCATCACATCATCCCAGCTGACAGTCAGACGTGTGAGTTGAAGCCATTCTATTCCAGCTAGCCACAAGCTGATCACTCACCTGACTGCAAATTCCTGAGTGAGCCCAACCAAGATTAGTCCTACCAGGTCTAGATCAATAGAACTGCTTAGCTTACCCCTCAATTCGTGTGAAATGAAAATTACTATTTTAAGCCACTATGCTAAAAGAAATACTTGCTATTTTCAGTCAGCATATTTTGGGGTGCTTTGTTATACAGCAGTAGCTAACTGATACAACCATCTTTTCCAAAGGCCTCACCTCACTCTCTCACCGTTTTGTGTATATTCTATTTCCTTTTCATTATCTGAAATTAACTTGTTTTTTGCCTGACTTTTTCCATAAGAATGTTAATGCATTTAAATTAGAGTCTCTTTCTGACATGTTTGCTGATGAAGCTCCAGTGCTTAGAGCAATGCCTGGCTGGTAGCAGACACTCAGTAAATATTGATTCAATGAATATGCTTCATAGGGGCATTGCTTACAGATTTAGCTTCCTAATACTATTTTTCTAAGGCTTATTATTAGAGAGAGTTAAAATTTACTCTCAAGGAGTTTATAATGGGAACTGGTAGGATGTGGTTTATCTAGTGTATGATGGGTTGCTGGAAAATGCCAACTTGAGAGATGAAATAAGCTACCCTGGGTGCACAAAGCCTGTCATGATAAGCGCAGTGTGCCCACATACCTAGTATCCCAAGTGGGTCATGTCAGATTTTGTTTTAGTCTCAAATTCTTTCTGCTGCATTGGCTACTGTTAATACTTGGGAGGTTGGGGAGATATTTTAAAGACATTACATCTTTTAGACAGGCCTTTATATTTTCCAGGGAATCCACTGTCTGTGACACTCTGTCCATAGGTAATGTTTGCTTCTTGTGCGTTGAGAAGGAAATCCCATGGTATGGCTTGGTCTAAGCAAGAACATTAAATGCTTTGGACTGATTCTGGTCTTTGCTGTCAGCTGAATGTCCCTGACAATGTGTCTCTTCTTTGGGGTATCTAACTCTCATTTTTCCTTCCCAGTTTGTCTTCATCCAGAAGCAGTATAGTGTAGTCACTGAGAATCTTCACTTTGACAGTGGATTTCCAGAGTTGGCATACAAGCTCCACTTTTAACCACTTTTGTGACCACAGGCAAATCTAGCATTCCTGTGCTTCAGAGGAGTAATGATAGTACCTGCCTAGCAGGGCTAATGTAAGAATAAATACCTAATGCATGAAAATCTCCTGGACCAGAGCCGACGAATATAGTAAAAGCTCTGTATGTATTAACTGATGATATCATTATTGCTGTTGGCATCCCTTATCAAATATTTTTGGACAAAATAGGAAAATGAGTATTAGAATCTAAAGTTAGTTAGTTATCACGTTCCTCTAGCAGGGTCACTAATAATTACTTTTAACAATTACAGTACTTAAATTTGATGACAGCTTACATTGTAGCAGACTGGGCACTAAATTCTTGATATTCCAACCTGCTGAATTCTTGTCATGGCCCCACAAAGCAAGCGATGTGTGGTACTTTCACAGATGAGACAGTCTAGGCTCAGACAGGTTAAGAACCTTGCCCGTGGCTGCACAGAGAGTAAACCAGGATTCAAACCTACGCAGGCTGAGCCATACAGCACCCAGTTCTACCTCTCACTACCCATAAGAGAAACAAAATAAGGTTTGAAGTCACCTAAAACAAGAGACTACTCTTACTGACGATGCCACTTCTGGAGAACACTGGAAAATTACCTTCGCATAAGACCCAAGAGTTTGTGAGTCATTTCCGCATGCGTGCTATTGTTCACTGCAGCTCACAACATTCTTGAGAGGTGAACGGCGTCCTCTCTCCCAGTGTCCAGGGAACCAGGGGTTGGAGAAACTCAGTCACTTACTTTAGTCCACAGCTATTAAGTGACAACACCTTGACATAATCCAGAGGCCCCAAGTTCAAGTCCTCCACTCTTTTGATGGTGCTATACTGATGAACTAGCATTGGCTTATTGATTTGAAATCTCTGACTTTCAATCTGGGAGGTTTTAGGGCTATGCTGAAATATAATTAGACAATTGATGGCAACAGGTATTCTTTAAATGCATAAGGGCTTAAAATATCACTATGAAGAGGAAGTTTCAGCCATTTAGAAGGACAAAATATTTTGGGATACTTTGGAGAACTCATGGCCTGCAGTTAACTAACCTTGTGTAGAAATCAGTTATTCAGATCCATTAATTAACATCTTTAGGTCCTACGTCTATTTCTTGGTCACAGTCTAATTTCATATGAGCCATTTTTTGGAAGGCTGCTTAAAATAGGTTTTAGGTGGAAAAGTATTGATCAGTATAACTTTGTAAATGGTGGCATTAAACAGACTTATTTAAGACTTCTCAGAGCCTCCTGTGTATTAATATGTGTTATGAAGCTCTGAAAATATCACGTCACACAGCCTGACAAGTTTATTTGGCCACAGAACACCCTAGAACAGGGGTTGGCAAACTACAGCCCAGGGGCCAAACCCAGCCTGCGGCTTTTTTTTGTTTAGCCTGTGAGCTAATAATGTTTTTTTTTTAGTGTATATATATTTTTAAAGAGTTGTTAAAAACAAAGAAGAATATGCAGCAGACTGTACGCGGCTTACAAAGCCTAAAATATTTACTATCTGCCCTTTCACTTAAAAAGTTTATCAAACCAAATGCTGCCTTCAAATAACATTCAACATCGTTATCATCATTGCCACCATCGTGGCAGCTTATCTCCAAGATGGCCATTAACCATTCCTTCCCCTCTTACACCTGCAGACAAACCTCCCAACAAAAGGTGATGTCTGGCCTCCTGCTCCTTGAGTCTGGGCTGGCCTGGGAGTTCCTTGACCGATAATATATGGCACCAATGACATGATGGCAGTTTTGGACCTAACCAGTAAGAAAGTCTAGTTTCCACCATAGTCTCTTGTAATCCTGAGGCACCATTTATAAAACAGTCAACTACCCAGATGGAGATAGGCCCTGAGACAATATGAAGAGAGAGAGTGGCCTAGCCCAGCCCAGCCTTGCACCCATTCCCATCAGGCCACCAGATGTTAGTGAAACCAGCCTAAAGCCTACAGATGAACCCAGATGCCAATGGAATATCAAGTGACCCCAGTTGGTGCCACATGGAGCAGAGTAGTTGGCCAGTTGAGCCCTATCTGAATAGACCCACGTGAGATACAATAAAATGGTTAAAGTTCCTGAGCTTGGGGAGAGTTGGCGGCACAGCAGTAGATGATTGGAGCAAGCCTCATGCTCACCCTCATCTTTGCCATCATTGTTACTTTGCAGATAGTCTCCAGGACTGGCATCTCCTGACACTGACTTTGAGAAAATCTGGTTTTGAGAATGTAACTCTGTCTTCACAATTGAGTATTTTCATTAATTTACACAGACCATTCCACAAATGGTGTAAATGAATGAGGTTTAACCTAGTAATTACTCTATCAGATACCATCATACACAGAGCACTGTCAGGTGTGATACACCTGCTAACACAAGAAAGCAGCCCAAACCTCTGAGCTGCTTAATCTCATATCTCCAACTAGATCTTGCCGCTTGCTTGTACACTGTCTAGGAGTGAGGATTTCAAAAAGCTAAACCTCTGCTATCTAGTTGTAGCAAAATCTCTTTAGGGAGTTATAAGATCCCATCATGAGAAAAAAAAGACCTGTACATATGCACTAAAGCCCAGCACATAACAGATGTTCGATGATTATATCTTGCGGATGTTCGTTTTAAATGCAGGAGGGCATCATTCCTTCACTCCTGGATGGTTGATATTTTCTCCTTATTGACGATTCTGCGGCATGAGTCTTGTATAAGCAACAGGGCACCCCAATGACTTGCTTTAACCTGTCTCTCTCCTGATTACAAGACTTAGCATGCCTCCCATCTACAGAACCTCTCATTTCTTTTAAATTTATTTATTTATTTATTTTTGGCTGTGTTGGGTCTTCGTTTCTGTGCGAGGGCTTTCTCTAGTTGTGGCGAGCGGGGGCCACTCTTCATCGCGGTGCGTGGGCCTCTAACTATCGCAGCCTCTCACTGTCGCGGCCTCTCTTGTTGCGGAGCACAGGCTCCAGACGCGCAGGCTCAGTAGTTGTGGCTCACGGGCCCAGTTGCTCCGCGGCATGTGGGATCCTCCCAGACCAGGGCTCGAACCTGTGTCCCCTGCATTGGCAGGCAGATTCTCAACCACTGCGCCACCAGGGAAGCCCAACATCTCATTTCTTTAGCTGTGCACATATGCCCTTCCACAGTCTAGCCCTGGCTTATCTCCCCATCTGCTGCCTGGAATTGAACGTCACTGAATTTTCCTTGTTCGTGGAACATGGCATGTCCTCTCACATCACGTGATTTTGCACGTTACTTCCCCTTTCCTAAATGCCCATCCGTGGTTTTCCGTCTAATTCATGTCTTCTCACTATGGCATTTCTAGCTCCTAATTCGTTTCCTCTGGTATGTTTTTCAGAATCCCCCAGAGGGAGTCTGTCCCGACCTGTATACCCCTGTTACAGTCCTTAGAGGTAATCTGTTAGGTTATTTCGCTTCTCTAAGCCCCAATTTTTATTTTTATTTTTTTATTAACATTTAAAAACATTTTTTAAAATTAATTTATTTATTTTTGGCTGCGTTGGGTCTTCGTTGCTGTGTACGGGCTTTCTCTAGTTGCGGCGAGCGGGAGCTACTCTTTGTTGCGGTGCACGGGCTTCTCGTTGCAGTGGCTTCTCTCGTTGCAGAGCATGGGCTCTAGGCGCGCAGGCTTCAGTAGTTGTGGCACGTGGGCTCAGCAGTTGTGGCTCGTGGGCTCCAGAGTGCAGGCTTCAGTAGTTGTGGCACACGGGCTCTAGAGCGTAGGCTCAGTAGTTGTGGTGCATGGGCTTAGTTGCTCTGCGGCATGTGAGATTTTCCCGGAACAGGGCTCGAACCCGAGTCCCCTGCATTGGCAGATGGATTCTGAACCACTGCGCCACCGGGAAGTCCCTCTAAACCCCAATTTTTAAAATCTGGGAAATGGGAATACTGTTGCCTACCTGCAGGCTTGTCGTGAGGACTAAACAAGATGTAGTTTAATTCTGGGATCTGGCTCTCAGCTGTATAATGTCCTGGATCTTTCTTGTAACCTGTATTTGGGAGTCAGGGTGCTACCTTCCCAACACTGAGAAGGTTTAGAGCTAAGCTAGCATTTGTACATCCTTTCCTGTCCATCTTAATCTCTTTTTGTTTCTAAGGTACATACGGTGGTAGAGGGGAGATACGACAAGCATCTTTTAAAGAGACCTCATGCCTGCTATTGGAGAAAGTTAAAGAACTTTAACTTGCATTTTGATATTTGAACCTAATGACAGAGATAGGGAAATAAAGAAAGTCAGTTTTAGGAGGAACCTTGAGGATCTGCTAGCCGAGAGACCCATCTCATATCTTCATAGCTCTCTGATCTGCCGTTATATATAGTAGGCAACCAGTAAATATTTTCTGAGTGTCTATTTGAATTAATCAAGTGTCCTTGTGACAAGCTTGAATGCAGCTACTAATTGAAGGATGGCTCCCTTCCAGGGCAGTCTTCTCCATCCTCAGTTATCCCAATTAGCAAGCCTTCCGTCTGCCTTCCTATGGCATCAATCCATCCATCCTAGTACTACTTCTTAAGGCCCTAAAAAAGAAACTCAAAGTTGATTTACCCTTCAGCTACATTCCTTTATGTTTTTCAAGAAATACTCTCCTAGTTTTTCAGTTAGTTTTTCAGGTAATCCACTCGTGAATTCTGCTTGGTTTTCTGCTCATGAATCATTTTCATTGTATCTGTCTAAACAGACCTCTCCATGTGTAATTTCCCGCAAAGTGTAGCTCCAAACAGTGACTGGAGTATAATAACTGATCTAGTGGTCTGTAAAATCAGACTGAAGTGTGGAAGTCTGTTAAAATCTGGATGGTTCTGTACCTGTCTTGGCTGTCAGGGCACCAAGTATACACCTGCCTTTTCCAGCAAGCTTCTAATGAGGTTGAACCAGTTGGCAATTTTGAGTCTTATGGTGGTAGATCAGTTATTAGAAGCAACCAGATGATGTTCAGAGCTAAGTCTAATGAGCAAAGTGGATAGTAACATTTATTTTTTGCTGTGAAGACGAGGCGTTACTCAAATAATTGGTAGGTTTTTATTTGGTGGTTCTCAAAGGGGTGTCTATTTAAAAATACAGGGCTTGTCTTAACTTCCGCCTGGCTCCTCAGAGATGATTAGGGGCTACAAATGGCAATCTCAACCACATGCCCCTTAACTAAGAGTTCTACTACTTTTAATTAAGAAGATATTATATGCATGAATGAACGTGGGATCAAAGCTTGGGGTCCTCATGACTCTTACTGAGCTCCCCAAATTTCTTGCCATCCCCCCAGAGTCCTCTGAGGTCTGGCGTCTGAGTTGTACCTGAGGAAGTAAACTTGAGGGTTAATGATTGAGGTGACAAGTGGATTTTATGTCCACAGCCCCCTCCCCTCCCCAGTTTCTTTGGGTCAGTTTTTCTAGTATCGATACTAGTAGATGGCAGTTACCCAGAATGACTCATGATTTCTCATTTATTCATCAGTCTCTAGCCCATGTGATGCTTGCTCTTTTGTTAGCATTCAGGGAAGTCTTGAAGTTAGCTCTTGGTGGGACTTGAGGAAGAAGAGTAAGTCTGGACTTGGATGTGGGGGATGAGGAAGAGGAAGACAGCAAGAATGATGCTGGGATTCTAGCTTGTGGTTGGTGGAACCATTCACAGATAGAATATTGAAAGGAAGACCAAGTCAGGCATAACATTGATGAGTTTGGTTTTGGCCATGTTGAGTTTGAGGTGTCTTTCAGAGATCCAAGAAGAAATATGACATATGTGTCTGGATCTATCAGTTCTGATTCTTAGAGAAGTTACAATCAGAAAGAGAAATTTGTAAATCACCTGCAAATAGGTGGTAATAGGATAATTTAGGGACATAGTATATAAGAATGAGCAGGGCAGAAGCCCTAAAATTAGGCTTAGATGAAATCTTATATCTATTGGCTGGGTAGAGGAAAGTGAATTTAAAGACAAAAAAAATCAGACCAATAAGAAGAGTAGGAAGAAGTCCAGGAGATGAATCTATAGATAGAAACTAAGAAAAAAAAAAAAAAAAGAGTATTTTGAAAATAAGGGAATGGTCAGTACTGGTGAATGTAGCTGAGAAGCCAAGCTAGATCCTTAAAGAATACCCTCTGCATTTACATAGATGCCTTTGATAAGCTGAACGGAATCATTTTAGCAGGTGAATGAAAAATCTCAAGTTTTTACATTTGTGTATGTAAACTACCACAGTTCCAAAACTGTCTGTAAATCACATCTCAAGGAGAAATTTCCTGGATATTCACACCATTGCAACCTCATTTGAATCAAAATGCAAACTACTGTGATGATAATCTCGAAGATAAGGGGACCTTTGTTATTTGTGAGTTCTGGTGAATTTAGGAATTTATTAAATTTCTACCCACCCTTCCCAAATCATACTTGATATTCCTCTGCTCAAAAGCCTCCTAAGCCTCCCTTTTGCTTACAGTCTGGCTCTGTTTTATGTATTGTTCACCAAGCTGCTCCTCCTGTTTCTTGCCTTATCCCCAATAGTTCCCCAAATAGCTCCTATGAATGGAATCGTATGTATCTGCTGTTCTGTGCGTTTTGCTATGTATGTGATTAATTTTTTCATTCCTGCTATAACAAATTACCATAAACTTAGTGCCTGAAAATGACACAAATCCATTATCTCACAGTTCTGTAGGTCAGCAGCCTGGATAGAGCATGGCACAACTGGGTTTAGGGTCTCACAGGCTGAAATCAAGGTGTTGGAAGGGATGCATTCCTTTCTGGAGACACTGGGAGTTAATCACTTCCTCAGACTCATTCAAGTTGTTGGCCAAAACCAGTTCCTTGTGGTTGTAGGACTGAGGTTTCCATTTCCTTGCTGACTTGTCAGCAGGGGACGGGTCTTTGCTCTTAGAATCTGCTCACGTTGCTTCTCACACTTGCCTCGGGCCCCCTTTCAGCAATGGCAGCTTGAATCCCCCTCAAGCTTCAAACCAACTTCCTCTTCTCTCCCACTTCTTACAGTTGAGCCAGAGAAAAATTCTCTGCTTTTAAGGGCTATTGTGATGAGATTGGGTCCACCCTGATAATCTAGGATAATTTCTCTATTTTAAAGCCTGCAGCCTTAATTAAATTTGCCAAGTCCCTTTTCCAAGAAAAGCAACATATCTGCAGGTTCTGAGGATGAGGACATGGGCGTCTGAGGAGGGAGCATTATTCTGCCTACTCAGCATGCCTGTCTTCCTCTCTGCCCCCTGGTGTGCTCCCCCTACACCTTCAAATTCCAGCTGAAATGTCCCCTCCACTCTGCACACTGAAGTGATGTTCCACGTCCAGGAAGAGTCAGTTACACCCTTTCTGTGTTTCCTCAAGCCTCTGGCCATACTTTTAGTTTTATCATATTATTTTATTCCTATTGGTGTATTTGCCTCTACCACAAGGATATAGACATTTTGAGGACAGAAGTGATGATTTATTCATCCCTGTGTCCCCACTGCTAAGTTCAAGGCTGGCACATGCAGCAAGTGCTCAGTTCATTGGACTGAACATGGAGTTGCCACCCATATTCTAGAATAGCCCATTTCAGTGACCTGTTAACCTCTTCTTCTTTTCACCTTTCCCTGTCTTTTCCTTCCTGCTCCTTCCCACTACTCCAAATCTCCCTGGAGTGTGGAATGTGTGTCTACACTCACAGAAGAAGTGAATCAGAGTGTTGAGTTTCCTTGTTAGATTTTATTCGGCCCAATATTTTACACCATCCCCAAGTCCCTGTGATGCAAGCAGCAGAGAACTGGGATCTGCAGACCTTTGTTGGGCAAGCTCTTCTCGTTTGAGATATTTTAACTAATCCTTTCAAAGACCTCTTGTGATAGGTATGACCTTTCCCCTATTTCACTGAGGAAAACGAATCATGGAGAGGTCAGGAGCTTGCCTGAGGTCCCAAGACCGCCCAGTCAGTGGGGAAATGGATGCTGTGAGTCTAGGCCCCGGGTTTCTGGGTCCACGGCTCCTTCTTCTTGCCTCAGCTCACATTATTTTCACATTATTCTCTCTGCCTCCACAGAGGCCCCATGAGGGGCCTCCTGACATCTTTGTCACAGGCAAGTGTGAAGTTCAAAGATGACCTTCCATGTTCCCCCTCCCACTGTGCCTTGTGACTCCTGGATTCCTTGACCTGGGTTCAGCCACCTCCATCCCAGCAGGGACTTGCAGATACAGCTGGTTTTTGCGGGCTCTGCACCTCAATGCATCAGATCCAGCTCTGTGAGGTGCATGAAGAATCAGATAATAGGAGAGACTCTGCCAGAAGACAGAGGCGCACACACAGCGTGAACGGAGGCCTGGTAGGTCTCCTCAGAGAAGCCCTGCCTATGACCCGAAGCATTCTGAATACAGAAAAGAAGTGTCCAAGGGAGAGGGAAGAAAGGAAAAGAACAAAAGGAGACAAGGGAGAACATTTTGCCTTAAGATATAAGGCAGCAAGCTCCTGTTGGCATCTAGTATAAGAACTGTGCCTTGGGTTTGTCATAAAAGATTTATTCACATTTAAATTCTAACCCTCCTCTATAATAGGCAACTTCGAGCAGGTTTTTAATTTGTTTTTTAATTTTAATACCAGTAAGAAGTTGTCAGGTTTTTAAAGCTATTTTTCTTTTAATTTAGTTCAACTGCCCTTGAACTTATGGCACATTGAGTCATCCTCTATGTAGCTTGTTATAGGTTGATGGAATTGTCTGATCTGGAGGGCACCCTACCTTCACCCCATTTGGGGACGTGCTCATGCAATATTGGCTACCCTCTCTCACTCTCACAGCCTATGGGTACTTCCCATATCGTAGGGAAATGGGATGTAACATTTAAATGTTGCCTCGGAAATTGCATCCAGTGGTGTTTATGGCATAAAAGGGAGAGATTAAATTGTCCAGTGTTTCAAAATACCTGTGTGTATAGCTTTGCAAGCAGTACAACTAAAGGGGTGCAGTATTCTTAAGAGGAAGACCTTCTCCCAGGTAAACACCAAATCCCATTGGCTAAACTGGGATTAAGGAGAGAACGGAGACCAGAAGTCTGTAAAGTTCATGCTAACTAATGCAGTTTCCGATTTTTGTTCTGCGTATGTTGATTTTTAGGTGCAATCCTCTCATGTGGAAAAATGGGGATGCACTGAGTGGGAAGGAGAAGAATCCGGAGACTGATTCTTAGATGTGGTTTGTCACTAACTAGTTGTGTACTGCCTGGGTTCAGGGACACACAGCTTACTAGGGGCATAGCTGGAATGAGGGTTTGTCTGAGCCTCACATTGCTTATATGGAAAATACATATCATGTGGGGCTTGGACCAGACCGGGGTCTTGAATATTTATTGTAGCAAACTGATCTCCCTGGCTTTTGTCTGTTCTCCTTTTAATCCATTCCGGCTTTAAAATAAATAAAATCCATCCAGAATATATAGGATGATATTCATAAAACTCAGTCATCTAGCTTTTTAAATATGTTTAGATTATATCCAGCTTTGATCATTGCCCCAGTGTTACGGGTGCTTCTGGCTCAGGGACCAATACTGCATTTGTGCATGAAGTGAAGATGCGCACGGATCGGGAGAGGGTGCTGGCTTTGCAGACTCTCTTTGGCCCCGAGAGCCTCTCTGTCCTACTGCCTAGGGCACTGCTGTAGGCAGGGACCAAGCATGCCTGGATGAAAGGAAGCCGGCAGGTTGGATTTCCTAAGGAACAGGAGCCTTTTGTGGAGTTGGATAGCTTCTAGGAACTCAGGTATGCTGGAAGGATGATACATGGTTTGTTGAAAGAAATGGCAATGTTAACATGAACTTGGGGGTGGAGGTGGGACAGCACAAGGAACAGCGCTGGTCAGAGCTGGGAGGTCATAGTTGTGATCTTAGCGGTTCTGACTGCCTTTCAGACGTCCCCACCCCGACGTCACCCCATATACTGAATTAAAAGTTCATTTCTCCTCTTGCCTCACATTCAAGATTTTACCTTTCACCATCCGGCTCCTCAGAACACATGCAGATTCTTGAGAAAATGTAATCTCTCTCCTAATGGCTGTGGAATCTGACACGCTGTTTGGAGGCAAGCAGAGCTCATTTTGAACTCCAGCTCTGCCACTGGGCATGGTTTTTACCCTGTTTTTTAGTTTCTTCATTCACGAGGAGGAAGAAGGCCCGATCATGAGGATGATCCTAGCAGAGGATGCCGTCTATTAAATGTTTACCTGATGCAATAATTGAGTGAGGAGAACACAGAGATTTCCATTTAACTCATTTTGGAAAAAAATCTGTGTAATAGTAGATACCATTATCTGCATTTTACAGATGAGGAAATTTGAGATTTACTAAGCTTGAAGTAATTTATGGAAGTAATAGCAAAGCTGGGATTGAAACATGAGTCTAGAACATGACTCTCGGTTACTATACTAGTTTCCTATGGCTGCTGTAACAAAGAACCACAAATGGGTGGCTTACAGCAACAGAAATGTATCCTTTCTCTGTTCTGGGAGCCAGAAGTCCAAAATCAAGATGTCAGCAGGACCATGCTTCTTCTGAAACCTGTACGGAGAAACCTTCCTTGCCTCTTCTAGCCTCTGGTATTTGCTGGCATTCCTTGGTGTTCCTTGGCTTGCAGATGGATCGCTCCAGTCTCTGATGTCCCCATCACGTGTCTGTCTTCTCCTTTTGTGTCTGGGTCTAACTTCCGTCTTCTTAGGAGCGTAACACCGGTCCCATTGAATCAAGGGACTGCCCATCCTACTCCAGTACAACCGTGTTTTAACCAATTACATCTGCAATAACCCTATTTCCAAATAAGATCCCATTCTGAGGTGCTGGAATTTAGGACTTCAACACACCTTTTTAGGGGACACAATTCAACCAGAACGGTTATTATAGTATTGAAATAAATGCCTGCAGGTTTGTCATGAGGAAGAAACGTGACATAACACACTTGAAGTATCTGGCACATAGTAGGCTCCAGGAAATGCTAATGTTCCCAAAAAGGTTATTTTAGGAGATAATACCTTAATCCAAAATATATATTCAAAAGGTGGGAATTGAAGGCTAGGTGACTGGGCATTGAGGAAACATTTTGGGGGCATGGAACATTTTGGATCACTTTAAAATACAATTACACCAGGAAGGCAAGAGCCTATTTGGTCTTCTCTTTCCTTTAATTAATTTCAGACACTGTAACTATTGAACCACAAGCCCATTTCTCATGTTTTCTTCAGCAGTATTCTTGGCAAAATTAAAAAAAAAAATAAGGAAAAGCAAAGATGTGAACACTTTTCTTCTACCAGATGATGAATTGAAATGGAGGCATTCTGTAAGGGGGAAATACATAAAAGCTAGAGACGTGTGTGATCCGGTTTGAGTTCTGCCTTGGTCAAGGAAGCATGGTCCAAGAAACAAAGGACAATTACAAAGTGATTTAAAAATGTCACCTGAGTTTCTAACTTACTAAGAAAGAGGGAAAGAGTCCATTGCCCTAGTTCTTAGAATTCCCATTCATTTCCCTCACGCCCCAAGACCCTCTGCTTCTTTCTCTCCCAACTCCATCATTTCCTTCCCTACAGGGCTGGCCTGATGTCTCTTGTTCCCTCCTCCCTGCCTTTCTGGCAGTCTGAGTAAAAGTTCTGGATGGCAAGAAACAAATTGGGCAAAATTTACAGGCTTTTTGAATAAGCAGAAGAAAGGACAGGTTGGCAGTAATCGGGCTTATTTTGTCTCCTCGCGTAGGACAGTGAGTTATCTTGGGGTGGAGATAATGTTAAACTTGGTTCACGTACCAGTTCTGCTGATTTTCCGGGAGGCTAGAAATAGAGGCATCTATGGAGCATCAGTTTGCCGCTGTTAAGAGTATTGTCTACATGCAAGGCACTGTGCTGATCACCGGGGAAGTTCAGTTACTTTCTACACTGACAGAGCTACTCCTCAAGTTCAAGGCTTGAACACACAGTGGGTTTCCAGAGCCTCCTGGGTGTGCCAGCCCTCAGAGTCAGCTCAGGGCAACAGGAGCTAGGAGGCAGATGTTAAGGACGGGTGGGTCATTCTACCCAGGATTCACTGTTCAACTTGAAGAGATGTTCTTTAGGTGTGTGTCACAGGCTGTTGAGTAAAGTTAGAGACCTCGTGAATCACAAATCGGGATAAATTTTGCAAGAATTGTTAAAAAGGTACAAGAAGCAGATTCTAAAATAATTTCAACTGCCTGGAGTAATGGGTTGGTTCCAGGAAGATTAAATTTAAGAAGGATGAGTGTAATTTCATGAGTACTGGTCCAAAGAAAACTCTAACTGCCAAGTCCATGAAACGGGGTGAGGAGCGTCATTTAGAAGCAGCCCCCTGAACTGCGGTGTGGGATTGCAATTTGCTCTTAGATCAGTAATGGTCATTCATTGGTGTGATGACAGTACAAATGTAAATATTACCTGAGGCATCCTTGGTGTTCACAGGATGGACCAGCTCCTTCTGGAATGTTTTGTTCAGTTCTCTTTGGGCTTTAAGAGAAAAATTTTAAAATGATAGTTTGTTTACTGGACAGGACGCTGAGTAGCAGAGACAAAGCTGAGTCTCTACTGAGAAAGGCCCACTTGGCCTGGAGAGAGAAGACCATCTGTTGGGCGGCCACAGGTCAGAGAACATAGTCTGGCTTGGTGTGGGTCCAGAAGAAAGAAATAGGACAAATGGTAGATGATGTGATAAGATTTCAGTTGAGAAGGTCACTTTTAAATGTGACCTGTATCTCAACTAAGATTTTCCCACCAATTCAGGTGTTGGAAGCCCCTTCCTCCACCTGTGGAAACATGATGTTCTTCCCGAATTTGTATGCACCTACTTGTATGGTTCCAGATAATTCACTTACAAGGCTTTTATGATCAGAAAGGACTTTACAGAAGATTTGGAATGGTGAAGAGATTTACACTACAGCATTTAAAAAATACTTAAAGTTCAGTTTTATCTATTACTATTCTTAACTATTCCTCAGTCACTTCCACAACTCAGAGCCCAGTATCCCACCCAGTTGCTCAGTATTCTTTTCTTCCCTATTCTCCCCTTTCTCCGCTCTCTTTTTCCTGTAGAGCTATCTAGCAGTGTCTTTTCTTATCTTGTGTCCCACCATATCCTGTCTATAGGGTCTCTCCTTCCTCACATAACAGGCTTATCAGGTGTCTTAGTCCTTTTGGGCTGTTATAACAAGAGTACTATAGACTGAGTGGCTTATAAACAACAAACATTTATTTCTCATGGTTCTGGAGCCTGGGAAGTCCAAGATCAAGGCACTGACAGATTTGGTGTCTGGTGAGGGCCAGCTTCCTGATTCAAAGAAAGCCATTTTGTCTGTATGCTCACAGGGTGGCAGGGGTGAGGGAACCCTTTGGGGTCCCTTTTATAAGGACTCTACTCTCATTCCTGAGGGGTCCACCCTCATGGCCTAACTCCCTGGGTGGTCTCCAACATGACCCTTCGTTCTAACAGACTATTATTCTGTCTTTAGCACTACATTGTGAATGGTCTCATAAGAGCTCAGTGTGGGCCATAAAGCCACTTGGCTGGGGCCGCTGTTACATTGATTTGCATTATTTGCTTAACAAGTATGTGCTGAACCTTCCCATGTGTCTTTTATGGTGGTTGGAATGTGATACAGGGCAAAATAAGATGACGCATTCCTTATGGAAATAAGAATGTTGCTGCTATAGACTGAATGCGTGGGTCTCCCACCAAATCCATATGTTAAATCTTAACCCCCAAGGTGATGGTGTTTAGAGGTGGGGCTTTTGGGAGGTGATTAGGTGATGAGGGTAGAGTCCTTATGAATGGGATTAATGCTCTTATAAAAGAGACCCCAGAGATCTCCCTTGTCCCTTGTACCATCTGAGGACACAGCAAAAGAACAGCCATCTGTGAACCAGGAAATGGGTTCTCACCAGACACCGAATCTGCCAGCCCCTTGATCTTGGACTTCCCAGCCTCCAGAACTGTGAGGAGTTTCTGTTGTTGATAAGCCACCCACTCAATAGTATTTTTGTTAGTGCGGCCCGAACAGACTCAGATACCATATGGCAAAGGAAGTGTTCGTGTGTGTCTTTGAGAAAGACCTGTGGTGGATATTTGGTGGGAAAGAAACATAGTAGGTACCTTGACTTACTCCATGGAAGGATCCAGACTTGGTGATTTGCGACTTTGTTCCTTAAAGATGTGTGTGTCTAGATTCCTCTTCTTCCCTGGTGGATCATGGGATTAAGACCACACCGGCTAACGTATCTTAGTGCGTTGGTCTCCTGCTTGTATTCTGCTCTGTGGCTATTTGGTGATTATGCTTTCACATTGTGTAATTATCAATAACATTCATGCTCACAGAGCCTGCAGGAAATCATTAAGAAAACCTGATGATTCCAAGACCTTACTTTCCAGGAGAAAAGGCATGCAGAGCAGAAAGATTGCTGTCAATTTTCTTTTTCTTTTATTGCTATGAAATGCCCTCTCTATGGCAAGAAGCAATACTAGAGATATTAGTGTGGTTACACTAGCTTTCTTTTGGTTGGTTTTATAAGGCGTGTCAGTCTCCATCTGTATTTGTTTCCTAGCGTGTCTGTAGCAAATTACCACAGATTTGGTGGCTTAAAATAAGTAAATTTATTGTGTCACTGTTCTGGAGCCCAGAAGTCAGGTGAAATCAGTCAGGTGAAATCACGTGGCTGAAATCAAGGTGTCAGCAGGGCTGAACTCCCTCCAGAGTCTTTAGGGGGAGAATCCCTTCCCGTTCCTGGTGGCTGCCAGCATCCTTGGCTTGTGGCTGCATCGTTCCAGTCTCTGCCTCCTTGATCACAGGGCTTCCTTCTAGTCTGTGTATCAGATGTTCCTCAGTGTCTCTCTTATAAGGATACATGTGATGGCATTTAGGGGCCACCAAGATAATCCAGGATAATCTCCACATCCGAAGATTCTTAATTTACTCACATCTGCAAATACTGTTTTTCCAAATAAGGTAACGTTTACAGATTCCAGAGATGAGGTCCTGATATCTTTGGGGCCACCATTCAGCCTACTCCACTAGTCTTTTATTTGCAGACTTTCTGTGCCTTGTATTTAAGGAATGTCTCTTGTAAGCAACTTAAAGTTTTTCTTTAAAAACAAAATCCGACAGTCTCTGTCTTTTAATTGGCATACTTAACTCATTTATATTTAACGGAATTGCCCATTTATTTAGATTTAAACCAACCATCTTACTAGTTGTTTCCCATTTGACCTATCATTTTATTTTTTTCTCCCCTTTCTTGCCTTCTTCTGGATGAATAAAATATTTTTTTATTCTCCACTGCATTTTCTTGTCAAAATCTCCTGTGTGTGCTTTTGGATAATGAAAACTAATTTGCATCCAGAATCATAGTTGCAAAGGCCTCTAGGAAATGTATCATTCAGCTTTTCTACCCCTGCATTTAGAAGAAGTTTGGAAGGGATTTGAGAGAGGAATTGCACAGCATTCAACACACATAGTAGGTTGACAGGGCTGTGACACTTTTTTACTTTCTCTGTCATCATTACACAGCAAGAGTCACTCTGTGTTCAGAGGCTTCCCAGAGGGGAACAAGCGGCTTGGAGGGGATGGGTGGATGAATATAAGCCTGGGAATTGAACTTAGCAATAAATAAACATCACATTAGGATACCTTTATATTTTTATAATACTTCCGTAGTTTGCTGAGTGGGCTGAACTGAGGAAATGATTGCATGGCTTCTGTTCTGATTTTGAAGGGCTGTCAGGATGTCTAGTAAGGTACTTAATGAATAGGAATAGAGAACACAAGTCAGAAAGAAATCAAAAAATCTTTTCAATCAGTAGGTGATATGGGCAAAGACTGATAAAAGGTATACACATCTGGTTTGATGGGGTTGAACATACACTTTCTTTATTGTATCTTTGATGAGTTCTGCCTCAGTTTCGGATGGAAACAACATACCTCCACAAGTTAGAAATACACTTAATTTTAATTTTGGTATAAAGCAGATGAGAATGGAATAAAGCAGGGGGGGGGCAGAATTAGATCCGGGCTCGGTTCTGTTCCAAGGCAGTTTGGTACAGAAATTGCAGCCTGATATGGTGCATCTCGTTGTGATTCCCCATGTACTAGCAGAGGAGGCTGAATAATTTGCCTTAAAATACAACCCAGAATGGGAGTGAATATGAGGATGGTTGCTGTTACCCAGAGAGCAAACAAGCCTCTGAAACAGGCTAATGATCTATGCAAAATCGATCGGAGTGGTCCTTGCCAGCCCTGGTATTTCCCGTGGTGAGTTTTAGTTAAGCAGCTCTTGGGATGGCACACATTTAAGAAGACTTCCAAAGGCAGCTTTGTGGAATGCAGCCTGCCCACATCCTCTGCTCTGCGGAATTCTCAGTGAGGAGATTCTCCCCTGAATCAGCACACGAGTCAATCTTTACCCTCAGTTTCAACATTTGGGGTAGGTTTTTCCGAATTTTATGTTATTTGGAGATTTCCTAGATCACCATTTTATAATTATAAAGAAGTTGCTAGAAGTAGAAAGAGTTTATATAATATCTCCTGGACAAAAGTTTGACAGATACTGTTTTCTCAGCCAAGATGCATTCCCAGTAACGTATTCCTATTCTCTACTCTGTGTGTTGAAGAGTCCGCATTTCAGAGGGGGCTAAGTGATATGTTTCTGGCCGAGAAACTGTAAGAAGTCTTGAAGAAGAGTTTCACTTACTGAATAAATGGCAAAGTCTCAAGAAGAGGTCTTACAGCTTTTTTGTTTTTGCTGTTTAGAGGGTATGTGTGATGTCCAGAGGTGCAGCAGCCATTTTGTGACTGTGAGGATGAAAGTTACATATGTGTTGAGTTTTCTGTTGCTTGCAGCCAGATGCAATCCTGTTTCATCCAGTTTGTTGAATATTTTAAACTTTTTTTTCTGTATTCTTCCTCTTTCATGTGGATACTCCCTCAGTGACACAGTTCTTCACGCATTTTCTCCCATACATCCTACCTGCACACAGACACACACATGGACACATGGACCCATCGACAAATCAATCCCCAACCCTTACCACCCCAGTGTTTAAAAAAGTTTTAAATGTGTGTTAGGCATATATTATTTATGTAGTCTAGATTTCTTCGATTCAAGAGGGGGAGGAGCAGGAGGCCAGTCGTATCAGAATGAGATGACTGAGTTAGGGTTACTAGCATCAGCCATCTCAATTTCCCTGGGTTTAGGGGGCTTCCCAGGAGGTTGGCCTTGCAGCACTAAAACCAGAAAAGCCCTAGGGATGATCGGTCACTGTCCATTGAGAAGCTTGCTCTGCATAGAAATGGGTGTTTGCCAGATCTTTTATTTCTCTATAATGGGTTCTTGCTGTGGACCTGAGGTTTCCCCCTTCCCCCTACCCTCTCCCCCCAGCAGCCAGGAGGTCTGCTCAAACCCATACTCTTTGTTAAAGTAATTGATCGAGGGATGGTTAGAACCTAGGCCTAACACCACACTCTTGCTGCAGTGACTAGTTCATGGACAGGTATTTATCTAATTTAGTCCAATCAAAGTGAAGTTTAGGACCTTTATTTGATAGTTGGGTAGAATGAAGCCATCCTTCTTCTACTGAATTTGAATAAAAACTGAACATCATCTCATTGGTGCCAACAACCATTTTGCAGCGAAGGGAAGAATTAGTCCTAGGAGGGTGCCAATAGGATCAAAATAGAGCCAATATATGGAAAGAGGTTTCATCCTTGGTAATAGCCTTAAGGTGCCTGATAAAGCCTTGCCTGGAGCACTCTGCAACGTAGACCTTTGAGTTATATGAGCCAATACATTCTCTTTATTATTCAACCAAATTTGAGCTGGGTTTTCTATTACTTGTTTTTAAGTATATTCTAATGGACTGTCCATAAAGATCTCTGTACCAGGTCAGAAAACAATGGTTAAATGGCCTTCCTTAATATATTCCCTTTGATACTAGTTTCTTGTTGTGGAAAAGTAAACTGGTATTCTGGTTTTACACATTAGTTTCTTTAGCTTATTTAATGTGAACTGTGTACTTCCTCAGGATACTGACAGTATTTAGTTTCTGACTTTGTCCTACTGGGGACCATGGTATATTTTCTTCTTAAAAAATTCAATTTATTTAAACTGAAAAAAGAAAAAAAAAAAACCAGTTCATATATAAGTACAATCAGACTCCTTCTAGCCCCTCCTACACAGTTTCTGGGATGCCTTAGAGAGAGCTTTCTTTTTCTTTGAAAGGTCTAGATTCAAGCTATATATATATAGAATATGTGTGTGTGTATACATATATAAGCATTGTATTATGTATTACATACATATTTCTAATATGTATATATATACACACACCATGTGCATATGTATATTTATTCCTAATATATATTTCTAATATTAAGCCTTTGTTGGTGTATGTATTGCAAATACCTTCTTACAGATTGTAGTTTATTTGCACTTGCTGTAAAGTTTCTTTTAATGAACAGCACTCAATTGTAATATAATCAAAATTAATTGTTCCTTTCATGGTGAGCCTTCTTCCTGTCTTCTTTAAGAAAATGTTTTCTACACCCAAGGACAGAAAGATACTCCTCTATATTTTCTTATTTTAGGCCTTTTTTGGACATTTATATCCTTAATCTATCTGGAATTGATTGTGTATAATATGAGCAAGTATTCTAAGTGTTTTTTTCCACATGTATACAGCTTTTTTAAAAATGTGTCTGTGATGAAGATCCACATGCATAACTCCATTTCTGGGCTCCCACTCTGGCCCATTGGGGCATTGGCTTTTCTGTTTGGTAGTGTGTGCTGGGGGCAGGTGGGAGGTGAGTGCTGTGGTGCGTGGGGTGGTTCATCATTCTGAGCTCCTAGTATCCATCCGTGCAAGTCCTCATCCCTCATATCCGGGTTTCTCTTAAAACCGTGCTGTGGGGAGATTTAAAAATACATCGATGTCTAGTTGTCCCTCCAGAATTTCTGTTTTAATTCGCGTGGGGTGGAGCCTGTGAGTCAGTATTTTTCAAAAGCCCCCCACCCCCAGGAAATTCTCCTATAAATGCAGGGTCCAGAAGAGTTGCTATAGAGTTTATATCCAGAGATGAATTTGAGCAGGGAGCCAGGATCATGCTGTGCTAGCTTGCCATCTTAGGATGATTTTAAAATTAACTTTTCCCGCTGATTATAGATATAGTGCATGTTCATTGCAAAGGAAACAAAAAGTACAGGAAAAGATTTTTGAATAAAAAAGAATTCATATTTGTGTAGCTCATTTTGTATATTTTGTTCAAGATTTGTCTTGGCATGTGTATGTGTATTTATTTAGTTAGAATCATCTTGGAAATAACTATGGACATTTTTCTATAACATTCTTAATTACTTTAAATACTGTTAAAGAGTCTATCTTATTATAATAATTCTTATAATGTATTATTCATACACATACTTATCTTGTGAAATCTTATTTGATTGTGGTTAGGGATTTATTATTTTATCTATGGTGATCATAACTGCTATTTTGGGGTGAACAAGAAACCATGTTGTGGGCATTACAATTGCCTGGTTTATAGTGTTGGGTCCAGAGCCAGTGAGATCTGGCTTCCAGTCCCAGCTTTGCCACTTATCAGTTGCATGGCATTAGGGAAATTATTCTCATTATTACTGTTGAAAATGAGGATAATATTAATCCCTCCCACATAGGGGTTAAGCGGGAGGAATATGAATTGCTTAAAACAATTCTGAGCATATACCAAGTACCCGATGAATTTTATGCACAAAATATCCAGGCAGCAGCAAGGGCGGCCCTGCCCCCTTGGCTCAAGGACCACTATGGTTTGCCTGACCTATTTCTCTGGTAGTAAATGTTCCCTGGGAGGACGACAGTCACCAAGATGAACTGTGTCATTGTCGTGCTCAGTAGCCAATGCAGAGCTTGCTGGAGAGCCCTGTTTGTTCGAAGGAGACAGTAACAATAAATATGCCAGTTGCTCTAACAATGGATGCGGCTGGCTGGCTGGCTGGCTGGCTCAAATTTAGAAGAATTGTTCCCTAGGATTTCCTTTTCTTGTCCTAAAGAGGTCTCTGCAGTTAAGAGGCAAATGCAACTTCTCAACTATGGAACCAGGTATGCACATGGCTGGGGGTGGGGGGGGGGTGGTCTTCCTGCTTGGATCTCCATGTGCTCTTGGATCCCACAGGATAGCAAAACATAAAGGAACAGCAAACGTAATAAAGAGTCGGTGTGGCCAAATTTTCTAAGTGGAAGTGAGGGAGCCATGGAAGAAGAGAAGACACTCAGTGAGGAAAGGACGGCTCTGGGCTGGAGTGTTCTGCTGTGAATCTGCTTGTCTGTCCTGAAGAGGTCACCTCTGGATCAGAGAGCAGCATCTGAGAAATGTTTGACACATCGTCTAGAATTCAAGCTTCTTGAGGGCAGGGGGTTTGTCTTCTTACCTAAGTGCTGTTTCCCCAAGAATTTAGGACAGTGCCTGGTATGTGCTAGGTGCTCAGATCGTTTGTTGATTGAATGCTCTACCACTGCCTATCATAACACCCAAGGGGCGGTGAAGAGAAAAGAAGTGCTTCTCTGAACCTAATTTGGACCAGCAAGGAAGACCTGGTAAAGAAGAAGCTTGGGGGAAAGCACCAATAACGTCTGAGCCCCTGAGCCATGGGGCAGCAGCCTGCACGTAGCCAGATGAGGCTTTAGAAAACAGATTTCAAAAACTCAAAATATGGTAATGAATTCGAGACCAGAAATAAAAAGATGACAATCCCAAGAGCAGGGGGAGGCACTTCAGAGTAGAATGATGAATCTCTGGTCGTGACCCCAGGCAAGAAAAGAAACATGATTTAAAGAGACACAGGTGGCTACATAGCAAACTTTCCCAGAAGTTACTGAATAGATTTCAAAGAATTCTAGGCGGCAAACTCAGATGTCCATGAAACAGTGATGGGAACCTACAACTCTAAGCCTAATCCTAAGTCCAGAATGAATGCAGGTTTGCAAAATGTGTGAGAGCCAGTAAAAATGTGTTTTGCTTGTTTGTTTAAACTTTTTGCCATGTGCAAAGCCAGACTGTGGGAAGAGTAGTTTGGTTGCTTGGATTAGACCAGTGGTTCTCGAAGTATGGTGCCTCGACCAGGAGTATTGGCGTCTCCTGGGAACTTGTCTGAAATGCAGATTATCCTCCCCATCCTGGATCTGCTGAATTAAACTCCAGAGCTCAGGATTGTGTGTTTTGATAAGCCCTCCAGGAAATTCTCATGCCCGCTAAGGCTTGAGACGCACTGTATTAGAACATTAACCCTCCACCCTACACATGAAAATCATCTGGGAAGCTTACAGAGAAAAAGAAATGTTCAAGCTGTACCCCAGACTGATTAAAACAGACTCTCTGGAGTGGGGTCTGGTCATGGATCTGTTTTATAAGCCCCTTGGTGAATCTAATGTACCATCAGGGCTGAGAATCAAATTCCAGTTCAAGTACCAGGACAGTCGTCCCTGGGGACTTTTTTAGAACTGCAGGACCCTGGGCCCTACCTGCTCAGCGCTTTTAAGAAGCTCCCCGGGTGGTTCATAGACACATGAAAATTTAAGAAGCATTTGTATAAGACAGAAGTTGTAGGAAAGAAATCAGAATTTGCACCTTGCCTCCACTTTCTCTTTATTCATGGCTTTTACTAACTTCTTTTAAAGAGGAAAAGTATGGGACAGGAAAAGGCAAGATAAACACATTGGCATGTGAGACGTGAAACATGATGAAGACTTGGTATCAATGAAAGGCAGATGCCAGGCAGGCCATGTGAATGAGAGAAATATATATTCTGTAAGACAGGTGGTTAAGTTGCCCACACCTCTTTGGCCATTAATTGCATTACTTGTTGGCCAAGCAAAATGGCCAGACAAAATAAATCCACTGGGTCACAATCGGGGTCAGCAACCAATGTGTGATCCCAGGCCTCGGGGATGAGTTTGGGAGTGTGAAGGTACAAGGGCTGTCCTGTAGGTTCCTAGACAGGCCCTGCCCTCCCCCGTCCCCTTAAGGAGTCCTGAGGGATGGGGGCATGCTCAGAGTCTGGAGGTGGTGCCACACAGCCAGAACTGCAAAGGGGGGAGACCTTGGGAATCATTTGTGAACTTGATTGGGTTCCCTGGCAGGATTCCAGTAAAGACAATGAGGACAATGTCTTCTGAACAACTGAGTAGAGAAAAAAGCCAGCCCAGGAAGCCACTTAAGATTTATGAGATGCTAGGACTGATGGCCTGACTTCTCTTTTGTGATGGAGAGTCAGAGAACTGCTGGTGATTTTCACAAGCTGTATTTTGCTCTGGTTCACTTCTCTTTCTCTCCTCCCTCCCTCCCTCCCTCCCTCCCTCCCTCCCTCCCTCCCTCCTTCCCTCCCTCCCTCCCTCCCTCCCTCCCTCCCTTCCTCCCTTCCTCCCTTCCTCCCTTCCTCCCTTCCCACAGGATGATTATTCCTGCCATTTTGGGGGGGTTCTAGTTTCTAACTAGAGAAGTGACCACAGCTATGTCTGTGCAATGCTGATGAATGCACTGAAGTCAGTCAAGTCATGGGTTTCTGGTGGAAGCCTCCAGGGCCCTGCTCTGGGTGCTCTCATCGCCCAGAATGGCATCACCACCTTGGCTGAGGATTGGTAAAGCAGGCTTATCACCCCCATGGCAGTGGGCGGGATAGAGAATAGATATGAATATCAGGATCTAAACAGACAGTCGAGAGAGGGCATGATACATCAGTTACCTAAAGATTATTTATTCATTTAGTTATTTTCAATTTTATGTTTTATTCAAGTAAGAGCAACAGAGCTGGGGGGCTTGAAAGTTGGCATTTGCTTAAATTTGTGATACTTTTAAGATTCACAGAATACACTTAAAGCAAAGATGAAATTATTTTAGTTGCAGTGAAGATACAAGAAGATCCCAAAGGATCTTCACCGAATGAAGCGGTGAGTAGAATTTCACCCAAAGGTAATTTAGAGGGGGAAAATGTCAAATAAGAAATAATGTAGCAGCAGCAATCGGTCGGGGGATTTGAGGGATTTTAGTCCATTGGAGCCTAATTGCTCTTGTGTGTGTGAAGTGGCGGCCAAAAGCTCTGCCGGATGCCTTAGGCTGCGTTCATCACTGACCGCAACAAAGCGATTCTTCTTCCCCTCCCGGCCCCCAGGCCACCCAGCAACACTTTTAGATTATTGTGTTCAGACTTGGTTGACACATTTTGATTATGAAGTTAACATTCCGGAACAAGTTCACAGAGGGTGGCCTGATTCATGAAAAGACTTGAATCCACATCTTAGTCCCATTGTAAAGGGGGAGACATGAAGGACCCCGGGGTGTGGATTTCTGGAGATTGCAAGGCTGGAAAGTGGTAGAGCTCAGTGCTCTAACCGAGCCTTTCTGATTCTGAATCCAGGGCCTTCCTGCTATAGCATCTCCCTGTCATTTTCCTTCGTCCATCAGACGAAAGGGTTTCTGATGTAGAATATCCCACTATCTGGACAATCTCCCACGTCCCTTCCTAGGAAGCCTGGTTCAGCTTCTGATGAAAAGAAACCCCTCCTAACAGTAACAGCTTCTCCGTTACTGCTCAGGCTGAGCGTCAGGTCTTCACGTGTCTCCTCGCTCTCCCTCTGGGCCACTGGAGCTTTGTCTGTCCTTACAGATCCAGCCTCAGTCCCTCTGGACACAGCCTCTACAACCGCCTGCCTGGGCTCCCCAGCCCTCCTTCTGTATTCTCCAGCTCTTTAGCGTCATCCTTTCATTCTTTCTTTGACTGGTTCCTTCACAAATATTGACGGAGTGCCTATTCCTTGTCAAGCACTTCTGAGTACTGGGATATTATAGTAAGCAACACAGAGAGTATCTCTTATCTCCCAGATCTTACTGCAGAGGGGAGTGACAAAAACAAAGAAGCAAATCTGTGAAGTCAGATAATGATGTGTTGTTAAAAAAAAATAATAATAAAGCAGGTTGATGGGTTCACTGCGATGCGGGGGACTGCCCTGTTCAGTATGGTCAGAAAAGACCTCTGACGCGATGATGTTTAAGAAGAAACTGGAAAGGAGTGAGGAAGTGAAGCAGGCAGATACTTGGGGAGAGAGAAAGATTGTTAGGCCAGAGAACAGAGGTGGGATATTCTTGATTTATTTGAGGAAGAGCGAGGGGATGTGTGTGGCTGGGGGCGAGTGGGCGTCCATTTTGCTGCCTGCTATTGACGGTGCATCCTAATATATGCTCATGTATTAGAAGTATTTCTAATAACACTGTCCTACGGCGCGACAGACACACTTGAACTCAGCTACTGGGTTAGGGACGGGGATTGTGGACAATGGCTGGGAACTGCATTTTGAGGATTAAATAAGTCAATGCATATAAAGCATACATTGTAATGCATATGATAGGGATGAAGTGTAGAATGCATGTATAGTATGTAATATATAAAAATAGCAATGCCTTGTACGTAGTGCTACAGAAGCTTTAGCTTTGATACTTATCATTACCTGATCGCTGTTACCTCCATTCTGCCCGGAGAATCCAGGAGCAGAGCAAAGGTCTTTGGCCGTAGCTCTTTCCAATCCTAAGTGGAGTTGCTTTTGTTATTTCCTCTGCACTCTGGGTTCTACATTATCAGGAAAGGCTCTTACGTAACTTCTTTGTGAAAATGATTTCTACTACGTGGCCAGAAGGCAGCCTGGCTTGCCCATGCGCTATTTTACAGGTTCCATTTCCATGTCTGGAATGAGAAAGCAATGCACACAGTTTTATTTTTAAGACAAAATGTAAAAACCATGTTGGTGCTGATGTGCCTTGTAGGAGTGGTGGTCATAACAGCTAACGTGTATAGTAAGTTAACCAAATGCCAAGCACTGTTCTAAGCCCTTTCATGGATTTTTCTCTTAATCCTCCCAGCCCCGTGAGATAGGTAGTAGTATTAACTTGTTTTCCAGTTGAGGAAATGGAGGCTTCAGAATGTTTCTAGAATATTTCTGTAACTTCCTGCAGGACAGCTAGCGGGGGGGGGGGGCAGGTTTTATAATACATCATTTGGCTCTACAGCTTGAAAATACAGATAATCCAAACTCATTTCTGCTGTGATTTGCATTTCTCCCCATAGTCTATTCTTCGAAGGGTGTTTCAGAGATAGGAAAACCCGGGAGATAGATTCGTTTTTCTCAGTCCGATAGTGAAATGAGTTTTCTATTCTTTGCACACACGTTACCTGGGCCAAGAGAGCTGAGGGGCGGCAGGAAGAGGTCACCAGATGCCAAAGGTAAAATCAGGTGTGGGTTTTATTATTCACAGTAGAAAGTGAGTCACAGATGCGCAGTAGTAGGATTTCCTTGAAATCCATTTTGGATTTGGGGGTCCAACCCTGAGTGCTAAGAACCAATGCCCCCTCTGCAAATAGACATTATTTTATGCTCCTGACACCCAAGTTACTACGAGTTGGTCTGTGAGGGCATTTCCTACTGTTGAATTTTAGTAACCCCAGGTCTTAATCTTACTATCAGCATGACCAACCTGTTTATTTGAAAACAGAGACAAATGCTGTATAATAGTTATCTTTACTTCTCTTTTGGTTAAGTTTTGGGGAGATGTTTATCTTTTCACTACATTGCCCCAGACTGCTTTTTATTGACGCTCGTGTTTCTTCTTTATTCCCTCTTCCCTCCGGCACTTTTGCTATCTTGGATAGGTAGTTTTCTGAGAAAATGTCTGAGGTTGTCATGTCTCAACTTCAATTACGAAGAAGCAAAATGCACGGGCTTAGTGACAGCTTTTCTATGAGAGAATTTAGCACCTCTGGGTTAATATATGTATATCAGCTACAGCTTCATTGTGGGCTAAAACTTGTTGTTTTAACACATTTGGCCGTCTGCATTCCTCCCTAACTTAAAATTTGTATGAAATCAACTGTCACTAAAAAGGGATAAACAACTAAAAATATTTATTGCGGGAAATAAAAAAGTTAACCAAAGTATTTTATTGATACATTCTTGGACAATATCACAGAATTGAAAGAAAATGGAAAGGGGTATTGTTCAGCGAGGGTGTTTTTCCACTAAATTGGCACATGAGCAGCAAAATTAACGAAAGTACTTATTACAAACAGTAGAAAACACACATGCTTTTTGTTTTTAAAGTCCTTATCACACTGGGCAGTCATGGGGGGCATGAACCAAACCTCAAGACATGAAAACTCCATATTCTTTTCTTCAAATAGCTTAATCATTATGAAAATTATTGCAAAACACCCATATCCTAATTAAAATAACAAAAGAGAACACAAATACAAATATTGAACATAAATGATTAACGTGTACTGTCAAATACATTACTGGCATGCATTCCAAAGATCAAGACCTCTATTCCATTCAGCCAATACCTTTCTTCCGTGTGCCCTATCCTATACCAAAGATAGGTGGCGTATGCTTTCTCAGCACAGTTTTTGGTCTTTAAATATCTTTTTTGTCTTAAAAAAAATAACGTGATTTGCAGCGGTACTATAATCATAATTATACAGTCATGTACATACATTTTTCATTTTAGTCTGCTGAGATCTTTTTTAAAATTTTAATTGTTTGAAGGTTTTCCCAAATATCCCGCCATCAGAGAGGGTAGGGTTCTATGGAAAGAGGGCATTCGAAAACAAACAGTGAACTGAGGTACAACATTGGATGGCAAAGTGCAAAAGTCCTCACAAACTGTACAGAAAGTTTCAAAACCTTGCAGCCTGGAAGTACAGACATAGAAAGACAGGTCAGCCCCAAAACAGTCACTAAGGCTCTCAAAGGTTCACCCTAAAGAGCCTGGGTGGGACTTGAGTCTCAACGCTCCCTTTGGTAGGGAAGGTCCAAAATTGCAGCCGAGTTGGCAGTGCTGATGCCAGTGACTTATTAAGCCAAGATAAAGTAAGAATATTTCATAAAGCAGCTGTGTAGGACACTTGGATCCTCTATCATTGGTCTCCCAGCCGGGGATGCTCCTCCGGTGATGGGCAGCGGGCAGGACCAAAAGAGTCCTATGCCAGGTTGTGTGACAAAATAACTGAGGGTCTTCCTCCTCCAGGGTTCCATGGAATGGAAAAGGTTAGATAACCAGGTTATTATAACTGACATACTTCTTTTTTGCAGCAGGGCCTGAAAGAAAAATGTGAAAGAGTCAGTCGTGACAGTGACTCTATTTGCAAAGGTAGAAGCAGAATTAGATCTATGATGACTTGGGTGCCAGGGCAAGATGGGACAATGCAAATCGTGCTGGATTTCTTTGACTACTTGTAGGATTTTGTCCACTAAAATCTGCTGTGCCCAGCAATTCTCAAACCGTCTGGGTTCTCTATTCTGAAATATCTCCAACCTTCTTTTTTATGGTCCGTACCATGAATAAATTTATCAGTCTGTGTCATGCTTTGTAATTAGCTCAAAGGACCCACCCATGTTGCAGTAAATTTCCTTCTGTGATCTTCTCCCAGACCTTCTTATAATAAATGGCCTTTGCTTGGCAAAGGTCTGTCCTGGGTATACATTTTAAAAATTAACTTAGGTTGGCTACAGATTAGACCAACCAGAGTGCCTTCTCTGGTTCTGATTTACACAATCAAATTACTATAGATTGACTTTTATAGTGTTCTCATCAGTAAGTCGTAAATGGTAATTTGTAGAGTTGTTTCCATCAAGGTTTGAAGCTTACTTAAATCTGCCCAGAATTTCAGCATGCACAGGCTACATTTGTTTTTCTTAAACGTACACTACTTTCTTTTTCTATTTGATATAGTGATTTCAGGACACATCTTCACGCACTCCCTCACTTATTCATTCATTTATTTTATTCAGGTATGTCTCAGCTGCCTACCATATGGCAGACAAGAGGCGAGGCACTGGTGAGCAGCTGATGAGTAAATCAGACCCTTTCCTGTCCTCGTGCTGGAAATAAAGACACCAAGATCCCAAGGTACATCTCTGCTTTATGTTTTAGTTCTCTATACCTGCTGTCATGAGACACGCTTTGTGGTTTTGCATCAGCTTCTGTTGGACACAAGATAACCATCGTGTAGCATTTACTGATGACTTTATTTACTGTTCTTAGGTTCTAAATTCTTTTGTTCATTTAGCACAAACAAGTTGCAAGAATTCTTCCAGAACTCTTTTTTTTTTTTTTTTTAATACATTTATTTATTTATTTGGTTGTGCTGGGTCTTAGTTGTGGCAGGCGGGTGGGCTTCTTAGCTGTGGCTTGCAAACTCCTGGTTGCGGCATGCGTGTGGGATCTAGTTCCCTGACCAGGGATCGAACCCGGGCCCCCTGCATTGGGACCGCGGAGTCTTAACCACTGTGCCACCAGGGAAGTCCCCAGAACTCTTAAGTAGGGATTTCTGTGTGAATTTAGAGGCAGGGAGAAGCCACAGTAACATACTAAGAGAGGGTTTGTATCTGAACTTTGAGAAATGCAGCCAGTATGTTACAGAAGTGTATACAAGACTGATCTTAGGTTCTGGATTAAATATTGAGACTCTCCTTCTGACAAATTCTGGTTTGAGGATGTAGGCTCATTTCTCTAGTCAATCATGTTGCATTTATTAACTAAAATTAGAATGAAAGTATTATGTTATTGTATTATTATAATATATATATTATAATTATATGAAATTGAGGGTCTCCTGGAAAATCCGTCATGAGACTGGTCACTGTGCATCCCCAGTTGATAAATGCATGGCTTCATCAATGCCTCGGTCTTCTAAGAAGGTTCTCATTGTTATCACAGCCTTCGTTTTCTTCAACGATATGCTTGCTTTGAGGACATGTAGGAAAACTTTCTAAAGATTTTTTTTTTTTTTTTTTACCCTGAAGCCTATTTACAGTGTTGCAGCTAGAGGACCCCAGCTTGACAGTTGCAAGAAATAGTCACAGCATGCCTTGTCAAATGCCAACATAGTAATTATCCTCAGGACAAAGGGAAGAAAAACAAACACAAAACCCAGAAGCTTATCCTGACCTAAATATCTAAGACAACGTCTACTGCATGGTTAATTAAGACTATTTTCTATATAACCATAACTGTCTAGTGAAAAAAGCCAAACGTATTTGAAATTCCTCAAACAGTTTACTTTAAAACACCAATTACTCAGAAAGAATCTTCATCGAAAGAGTAGGAAACCTAGAAAATATTGTCCATGAATTGCAAATCTGAGCATTCGTTTGCATTAAACTATAATCAAGATGAGGTTATATTTAAAAAAAAAAACAACTAAAAGGGATGATAAAAACGGGAATTCATTGTTGCTTGGCATGGATTATCTTCTTGTGTTCTCTAGTAACCTTGAGATGAGGGCGGATGAGGCTGCATTTGGACTCACCTGACTCAGGGTCTGATTCAGCTCTAGCACTTACTTGAGGTGTGACCTAGACCGGTCCCATGACACTGAACTTCTCTGAGCCTTTGTAAAATAGGTAGAATAGTTGTCACCCTGCGGGTTGTTAATGGCACAAATGTATGAAACATCCTAGTTCCTCATTTGATAACATAATGCATAAATGTATTTTTAAATTACAAAGTTCTGTATAGATGATTAGCCCCAGTGCATGCTTTCTTTGCAGAACAGCTGAGAGACATGGCAGCAAAATGATAATGGAGTTGTGTAAATCCTAGAATGGCAATTTCTTTCTTTTCCTTTTTTTTTCTTTTTAAGAGCAGACAAAGGTTTACTGCAGGGCCAAGCAAGGAGAACGGGTGGCTCGTGCTCAAAAACCCCGAACTCCTAGAATGACAATTTCTGTACTTTTCAGAGCACTGACCAACGTATTGGAATGTTTATTTTTAAACCACTGCAGCCTTATGAGTAAATAAAATAAGTGTCTGTGGTGTCTGATAATTCCATTTATTTGAATAGCAATGTAGTTTATGGCCTAGGAAAGAAAATGGCTTAGCTCTAAATAGTCACGCAGTGAAATACTCTCTAAGGAAACAGACTTTTTATTGTTAAATAGCTACAGTTTTTTTCTTTTATAAAATTGTAAGTTTCAAGGAACAATAGGAATGTAAGGCGTGGTTCCTATTGAATTTTAAAAATTATCTTTATCAGAAGTTCTCAAAGCAAGGGATCTTGAAGAGTTGATGTTTACAGTGAGGCAGTGCTGTGGACACTGGTTTCTGGAATGAATTACTAACACACCCTTGCTAGTTAAGAAAGGTCAGACATTCCAACTTATTCTTGGCATTTTGTCAAAATCAAGCTCAATTAACTTCAGTGAATTAGTTGTTTTCTCCTTAATTTTCTCTGAGCCTTTTTGTCCCACAAAAATTTCTCAAAGTGTGTTCTGTGAAGTGCTTGCCACTCAGATTATAGGAAGTGAAGGATAAAAGACAAAAATGGAGAAGAACTTGAGTCTAATGGACATTGTAAGAAACACTGAATTATGGGAAACAGTGAATAAGTAAAATTAAATAGGGCTATTTTCTCTACTCCATATTTAATTTCTTATTTTTTAAATAACAAGGAATTCTATAGTTTAGTAACAAAGACTATGTGTTTTCCTGAGCTATTTTAAAAATTTTATATGTGTGTGTAGATATGTACTTATCAAGTGTGTGTGTGTGAAGTGATTCAAACAGCTGTAGAAGGTGAACATAATATATCACAGCCTCCAAAATAAGACATTAACATATTGACATCTTTGCTCCACGTGCCCCTCTATCCGCCCGTGGGAAATAAAACAGAGTGGAAGCCACCCCGGCACCCCCCAGACTTCCCCATCCCCCCTGCCAGTCTTCTCCTGCCCCTCCCCCCACCAAGGCTATCATTCTCATATTGGTCTGGGTCCTTCCCAGTGTGGTTTCATACTGCTATTGTGTTGTTGCCCATAAACTATAGATAGGCATTGCTTTGTGTTTTTTATTAAATATCCACAAAAATGGTATCATTCTGCCCATATTCATTCGCAAACTGTTTTTCATATAACTTTGTGGTTTTAAGATTTATTTTTGTTGATTTGGTCATTGTAGTTACTGTAGAGTTTTCTTTTATCAACACGGAAAAGTTTCTCTAACTCTTTTCTTACTGATGGACTCTACTTTCTGTTTCCAATAACAAACAATGCTAGTGTCTGAAAAACAACATCAGTTACAGAGTTAGGTAACAAAGCTATAGACCAGGAGAAATTATTTGCTACATAGTTGACTGACAAATGATTGATACCCAAAATTTTTAAAATGTATAAAAGACAACTTAATTAAAAAAGAAAGGTATAAAAAGGTAATTTGTAGTGAAGAAGAACAAATGAAAAATGCTCAACCTCATCAATTTGAAAAACACAAATTAAAATAATAAGAAGATAGTATTTCATGCCCATATCCTTACAAAATAAAAACGTGTGCTGATACCATGAATTGGTGAGGGTGTGAAGAAGTAGAAATTCTTAGGCCACACTGGTGGAAATGTAGATTAGTAAGATCACATGGGAGACATGTCTGGAAATATCTAGAAAGGTGAAGATAGTCATACCATGGACTCAGCAATTTCCTTAACTGGTTACCTCCTGCTCTTTTCTTGGGTTGTAGTTTCCCAAAGTCACTTTCTCCAGGGAGCCTTTCCTGACCCCCTGCATTCAAGCCAGGTGTCCCTGCTCCTCTTTCGTGGCCTTTCTATTTTTCCTTTGTCGTCCTTTACACAACCGGGGCGCATCACTTATTCTCATGTTTCCAACATTAGCTCTCCCAGGACCTTTTCTTCCAATTGCCTAGGGAGTGTGTAATACATAGTCATTGCTCAATATTTATTACTATATGTAATAATATATTATTTAGTATGTGTTCTTATAGAAGGGCCTCTGCTCTCTGAAGTTCTTGTCAGCTCTACGAGGATCCTAGGGGGGAAATAGAGCACAAAAAATACGTGGGAACATCATGTACTTTGCCATCATTTTTTTTCCTCAGTGTCCCTGTGGTGCTATTATGTACAAAGCTAACCATTGTTATAGCTCCTCAGATTTCATTTGTAAGTTAAACCACAGCACTCTTTTTTCCCACTTTAGCGTCCAAGGAGGGCCCAAATAGCCCAGCTAAAATTGAGAGATCAATTTTCAATTCTGCCATGAAAGGAGTCAATGAACATTTGTGTTTCTTTAAAAAACCTAATTGGTGCTTTAAGATGTAGAACGTCAAAGACAGGTTTACACAGTTCTTAAAATATGCATTTAAGGCAAATATATAAAGTCTCTGTTTTGAAACATCTTTCAGCTTAGCCAAGCTAATATCTGGGTAATTTGATTGAGGCTGTATATGTTTTGCCTTGGAAAATAAAGATGCACTGAATGACTGCATCACAGATCTCTGCTTTTTCTTGTTATGCACTTTGCCTGGGCATTGAAACACTTCTGTGTATTTGCAGTTTCAGTATATTATGGATCCCAGCATTCTGGAGCATATTATGGATGCAGCGCAATGACGCATCCAATATTGAAGCTGTGCGTCAAAGCCCTTCTTAAGGATAATGGTGTAAATAAGGCGATAGTGATAAAATCATAGCAGAATAGCACTTAGTGATCACAGATGAAAAGCTGGAGCTAAAATCCCGGCCTTACTCTTTGGGGGCAGGAGATTCACAGTCTGTCATCCTTCATTCATTTCATCACCTGTTACCAAGAGTTCACAGCGTGCTAGTAGTTTGGCTAAAAATCGGTGGCACAAAGCTAGGGAAAAATAGTCTCTATCCTGGAACAGTTCCTGGTTCAGTGCAACTCAACACATATTTATTGAGCACCTACTATGTGTCAGACACTGTTATAGGCGGGGCGATATAGCTGTGTTACACTGCGGTGCAGTTCCTCCTTTTATGGAGCTTATATTCTACTACAGGAAGGCAGATCGTTAAAAAAAAAAGAAAAGTAGCTACAGCCAATTCCTATTATTCATAGTTGCTGTATTCTATGAAGTTGCTGTAAACACTGAATTAGTGAATACTAAACCATTGCTCCTAGGGGAAGTATAGGGCCAGGTTCCTGTGAGCCTCAGGTCACAACATTTCTGTCAACCAATCAATACATAACCTTGTTGTATGTTTGTTTCTGTTTAAAGAAACTTTGTTTAACATCTAGTGTTGATTCATTACCATTGAACTCATGGTCAGTAGGACTACAGCCCATGCCTGAACAAAGCTTATCTAACATGTGTCTTTTTCTCTGTAAGGCACATCACACCCACCCCGCACTTAAGGAACACTAGACAGCACTGCAGCACTCTGCCCAGTGTAAAATCACCCAAAGAAGTACAAAAATGTGAAATACAGGTATTAAATAGACTGCAAAGACACACTTTTTTTTGCACATCATGAGAGCTGAAACCCTTGTCGGCCTGAGCTTAGAATGTGTATGTCCAGTGAAAATATGCTCTATATATGTCCACAGACAACTGCCAAAAAACACCACAGTGTTGGTTTTGGTGATACAAATCAGTGTTAGTGGGTAGGTGAGTTTGCAAATTGGGAACCCATGAATAATGAGGACCAACACAATGATGATGTCAGACGATCTCAGACACCTGGGGAAAGGCTGCCTAAGGGGATAGAGAGGGACTGGCCAAAGGTCGCTGTCCTCAAAAAGGTGGCAGTTGAGGTTCAAAGGGGGATGTCATGTGAGCAGAGTTTGGAAGGAGATGAGAGAGAAGCTGTGCAGATACTTGGATCACAGAGTGATGGCAGGTGCAAAGCCCTGAGGCTAGGCTGGCAGCTGAAAGGCCAGGAGGCTGGAACAAAGAGAGTGAACAGAAAGGTGCGTGGAGAATTCCAGCCCTGGCAGGAGGTGGTATCACTAACGTGCGCACAGAGGAAGGGTGGAAAATCGTGCCTGGGGCGCTCAGGAGAGGTTTCAAAGTAGAGGGAATATGGAATCGTGCTTGAGCAGTGAATTGGAGACACTTCCCGGCCTGGGGGCATGGGTGTCAGGGCACAGGTGTTGAACATTCCACCTGGAGGGTACCACGTTAGCTCTTTCTTTGAAGAAGCTGAGGGTTTAGAGAGAATAGCAGAAAGTTTGAAGAGTTCGGCCTGTACAGGGCTCATGCAGAGAAGAACGAATGCTGGAAGAGATGGCAAGGGAGGTTAATCTGATCGCCGAGCGCATTTTATGCTGCATATAAGGTTCTGGATGTTAGGATGAACTGTGAGAATTTAGTGCCAATATCTGAAAGAAGGAGAGAGGGTTCCAACAGTAGCCTGAAGGATGGACTGGAAATGGGGTAGAGGTAGAGGATGGTAAGTGCAGGAAGGGAGATCAGCTTGGAGGTGATGGAGTGGTTAGGATTGTGTTTGTGTTAGGTGGAATTCCAGGACAATACTACAGTGGGGTTCTTGATGAGGAAGCATCTCCTGGGGCCACGTTTGTCCTCACCACCACCGTGCTCTCTTGGGGATGAGCACATGAGCAAGAGCCTTCTTGGCCATTGTCATGGGGAAGCATCCTTGAGACCTGAGCTATATTGTTTTTTTGTTTGGTTTTTAATTTGGAAGGGACTGTGTGTGACATGGCAGTCAAGTTCTGTTGAGTTCGGTTCAACTGACTCTTGTTTTGTGGCCGCAGATCATAGAGGACCAGTGGGCTCAAAGGAGAGGAAACCAGAGAAGACTCCTGGCCTAGGCAGAGAAAAGAGATGAAGGAAACCTTAACTTTCCTTCCTTTCTTGGAATCCAGCTGAGCCTAACTTTGTGGGCAAAAGGCAGGGCTTGAGAACTGAAGCTCTGTCCCGAAATAAAGATGGCTGGAGTATCCCATGGACTGTATATTTGGGGATCCTGGCTTTGGAAGATGGAAGGATTAGATTCTACGACAGGTAATAGAAATTAGGCGAAGCTTCACTTCACAACAAATATACAGCAGATGTCTACTAAGTGTTAAACACTGGTTGCTGGGGATACAGAGGGAATAAGACATGCCCCTGTCCTCAAGGAGCTCTCAGTCTAATAGGCCAGATTCCCAAAACTATGTACATACACCAAAACTATGTACATACACATACGTGTATCACAAAATGAATGAAGGATGGTAAGTCTTTGGTTTGAAATTAGTTGAAACTAATGACAAGGAGCCTACTCACGACTCTGTCTGATAGTCCTTAAAACTTCCCCCTTTGGCTTTATGCTTTCTGCCAGGATTTTTTCTCCTTCCTTCTGAGATAAACGCAAAGTGGTGAGGAGCCTGGTATTCCTGCCCCGATCTGTTTCCCGGAGCACGAAAGTCCTCTGAACTTCATAGCTATAGGGCAGTTCTTCTCGTCACCCAGTCAAAGGCAATGGAAGAGTTGTTTATCATAGAGAATGATCGGGAGTAATCACAACTATTAGTTGAAGGAAGAGAAAAGAGACTTTGTATTCAGATAAAAGATGGACGGAACAGACCCCCTAACCATTCCATGCCTGAGTAGAGACAGGGGCTTCTATTGCAGAAACTGAAGGAGAGCCCCAGAAACTGCTCGTGGCTGGGGTCTAATGTTAGCAAGCCTGCTTCTCTCACTCTGGGCTCCCGTTACCAATCACAACCACACAACCTGTGCTTGACTCTACTCCTTCCATATTTTCCACCTTCATCGTTCTCTATAGCAGTGCTTTCTCTCCTCCTCTTTTCTTATACACATTGCAAATCTGTTGCTGTAGTTTGTGTAGGGTGGATTGAGATTGGCATTGAAGGTTAACCCCTTTGATGCCAATCTCAATGTTAGGTTCAAGGTATTTAAGATTATTTAACAGTCCCTAGGGAGATCTATCAAATTCCTAATTTTAAATTGACGGTTTACAGTTTTTCCTTCAGTGTATTCTGTTTGCCCTGAGGCTGTCTCATGGACCTGTCCACAGTGCCTGTTCCTCTTTGAACTCTTGGTCAGATGACTTGGGATATAACTTGATGGATTCTAATAGGAGACTGGAATTCCCATTACTAGAATTCAGCGGGGGTTTGTGGAAGTGCACACTTAACCTGGATTCAAGGCACTGGGTCTGGAGAGATTTGACGGGGAAGTTCAGGGTTGCCGTGTATAGGGAGGGATAAAGAGACTGAAGCTAGGAGACTGGGGACTGAGTGTTGAGTGCTATTAGAGGATTACGTTGAACTTGCTTAGACGTGATAATGAGATAACGGTAAAGTTGGAGAATGTCTGCCTTCTGTGATGAGCCGAAATATTTTGGAGTAATGTCTTATGGTATCTGATATAACTGACTTTTAAATGGCTCAAGTCAAAAACACACAGATATATATGAATCCAATAGAGTAAAATATTAACAGTGAGTATCTCAGTGGTGGCTTATACCACTACTCTTTCTACTTTTCTGAATGTTTGAAAAGTTTCACACCCAAAGTGAAATGTATGCTTCACAACTTTGCTGTAAAGTTGCCCTACCTTTATCTCATAATATCTGCCACCAAGAAGTAATACTCTCCAGGCAGTCATGTATCTCAGAGAAGAGATAAAAAGGAATTGCAGTACTTTCTGTGGCCTGGTGTAGAACTCTGATGATCCTAATTCAAGAGTGATCATCAAAATACCCACCAGAGTAAAAGGCAAAGGAGTGGGAAGATATAAGGACACAAGAAATACAAGGATAACCACTAGTCAGCTGTATGACCTTGGGCAAGATACTTTATCTCTCTGTGCCTCAGTTTCCTCATCTGGAAAATGGACATAATAATAGCATCAATCTGTAGGGTCCTTAGGAAGATTAAATGAGGTAATATATGTAAGACACTTAGAATGGGGCTCGGTATAACTTTACTCAATATATGTAGCTATGATTAGTCTTCCCTCTGGATGCATTTAGAGAATCTCTCTCACACTCATAACACTGACTCGTTGTGTGCGCATATGCTTTTCCCTTGGAAGAAAGAGTTCCTTCCAAAGCAGAAGGTCAGGCTGCCTGTACAGGGAAACTAAATTAGTTGTTTGATTTTGGGATGCTGTTAGGGTGTCAGCAACGATCCTTGAGGAGGTTTAAGGAGTTGTCAGAGCACCTAGTGCATTTCATCTGTTCATTGGAGAAGGAATGTGTCAAGTCATTGTCACCATGTTTCCACTTCCATCCGGCTGCACTGCCATCATTAGCTAGCATTTCATCTCTGCAGAAGTGTGATACTGAAATCTTGCACTTTGAGAGGTTGTATCGGTCAGCTGGAGGCAAAGGGGGAAGCTGGAGCTTGGCGTTTTCTATTACGGCAAAAATGGCAGTTTCTTACTGTACTGACAGACTTGTATACATAATCAATGGCTGCCGCTACTCCTACATACAATCCATGTCATCTTCGTGCAATATCGGAACTGGTAATCATTGATTCTAGGGATGCTTATTGTAGCACCGTTAGGTTATTTGTAAAATCAATTGCTGGAGATTGTAAATGGGTATCTATTTATATATTGCTTTTATCCATTTTGATTTAATAAATTGGATCTCTGCCGATGAGTGCCCGAAGAATGTCAGTTGGATTAGCCAAAGCGAGTTATCCTCTGTTTATTCACTGCTCAATTTTGCAGTTAGGAATTGAGCTGTGTCTGCATTGATAAAGCAAAGTGAAGACTGGCCCAAGAATCAAGCTGATTCCATCAACAAGATGGAGACTGACGCTATCCATGGGCGTCTATGACATCTGAATGTATATGAACATTGGGTCCATATTACCCAGGTTGGTTATCTAACAGACTTAGCAGTTATCACTCAAAATTCCATATTTTCCGGGAAGCTTTTATGTACACAGCACACCAAATGACCTGTTACATGGCAAAGGGTGGTCTAACTTATACAATTTGATTAAAAACTGAGTAGGGTGAATCCTTGTGGAGACAATCAACATTGCTGAGTTGATGGGACACTAAAATTTTTTTCTCTTGAGAGTTTTTCTTTCCAAGATGTTAAGAAATATGTCTCCTGGATGAGGCATCAATGAGTCCAGACTCGTGCTCTGAATGTAGTAGCGTTTGTTGAACACTTAAAATGTGCTAGACACTCCACTAAGCCCTTAATATTCACAAACTCTTTAATCCTTCCAGCCAGCCCTGTGAGGCAGGTACCAATATTATTCCAACTTTACTAAAAGACATCGAGACTTAGGGAGACGAAGGAACACATCCAATGTCATATCAGATATTCCCACCATTTTTTTGTGTTTTTTTTTTCCCCACCTTTTTCGAACTTTGGTTTTTGATAGAGCGAGAGAGGGCTAGGAGAGGTGGGCTGACGTCATGGGCCGTAGATACTTCTCACTCAACAAATACTTACCGCGTATCTACTCTGTACCAGGCAGGGCTGGACAGTAAGTTCCAAGGAAAGCATCTCTGTGGCTCACTGCTTTTTGAGCTTTAGCACCCATCACCCCTTGATTTCTTTCCTGAAATTCCAGGCCCCAATCCCCACGAATGTTCAGCTTGTTGTAGGAAGCGGTGAATCCTGTAGGAGGTCTCAGTGACTGAATTGGCAGCCTGGATACTTAGATTCCAGGAGCCTGAGGAGTTCGCCTGTAGGCAGTGACGGGCCCTGACAGCAAAGCCTGTCAGGGAATGTTCCATTGCTTAGCATTCCCTTCCTTCTCACCAAGGGAGCCAGTGCAGGACAGATATTTTGAAAAAGAAATGGGGTGTTCGTTTAGGCTCAGAGGGAAGATTTGAAATAGGTGTTGTGATCACAGGTCACTCTTTAAATCCTCAGCCATAGGGCTGAGGAAGAAAGTTGAAGATTACCCAGCCTTTTCCTTCCCCCAGAGATGAAAAAGATGGCATTGCCTGAGTGGTGATACCACTTAGTGGTGTGGGAGGTCATGTGAAGTTGGGGTTAATGAGATGACTCTCAGGTCAGACTTCCGGGATAGAAATCCCAGTTTTGCTCTATAAACTGTGATCTTGTGAAAGGTCTCTACGCCTCAGATTTTTTGCCTTTAAATTGTTTACAGTATCAGGATGGTGACAGTAATGATGTTGGGAGGATCAAATGTAATGTGTTTATTAGCATAGTGCTGGGCACTTAAGAAGATGCTCTTTTCATCACCACCATCACCTCCATCTCCTTCACTGTTCCACCATCATAATTGTCATCACTGAAAGCTAGTCGTCTCTACAAGATAAGGGAATTCAGGAAAACGGTCACATCTAAACTCAGCTGGTGTCCCGCATCTCATAGGATAAACTCCTTTCAGAGGATGTCATGTAGACACGAAATCGATGCGACACTTGGAATTGCCAGTTTTGCTATTAGGTACTAGTGAGTTTTAAGGTCTGAACACAGTCTCCATTGAAAACCCTTAGGCTCTTGGGGAGGAGCTTTCCAAGTCTATGCTACAGTGTGTAAGGAGACTGTTTTTACAAAGAAGACACAGGAGCACAGTTAGAAGGTAGATTTTTACATCACTTCAGAAAATAAGAGTGCATCCCTAGATGATAGGGTTTGGCTAAAGAAATATTTTAATTTCTGGGAAATTCCATTGTTTTTGGTGACAGCAACACGGCAAATTCTTAAAATCTAGGTTGTTGCATTGCTAAGGAGACTAGAACTCTTTTTTCTTTCTGACAAGTATTTCCAAACAGTTAACTCTTCTCTGAGATAGTGACTGTTCCCTGGGAGATGTCACCTCAAACTGTCATAATAGTCACACCATTCACGCCACCATGACTACCTGTCTCATTGGGGTAAAACAGCAATCGGTCAATAAATATTTACCAAGTCCCTAACGTGAGCCATCTTCCATTGCAGGTTCTAGGGCTGTGATGGGTGCACAAATACATGAGGCATCACCCTAGCCTTCGAAGAACTTCTACACTGGTAGAAACCCTAAACTACTTAGGCACGTGCCAAGGTTGCCAACTTTAGCAAAATTGTCACCAAAGACCCCACTGCTCTAAAGGCAATCACTTGCCATTCATCAGTCCTCCATGACTTTCTGTTTATGATGTGGTTTCCTGGAACAGATGTAGACACCAGCCCGTCAAACAGGAAGTCCAGACTTTTGGCTTGGTCCATGGTCCTTGCTCAAGTTGCCACCCCAGGTCTTTTGTGTGGGTGACTCCTGGCTTTTTTCATTTCTGTTTTCATTTGCAACGCCACTCTTGGTATGCTATTGGTGTACTGTCTCAATTTTCAGCTCCCCAGTGTCTAAGTGAATCACTTTTCTCCTTTTGTTGGCTGCCTTCCAGTAATGCCATGTTGTCACGTCTGAGGTCTCTTAAGGCTTAGGACAACTCTTTCCTGCTCTTTTCAGTGTTGCCTTGTCCCAAGGCCGCCTCCTTTGTTACCTCCCACACCCTTAATGATGATCAGTCAGCTGGCTATTGAGGTTCTTTTGTCGATTGTGAGAAAAGTGGACAGAAGGGGCAAATATGGGATGAAGCTGAGCAAGACTCAGGAGCCCTTAGACATTGGAAAGGGGATAATTTGAAATAGCTACTTAAAGATAACTTGCTTAATAAGGGTAATGGTTAATATTTGTAGAGTGCTTGCCATGCCCAGACATGGAACCAAGCATTATAGACAGATCATCTCATCAGTGGTCTGAGAAGATGCTTTCATTCTCCCCATTTTGCAGATGGGGAAAGAGAGGCACAGCGAGGTTAAGTGTGACTCCCAAGACCACAGAGCTAGCTGAGCCATTTGGCCATTTGGCTCCAGAGTCCACGTCTGAACCACTGTGAACCCCTTCTTTTAATAGGCTGTGCCCTAGCTCTTCTACTTCTAGAAATTTCTAGAAAATGGAAGTACTGTAAAGCAAGAGAGGGGAGAAAATGAGTGAGCCAGGGTTTAATGACCTATAAGGTCCTTCCTGCTGGCCTGCTCTAGCATCCCTCTGATGCCCCAGTAAATGAGAACTGAGAAAATGTAGTAGTGGGTTTTGAAAAGTGGAGAGCAGAGTTCTGTTCATAGTGGGTAGAATTTGCTCTTCTGAACACCCTTCTCCTTTCTCCCTGCCTCTGAAGAAGCTCACACCTGGAAACAGAATCTCATTTCCGTCCAGCACTGAGGCCTCTCCCTTCCAGCTGCTGATGAGCCATTGTACCTGGCGAGCTACAGGTTGCCAACAGATGTCCAGAAACAAGTATACATCAGTTCTCAGTGGGACAAGAATTTGCTGTATCTTGGGCCCTTGTATTTGAATCCACGTTTCCGTTTAGCTTGCTATAACTTCTGCATTTGAACAATCTACCCATTGCTTCTCTGAAGACCAATTCAGGTAGGTGATGGATTGAAACATCCGTGATAGGAGAATCCTTTGGCTGAATGGCTGACTCTTTTCGGTCTCTCAGGGGAAATAAATACACCAGCAGTTTCCAGACCTTCTACCACTGTCTGTAGAATTCTCCAATCAGCCTGGTTTTACCTTTCCAAATCTGCAGTCAGCAAGAGGGTTGTGCTTTGCCTCTGTCTACTGGCAAAGACATTAGTCTGATTCCAACTTCTTTTTTTAAGATCAAAGTTTTGGAAGTATTTTCTACACAATTTTTTTGATGATTTCAAAATGAAAACTCAAATCGGCCCACCTATAGTTCATCCATTTTTAGATGGGGAAGAAGAAACCAGTCAGCAATCAGCATTTTGAAAAGAGGGAAGGAAAAGAACGATCCATTTTCAAGAAATTAAGAGAATTCCAGGAAGATATCCAATATTCTAAATTTCCACACTTGCAGTGAACCCAAGGCCATTTCAGAACTCCCATCTGAGCAAAAAAGATTAAATCATGCTCAGCACGCTTCACCAAATAAACAGAGTGAGGTGATTTATTTTTGAAAATAAGAATTTCAACGGTAAGGAATGAAACAAAGAGAGTTTATCAGGTAACCCCAAGTCAACCAGAAAATTCAATATGCCTTGAGCACCCGATTTCCCTTGCTCACTACTTAATCAGAGTGTTACTGAATCAGTTTGAATGAACTCACTCACTTTTCAACCGGCTGTTTTGGTGTCCTGTAAATACAGCCCAAACATCAATTTCTGTAACAGAACCTACCTTAAAAATAAAATCATTCAACCCACGGGATTAGGGTGTCCAAATGAACTATATTATGTATTCAACTTGGACTGGGGCTATTAATTTCATTCCATTTTGGTGTCCTCGGTGGCAGCCTGTGAGCAAACTCAGGCAATCCCAGCTCTGTCCGTGCCCTATATTCCCTTTCACAAAAAAACCCTACAGATGCTTTCTACTTCTTAATATATGCCCCAGGCTTTGACATGTTGACATGTAAAGTACTAAATATTAGTATTACTTTTGTGGGAAATGGTATTGGATAATGGTCGATTTCCAGACCCTCATTCATATTCTGAAAAGTATTATTTTCTCTGTGGGCAGAAGAAATGGAAATGAGAGCAATAAATGCATCCCAGACCTTGGGTAGTTATGGAATGAGTGTGGGGAATTGCTGGCCAAAGGAGTAGGTGTTTTAGAACGGACCATAAAAAGGAGACAGCTTGTGTGCCGTTAGCGAGATGCCAATGGGTGGGGGTATGTCCATCCTGTGTGTCTCTCAATTAGGAAACCATTCCCCTACAGCATGTTGGAAATCTCTCTATTGGCCAAAGTTCCAGACTTTGGGTTTTTTTCTGATACTCTGGCACGCAGGACACAGGATGGATTCCTTGGAAGGGGAGGGTCTGGTGGTATAAAGGAAGGTACTAGTCAGGAATTCAGGGGAGAGGAATAACACTGCAGAGGGGAACCTGGCCTAGGGGAGGGCACTGAGTTCCTGCAGTTTCTTTGTAGGACGAGGTATAAATAGCAAAAGGAGGAAAGGACACACGCGCACGCGCACACGCGCACACACACGCAGATAAAATGTAGTGGGAGGTGAAGAAAAATGGAGAAACAAATGATTTAAAAATTAAAAGAGGGCTGAATTTGTAATCTTTGAGTTAGATCTTCTTTCTCTCTGTGTATGCAGCATGTCTGTGAGGGACGTGGTAATAAGTGAGACTCTGGAAGCAAGCGAACTGGGAGTCTGAATCCCTGCGCTGCCACTTGCTGTGTGACCTCGGGTAGGCTGCTTAACCCCTCTGTGCTGTGGTTTCCTTAACTGTTCTCTGTGAATACCAACAGAAGCTATTCATTGAGAGGTTCTGAGGATTCAATAACACTGACACTTAGGGATCATTTAATAAGCATTTGCTCTTATTATTATGTCAGTTCCTGATAAACATTCACGTGGCCTTCTGTCTCCTCGGTTGCGTTTCTTTGTCAGAGACCCAGTTGGAGACAAGGTATAGAAATACATTATTTCAATTTTAAGAGAAGCGCTACCCATTTAATAGGAATTGTGTGATGAATTCCTTTGTGAACTCATTTGGGAGCCATAAGGGGTTCCAGAGTTCGGGTTTGCTGACTAAGGGACTGTATCTTTGGTGCTGGACTGCTCTTTGCTTGTATTCCCAACCTGTGGCATGTGTGGTGTTTGACTTTGCAAGTTAAGCCACAGTGTGGTGTTGGCTCTTCTGTCTTGGGCAGCTGAGGAGCGTCTCTGGAGCATCCTCCGCACAGAAGCTCTGAGAGTCATGTGTTGTTAGAGCAACTTGAACGTTTATTCAGATTTAACAGGAAACGTTTACGGAGCCCCGAGCTGGTGGGTTTGGCCTCTGTAAGTAGCCCTAGGATCCCCTCCATTCCATCTCAATGCCACCAACCTCCCAAGGAAGTTTGGTACCATTTCTACGCCTTGCATAGACCCACAACCCAAGGGGTAGAGCTTCCAGAGGTTATTAGAAAGATCAGGCTCTGAGAGTGTGGCAGTTTCGATTTTCCTCTTCCCACAAGCCCAGAGGTGGGAGCCCAGGGCCATCTTCCTTTCTCTGTGGCTTCTCTTCCTCTTCCTCCACGTGGCCCAGAGAAACCAGACCAGGGGCTGCTGCCGAGGGTGAACAGGGGAGCTAGTTCTTCGACGAAGCACCTCACTGTCTTGTGCTTTCCTCGCCTCCAGCTTTGACAGAAGGTATTTTCCATGTGCTGTGACCTCAGTTTGAACATAAGGGTTGATGATAAAGACCCAGCTAAGAGTAAGTCATCTGTTGCCCTGCTGCTCTGGTAAGCTGTACACACAGATTGCCCTTAGGGATCTTGCAGGGAATCCCGATGATCATCGTGTCGCCTCCATCTTTGTCACTAGCCATCACCCCTTTTTCATTCAAAGATAAGAAGATATTCTCCCTGCTCTGAAAGATTTTATTGTCTGTCTGTAATCTTTAATCATTCTTATTTAATCATGGTCACCTAAGTCATTTTCCCTGCAGCGAAAATAGTATTTTCTTGTTTCAGTCCCTTAAGTTGAATAGCATGCAGTGCCATCTCTGAGTACCCGTAATACTGACACTGAATGTGTGGTGTGTCAGGCTCTGAGAACATTAAGATGCCTCCTTGGAAATGGGTATTGACCATATTTAATGTGCTGTAATCACTCAGCGGATATAGCCACTTAACTACTTGAGTAAATTACATAATGGTTCTCCATAAGACTCTTCCACCTAAGGAAGTATTTACTGCCACACAAAGCAGTTGGGTCACAAATAACGCTTACAGCTGAAGCAATTTATGTATATATTCAGAATTGCTTAGACACTTCCTAAAAGATTTCAAAGGAAGGGTATGCGATATTTTTCTAATTCCTTTAGGTAGAGATTCATTGTCTAACTGTCCCCTCCCCCGCTGCCCCTAAACACAGTTTCTTTTCGCTTACAAGGAACTTTTTGTAAAGAAACAGCCTTCTTGTAAACGTCTTTTAAATTTGAAAACATTTTTTTCTCAAAAAGATTATATAAATTAGTACAAAAAATACAGAAAGGAAACGGCAGGATTGACCACAAAACAAATGAATAAAAAGCAGAATCAGCGCTTAAAGCCACAGTAATTGATGGATAGTATGAATTCCAGTCAAGTTCTGGTCAATCCGCTAGCTATTGGGGTTTAAATACTGAACGTACATGTTCTACTGCTCCAGTCCTTAGGAAATTCAGAATACTACAGTCGGGGAGGGGTTGGTACGTGATATCCATTTACTTAACCGTAAACCAGTTTTGGCTGAAACAAGTTCTGTTCCCAGTAAAGTGGAACAAGGAACCAACATGTTGGAAATCGTACTATCTTTAATTTTTAGGTGATCTATGTTTGTTAGGGCCATTTGTGTAAACTTCTACAATTGAGAGTATCAGCTTAATCCACAGAAAAAGTGTCCAGTCTCTACAGATTGGATGTGAAGCACTTTGACCCTTGAATATCCAGATCAAACTTGGCTCAGATAATAGCAGAGAGGGTTGCAAAATTCCCTGTTGGGCCATTCAGTGACAATCCCTTTAAAACCCACAGAAGCAGAAGGAGAGAGAAAGGGATCATTTCTCTCTGAAATGGAAAGGCATGTTTGTGGTCCTGGGAGAGCCTTGAATGCCCATGTTTTTGGCAAGGAGAAGCTTGGGTTCAGCCATTGCTTTGGCTGGGAATAGAAGCCACCAGCTGGGGGGCTGTTCATCTGCTAGTGGCTTGGAACCAAGATCGATGTAGCATCTTTCCACCTGCAAGTCTTCATTGATGGGAGCAAAGCCATGTGCCAACACCATCACCTCCACTGGGCGATGTTAGCTGTGGCTTGTGATGTGTCTCTTTGGACTTGGGAATAAATGGACTTACTTATAGCCTTTCAGGATCCAACCAGTTCTTCAGCAGAGGAGTTTCTGCACAGAGGGAATGATGTGTTGGTGACACTTGGCTGGTGCAACCAGACTGCAGAGTAGATACACAAGTCAGCATGAGGCAGATTGGGAGAGCAGACCGGTGCCAAAGTGCCCTTTTCAAACTCTAATGTGCCTATGAATCACCTGGAGATCTTGTTAGACTGTAGATTCTGACCCAGTTAATCTGGGATGGAGCCTAAGCTTATGCGTTTCTAACACGCCCCAGGCGACGCTGCTATTGCTGCCCCACTGAGCAGACGTTGACTCTAGCAAAGCATCAGAGACATTTCTGGAAATGTACATCCCTGTCAAGTTCCGTTTATCACACCTGACCTTGATGGCACACACAATCAGAAGAAGAGCTGGCACTTGACACGAGACTATGCAAATCGTAAAAGTTGGTAGAACAGAAACGGACCCAGGTCGGATTTCGATCTTCCGTTTGAGATACCCAAATGGTTGCCGCAGTTCTCTATTCTTTGCTACAGAGGTTTAAACAGAATCTGTGCAAACATCCTGTCCCCACGTCTCCTTTGTATCATAAAATATTCAGAATAAGTCCAGGCTTTCTGGATGGCACAGATTGGTGGAGGGTTTTGTTTTGCATCCCGGCTTCATTCACTAGATAACCTTGGCAATACACGCTCATTAAAATGAGACTCAGAAACACAGAAATGCATGCTTAGATGAGCTTGGTTTCACCTGCCTTCCAATTCTGCATCACAAGACTGACAACAGAGGCTCCCTCTGCTTAGTTCCAGGGGGAAAAAAGGGAAATATTGGGCATGGTTTTCAGAAATGCCCTTCTTTGTGTCCACATCAGCTTCTTGACCAAGTTCACTTCCCAGGACCTAGGCAATGGAGGGGGATGGCTCAAGAAAACCCACACCACGACCAAGGAAGCAGCGTCCATGGCCCATGCTACCCACGCCTCCCAGGAACAAACTCCATTCTGATCGTTTTCTTTCTTTAACAGTTTGAATAATCATGATGCCCTTGTCATGCATTATTCTAGGAACTTTATTTGTCTCCAGTCCTGAAACTATTCTATTCTCTGCACCAGCTGTTGTTTTTGCTATTTTACATGTGACAAAACAGCAGTTCAGATCAGGTAACTCTTTCAAGGCCACAGAGGAAATGAGAAGTCGAGATGGAATTCACATTTGTAAGTGCTCCAGAGCGCTTACTAAACTCTTTATGGCCACTTGGGCTCCACAGGGGGACATGTTAATGGGTTGAATTGCGTTGTCACAAAAAGATACATTAAGTCCTAACTCCCAGTACCTGTGAACATGACCTCACTGGAAATAGGGTCTTTGTGAGGGAGGATAGAAGAGAGAGAATGGGTGAGAGAGGGAGGGAGAGGTAGAAAAAAGATGGGGGGACAAGGAGGTGGTGCTGTCCTAACAATAGACCCTTATGCTGAGTTCAGCCCAGGGGGTCACCGATGTGGGGCTTCAGCACAATGTATCTGATAAATGGTATCAAGTCTAAACATTCCGTAAGTACTATTTCATATAATCCACACACACACACACACACACAGTGAGAAAGATGTCTTCCATTGTTTTCATTGTATAAATGTGAAAATCAAGGCCTAGAGAGGATAACTTGCCCCAAGCCACCAGGTAGTAGAAGATGGAGCCCGGAGTCCCATCTGTCTGACGCTCCCGTCCCCTGTCCCCGCGTGGTGGGCAGGAAGGCTAGTCCACTTGGGGAGACTGAGGCTCTCCTGGAGAGCCCATTAAGTCAGAGACAGGAGCTCTGGGTACTGTGTGGTCTCCTGGGGCTTGATCATATGTCAGGAGGATAGAAGTGCTCATTTTAAGAAAGTCACTAACTGCCAAAGGCTTGAAATCTTCCCATGCACCTGTTCCGTTATTTAGTTATCATGTAACTCATGTAGTTGCAGAAAAAGCAGGAAGTAGATGGACTGTTTCTGTTCTCGCTGTTTTAATAACATATTAAAAAAATCTTAGAATGACTTGCCAGTTTATGCTTTGGTCTTAGTTGCGGCACGTGGGATCTTTCATTGTGGTGCACGGGCTTCTCTCTAGCTGTGTCCTGTGGGTTTTCTCTTCTCTGGTGTGGCGTGCGGGCTCCAGAGCACGTGGTCTCCGTAGTTGAGGCGCGCGAGCTCGGTAGCTGTGGCGCACGGGCTTAGTTACTCCCCGGCATGTGGGATCTTAGTTCCCTGACTAGGGATGGAACCCGCGCCCCCTGCATTGGAAGGCGTATTCTTTACCACCGGACCACCAGGGAAGTCCCCATACCACACTCTTGACGGCACCCTTAGAATAGACGACTGTTACAAGTTCTGCTTCTACCTAAAACTCTGCCCTCATTCCCTTCCACGCTCCTGCTCCCTCATTACAGTAGCCTTCTTGCCATTCTGGGCCCGCCAAACTTGTACCTTGTGCAGGGCCTTTGCACTTGCTATATGCTCACTGTACACTTGCTGCCTTGAATGTCTTCCCAGAGATCTTTGCATGGCTGGTGCCTTCTCATCATTCAGCCTCATCTCCAGTGTCACTTCCTCAGGGACATCTTAACTAAAAGAGCAGGACTTCCCTGGTGGCACAGTGGTTAAGAATCCACCTGCCAGTGCAGGGGACACGGGTTCGAGCTCTGGTCCGGGAAGATCCCACATGCCGCGGAGCAGCTAAGCCTGTGCGCCACAACTACTGAGCCTGCGCTCTAGAGCCCGTGAGCCACAACTACTGAGCCCACGTGCCACAACTACTGAAGCCTGCACGCCTAGAGCCCATGCTCTGCAACAAGAGAAGCCACAGCAATGAGACGCCCACGGACCACAACGAAGAGTAGCCCCTGCTCGCCACAACTAGACAAAGCCCGCGTGCAGCAACGAAGACCCAACGCAGCCAAAAATAGGAATATAAATAAATAAATTTATAACTAAAATAGCAGCCCCTACCCACACTATCTCCATATGCTGCCCTAATGATTTTCTGCCAACATATCCTTTATTTGCCTCTCATTTCCACTAAAACAGAAGCCCCGCATGGGTAAGGATTTTTCATAGATGCCGTTGTGCCCGAAACTTAGGAAACACTCACCAAAGATGTCTTGTGTGAGTAAATGAAATTGGGCAACCGCAACAATAACAACAAAAAAAAATATGAGAAAGGTACAGGGCAATGGGGATGAAGAGGAAGGACATTCCGTCTTAGATCAGATAAATGCTTGGAAAAGATGACAATAGGGAGAGCACTGAAGCCATGATAAGACTGAGGTTGAAACAAGGGAAGAAGGAGGGTTCTTGGCAGAGAGAGTAGTACATTTGAGGGACTAAATATTGTTCAGCATGAATGGGGGTAGATGATGATGCTGGGAGTTGGGAGAGATGAGGGTGAGGTCTTTTAAGGGTTTTGCCCACCAAGCTGATGAGGCTGAACAAACATATCCTACACAGTGGAACAGAAGCCTGAGCCAAGGGAAGGAAAGAGCCCAGGATCTTCTGATAAGTGCTGCTTATCTAGCAGGTCCAACACCCCAGCTGCCCTCCACCCTGTCATTTAGATGCTGTCTGGTCTGGAATATTCAGTTGTGCTCAGGTTTATCCCTGGGGTCTGGGGCTCTGGTTGGCATCCTGAATTACTCCTTGTGGCACCATCTGGCAAGGACCCAGGAACATGAGTGACAAGGCAAAACAAGGCACCCTGAAATTACCTGTAATGAAAATGACTGGTAATCTCCAGCGATTACTGTGTTTGTGAGTGACAGGGTTGCACTTTGTGCAAAACCTTTTGCTGCAGCGAAATGGCTCTTGGGAGGTTTTCAAGTTTGAGAGTCTTTTTTTTTTTTTTTAATGAAAATAGCTTCAGATCTTTGGCATCCTGCATTCTTTTGCCCAGATAATGAGGGTGATTATGGTTATTTAAATGTACTTTATAAGGAGATACACTGAACCTCTTTTAAAAATGTACACCCAAGTTAGAATGAATGCAGTAGTATGATTCTTATACTACAGCGCAGTGGGTCAGCATTTAGAATCCAGAGGTCCCTTCCCAGGGTCTGTCTGGATTCTTAGAACACACACAGGTCACAGAGAAAAAGGGAGCTTGGGTCAGGCAGAAGGGAGCAGCTAATGTGCATCCAAAGGCTGGAATATGGGGAGTGAAAGTAGGACACAGGATAGTCTGCTGGCCCATCTGCATTGACCTATTTACTGCCGTCTATGGATGCCAGCTCCCTGTTGTGAAGAAAAGGGGTTCAGAGATCATAGGGAGAACCCCACAAACTAAGCTTCTCCAAACCAGTGCAGGGAGTTTGAGAAACACTGAGCTGCTTACTGAAAGCAGAAGTTTTCAAACTTGTTTCGATCCCAACTTGAATGAATCCTACTTGGGAAGCCAAAATATATACGAGAGGATGGAGAAGTTACTCTGGTTGATACAGAGGGGAGGGACCCACACAGCAGCCTCAACCCCCTTAGTCGCTGGGCTCCTTCCTGATGGCTCTGTGCCATTTTGAGAATATGTTTTGCAGTGTTAAAATTAGATGCAGTTTTTAATTATATATTACATATAATGTAATTTATAATATACCATTAAATATATAAATATATAATACATAATATTTATAATATTTATATTTTTATATTGATATATAAATTATGTGTAATTTTTTTTTCCTGAGAAAGAAAGCTTAACCTAATGCACTTCTACTAAGGCACACCTTGCCCCAGGTACCTTCTTGGGTCCATCGCAGGTTGCTCAATGAGCTGGGGGATATTGTCCAACCCTAGGACGTCAGGTGTCATGCAAATGAATGTTTTCCAGCCTCCATTACTGACCTCAAACTCTCCGTTCCAACTATGCCTGTCCCTCTCCCAGGCAAATTCCTTTGCTCCTGTGAATGAGAGTTTTGGGCTAGCCCTCCATACTCCGTCAACTTCCCATTCCTATATCTATCAACATAAATGGACCATGCTATTTCCTTTCCCTCTGTCTTACCCTACAGACCATACCCTTCCACCCTGTCAACTCCTGGTCAGTCTATGAGACTCAAATCCAGTGTCACCTCTTCCTGGAAGCCCTCTCTTGTTTCCCTGGGCAACATTAGGTCTCTTCTCTGCTCTGCCCCTGTAGCACTTTGTGCTTTCCATACAATCAGACATTCTACTGCCTTGTTGATTTGTAGCCATATTTGCTTACTATCTGTACAATTACTTGTTCACTGCTTTCCACATATCAAGTTTAAATAATTCACTTAAAAAAAAAAAAACCTAGATAACAATATACATAAAAGCGTGTTCTTAACATTAAAAAACAAACAAACAAAAAGCTCTGAAACCAGAACTAGATATGTGTTGGGATTGAAGGTTAAAAAAAAAAAAAAAATCAATCATTAATCAATCAGAGATTTGGTGAGGCAAGTATAATGACAGAAGAAACTGTAAAATCCTATAGTTCTGTGAAATTAACCAAGATAAATGTTCCCTGAGATTCCCAATTTTATAAACACCCCGAACTTCCCTTTTCTGAATTGGGAATTCATTAACAAGCTTGCTTTACAGAGCGTGGAAAATAAGGCAGATTGAAACCTTTACAGTGATATGTTCTATCGTGGTGCTAACCAGGACTGACCCTGCAAAGAACAAAGTTGAGTGGCAAGAGGGTCGAACCAGGTGCATACAGCACAAGAGCCCCCAGTCAGAGGCCACTTATAATGGTTCTATCTTAGAGAGCCTATAAGGAACGGAAAAGATAAAGGGAACTCAGAATTTCTGGGGCAGAGATAGCAAGAGGCAAAGTAGTTCCTGGGAATGCTTTGGAGGAATCTGGCCTAAATGTTTGGAAATTTCTGGTGACCATAATGGTTCCACCATCTGCTGCTATCTTTTAAGTAATATTTTCATCCTTCTTTAAAATTGATGGCTTCAATTAAAAAAAAAAAAAAGGTGGAGTATCAGTGACTATGCCAACTTAGCATGGTGTTTGTGATTTCTGCACCGTCATTTACACATTACGTTATGTCAGTCTCCATGGAAACTGCTAGACTTTATTGAGCGGCAGAGTGTCTGCAGTAATGGTGCTAAACGAAACCATCCTGTCTCTCTGCTTCCTTGTGGTTTTTCCTCAGCTATATGAAGGGAAGATCTTAGAATCTGGCCCATTAACTGTAAGAAATGACTAAACCAGGAAACTCAGAATTTGGAGAAAGATGAAAATGCTGAAATGGAGACTAACTTCCCTTTTGGGCAATTTCAAAAAATGTACTTTTCCCTAGTTGACCACAGGAAGTAGGATTTTGAGGCCAGTAAGAGAAAACAGAGAAATTCTTAGAAGAAGCTTTCTATCTTTAATGATAACAAAACTAGTTCTGGGTGAGGTAGGATCTAACCTTGGTTCATATAATCTACTTTTTATAAGAAAAAGAGCATATTTCTACAAGCCTATCCTCCCATTTCAATGCAGTATTAACTTGAACTCCATTTCTACTGCTAGTGGCATTAATCATCAGTTTTTGATGTTATTGACATATTATATAGTAAAGAATTTAACCTTTCCCAGAAAAGAGGTCCGACCTTTTGTTCTTGGCTCCTGGGATGTAATCTTTGTTTGCCTGGATGCCTCAGGCGAGCCAGATAGTAACAATGTGATGTGATTTAGGATTGGGGCTTTGGGTCATGTGGTATCAGTTGACCTGGAGACTGAGTTCACCCCTATGGGCAATCAGTCAGTCATCAGTCATGAAGATAAAATGGAGCCCTGATTAAAACTCTGAACAGTGAGGCTGGCGTGAGCTTCCTTGGTTGGCAGTACTCTGTATTTGTGGTACACCATGCATCTTGACTCCATCAGGGAGAGAACAGTGAAAGCTCCATGTTTGGCACATTTCCTGGACTCTGTCCTATGTGCTTCTTCCCTTACCTGATTTTAATCTGTATCCTTTTCCCATAATAAGCCATAACTTTGAGCATAACAGCTTTCACTAAGTCTTTCTAGCAAATTATCAGTCTGAGGGTGGTTTGGGGAATCTCCAAGCTTGCATTTGGTGTCAGAGCTGGGGCAGTTTTGAGGACTGCTCCCTCTAAACATTGTAGCTGACCTAATCTCTTCACACACATATAAAGTACTACATAGAGTCACGCATAAAATATATAGAGGTAGACATAAAGATATCTTCATAAAGCTCTCGGAACAATTGGCCTTGTTGTTGGAGAAAGTGCCCTCCACTTCAGAGCACAGATAAGTGATCACAAGTGAAATCAGCTGAATTCGGGTCCTACAGCTCTGTAAACATGGCACCAACCCACTTCGTTTTTCCATAACTGGGGCCAAAGAAGTCAATGAGTGTTTAGGTAAGCACTGCAGTCCAAGTCAGTGGGATGTCTTACGGGTAGAGAAGCAGAGTTGAAGGCCAGTTCATCATCAAATCTTGTTGCTTTTACCTCTGAAATATTATCTCCTTTTACTTCTCTCCATCTTCATCACCACCTCTATAGTCAAAGCTAACATCATCACCTCAACCAACGGAATATCTCCAAACTGAATTATAGATGTTTTCATATAGCTATTGCTCCACACACCTGCTGGAGTGATTTATTTTAAAAATATAAATTGCGTCATTTGTTCTTTATAGTCTCACCTCGTTTGCTTAAAACTCTTCAATGACTCCCCATTGCTTTTAGAACAAAGATAAGTGTTTCTAATTTGTTCTATAAATTTCTGTGTGACTTGACAATTAATTATTTCCTGGGCTTTATCCGGAAGTACACTTGCCCTTGCTCTCTTCCCTCTCGTCACACTGACCTTTGTTCAGTCTTTTGTATTTGCCATGCTTCTACCGCAGGGCCTTTGCACATGTTCTTCTCTTTGCCTAGAGGGCTTTCCCACCACTTTGTGTTACTGATGCCTACACATCCCTCAGGCAAGTCTTAAAAAAAGATACTGTTGATCTGTGTAGCTAGTACTACTTGATCTTCCTAGTTCCCTATATTTCTTGTTCACAGAGGGTTCTCACAGTTGCAGTTTCATGTTTATTAGCTATAATTTGATCACCTGTGTCCCCAGGTAGACTGGGTTATTTGAATTTGGGCGTATTTATGGTTCTCCACTTTTAACAAGTGCTCTAGGTCACTTTGGGGCAGGTGGGCTTCAGACTGAACTTTATTCAGATAATGATTGTGAGGCAGGATGCTTGCAGCTATCCTTTTGGGACTGAATATTAGTTGGAAAGAGTGATTATAGAATAAGCGTAGCCCTTCGACATCATGGTTTGCACCTAGGAGGTGCTTTCAGATATTTTTTCCCCTAGTGGATTTGTCCTGAGTCACTCCTTTCAGAAAAATGCCCGTGATTTCTAAGGATGGCATGGGTAGGACAGCTGGCCAAGGTGTTGCCATCTTGGGCTCTAGAAATGCAGAGTGTTGTGACATCATAATCCCTTTTGCTGCAGCTAGTTGAGGCCTGGGATAACCAGCAAAGCGTATCAAGCCAAGGACAAGGAACCTGGTCCGGAAGTATGGGGTTCCCTTGAAGTCTTCCTGAACAGAGAAGGAAATGGTGACTTGTCTCAGGTTCCTATAGGTGAAGGGCACAGTGAATGAGAACCAGTTCTTCCCATTCTCCCAGAAGGCTTGGCCAATGGGTGCTCTCCCACCCGGGTATGAGGTTTATTGTAGCAGGTGCCACTGCCCAAGGTGGCTAAGAGCCCCATGGAGCTCCGAGAGGAGTTCACTGATGACGTGTCCAGAGAGCCACGCAGTTGCAGGTGGCGGAACAGGATGGCTGGGTGGGCCTCCCCTCAGGTCCACATCCAGCTGGTGACCCCATATATTTGCATTCGCACATATATTCTTACTTCTGTCCATTTGTGACTGGTGCACCCTTTTGGAGGCACCCTAGCATGGTAACTGGTCTAAAAGCACGAGTGCATCAACAAATTAATACATCATCATTATTTAAAACACTTGAGAGGGAAAAAAGCTTGAACTGAATTCAAGATCAGTTCATGTTATCACAAGACATTTTAATATTACTTTTTTTAAATAAAGGAGAAGCTATTGGATTCTTTTAATATAAGTTTGACTCATACAATTCTGAATTACTGTAAAAAAAATGCTTTTAAACTTTTTATCATCTACTCATACAAAGATTTCATTTATGTTCTCTATTAAGAACTTGAAGAGCTCATCGTCAAAAAGTCTTGACTGGAAATTGTTCATAGTCATTTCATGCATTTCAGTTGATAGGAACTGTCTTTTCATGGAAGCAAGCTCAAGTTTTCATTTAAAAAAATGAAATTTTAGGTTTTGCAGTTTGATGCAAATTCAATATTTAATCTCTTCTTTAAAACTTTTATTTGGTAATATAAATAACATGAATTTTTTTTCAGCAAGCTTTACATAGATTCCCCCAAATCCTCTCCAGTGTACTGAATATGCCTTACCAATATTACCATTTTTTACATGCGGCAAGACATGGAAAAGCATTGTTCTAATGGATAGGTGGGATGCATGAACAATCTATTAATAGTCTTGCTGTTTTCTTGTGCTGATCAGTTGCACCCAGCAGGGATGATGGGCTTAGATATTGGCTGTGAGGAACAAGGGATATTTATTTTGGCGACAAGAGGATATAAAGCGTCAGTTTGGTTTCCTTAACAACAGCTTTCAAGTTACCAGTGCTGCAAATGAGTTTTCTGTGTATCCTCAAGACAAGGAGCTTTGTGTAAATCTTGTAAGAAACCACATGACCTTGGCAAATCTCAAAACCTCCCTCAGACTTATTTTGCGCAGGGGTCAAATGCGGATTACACCCTCCATCTCGGGGGCCATGGTCAAGCGTAAATGAGTCACCTTTGTAAATACTTAGCATAGCGTCTGTACCTAGTAAGCATCTGAAGATGGATAGGATTAGGCCAGATGGTGGTAAGTTTCCTATCCTAGAAGTATTCAAGCATACTATACATGATCGTATTTTGGGGGTAACATAATGACCTTTAAATGAGTGACCTGAAGTTTCCTTCCATTGCTGAGACTCCCAGACTGGAGGTACTAGAGCCCTCTCTGGAATTCACACCAGAGCCCAGGTTGTAGGCCATCCAGCAGGAAAGTCTCAGTGTGAGGTCTTTCAGCGGCCCCCATAAGAATGTCTGGGTAAGACGCGCAAGGGCCCTCAAACTTCTCAGGGAAGAATTTCCAGTAGCATCCATCACACTCCCCTTGAGGGCTTGCTAAAGTACAGATGGATGGGCCCCAACCCCAGAATTTCTGGTTTAGCAGGTCTAGGGTGAAGGCCAAGAATTTCTGCTTTTACTAAGTTCCCTGGTGATGCTGATGTCGCTGGCTGTGGGACCAGAGTAGAGAAGCTCTACGTCAGAGCAAGGGTTCTCTGCCCTGCTGGCATTAGATTCACCTGGGGAGATATTTAAACTAGAGCTGCCTGCACCCTATCCTAATGCAACTACCTAGAATCCGGGGTGGTGGGGTCCAGGCATGGATGTAGGTGAAAAGGTCTCCAGGTGGTTCCAGTGGGCAGTCAGTGCTGAGAACCAAAGAGTCAGAACATCTGTGTTTCAGCCTGTGATCATCTGGGCCCCGTTTCCTAGACTTCAGTATTGGACTAATATTTGCGTTCGTTTTGTTATTACTATCGTTCTCTTCTGAATTTCTTTTTTTTTTGAAATGTCATAGTGACATTTGAAACACAAAAATGTTTTTGTACTCTGTTCCAATGATGATAAGTCTACCTCCTGATTTTTCAAGAGCTGACTTACCGTTAGCAATTAGATGAAAATCTGCAGCCTGTAATTAACATCAGTATATAAGACAGCGCAAATGGGTCTTGAATATGTTATTATTTATCTTTTTATTACTTTAGGTGCTTTAAACCATTGTACTTGCAAGAATAACCTAAACACCTCGTAAGTGAAGTTACAACTTGGCCATATTTTTATGTTTTCCGCTGAGAGAGACAGAAATACCTTCAGATAACAATAGGTAGTTGAATTACACCAAGGTTTCACATTCACTATTTAATTATAGGATGACTCTGTGAGCTTAGAGTAAAATTCTGGTGTGTAGTGGGCTCACATCTTTCATAGGAGTTAGGTTTTACAGTCAGCGTGTTCTGGGAAGATTTGGGCATGGTCAGAATTTTCCTTCACGATACCTTCAGTCCACGTAATCTGAAATAAGGTCCAAAGACCAACACCATGGGCATCGCACAGGAGCTTGTTAGATACATGCTGAGTTGAAGCATCTCTAGCTGCAACTTAACAAGATCCTTGGGTGATGGCATGGACATTAAAATTTGAGAAGCTCTTCAATTATTCATTACCTCTAAGACCTGGGACTGCAGAAGCAGGAGAGTCCAGAGTGACTTACTTGGATTCTCTTTGCATTTTTGCTGAGGCTTCACTTTCCCCTTGGAGTGGAGGCCTGGCTCTAGGCTGAACAGGAAAATCAAGAAGAACAATTTTTCCTTCCTTCTCTTCTTCCTCTCCTCTCACCCTTTTTTTCTATAGAATCCATGGCGGTTGAATTAATGTTAGTTGAAAATACATGCATCACAACTCCTGTGGTATTTTATACATTAGATCTAAAAGTGGATTGTCCAACTACCCTGTGTTAGGTGGTGAAGGTGCAGTGGCAAAGAGGAAAAATACAGCTCTCGTCACCATAAAGCTTAGCCTCTGAAACTGTCTAATTGGAGATGATAATTGGCAGACCTGATTTACATGAATAGTACTGTGTTCTGTTCAACTTAGGGTTTGATTTCCAGATAATTCTAGTGCAGAACATCTTGTGTTAGGCATTCCTGTTCACTGAGCATCCACTCTTTAGACTAAGAGGGCATTTTCTGAGTGCAGCTCCTACCACTGGTTCAATTACACTTCTCCTCCAACTTTCGTTGAGGCCAGAAGGGATGGCACGAAACACACACAACTACGTGTGTCTTCTGCATGAGCGCCTAGACCGAGGCCTCCAATGGCCAAGGAGAGGCAACGGCGATGAGAAGGAAAAGGATCTTTGGGGCGAGGCTGGGCAGCGTGCCGGCAAAGGTCCCCTCGGTTGCTCTGCCCAAGCCCCTCACAATTGCACAGTCCCAAGCACATCTCGGGCCGCTGCTGGTGCCCACTCCACGCCTGAGAGCAAAGTCCCCAGATAATCTAAACAATTTCATGCTCCTGTTGCCTGGAGGAAAGGCGGGGGTTGGAGGGGATGCTTCATTTTCACTGCCCTCTTGGGATTTTATCAATTGCACTTTCTGGTTGCTTGATTTCTGTTCTGTTAACATCTGTCTTGGAGAAGAAGAAAGCGTTTTCACTTTTGAAGGGAAGGAAGAAGTCAGCTATGAAATGAGGACTGATCCCCTAATCCTATGGTCTGAATTTCCTCCTGACATCTTAAAACTACTTACATTGACGCCAGCTGTTTGCTGTCCTTAAAATGTCACAAGACATTGCTCAGTGTCTTTTCCCAACAATGCTTGGCAGATGTTTGGGTTTCGATGTCTTTACGTGCCTTTCATCAGTACAGAAACTGAAGTTCTTGGTAGCTGTTCTTCCCGTACGGTGGCTGCTGTGTGATATAACTTATACCGTTTAATCAGAAATTGCAACTTGCCTCTGAATAAAAGGAACAAAGCACATATTACAGGATATTTATGACTAAATCTATTTACTATTTATGAAGAATCAAAAAATTAGGATTCTTCATCAAAGACAAACTGGAAAGCTTGAAAAAGCTCCAGCTGTTTAAAATTCCAAATCGTTAGTCCAATGCCTGAGCTAGACTTCACCATTCTATTTGAGAATCTTTTTTTAAACAAAGTTGTTGAAGAGACAATGTTCTCTAATACATATTTTTCCCAGTACAATGCAAGCCGAGGGTCTGAGGTTATTCTCAGGAGAACTGATATCGAGAGGCTTGGATCCTACAATTCCAGCCTATCGTCGAGACCAAAGTGAGATGGATTGTGGGGGGCAGGTTTCTGCCTTGAGTTGTGAGAGGTTCACAAAGTGACTGAGATGTGCTCTCATAGAAGGCAGATCATTCCTTATCTGAACACAAGAAGCATCTCCAAGAGATTGCAAGGCTGGTTTGATCTCTCACAGTCCTGAATGATTCCCTGATATGCTGGCTCGGAAGGGATACCTATTACTGAATGTCAGCCATACATCTGACCACATCCTGGGACCTTAGCTTGGGCCACCTCACGCAATCTTGAAAGAACCTGGTTAATGAAGTTATTCAAATCCCCGTGCTGTCAGGTGAGGCAGCTGGGATGGGAAGCTGTTTGTCTCAAAGTTACGCCCTGTCTGATTCCAAAGCCCTTGGCTCTGACCCTAGGCTGGCTTTCTGTCAGAGATGCGTTGTTGGCTTTCTCTGAGATCGGATACTTTTTCTTAGGCAATCAAGTTATTCTTCCCGAAAGAATTCCATCTTTGAAACTATGAAGCTTGCAGCTGCAATAGGTTCAAAGTGGTCACGGCAGCCTTGTAAAGAGTGCTAAGAAAATGTCTTTCTAATCCTTCCCAATGATACAAAAAAGAACTCACTAGAAGCCAAAACAGGTAACAGAAAAGAAGAGTGCTTGAGGAATGGATGGAATTATATAATTAGGTGGATGTTTATTTACCACCTGAGGCAGAGTTCTGAATTAGATCATTTTAAAACCATCTTTTGTTTTACAAAAGTAATATGTTTATTGTAGAATATTTAGAAGATGCATAGGTCTTTTTGCTGCTCTGAACACATACCCCCCTTGGCTTGAAATTGTGTCCATATAGAGACCTGGGGAGAGAATATTTCCATTTTTTCCCATGGTGGCCAAGTGTCCAGTAAATATTTCTGCAGAAATGTCCTATCTGAAGTTGACAGAACCATTACTGTGTTCACACTTACACAGTGACATGGGATCTGACACTGGAGCTTCTTAAGAAAACTGGGTAGTTAGTTTTTTCCCATATCCAGAAGCTCTCTTACCTAAAATGAAACTTTGAGTTCTGAGCTTTCAGGTCAGAGATTGGGTGCATTCCAGGGACCAGTGGGTGAAACGGCTGCCTGAACTTTTCCTCTGTTCTTGTAGATGATCCTTTGCTATCTTTAGCTTTAGGATTTTTGAACATATATTTTATAAAGCCTGCGAACACATCCTGTTCCTGAACTGAGAACTCAGAAGTCTGTGTTGTCTCTCACAGGACCTCCTGCCCTGCTGCTTCTGCAAGTTATCTTTTCCGCTGCTCGTCAGTTATTAAACCCCAGGTGGCACCTTTCTTTCTGTAGGATGCATTCTCACAGCTTTCAGGATAGAACGGGAGAATATTCACAGTTGAGCTCCAATATATTTTTCTGCCTCTCTCCAGCCTCACACATTATGTGCTTGTCCACTGATTCTTAACTGGGGCAGCTGTACCCCCAGAGAACATCTGGCAATGTGAAGAGATGGCTTTGATGTGCACACAACTGCAGGATGGAGGTGCCACAGGCATCTAGTGGGCAGAGGCCGGGGATGCTGCTAAACCTTCGGCGTACAATGCCCCGGACGGCCCCCTGCCACAGGGAACTGTCCAGCTCCCAAATGTCACCAGTGCCGTGGTGGAGAAGCCCTGTAGTCTAGCTAAACTGGAAAAGGGACCTTCCTTAAACACACCACGTACCTATCACTGGAAAGCACTGAATTGGTCAGAAGCATGGCCTCCGGGCCCCGATGGCTGAGCTTCTATCCAAAGTTCTCTACTTACTAGCTGTGTGACTTTGGGGAAGTTACTTAAAATCTCTGTGCCTTACTTCCTTTATCTGTACAGTGGACCTAATGATGCATATCTGATGAGGTTAATACGGTTAAATGAGCTAATACACGTTAAGTATTTGGCATAGTGGTGGGTGCACGGAAAATACTCAAGATCTGCTACCCGGCACCGCTCCTAATGTTGCCACCATTTCATGCACTTTGTCATTTTCCTTTCCCATCCCTTTGTCTGCAGCCCCCCTCCCATGTTGCCTCATTCTTTAAGCCACAGTGAGAATGTCCACTCGTCACCCAATGAGAGCAAAGGGCTACTTTGAGCCCTCTTCACATACTTCTATTATGCATCCGTGTATCATGTCTGGTAAGGTTAGTTATTCTCCCTTGTCCTGTGGATGACATAAACTCCTGGAGGAGTGGCAGCTTGCTCTATCTCAGCTTTATACGCCCAGACCCTGACAGCAGTAAGCACTCCATAAATCATGTGGGGTGGTTTTGATCAGGCTGCATTAGAAACAAGCCTAGTCGACGAAAAAAGAGTAAACGTCTCCCTTTCTTTTCAGACTTGATTTAATCTCTTTAATCAGCTTCACAAGGTTGTTTGATTAAAAATAAGATGCCTGGATTTAAACTGGACTTATGCAGTGTCTTTACAACCCATGCGGTAACCGTGTCGGAAGGCACGAGCTAAAAATGTGTAAGGCAGAATCCTGTCCCATCACACGCAGGGCACGCATCTCCCGCGGCGCCAGCCTCCTGGCCTTGGGGAGATAAACAGCATAAGTTGTTATCTGGTATTAATAATTCACTCCTTCTTCTACAGCCATCCATCTTTATTCTCCATTCTGGTTGAGCTGTTTACCTTTCCGTAGATAAGGTGACCCAGTGGCTACTCATTGCTGGTGATTATCTATAGGAAACAAAAACAATTTTTTTTCCAGATTGCACTATAATCTGAATCTTCTATAATGAGGGAGTTTTTTTTTTCTCTCTCTCTCTCCTTGGCTTAAAGATGAACTTGTCAGTCCTAAGATATTGCATCTCTTTAATGAAGGGATGCTGGGGTATAACGGGGTCAGAATGACTTCTAAAGCTATTTCCATCACTAACACCTTGCCCGATTTTCGTCATCCCCTGAGCCGTGGTTTGTCCGTCTGTAGATGAGGATGATGCCACCTGCCTCATCGTGATGCCCTGAAGACGAAATGAGATGCTCTATGTGTGAACACATGATAAAACCAAACTACGAAATGCTGAAATGTTATATAAGGGCGAGCTGCTTGTAACTGTTAGTTGTTGGTGTAATTTTTTTAAATCGTGTGGATTTTTAAAAATCTTCTTCTTCATTTCTGGAACATAGACTCATTGATACTCTTCTATTGACAATATTCAGTAATCAATATGATCAGTGGTTTTGTTTTAGTTAGAAAATTCAAAAATAGGAAGAGAGAGTTTTTTACTTTCCCTCTGCCTATGCAGCCCTTTTATAGTTTGAGTTCTGGAAGGAGAATTGGAGATGCTGGGGGAGGTTTCTCTGGAGATGTAACTAACGTGTTCAACCAGTTTGATAGAGCTGGTCTGGGGTTAAGTATATTACACTGGTTCTCGTTCCCAACTTCCCCTGCTAGTTTTACAGTAAAAGTTCTCCCAAAATATAAATCGATAGCAGAGACTCCTCTAGATGATGTATAACATCACTAACTGTTCATGACCACATAAAACTTAGGCTTGCTGGAAGTGATAGACACCTTTTGCTTTGAGCCTGTATTTTTCCCTCACTCTCAAACATTCACAAAGCACCTGCCAGGCAATCATGTCAGGGACTAACCAGGCCTAGGACAAATAAGATATGTCAATTTGACGCTAAGGAAAAGGACTAAATTTTCCAGCCGACGTTAGAATTCCACAGTTGACCATTCACAGATGAAAAGTGCCAGAAACATGCTTCTTGAGATGGAGCAAAGGCCCATGTTCACATCTTTGAATATTTAACTTGGTTTTTCTGTTGCTGAGCAACATTTGGATGACAAGCAAACATGCACATCGCTTCCCTTTGGGTGGCGATTAAGAAAATCATCCTCTCTACTAGCTACAGGGTTCTACTACAAGACACGTGATGACTACAAAGTTGCCACCTGGCATGCTTTTCAAGACTTGTGTGCAACTGTGCAATTTAGAATCAATACAGAGCAATTTAAATAGTATATGAAAGGAATGGAGAACCGTCCCAAGTGAGAGAGAACCATTTCTGGAAAACAGCTTTTTTTTGTTGTTGTTAACAATATTGATTGCACACTCCACAGTGTAAACTACTCTTGACTAGATGCTACCAAAGAAATGGACCCCGCTGCTCCCAGAGAGAGCCTGGAGACTGTTTTCACAATCAGTGGAGATTGCTGAGAACAAAACATATCTCTCCTCTAAAGGAAGTTCTTATCCTCCTTTTTATTTTCCCTAGGCTCAGCTGTCCAGTAGAACTTTCTGTGGTAATTGCGATGTTCTGTATCTTTGCTGTCCAGTAGGGTAGGCACTGGGTTCTGTGCACCCACTGAGCGTTTGGAATGTGGCCAGTGCAACTGAAGAACAAAATTTTAATGTTATTTAATTTGAATTAATTTAAATTTAAATAGCCACATGTGGCTAGTGGCTACTGTATGAACTGAGCAGCTATTGATCAGTTGCTGATACTCATAATAAGGATATCAGCTAATTATTGACCATTATATTATAAACCAAGCATTGTGTTAAACATATGAACTAATTTAATCCTAATAACAACCCTACGAGGTAGTTACTAATATTATACCCATTTTGAAGATGAGAAGACTGATGCAGAGACAGTAAGCAGTGTGCTGACATCACAATGTAGAACAAGGCAAAGTAGGATTTAGCATTTAGGCCGACTCTTCATAAGATCACAGTGAATTTTTAACAGCAATGGTAATTGAAACAATGGCTCTTCTGACAGTTTTCACTTCCTGATTGGGCAAGAAGGCATGAGAAGCATCAACAAAAGTTTGAAAATAGTAATCTCTTTGAGGACTTCCCGGCTAAACAAAATCAGAGTTGCCCTGCTGAGCAGCTTGAAATGATTGCCTAAGGATGTATCGACTCATTTTGCCCACAGAGGCCATGACCTGTGACTCACTAAGTGCAGGAAAGAAGACTATTAACCCAGCTTCTTATCTGGTGTTGTCAAGGAGATTCAGCCTTAAACAAACATGGTGCTGTGTTTTCCGCTCCAATAACAGAGCTTCAGTCAATTAGCTTCATCTTTATTTAGTCCGCAGTACCAGCCTGGAAGAGTCTCTTGAGAGAAGACCTTGAAATAGCTTCTTACTGTTCTAGCAGACAGCTAGAGATGACTTCCTGGGTGCATGGTAGATGCTGCTGGTGTGATAAACCTGAATAATTTTTTTTTTAATGAGTCTTTTTAATATTCTGGAAGACCCTCTGCTGTGTAGGTATCACCATCGCATATCACCATTACACCAACGCCATATTGCCTGTGTTGATTATCAGAAAGGATTAAAAAAGAAAAGTTCCCAAACCTGGATGTGCATCAGAATCCCTGAGGAAGGTTTTTAAATACAGGTGACATTTCGATGAGCACCAGGTTAGGGAAGAAAAGATTTAAATTAGATGGAAGTATAAACTAAAATGCATTTCACATTTCATACTGGCAAATTTTCTGCCATAACTAGGTTATTTAAATTGGTCCTTGATATTTTCTTAAATATCTGGGACTAACCGGTAGTAATAACAGTGTACACATCGCCACAATGGCGACTGTGTTGAATTTATTTATGCCCAAAGTCAGGAAATAATAGGTGCTGTGCTATGAAATGAAGCTACGTGTGTTTGAATGTCATTTCCCAGGTAGCTCCTCTGATAGTGCAGTGAAATTTTGGCTTTAAGGCACCGTTGCTCCAAAAGTGATCAATACTCAATAGCTTGACAAGAGAGGAGATGGATTGATATTTCGATCTGAAAATCCGGCAGGTTTTTCCAGACAAAAATCAGAGGCACATGGATTACTTGACATTCTCGAACTTTATTGCGTGGGTTACAGAAAGAGAATGGATACAAGAGATCACATGGAAGAGGATCAGATTGGATTCTCCAAGTTCTTTCCTAGAGGAAAGACAAACAGAAAGATCCAGTTAATTTTAGGTGATAGAATAACACTGATGGCTTACATCTGAACAGCTACTGTGCCAACTCTGTTCTTGGTGCTTTACTTTTATTTAGTCCTTACCGCTGTCATATGAAGTTATATGTTACAGATGAGGAAACTGAGGCACAGAGATGATCTTTTCCAAAGAGTCAGTATTTTGCCTGCTTGGCATAAATAATAGCCCCCCCCCCATATGCTGCTTCCCTTTTGTCATTTCTTTTGCTTTATATGGGAGTTAGGTAGGTGCCCCATTAATACTGCTGTCTCTGCTGCTTGATCCAGAAGACACTGAGAATCCAGCCCCGAGGGAGAAGCTGGCTTCCTCAGTAATAGATCATGGTACTTCACAGTAGGGATCTCTCCCCCACTTGATGGCATTGATGTTTCCCCAAATAAAGCCCCTAGATAGGTCCTAATAGTCCAAGACCTCAAGCCTCCTTTACTATACTTTCTCCTTATTTTGGAATATTGAGAGGACTTTGTATTAGTATGTGATGAGGACCACCCGGACTAAATCATCCTAGAAATTGGACAAAGTCTCTTCCATTCATTAAATTAATCGGCAGGCTGGGTAGCAAAGCTTCCTCGGGATGCTCAGAAGGATGCAGAAGATACTTGCCTTGGCCAGTCGCCTGACTGTATGCCAGTACAGATGCTCAGCTGTGGTTGGACTTTTCACCTGAATGGAAACAACAGCTCAAGTCTCAGTCTGGACTGTGGCAAATCATGGGAAATTAAAATGCAAATGAAATTTGCAAACATGACAAAAACGAGGGAAAGAGGAATTAAGTTCCTAGAATGAAAATCTAGCGTTTTTCATGCTAACCCCAGGAGGCCAGCTTAATCAGATTTTCAGCTAACATAGATGATAATGACCCTGGCATCCAGTTTCTGTGTAGAGCTTTGCAGTGGCAAAAGCAGAGGGAGAAGGAGCAGGTGATAAAGCTGGGGTGGGAACTAGCTTTGCACCTCTGTGTGCCAGGAAAGTGCCATTCTTTTCATGCTAGCAAATCCTTTTCAGAGTTTAATTTCCTTTGCTTAGGTTCCCATGCCAAACTCGATCACCTTACACAGAGGTAGAATCCGCTTACAGTCATCAAAATATGACGACTTGTGGTTTTCGTTCTGCACAGGCTGCACTCTGCCCAAGTATGTTACTCAGTGGATTTCAGTGCATTCTCAAGAGTTAAACATTTCTAGCTCTAGAAAGCCATGTTCTTTGAGGTAGGAACGATAGTCTTTAATTTTTTCAGACCACCAAAAGAATCCGGTAGTAGGTAAAATGACATCAAATAGCCTTATCATTCGCAGTACCATTAAGAAAAAAAGAGAGAGAGAGAGCACATCTTATTCCAAAATGGTCCTGGAAACAGATTATGATTTCTGGCCTGAAGGGCCTCTCTCATCTTCAGGAAGTTGAAGACCTCTACAATCAACTGATGAGAACAGTAAATGCTCATCAGATAGATTATGTAGACTGAAACATTTTGTCCTACTGCATGCAATTTTAGAAAAGTTTATTAGAAAGGACTCTGGCCAGGAAACCCAAGTTCAGGCATCCACCCATTGGTGTGTGGGTCACTGGGAAGTTGCTTCACTGTTCTGAGCCTCAGTTTCCTCATCTGTTAAGTGGGGACAGTAAGACCTGTCTCAGTGGGTGGCTGGGCACTTTGTAAGTCTATAGCAATAGGCATAATATGGTGCAATTATAACCGTCATCATAATTGATACTATTGTTGTTATTAATATTAAATTGCTGTGAAGCACCATGCTAGGTCCTTTGAAGACTGAGATGAATGAGCCTGGCCCTTTGGGTCAGTGCTGTGTTTGATATAAGCTTGATAAATACCAAACTTCAAAATATCAATTCAGATCTGAGAGATCTTGTTAGTTGATTTTGTTGTGATATCCCAGCCTTGAAAGGAAACCAAGTGTGTTTCACAAGCAAAGATTGAGGGCCTCTATTCCACTCAGCTGTTATTCTATCACTCAGGACACACCCAGCATTATTATTTGTACTTAAAATGCACTTCAGCTTGCCAGTCGGCCTGGAGTAACCTGTCAAAGTTAATCACAGGGAGTGGCTCGTATATCAGGAGGTATGAGCCCAGCTGTCCTAGAGCAGCCTTGCAGAGTGACTGATAGCCTTCTCCGTCAATTTCGCCAAGCCCAAGACTATTAATGACGCATCAGAGACCACAGTGACCCATCTCAAAGACAGAGCTTGTTGTACTTAGAGAAGAGGTTCCTGACTTCACAGGCAAACTAGATGTCATTCCTTCTAACTCTGATGGTTCATAGTAGGCAAAAAAAAAAAAGTAACCATGAAAGAAGAGGAAAAAGGAAACCCAATTACGATAAAACAGAGAGATGATCAGGGACTAACAATGCTACCATATCTATGCACAGCCCTTTATAAAGGAAGGCTTTCACATACATGACGCCATGCAAGGTCCACGGTATCTCATCAAGGAAAGCTTCCTCCTGTTTTACACAAGAGGAAACTGAAGGTTAGATAGGACTTGACTTATTCAAGATCACAGAAGTCCATGAGGTGATAAAGCTTATGCTCTCCAGGGTATCAGAGCCAGGGTTAGGAGCTTGGTCCAGTTTTTCTTATTCTTGGCCGGAGGGAAAACACAGCATGCACACGGTCATAAATGATACTTGGACCACAACTTACAGAATGTGAGATGGCTGACTGCTGCCATGTCGTCTAAGTGTTTGGGCCAGCTCAGCAAGAACAGGCTTTGGAGTCATTTTCTCAATCCTTTTTGAGCAAGCTGGGGTCTCCAGAAGTCACTCTGAAAGAGGGCAGAGATATAAGAGGAATTCAAACCTAATCTTAAACTTGAAAAGAAAAAAATAATGAGAATATTCATGTGGATTATAAAGAGAAATAATGATTACCTTTGATTCCTAGAGAAAGCTAATTTAAAATGCATCCGAGTTCCACTGTACAGCCAAAAAGAAAAGAAAAGAAAAGAAAAATCTGCGAAGCTGAGACATGTCTTTAGTAGCAGAAACCAGAGTCACCATCACTTGAGTGCTGAGAAGATGCCCTTTCACAGTAGTTGGGAGGAAGAAAGACTGTAGAGATTAACTGACCTTGGTTCAGGACACATGCTGTTTTCTTTTCAAATGCAAACGAAACTGGGGGCCTAAAACATAACATCTGTCCTTAATGCCAGTGTCTGGGAAAATGCACTTAATCAATATAATGGTTTTTTCTGATTATTATGTTTCTGTTTTCACCAAATTAGAAGTGCTTAGGATTCATTTCCAAAGGTAACTGAAAACGGGTCTCTGCAGTCCATAAAGGGAAATAAATAGGCGTAAAACTTTGCTGGTTTCATCCATGGGGTCAGCTTCTCAAAAGAGACGTTATTTACGCAAGTGCAGATGTGGCGCTGACCATCCGATTTAAGAGTTATCCATAAAAGATACTTTTGAAACCTGTGACATCAGGATCAAACATTGCCTTTTTTGTGACTTTAGAGATTTTATCTGGAAGACTACACTTCCGCTTGCTGAGGCTGTAGACTTGATACTTTCTTATTATTAATAAATAATTACTCAGTAGATATTTACTGTTACCTATGACGTCCTAGGTGAGGCTAGGAGCCTCTGGTACGTGAAGTATTACACTCCATTCATGCCACGGACATTTTCTGAGACCCTAGTGTTCGCAGGCCCTGCGCTCACGGCACAGAGATAAAGGCAACTTGGTCCCTCCGTACACAGGCTCGTGTCATCCCCCGAAACCATCTGCCTCCAAATACAATTCTCCAGCCTCACAGAACTGCTTTCCAGTTCCAGGACAGGCCACATTCGTCTGAATACAAAAGCTTCCTTGTGCTGACTTGTTTCCTGCCTCCGGTCTTTTCTTTACCACTGCCTAGAGTCCTTCATCTTTTAAGAGCAGCTCAAACAAAACCCCCTGGGTGATGCTGCCCACATGAAGCTCACTGCTACTGCCTCTCCTAAGAGCCCCTGCCACTCTGAATGAAAATCGCTTACCTGTGAGTCCTCCATTCGATCTGGGGTCCCCTGAGGGTACTGTCCACTTCTGTCCCCCTACTCCTAGGCAGTTCAGGGCTGACCCAGGGGAGCGGTGCTTGACAAACGTTTCTTTGATTGACCCAACTTAAAATACTCTTGTGTTTCATAGATCCTGGCCAGGTGGTGCAGTGCCAGGCTTAAATGTAAAAGCTGACATAGCTTTCAGGACTCTGGAGAATGATGTGTGGGTTCCTTTGATGCTAAGAACCAGTAGACATCCCAGCCATGTGAACTTTCATCCCATTCTTTAAGTCGAACCAAAGGTGCAGAACAGAGAGGGCAAATATTAATTGGTTTTTGAGGATGCTGAGGTCAAACCGTGATGAGAGAAATGATGGTGCTTCACAGAGCTCTCAGGCAGAAAGACATATGCCTGCAAGATTTATAGTTGCATTTATTTCTGAGGTGATTCTGTGTCAAGGTCAGGGAACATATATTCTTTGCTAAGCTGTACTTACAGAGTGTTTTAAAATGGAATTTAAACTGAGGGAGTCTCCATTTAACTCAGGGTTATTGCCTTGAACGTCGAAGAGGAGGGGGAGTCGCGACACATTACCAAAACTTAGATTGCACAGTTCCGAAAAGCTTAAACATGTGAGATAACCCTGTTATAGAAATTATAAGAAACAAGAGATTATTCATTTTTTTTACAACACCATGTAATATGTTAGTGAAATGTCCATAATATTGTAACGAATGTACTTGCTCAGAACAATATACGTGGACAAAATAAGACTCCGGACTGCCCATATTTGCAAGGCTGAACTCAACTCAGAGTTCTCCAATCTGAAAAACCATCCTGTGGTCTGAAAATTTACCTCCTAACATAACCTGTTTCCTGATCTGGTGATGATGCCAGACTAGTTGAGGTTTTTCTGTGTGTGCGGTGAGTTTTTGTTTGTTTGTTTTTTGCTTCATTGCAGTTTAAAATAAATATCATTAGATTGATAACACTGCAGGACTTCAAAATTTAGAACTATTCAGACAGAAGATGCAGGCAGTGCTGAGTCAGGCAATGTCAGACCTACTGTATCTGTCAAAGGAGAGGGCATTATATGGAATGCGTTTTCAAACCAGGTCAAATTCTGTTCTGTCTGAATTTGAACCTGCTTCCTCTAAACACCCCAAATCAGAGGTTTGATTTGCTCACTATCGTCTGCCATTGTTGGGGCATGGTGGACTTTTTTTTACTAGCACAGCAGTACAAAAATTCACTCTTGAATTTATAGATTTTTCTTTACTGTTTCATGGCCCTGAAAACAACCACACAGAAATGGATTTGAATGAACAACATGAAATGCCGTCTGTCACTGTTCTCCCAAGCTTTCCAGTCTCACTGTAACCTGAACATGGTGATACACTCCCCTCTTTGAATACCTGTAACTTCAACATACTTCTGTTCCCAGTTATTTTTAAGTAGCTGTATAAGATGTTTATCATTAATTTATGAAGCCACGTTTAAATTGACAGAAAAGGAGAGCACCGAATCAAACTCTTTGAAACAAGACAATCCTAGCAAAAAGTTTATTTCTAAGCAGCACATCCTAAAAGTACTTTTTAAGCGGAAGGCTGACTTAAAACATTTTCATCTTGCACCCTTTAAACCAAAAGGCACCAACTGAGAATGGAGCTAGGGAGAATTTTTTAATGGATTGAGATTAAATCTATCATTTCTACCCAGGGAAACTTCCTTCTCATTTATTCTCAGGCAGTTTCATGTAAAAGGACTATTAAAGTGGTGAGCTGCAGTGTTTTGACAAGCACTTGTCCTGCAAAAACTTGAAATCTCACTGGAATACAGTTATATATTCACCGGGACAAAAAGAATGCCCTATTTAAAAACTAGGACAGATCGCATTGATACAGAAAAAGGAAATAGCTATGTGAACAATACATCTGAAATTAAAGACTGAGTTGCTGGCATCCATGTAAAATCAACAGGAAATGTAATTACTCTTTGGAAGTACTCCTGTCCCGTCTTACAGTTCTTAAATGGATTAAAAAGAAAAAAAAAAAAAAGATATTTGTACTCAGAATACCATTATAAAAACAAAGATGGAAAGAAACATAGAAATGATCTGATCAAAAGTTCCATGTTAGGAAAGAGGAAGACTAGCCCACATTATGAAGCAATATTTCCCCCCTCCCATGATAGGACCTCTCTGCTATCTTTTGTGGAATCTCTCTAGAGAGAAGTCTCGCTATTGATTTTATAAGTACAGTAGGAGGTTTAGAGGAAAACAAAAGGCGGCCTTTTCTTCAAAGCCACCCCATGATTTTAATAACTCTACTCCATGTTTTCTACTGTTTGTTTTCCCACAGTTTGAAATGCACTGACTCCAGCTGGACAAGGATGTTTGCCAAAGCAAGTGTTATTTTTCACTATACTGTCATATCACTTAGGCTGTAACAGGGAGGTGCTACTATTACTACTACTGCTGCTATTATTATTTCATAGCGTATATCCTTTAGTTGAGAGCTCAAAGTGATATATAAGCATCAATGGTGAGTCAATAACAACTCTTATGGCAGCCCATTCCCATGCCCCCGTTCACACGTCACACGAGTCACCATTTCTTCTAAGGTATTAGTTTGAATACCCTTGGTATTTATTGGTAATTCTTGGGTTTGACTAATGTTGAAATTTATCTTTAGACTCTTCAGGTCTTTCACTGAACCTTCCCCTGCTTTCTCAAATCAGTGAAGTTGGTTCAGTGTTTCTCTAAGGCAGAATTATGAGTCCCAAATCATCTTCAACACATTATCAAGCCCAGCCAGCAAACCTTTAGTATTTCTTTGCCACAAAGAAGGAACCATGACCATTTTGGGTTTAAGATGGTAGGGTCATTCATTGCTTTTTGAATGAATATATTTCTGGGGATGTATTTAATTAAAAAATAAACCAGAACAAACATATTTACTAAGCTTATAAAACACCCTCCTTCTCTCCCTTCAAGTTTTCCACATTGCCTTCTCAAATCATAGTCTGAACACATGCATTTAAAAATAATCTCTCACCATTGAGAGTTTTAAAGTAGGCTGACCAGCACCACTTTTGCCATTATTGGCTACTTGTTCCGGAAAGACAAATGTGCACGGCCCAGTCACATGTTCTCCAGAGAATAAACCAGGCCCGTGACCCACAGCAGCCGTTTACACTATGCTTAGCAAATATCATCTTCAAAAATGCGTTTCTTCATATACATAGATTTCTAGGTAATCATGCACAGTTTTCATGGAAACATTTCTAATTCTCAGTGGAGACAAGAACACATAAATAAATAAAAAGTAGATTGTTTCTTACCTTTTGGAAAGCAGGCAAAAGCTATACTGTTGGTGGGATAGTGTACCAAGTAACAGACTTTTGTACACTCTTTCTTACTGGTGGTATACAGTCTACAGGAAAAGTAAATATATAGGTATGTATAAAATAAAAGTGCACACAACATTCCTTTTTATTCTTTTTTCTTTCCTTTTGGAGAAGAGGCTGCGATAGAGACCATAGACATTATGCCCACTCTTGCAGTGGGTTCAGTAGCCTTTGGTAGACCAGTTGACCACAATTCAGGTACCTCTGAACATGGGAGTATGGGTGCCTCTTGGTTTAAGGCAGTTGGGTATTACTTGTTTGAACTGGAGCAGGTGAGGGAACCAGCCCCAAAATAATGTATCTATCTGCTCAGAGCAATTTTTTCTTCCTGTTGCCATCCTATTTTTTCTCAGCCTAGTCCATTCATGCTGACCTGCATGATTAGTCCAGAAGGATGAAACAAATAACATAACAATGTAGAGAATGTCAGGGATCCAAACAAATGAAGAAGCAAAACAAAACAAAAAACAAAAAACCATAACAAATTGACACAGCATAGGAGTGTGTTCCAGAATTTTCTAGGCATTCTTACTTGTGTAGGGTTTGGTGCCCTCATCCATTTTCTAGCAGTTGGGGGGGTTTAATTGAACAGCACAAGTTTTTATTTATATGTTTTCTTTACAATATATGCAAAATGGTAATTAAAAAACAGCACCAGAATACAAACATATATTTTAAAAATCTTATTTTTGATTTTTTATTTTAGGTATAAATGGTCATTCTTTTAAAAATGTGCTTCATTGCAATATGCTCATTGTCTTAAGCTAGTCTTTTGCACAGTGTGTGTCCGGCCTCTCTCTCAGGGTCAGTTTATCAGTCATATGGCCCCATATCCAAAAAGGCGGTGTGTCCCATGCTGTCCACCTGCCTGCCATCTCTAATTGCTAGGCAGTTCCAGAGTAAATGATCTGTAACCGGTCAGGGTACTTGAGCAGTTTCTCTGCACTGCCTGTGGGCATTGGCTCAGAAAATGGATGGTAGTTTAGAACCCGGTAGCTTAGGGCTGCTCATCCTCTGTGCACTGCAATCCTTTACAAGGAAAGCATCTGACCAGAGGGTAATTCACAGAGCATCTTCTGGTTCTGACTAGTCCAGGTGAGGAAGGGAGCAGTCCTTACCCACCACCCCAATAAAGCTGTGCTGCCTCGGTTAATATTATTCATCCAACTGGAAAAAGGTCTTGGTGGCCACGGATAAGCCAAGAACCAAGTCCTCCTGTTGATCTGGCATCTTCAAGTTTGCCTCGAACATACATCTGCCAAGTCAACAACAGAAAGTTGGGGGAAACCTGCCAAATTCAGGACACAGCTGCGAGAACCAGAGCTTGAGGTGCCCTTCTTCTTAGAGAAGGTGGCCAGATCTAAAGCTATCCACATTAGGTCAGGCACTTGTGATCCTCTAGCAGCAGAAATATTGTTTGTATACATAAAAATACAGTAAGTAGCTGAGCTACACCCTTAGGCCCCCTGCTGTTTTTCAGTCTGAGTGTAGAAACCAACAAGCATTGGCCCAACTCTGACTATCCAATATGGTAGCAGTACACAGATACATTAAGATTTTTGAGAAGATTTACTTTTTGTTGAATCCATGCAGAAGTTTTTCTTTCAGACAATGGAATTTGAACTGAAGAGGCAACCTAAGAGGAAAACTGAACTTCTTGGGGAAGAATCAAGCAGTGCAGGGGCAGTTTTAATTTCTGCCCATATTAAGCCAACAAGCAAATTCGTCTTTACGTGGACATGTAGTTGCTGTGTGCCATTGGATGAGCAGAAGCGAGCATGCACCAGATGGCAAACTGCAGTGATGGAGCAGAGCTGCTAAAAATGAAAACACTGAAGACTGAAATACATTGAGACTAAGTGTTAGAGAAACAGTAAGGTACATTTCTGTTCCATTATTAACTTCGTACCTCATTCTATAAATTCAGCATTCTCCCAGAGATACTCCCTCAGAGAATAGTGGACAGAATTTCCCCTTTGGAAAGACATATTCCTTTCTTAAGTACATGGCCTGTGCTTGTATTTGTTTCTTTTTAACCAGACAGTTTAATTTCAGCCAATAATTTATTTGTCTCTGTTACCGAAGTGCAGAAATTTGACATACTTTGAGCTATATTTGGTATTAAATAGAATAGAATAATAATGTTCTCTCTCATCAAAATAGTCATGTCTATTTTCATTAATTGAATTTTCACTACTGTCCTTTTCATACATTCATTTTTGCATTACTAAGGACTGGTTTTCCAAATATAATTGCTATCTATGATATCACTATTTCCATATTAGTGGCTCCTTAGGGATCGTTTAAAATAGCTATAGGTTTGCATTTTTGTCTCACCTCAAATATTTCATTCCATTAAGTTGACTTTGTCCCAGATCAGCATCATTGCTAAAACCTTGGGAGGTATTTCAAATATGGGCTCAGACTGAGCGCCCCAGAGTGAAATCCTTGCTCTTAAGATCTCTGGCTGTGCTCTCCAATGGAATAGTCACAGCCATGGATGGCTATTTATATTTATTTAAAATGAACTAAAAGTTTCAAGTGTATTTCACCAGTTAAGTAGCCATGGTTCAAGTTCTGAACTGCCACATGTGACTCGCAGTTTCTATACTGGACAGCACAAACAGAGAACATTTCCATCATTGCAGAAAATTCTACTGGACAGATTTTGTGCAGAGAAGGTCTTTTGATTCCTCTTAGGGACCTTTGGGAGCTGGGTCATCAGAAACCCCAATGTTTGGAGGTACATGAATCTCCTCCTATAATTCAGCAAATATCTGGGCAAATTATTGACGATTAGTTTTAGGGAGTGTCTACACAAAACCAAAATAGCTAAAATAATTTTTAAAAATCTTTTGGATTGGCTGTAAGACAAAGGCTCTTTTTGGTTTCATTTTTTCCCCCTGAACTATTTATTCTTTGTTCTGTGTAGACACCAACACATCAACAGTGACAAAACCCAACAAAACTTTTTCAAGAGAAAGGCAGCAAATGAATTCCAAATGGAATAATTGTTGTGACTGGCACAGGTCATAAGATACTTGGATTTTTGAGTTAGTAACATGAGGCCTCTACCTGGGCAGCCTTCTTTGAGCTCAGGTTACTCCTGTCTTTGCAGACAACACAGCAAGCAGGAATGCATTTCACAGCACATTTAACCAAAGAGTCCACCGCCACACATCATTATATTCTGTATATGCAAGCTGTATTACCAAATGAAGAAGCCAAAAGAGGAATTTCTGCATTAGAATTACGACATGTCACCGATGTTCTGAGAAACAGAGCAGCAAAGGGCAACAAGCATGGGTTTGGGAGTCAGACCTGGGTTTCAGACCAAGCTCTGCTGCTAACTAGTGTGGGACTTTGGTAATATCCCTTGATCTCCCTACGCCTAGGATTCTTCAGTAAAAGGAGAATAATGATCACCAGTCTACAGAGTTACTATGAGGAGTAAGAGATCTTCCACGCAAAGCATTCTGTTTACTGCCTATTTCAAAGAGTAGCTGATGGGTTTTTGTTATTGTTAGTGTCAGTGTTCGTATTAGCATTTTAACAGCCAGTATCGTACCCCAAATAGCCTCCACAAGGATAGAACCTCATCGTTAAAGGTTAACAACAGTTAAAATGTTGTTTAAAAAGCTAGTTATTTCTAAGTAGCACAGTGATAGATTAATTATCCAACTTCAAAACTTCTAATTTGGTCATTAATTTTCAATACATGTAGACTTTTGACCATATTTTCTGCTTATTGATTTTGGACATATCTTGTTAAGTGTGTGTGTGTGTGTGTATACAAATATAAATGTAAAACTGCTATTGGAACATCTTCAGGGTGAGGGTTTTATGAAAAATCTGGCAAGGGGTCCTAGAATAAAATGCTACAAAAGTATAACTGTGCAGGTATATTTATCAATACAGGATACATACAAATAGATGCATAAATATGTTGATGGAAATATTTTTATTGGCCAGTTCCATCTACCTTGTGGTGTTTGGTATGCCTTTAACGTCACCATCATGTCTATGTAACCAGTCACACTGAAATGTGGGCTTTTTCACCTTTACAGAAATGGAAGAACATTAACATGTAATTGACATACTGTTTTTTTAGAGGGATGAGATTTGATGACGCACTTGTGACATAGATATTATCATCTCCATTTTAGCCATGAGAATGCTGAACTTTAGAAAACCTCAGTAATTCTCAAAGCCACACCGCTGGTAAGTGGAGTGGCTTGGATTTGAACCCAGGTCTGTCTCAACCCGAAGCCTCTTCCTACGCCACACTGAATATCACAGCAATTCTCTACCTATTCCCTTTCCTTGGAATTGACCATTTTTTTCTGACGACACAAGAACAGAGCCTGTACATCCATTGTTTCTCCCTCCTCTCACCCGTCCCAGGATCTCTCCTATTGAAATGTCAACGTGAAGCCCATGATGTTGTCAATGGGCCTTTGCTTCCTTGTCCACAGACTCTCAAGCATTCACTGTAGTCGTTCAGCCAACTATTTAGAAATGGATTGGGCCGAGATCATGGATTGTTGTACAATAGTTGTCAGGGTTAAACTCAGTTGTCTCCTGGTTTTTAAAGATCTCAGTTGTAGAGCATAAAGAATTATGTCAGAGTGTTTAGAATAGGAACTACTTTCTGCTTGGCAATAAACCTTTGGCTACAACAAAATCAGCTCATAACTGAACAGTAAGTCTTGAATGACTTAATGGCCAACCTGAAACCTCCTCTAGTTTAAAACAGGAAGTATCGTGAACACGCTAAACTGCCTCATTCTATATGGAACTAGTCAAAATGTCCTGGAAAACAAATCCTAGGAGTGATATGTTTAATCTGAAATGCACTCTTACCACCATAGTATTAGTAAAATTAACAACTGGGGATTTGAAGAATTTAACTCTGGTTAAATGGTCTTTCTTTCCTTTTCTTTTCTTTTTTTCTTTTTTAACAAACTAGTGTCTGTATGTCCGTCGTCTTTGTGGTCATTTGCAGGGATGACTAAAGGCTACCCAGGCGTTGCAGATAGGCCATGTAGGTATCAAATCTGGCATTTCATCCTTAATCCCACCTCTAATATTTGTCTTTCGTGGGATGAAACTCCTCTGAAGTTATCTGGTAGATGTTTTCCCCATGTGGGGATGCCATTAGCATGGTAGTGCCTGGGCCTGTATACTTGGATGAATGTTTGCCAGCTTTATTCAATATGTGATGTGTTTTTTGTTTCTACAAGGCTGGGTTAGTAAAGAATCATAACTTTCTCCACATTCATGTTCCAGGGCAAGGAAGTTATGCTTCCAAACTTCTTAAATATTCCAATTTCTTTCCTATTGCTGCAGTTCAATGGGATGTCGAAGGTTCCCTAGCAGGAAGCTGATCCCCTAAGAGGAAGGGAACAAGGAAGGTGGCTCAACAGCTGTGTTTATGTCAGCTGGAGGGTTTGGGACCAAAGGATAAGAAGCCAGGGAAGGGGGAGATTTCACACTTCTGAAGCAGAGCCTCTGAAAGCTGCTTTCCAACAGGGAGCAAAAAGAAAATGGTGGCAAGAATGAGCACACCCTTAAGAGCAAACGTTAGCATTCGCCAAGGCAACCCAGCCCATAAGACAAGAACGGTCACAGTCTTTCTCCAAAGAAAGGCAAGCACACACCACGTTTGCCAGAGCTTCCTGACGCAGGCTGGGCAGATGGAAGGAAAGGAAAGATACTTACTGCTTGGGTCTACGTTTTCACAGAGTTCTGTCTTGGCCTCACCGTTGGGTCTGTCACTGGGCTTGTGTGACAGCCGCGATGACATGGTGGCTGCTGTGACTACGGCCTTGAAGCTTCGCTTGCGTTTCTGGACATTGAGTTCAGGGTGGAAAATGATGATGTACACTTTCGGCATGTATAGCATCCCCAGCGCCACTGATGCACTTAGGTTCATGGAGATTGTAAGCGTGGTAGTTTGTATGTAGAGCTAGGAGACACAACACACAAGACACTATTACAAATAAAATGACCGCAGAGGGAGGCTGAACACTTAACAACGATGTCGAGCATGGCTGTGTCTGGGAGAGAAAGCATAGCAATCCCCGGGGAGACAGAATGGCTCTGCACATTTCTTGGAGAGTTTATACATACATACATACATACATACATATATATATATATATATTTTTTTTTTTTTTTTTTTTTTCATTGATTGAAAATCATTGGGGGAATCCATGTGCAGGCCTGTCCTGGAGAAGTATCCTTCATTCAAGTTCGGGGTCGACCTTGAATCAGACTTGAAGTCCCTTTATTCAGAATGGCAGCTGGATAGGAAACCATGAAGATCATATTTGCAACCTTGAGTAAGAGGTAGTTGTTTTTTTACCCCTCATACATTCACAAAACAATTAACATTACATGATCTCTTGCTACATAGATAACTCTGGGACCTTATTTGAAAAGTCATTATGTCAATATTTGTATCTTTCTGCATGTTTTTAAGAAAGGGTTCACCTTCACCATACCCACATAGTAGTGAGTTGAGTTTCCCTGGAAAGTAAGCCCTTCTTGCTTCACGCTGATTTACAAAACACCAATGGCAAGGGCCAAGATGTAGTGGTGTTGGCTTGTCCAGTCTCTATACACTGACAGTTGCTAAAAGGCTACAAAGCCTCATTCTGACACGTGTTATGTGTAGTTCGGATGGTGCCCCCATAGCTGTCCTTGTATCCTTTTGCTTCCTTGAGAAATCAGTAGAGCAACCCATTCACTTCCTGTTCAATGTGTTAAATCACTGTCTTGCCTAAATTGGAAAAGATGAAGGTTGAAGTGGGTGGGGAATGGTAAGATCAGTAAGGGGAAAGCTACAGACAACTTGCCTTGGTCCAGTTGCATTATGAAGTGCCCTGGCATGATCCATAGCCCATCATTCATTTAGATATGTTTGTGTTTTGCATGACTTCTAAAGCCTAGATTCAATGTGAGGTGATGGATGTGTTCATTAACTTGATTGTGGTCATCATTTCACAATTGTACACATTGTCTACATTGTACACCTCAGAAAATAATGTCGTATAACCTAAATATATGCAATTTGTAGTCATCAATCATACCTGAATAAAGCTGAAAATAAATGAATAAACAAACAGGTAGATAGGTAAATGAATAAATAAATTTCAAGTACATTAAAAAAAAAGAAAGCCCACGTGACTAGCTCCCATGGCCTTTTACATCAGTGGAAAACCTAGCCTCCTTACAATGTATTTGATCATGGTTTTCCACAACTATGTCTTCCCTCGTATCTGAGGATAAAATCCCCATCCTTAATAGATTCTGCAAGGTCCCACGTGGTCTTCCCCCTGCCTAATTTTTCCGACTAATTGCCCACCACTCTCCCCCACCTCTCTCCCTAGGACACCATCCATGTGGCACTCCTTCAGGTCTTGAAGATGCTGGGTTCATTCAACCACAGACCTTTCTACATGCATGCATGTGATTTTTCTGTATTCTTGTCTCCTTCTGTATGGAATGTTCCTCCTCTGCTTCTTAGAACATCCATCCCAGTCTGCCCTACCCCACAGCCTCAAGTCTCGGCCAGCTTCTTTACCTACAGGCACTCAAGACACTTGGTTTTTTTCTTTTGTTTTTTGGGGTTTTTTTTATTATGGCTCTCCATTTGTAATCACCTACCCACTACCCTGATTGTTTGACTGCCCAACTCCCCAGCTAAGCCACAAGTTCCACAAAGGCAGGAATCTTGTGTATGTAGTGTGTCATTGTGTCTGCAGTGCTGGCAAAGAGTAGGCACTTAATGATCATACAATGGATGAGCTCATGTGTTCATATAAGGGGCACGTTTTTCCTACTGATGACTCTATGGTCAAACAGCCTTTCTCTAAATATACAAGAATTGCCATCAGACCTATTAGCTGCCTGGCCATTTCCGATCTTATTTCTTCAATCTGAGGCTCTGGAGAAGAAATTAAAAGAGACTTTGCCATCTCATCTGGAAGGAATACTGTATCCAGCAAACATTAATTTGAATGTGCATGTCTCTGAACGCTTTAAGGGAGCTGCCAGCCACTAACTGTATAATACATAGTAAATGTAAAATATAAAGACAAAACAATATTGAATTAATGATCCTTTTTTTAAACATCTTTATTGGAGTATAATTGCTTTACAATGGTGTGTTAGTTTCTGCTTTGTAACAAAGTGAATCAGCTATACATATACATCCATCCCTATATCCCCTCCCTCTTGCGTCTCCCTCCCACCCTCCCTATCCCGCCTCTCTAGGTGGTCACAAAGCACCGAGCTGATCTCCCTGTGCTATGTGGCTGCTTTGGTTGTGAATTAGACCGTTTTTTAAAAAGTTCATCTTTTCCTATGAGAGTACCTTTAGACCTTCAACTCCATTCTGCCCTGCTGCCTACCCTATCCAAGAAAGTCTTACCATAGAACGGAGCTTTATGAACCTAGGCAATGTCACTTCTTCCCTCATGGTCATTGCCGTCATCCTACTAATGAGGGCTTTGCAAACCATGAATTAGCCAGTCCAAGAAAGAAAGGGCTATAAACTAACCCATGGGATCTTAAGCTTTGTTTCTCTTTCTCCACTCAAAAGCAAATTTTACAGTTGAAGAAATCATCCATAGCTTGTTTGTGTTGAGTTTATGATTTATATATAACTGTAACTTATATATGCTTATGTACATATGTAAATGTTTGTGCCTGTATGTGTATACATACATGCTTTTTCTCAACAAAGACTACTTAGCAATTTAAGACTTCAAAAGTGATGCTGTTTATTTTATGGAGTGTTTAATTTCATTATTTTCAGGCTAGAGTCCGTCAAGACTTTGATACTTGTTTTGAAATTTTTATAATTTCTGGTGACACTTCCGAAATCTATGAAAACCAAAAGGAACGTCATTGACCAAATTCCTATGCCCCCAAATCCTCTATACATTGCAGAGTGGTTAAGAATGAGGAATCTAGAGCTAGTCTGAGTTCAATTCCCATTTACTTGTTTTGTGACCTTGGACGAATTACTTCACCTCTCTCTGCCTTAGCTTCCATATCTGTAAATGGGGATAACATTAGTCCCTACCTCATGATGTTATCCTGGTGACTGAATGAGTTACTATTTGTAAAGTGCTTAGGACAGGACCTAGCATGTAGTAAGTACTATGAAAGTATTTTTAAATAAGTTATATGGGTAGAAAGATAGGAAGGCTACAGTCTGCAGAGAACCCAGAGGTATTGATTGACAGGGATACAACCCCACTCAGCCCCAGGAAGGGCGCTAAGTCACTCTTTTTTTTGGCCTTTTGTGGGACGCTCACCTTTTGACTCTGAGTTTTCATCCCAGCAGCCCCTTTAGTACAATCTTTTTAGCAAATTGCAACATACTGATTTTTAGTCTGAAGGCTATTCCTGTTTTACCCAGTGCTTATTGTAAAATGAACTTTGTGTATTGTAAAATTACCCTGTTTGATTTTGGGTATTGTATACCATTTTACTTTATCCTCCTTATAATTTCTTCAGAGATGGGAAGGTGTTGGTGAGCATTATTGATCCCTTTTATCAGAGCACAGCGGTTCTGGCACGCATAGCTGAGATCAGGCCTCTCCCTAGGACTGACCTCATCCTGTCTGGCTGTCTGAGGCTCATCCCCAGTGGAGAAAAGTCTCCCCGACCACAGTCAGTCCTCGATGGCTTAGGCTTGTGGGAAGGTGCTGACTGCCTTGCGATGTCCACGTGTTTGGATACTTAAGCCTTAATTTTATCATCAAGTTAAATAAATTTCCAGAATCCAGTTTCTATTCCTTGGTTGAATGTGGCTTTTCTACCAACCACCATGTGTAATCCAGCTTATATAACTAAGGAACATCTAGGCAAGGGATTCAGAGTCAAGCCGGTGAAGTACTTTTTATTTTTTTTAATTTTTAAAATTATTATTATTTATTTTTTAAATTTTTGGCTGTTTTGGAACTTTGTTGCTGCGCGTGGGCTTTCTCTGGTTGCGGCGAGCGGGGGCTACTCTGTTGCGGTGTGCGGGCTTCTCATTGCGGTAGCTTCTCTTGTTGAGCACGGGCTCTAGGCGCGCGGGCTTCAGTAGTTGTGACACACAGGCTCAGTAGTTGTGGCGCACAGGCTTAGTTGCTCCGCGGCATGTGGGATCTTGCCGGACCAGGGATCGAACCTGTGTCCCCTTCACTGGCAGGCGGATTCTTAACCACTGCGCCACCAGGGAAGTCCCCGGCGAAGTGTTCTGCACGATACTCTAGAACAGCAGTTTTCTTAAAATCTGATGCACGGAATCCTTGGCTGTAACCATTCTGTGTCTCAGTTTCCTTATTTGTAAAAGGAAGATAATAATAGTTCAGTTTTCAAATGGTGGCTTTGAAGAGCCGATTCATTAATATATGAAAAGTGCTGAGACTTCCCTGGTGGCGCAGTGGTTAAGAATCTGCCTGCCAATGCAGGGGACACGGGTTGGAGCCCTAATCCGGGAGGATCCCACATGCTGCAGAGCAACTAAGCCCGTGCGCCACAACTACTGAGCCTGCGCTCTAGAGCCCGCGAGCCACAGCTACTGAGCCCTCATGCCACAACTACTGAAGCCCAGGCTCCTAGAGCCCATGCTCTGCAACAAGAGAAGCCACCGCAATGAGAAACCCGCGCACTGCAATGAAGAGGAGCCCCCGCTCGCCGCAACTAGAGACAACCCGCGTGCAGCAATGAAGACCCAACGCAGCCAAAAATAACTAAATAAAATAAATGAATTTATTTTTTTTAAAAAGTGCTTAGCAAAATGCCTGCAAAATAAGTACCCATGAAATGTGAGCTGCTAATATTTATATTCTGCCTAATATTTATATTAGGATGCTGGGGTATATATCTCCAGATAAGTCTTCCTTAGTAACTGCTGCCATATATTTTAAACTTTTAATATAGGTCTTATTTATTAACTACAAAGTAGTTTCTAAAAATACAGGCCTATTCACGTCTTGTCTGATTGACATGTACCAGCAAGTATACTGTTAAAGACACAGCTTTGTGCTTAATGCAGTGTCAGGCAAAGCCCAGCTGAATCTGCCCTGCGCATTTTCTCACCTTGGCCTAAAAGTTCATTGTCAGATAAATGTGAGTGCATATCATGAGATGCCGTTGTTGCTTTAGAAATCGGTATAGCGTTTAGGGTTACTTGAGTTCTCCTTCTGCAAGTTTTGATTGCTAAGATACTGAGAAAGTTGAAAACTCTATAGTGCTCTTGAGCGAACTTTGAAGCTTGCCATCTTTTCTGTGTAAGTTTCAGAATCAGTTTAACTGAAGACTATTTTGATAGATTCCAGGGCAAGCTGTTAATGACCACATGCTGTAAATTCACTGTGACCTGTATTTGCCAGATAGGCTATATGAGAGAGACCTTACTTTTCCACTGTTGGTGCATTCATCCACTTATCAGGTTGCCATTTTCAGTGAGATACAGTCATCCATCAGTATCATGAGGGATTGGTTCCAGAACCCCCTGAGGATACCAAAACCTACGGATGCTCAAGTCCCTTATATAAAATGATGTAGTATTTGCATATAACCTATGCACATCTTCATATACTTTAAATCATCTCTAGATTAATTATAATACCTAATGCAATGTAAATTCTATGTAAATAGTTGTAAATACCATGTAAATGTTGTGTAAATAGTTGCCAGCATGCTGAAAATTCAAGTTTGGCTTTTTGGAACTTTCTGGAAAAATTTTCTTCCAAATATTTTTCATCCTCAGTTGGTTGAATCCATGGTTGTGGAACCCGTGGATATAGAGGGCTCACTGTACTACCAAGCGGCCTCACAGACCATTGTGATGGTGACAGGGCATTCTCCCTGCCATCAGGGAGCCACATTGTAGCGGCAGGAGGAACACAATCTAGAATCAAGTAACGCGTAATGTAGTAACTGCACATCGCATCCTTTTTCTCACAGTGTCTACTGGCCCCTGCTTTCTTCTCCCCTTGGCATGTCCTTTCCTCACCTGTTCTGCCTCTGGTAGCCTGTTTGCATTTGATGTTCAGTCCAAAGATTCCTTCTACATAAAGCATCCCCACGTCCCCAGTCAGGACGATTGCCTGTTGGCCCCTTTGATGAGGTACAGCTCCAAATAGCACTTAACCTGGTCTGAAGAATACAGTCAGTTGTGCTGTAATGCATGCCTTTAAAATGCAAATTCATCCTGATGAGATCGATATATTAGGGAACGGTTTGAGTATAACACGAAGTTCATGTTTACAAATGTGTGATTTCTTCTGCAAGAAACACCAGGTGAGCACAGCAAACTGCACCCAGCCAAACCCAGCCTTGTGGGATACACGAAACACACACACGCCCCGCGCTCAAACATCTGCCCAAGTCCCCCTGCACAGTTTCACGATAGATCACAAGCAGCAACACTTCTGGCACTTGCTTCCAGGTGCAAACTTTAGGTCCTTTTTTTATAAAGTGACATATGTATTACAATATTTACGCATTTCTTAGCCGTTGAACAGGTGTAAAAACGATGCCACCATTTTTATTAGATTCCTATCTTTTTTAACGTCACTGATGATATTTTTGCGTGTTACATCCTTAACCCAATTTTTCCCATAAGTCTAGTTCTTTCTATTGCACAATTTTGCTTAGCATGGTGAGTTTTAGGAACATACACGTCACATTATCGCAGAACTGACTGGATAATAGATCCGATGTCTGCCACAAAGTGTGCACTTATTAAATTCTGCTTGCACAAAAAGTTCTACACTTGAAGCAAGTATTAGATGTGAGAAATAACCTTGGCATTCACAATTGTTTTAAGAAAAGCTACTATTTGTAGTCTGTTAGTTATCAGCATCATTATTATTATTATTTTGTTATTATTTGTGTGCCTCTGTTTCCTCATTTCTAGAGTGGAGATTATAACGATAGACATCTTGTAAGGTTGCTGGGATCAAATTGGACCATAGTAAAATACACAGGAGGGTGCCCAGCATGTAGAAACCACTCAACCCAGGGTGTTATTATCACTGATTGATCTATTGGCTATAACATAAAATGCCTTATTCACTCTGCTGTTCTTTTTCCTATAATTTTAATACATTTTGAAATGATCATCTTTCTTATGGAATCCACCGAATAACAACCTACTTTAGGGAAAGACATCTCGCTAAGTTTGCTTTCTGTTTTGTTTGAAAGTATACTCAAACCCCCGTTTTATCTGTCATTGACTGTTTTATGAGAAATAACCTATTATGTGCATTCCCAAGTGACCATTGACAACTGGGACCAGAAAGCTTTAGCGGAGTCTTTTGGTAAGATGGGAGAAGTTTCATAATTCTCATGACATCCCCAAGTCTGTACAATAAAAATGAAAAATGTATCTGATATAGTCAGAGTAAAGAGGAAGGGTACATCATTATCTGACAGATGTTTGAAACATTCATATGTCTAAGTTGAAATGGAAGCTCTTGGCAGGTAAGACCAGTGTTTTCGATCCTTACCACCTGCACCCCTTGCTTCCTAATTAGAGTCACCATATTTTTGAGAAATAATAATGATACATGGCTGGAAATGAGGCAGGGTGTTTGCAGTGGGACTTCTTCAATAGTCCAGAGGGTCAACATACTGAAGGCTTTTGCTTAGTTATGAAATAATGCATGACGGTAAAAGGATTCAGTGTAGTGATGAGGAAAAATACTGTTTTGGGGGGGCGGGGAAGATACTTGGATCTTCTAGAAGGATGGTATTGGAAAAACAAGGTGTTTCTTGTTAGAAGTGGTTTCAAACTTGGCCTTGGATTGTTGGTTGGTAACATTGCGCAAGCTACTTCACTTCTGGCAAGCGACAGAGTCAAAATTCAAACCCTAGGAATTTGTTACCAGAGTGTCTGATACAAAACCCTTCTCATTCTACCCCTACCACAGAGACCTTCTCACCGTTTTGAAAATTAAAAGATAGCACAGTGCCCGGTGGCATGCTCAGAAAATGTGAGTCTTTATTAGAGTAGATGGCCCCATTTCTGTAGAGAGTTTTCCTGCTATTTTATTTAAAACCTGTTTTTTTTGAATAGGTAATATATAGATAGATGATAGACAGTATACATAAAGAAATACACACACACATACACACCAAATATTATGGGACACACTCTGTGGACAGGCTTCTGGCATGGAATTATAAATAATGAAGGCAACTAGATAATTATTGGACAAGACCTAGTGTGACTGTGTTTCATTTTTCTCATTTAGTATCTCCAGGCAGACGTGATGTTAAGTCTACACACAATTACATTATTTATTTGGAGGGACATAAGACACGCACTCCAGGTGAATGCAAATCAGTTTCTGGAGCGTGAGATAAGTGATTATGTCATGCTTGAAATCACCTACATCTCAGTTCTTTGCTCTCCTGACCAGAAACCTGATGCTGTGTCTATTCCCACATAGCATCATCAGAGAGATGCTGTTATTCCAGTTGACCACATCCTTGGGAAGTTCAGTGTTCTGCTCCCCACGCCATCCTAACGAGCTGCGTGCCATCCTAATAGCTAATTCTTCCAGGCAGTCACTTCTGATTTTTCTGGGCACGTACTAGCCCTGTGATCCCTCAATTTTGATTTTAAGATTTTTTCCTCTTCCAACTACAAGGTAGGAGTTTTACTCTTTTATATAGCCAACGTTGGCACTATTTGTTCTACTGTATTATCTAAAAGGTTATTTACCATTCCTCCTGGTTCAAGAGCCCCACAGATGTTAGGTCCCTGTCTTGTAGTGATTTAGCATACAAAGGCAAAGCATTTTCCCCACTGTCAGCCTGGAGAGGCACACTTCTGCCAGATTCCATTGGCTCCCCTGGAATCCTTGGCCATATTCTTCAAGACTAACAGCATTTTGTAGGAGGCAATGTCAGATTCTGTCTTATAATGTGAAAGTACTGGCTTGTACCTCACTGGGGAATACGTTAGGTAATAAATGATGATGATCTGTATTACTTTGCAAGTAAACCAGGGCATTAAAAAGAAAAGTCTGAACTTAATGTGTTCCATTTCTAAAGTTGTCATTTGAAATATTCCACTTATAGAAATGCAAAGCTGTCTAATCTTGCCAACTTTTAAGGTCACCTTTATAGTTCCTGTGAACAGAAAAAGACAGGAATCAAATGAAAATACTGATGTCAAATTAATGGCTAAAAGAAAGAGACAGTCTTGGCATTTCTTGGGAATAGTCAATGTGTTTCAAGTAGGACTTGTAAAGTGTTCATGGAAACTGGACCCAAGAGTGTCATTGACACGAAGACAATGTCAGATTCTTATAAAAAGAAAGTATGTTCTTAATCTCAGTTTTCAAAGTCATTGACGATGACTTTCTGATGAATTTTGACAGGTTTTGATCATGGCGGTTAGTTTTGTGAGTCTTCCTCTGTTCCTTTTGGACTGTATCTTTCCCATCTTGCCTCTGAGCTATGGTAGCTCCCTTCCTGCCCTTCAAATTCTTCCTTTCCTCTTGCATTAGCTCACATGTATCGCCTTTGCTTCCCTGCTTTTCCACGGCCACCGGTGCAGCACTGTGGGTGTGGATGGAGACAGGTCCCCTAACTGCTGTCCTGACTCTGTAGTATGCTGTGGTACCCACTCAGCCAATGGTGTCTCTGGCCGATAGGCACAGCAGCCAACATCGGGGACCTAGGAGCTGAATTGCCCACCCAGGGGTAACTTGTGCTCTGAACTCCTCAGCAACAATCTCAGTTATGTAATGGTTTAAACCCAGAAGGAGAAAATAATTGCAATCAGACTGCCCAGAAAATTGTAGATAAACAGTTGCTCAGCCTATGCCCCTAATTGGAATGGTGGGGGCTCTGAGATGGGGCAGAGAAATAACACTCACCCTTCTAAGAGAAATAGAAGAAGAGGAGTGAACCTGGCCGAGGAGTAGTGGCTAAGTAGTACACGGTTTTGATCTTACCTTCACAAGATCCATTTTCCTTTCCTTTTGTTTCCAAGGTCCTGGATCATGGATCTCAAAAGTAGTGTTTCCTACCCACTTACTCCCGAGGGCCTGCAGTCTGGCCTCTATCACTACCTCCTCTGTATCTGCCCTCTAAACCTTCCCAGACTTCCTATCAGACCTGAGAGGTTTTTTTCCAGGTTTCATTCCACTTTAAAACTCAATGCTGAGGACAATAGTATAGGGGGCTCCAGCTGTCCTGATGCTTTAACTCAACTTCCCATCCCACTTTGAATGAAGAGAAAATCCTTAACCTGGCCTCAGGAACTCTGCAGGGTCCCCCTTCCGCCTTCCCTGACCTTCTCTAAGTCCTTCAAATATGCAGTGCTCTGTCCAGCCTCAAGATTTTTGCACATGCTGTTCCCTCTGCCTTAAATGCTGTTCCTACTCATCTTTTCCTGGCTACCTCCTACCTGCCTTTCAGGTCTCTGTCTCACTTCCCCGAGGAGGGCTTCTCTGACCCTCACGTATAAACTATGCCCTTCCTCTCTTGCTTGCTCATAGAACATACTATTTCCCTTCATTACATCAATCACAAGTTGTGATTATTCACTTGCATGTTTATTTAATAATTATCCCCTCAATAGAATATTCTCATGAAAGCACAGACCATCTATTTCGACCTACTGTACATAACTCCTGCAACATAAAAGTACTCAGTTCATAACAGTTGAACAAATGAATGAGTACAGTCTAGGAAATATATGTTGTGCAGCCAAGAGCCATCAAACATACGACAAATGTACTGGCATTGGAGTCCAGAGTTCTGGGTCTGGTGGTAGGATATGCCACTTATTAGCTACTGTGGGATCTTAAGTAGCTCACTTAGCCTTTCCAAGCCTGGATATTGACACACCATGAGGTGAGTAATGGCGTCTACCTCCCAAAGATGTGGCAGAGGAGATGGCTTGTTAGTGGTCCTACTTCTTAAACTCTGAACCCATGGTCAAAGTGCTGCCCTGCTACAATATATGTGTATGTAGCATCGGATAATGTAACCATGTCCACAGGCTCCTGGGCTTTGAAGAACCATCATTTCTTCCCATTTTTCCAGATACCTTTTCCTCTAGCAATTTCATTGGCTTCCTTTTTTCCCCGGTCCTTTAACTGGGGCACTCCTCTGGCCCAGTCAAGGCATTCAGAATTAATAAACAGGGGCTTCCCTGGTGGCGCAGTGGTTGAGAATCTGCCTGCCAATGCAGGGGACACGGGTTCGAGCCCTGGTCTGGGAAGATCCCACATGCCGCGGAGCAACTAGGCCCGTGAGCCACAACTACTGAGCCTGCGCGTCTGGAGCCTGTGCTCCGCAACAAGAGAGGCCGCGACAGTGAGAGGCCCGCGCACCGCGATGAAGAGTGGCCCCCGCTCGCTGCAACTAGAGAAAGCCCTTGCACAGAAATGAAGACCCAACACAGCCAAAAATAAATAAATAAAATAAATAAATTTTTTAAAAAAATTAATAAACAGAGGAGGTAAAACACACAGATAAATTATCCCCTATAATAGGAACAGAACCAGAATATTTTGTGGAAGTCAGGGAAAGAGAGAGCACTCAGAAGTGAGCACATCAAGGCAGGGACCATGTTTAATTTATCTTGGCATCCTTGTGCCTGGCACAGGGAACAAGTTGAATATATATTTGATGAATGAGATGGTCTTCACTCATTTGACAAACCCAAGCTTAATCTCCATGTCACAGCTCATCGGGTCCCCCCAGCCACACTGATCTCTTTCATTTCCCTGAATATGCCCTGCTCTCTTCTGCCACAGGGCCTTTGCATATGCTTTCCCCTTTCCCTGGAATGTTCCCCCACCCCATCTACCTCATTCTTTTCATTCTTCAGCTCTCTACTCAAGCATCACTTCCTCAGCCAAGACTGGGTCTTACCATCCTGCTATAAGCTCACAAAGCAATCTTAATAATTCACATTTAACCATTTGTGTGTATGTGTGAGATTAGCAGCTATCTCCCACACCAGGAAGCGTCTGCTTAGCTCACTGTAGTGTCCTCAATGCCTAGCACTGTGGGTGGCAAAATCAAGGAGCTTCATTGATATTGTTAAGGAAGGAAGTTTTGGGGACACAAAGATAAGAGGTTACATTAAGAGGTTACATTTGTGGTCTTTGGCTTTGTCTCTGGGTTATCCCAGAGAACAGAGTCAGAAGGGTACCCGACAGGAAGGAGAAAAAGTGTGATGTTCCCGTGGATTCCCTGTAAGGGGTACTTCCCACTTGGCCCAAGTCGGGAATGGACTCTGCTGTCCTGGGAGCTGCCACCTACGTCTCTTTAACCCCCATCATGTGTTCACTAGACAATAAAGCATAATTATCAAGAGTGACTCCTTTGGAGCCTGAAGCAACATTGAAAATCAACAACCCTGCCCCTTTTGGAAGGATGGGATCTTTTCTTTCAAAAAGCTTGGGCTAACACTCAGGTTAGCACCCAATTGTCTCCTCACAATAGGAAATGAAATGGTTGCCATGACAACTCAGTGAAGAGTGCAGGCATTGAGTTTGTTTGTTTGTTTGTTTGTTCTTGACAAAAAGCTGCTGACTTTGACTTAACTGGTAACGTATATGCATTTGTTTTTTTCAATTCTGATCCCTCCTGGAGTTTTCCTGAATCATCAATTAATATCACTTAAAAAAATCCCCCTTCAGAAAGTGGGATGGCTCAGACTAGGATAAAAGCAATCAAGAGGGCTGAAGGGGACAAATGAGAGAGATACTGGGAGGAAAAAAATGAAAGGACATGTGGATGGACTGTATGGGAAGAAGTAAGAGTAAGAGAGAAACCAAGGGATCACTTTTTAACATTCTGCCTCCTTTTATGCAAACCCTAGGACAGTATCATCCTAAATCACATGAACACTGTACCAACCCCAGAGTAGGTTTGAGCTCCCCTAAAAACAATAAAACGTGTCTGCCCCTCCCCAAGCAAGGGTGGACTGGCTAAAAATATTTGCAAGGGATTTGAATCGATACCAGCACATTTGGATCCTAGGCCCTCTTCCGGAGTGCAAGGCTCCAGAAATCTACACCAGCTTCATCTCCTTCAACCCCAGTGAGCTCTTATCCTAATCTAGTCACAAGCACCCAAAGCTAGTCCTTCACCATCATTTACCTTTACAGTTAAGATTTTCTTTCCAAGCCTCTACGCAGCATTTATTCCTACTTGGAATTCTCAACCCTCGCTTCTTAAGAGAAAAAAAAAAAAAAATCTACTTTCTCTAGAAAGTGCAAAAGAGATCCTCAAAATGGTTAAATAACGAGCATGCGAGTAGATTACTGTGTCTCAACAGAAAATACCTAGGCTCATGTATAGAGCCCTTAAATAACTTAAGAAAAAAAATTCTTAGACAGAGGTTTGTTGTTTCATCAGACTCTTGAAATGAAACCATGTCAACCTTTGATAGAAACTAAGAAAAATGCATGAATGAGTCTTAAAAAATAATTTTAAAGGCAAATTTTCTATTCAATCTTGGCTTATGGAATCACCATACATTATTTATGGGAGGAAGATAAAGCATGAAAGGTCTTCTTCGTAGTGTACTCAGTGATGTCTACAGAGATTTCAGGCCCACACATCACAGTGCGCTGCAGAAGAAGTTTCTGAAAAGGTTATTCTCATGTATGTGCAACGACATATTTATCATCTTTAACATAGGGATCGGCATCTTCATCAGCTTCATAGTGCTGCTGAAACAATCAAACAGGCATCGCAAATCATGTTGAAAACAGAGCTGTCCCTGTAAAATCTGGCTTTGTGCTAATACTCTTTTTTTTTAAAAATTATTTTATCGAAGTACAGTTGATTTACAATGTTGTGTTAATGTCTGCTGTACAGCAAAGTAATACAGTTATACATGTATATATATATATATACACACACACACACACACACACACACACACACACACACACATTCTTTGTCATATTCTTTTCCATTATGGTTTGTAACAGGATATTGAATATAGTTCCCTCTGCTATATAGTAGGACCTTGTTGTTTATCCATTCTGTATACACTAGTTTGCATCTGTTAATCCCAAACTCCCAATCCTTCCCTCCCCTGTCCCCCTCCCCCTCCCCCTCGGCAACCATAAGTCTGTTCTCTATGTCTGTGGGTTTGTTTCTTTTTCATAGATAAGTTCATTTGTGTCACATTTTAGATTCCACATATAAGTGATATCATATGGTATCTGTATCTTTCTGACGTACTTTACTTGGTAAGATAATCTCTAGGTTCATCCGTGTTACTACGAATGTCATTATTTCATTCTTTTTAATGGCTGAGTAGTATTCCATTGTATATATTGTACTAATGTTCTTTATCTCAGGACTATTACCTCCATCTACTTGGTTGCACAAATTGGAACTTTTAAGGGTCATTCTTTGAAACCTGCTCTTCCGTCACATTTTACCCTTTATATCTAGTCTGTTACTCAGTTAGCTAGTAGTATCTGTAACATACTTCTGGAATCTGTTCTCTTCCCACTGCCCCAGCCCTCATCTTAAATATGATTAACCAGTTAATACACTTAAGCACAGAGAACAGTGGGTACCATTTGTAAATTCTCAAGTTTTAGTTGTCATGATGGTGGTGGTGATGATGATGAAGATGAAGATGATGATGCACTTTCACACTGTTCCTAGGATGCTATTGTAGCATCCTAACTGGTTTTACTGCATCCATTTTTGCCTCCCTCTAAATAATACTGTCCAGAGTAAACAAAATGATCTCTGTAAAAACTGCAAATCAGACCACATGGTCCCCTCTAAAACATCTTTCAAAGATTTCCTGTTGCCCTATAGTATCCAGCCTAGCTGCATTTCCGGCTTCTTAGGTAGTCTCCTGACTGTGATTTATCCATGCTGGCTTCTTGGGTGCTCCACGCTTACTTCCAGCAAAGGGACTTAGCACACACCATGCATAGCATTCTGTCTGCCCACAATGTTATTTTGCCTGAGTTCTTCGCCCAGGTAACTCCTAACTCATCTTTGAGGTTCACCTTCATGCATTTTCTTGCACAGTCTTTCTGTGACCGCCTGCTGCCCCACCAACTTGAATTTTCTCCTTCCACGATGCTCTCACATAGCAGCCTATGTGTTTTTTATGCATAGTACATGCTACAGTCAGTAATCATCGACATAATCATGGATTCATTTATCTCAGCACTTTCTCTCCTCCTAGAATCTAAGGTCTGTGATGGCAGGAATAGACCTATAACCAATGAGGACTTCAAAAAATATCTTTTTAATTAATAAATAAGGATAACAGTCCAAAAATAATTTTAAAGTAAGGTACAAATATAAGCATCCTAATGAGTAAAACCACCTCTCTGAGCTACAATAAATACATTTCGAGTAGAAGTTGGTTCTTAGAGTGAATACACTCAGAGAATGTTAAGTTAAAATCCTGAGTTTCCAGAGAGCTCATATGACTTGTGCAGGGTCACAGTAATCAGGAACAAAGCTAAGATGCAACTTGAAGTCTTTTGACTTTAAAGCTCATTTTACTACACTGATTTTCACATTCAACTAAAAAGCCTATTTAATAAAAGAGTAAATCATAGAAGTGTTTAATTTTTCATTCTCCAAGGCTTTAATTGCCAGTGCTTAGAAAAACAAACAGCTCTAAGTATTTCTAAAGAGAACTGACAGAGAAGTCCCCTTCTTGACCACAGATTACATATTTGTGTGTGTTTTCTATTTAAGTCCATATTCCCTACTAAGAATAATGAGCAAACGTCCTCTGCATGCGATTGAAATTGTCTCCAATTTCCTTGCCAAATCCAGCAAGGCTTCAGCGTTGCTATCTTTTTCCCAATTGTGCACGCGCTTACACTCAGGCAGATGCCCCAGCTGACAAAAGGTGTGCTTGAGCAGACAGGAAAAAAGGTCAAAAATAAGCAATACACAAATGGAATGTAGATATCGTCTGAAGCATGAACAGGTTGCAGTGTCTGATGGTTCTGTCCACATGTGTTGATGAGACGATGACTGACTGACTGGAGAAGGTCAAGGGTAGACCAAGGAAAGTAGGTGTAGGGGAGGAGGGGGAATTGAGCCACGTCAGGAATGTAAATCGAAATTCTTTGATTTGCAAGTAAACATTGAATATCCCAGTGTCTTTTTCTTTGTGTGGTGGGACAGGACTCCATCTCCCTGTATCCACTTTCTAGCTGTTTAGCTTATGCAGAAGATGGGATAAGTAAGGGCCCTTGGCAATTCCTCTCCAGGAAGAGACTCTCTGTGCATAATAATACATAAAGAGATAGGCTGAAAGGAGATCCAGCCCTTTAGTGGGAAAGGTCTGATCCCTTTGCGAACATACGGAATGGATCTGAAACGCGGACTACAGAGACCAGCGCATGAGGGCCAAGCACTGGCCCCCTGGGGAAAGTGAGCCAAGGACATTAGGAAGAGGACCAAAGGGGATTTGTTCCCCAATGACCGTAAGAGAGAGACAGCCTTGGGGGTGGCCTCATATGCAAAGACCTCTGCCTGTCAAGGAGTTGGGGGATCAGTTGTCTAGGGGAGAGGAAACTCTACTTGGGCTGGGAAATGTAGCTGTAACCGTAAGGAACTGGACATTTATACATCTTTCTGGACCCTGGGAGGCATGGCTGGCATATAAGGTATTATAGGTTGAACTATCCCATCCATTCCTTCCACTAAAAAGCAGTCACATGGAGCTGACACCCATTAGTGACGCTTCCGGACAAGCTTCCCTTGTGGTCGGAAAAGTGATGCTCTTTGTGATAAAACTCAGGACTAACAAACACATTAATGGTGTAGAGATGAGGTCACTGGACTCAGGTATCAGGAAACCTGAATTCTAATATCTGCTCTGTTGCTTCATAGCTGTGGGCTTTGGACAAGGCCATTTGTCAAGACATTTGTGACAGTGTATTGCTACCTTCATCTTTGAACCCCAGAAACACATGTCCACCTTCTCAAACTAACAACAGTTAAAGAAAATAAGACCTATATTTTCCATTTTATGCCATGAATTGAGGAAAGTTAAGCCACAATACGAATAAAATTTGATTTTTGAAATAATTGGTATACTCACAATGTGGAAAAGGGATGAGTAATTATACGCCAGTAATTTGATGAGCATTATAAACAATTAGTCATGCACAACTTGTACAAGAAGTATTAACCACGTGTGGAAGAACCAGGAGGGGGAGAGCGTCATGGGTGTCACGCTGTCCCACGCAGCGGGATCCCCTCTCAAAACTGGGGGATGTATTCCCCCAGAGGCTGGCGATGCAGCTCTCAGCTGGCGGCCCTCTTTGGGAACTGCCTTGCCTGAAGAGACTCCTACTGTCTAAGGTTCAGCCCCCTTCTCCTGGGCAATCTGCAGATAATCACTGGGAGATGCTGGGGTATGAAGGCTCAGCCCCTTTTCCGGGAGGGCGCAGCTTTGAGGGTGGCTTCAGCTGAGACCCTGTTGCGTCTGCATCATGGCACAACCTCTTCCTTGGCCCGATCCTGTTTCTCTCCTTCTACCTGTCGGTGTTGATACTCCCGAATAAACATGTACTCGTGCTCTTAGGGAGGCCAACCCGAGACTCGGCATATCACTTAGAACTCTAAGGCGCAGCTCAGTTTCAATCGCAATCAAGGACTTTCTTAATACAGCTCGTTCTGTAGCTCCTTTTGCAGCATACACCCCAAAGATCCACTGAAGACCCTACAACATTTCCAGCACGTGCTAAGGTAAGTCAGCACCTCGGAGACAGAGCCTAGCTCTCTCCCCAGAGCGAATTTCTCCAGATTCTCCATTGACTACCTAGTAACTGAAACTTTCCCCTCTTTCTCATCCTGATACAATGTAAGCACATACACTACATATATTTTCCCCCAGATTTTATTTTAAAAGCTTACAAATGTTCAGAAACTTGGACACAGGACAAAGAACATATGTACAGTCCTCACTGAGATCCCACCACACTGTTTTTTTTTCTTTCTCTGTCTCTTTTTGCTACACAATTTTAAAGTCGTATACCTTATGGTATTTCGCTTTTTTATTTCTATATGCATCACCTAAAGAAACGGACATTTTACTATATATAACCACAATACTGTTACCACACCTGAGAAATTTGACAATAATTCCATAATGCCATCTAATATATGAAGTCAGCTTCCCCCATTTTTTACAAAAACGTCTCATAAGATTTTTCTCCAATTCAAAATTCAGCCAAGGTTCACGCGGTGCATTTGGTTATATCTCTTTAGATTCTTATAGAGTGGTCTCCATGCCTTTGGTTTTTAAATACCTTTACTGATATAAATAATAAACTGCACATATTTAAAGAGTAAAATTTGATGTTTCAACACATATACACCAGTGAGATCATCACTACAATCAAGACAGTGAACACACACCTGTCTCCAAAAGCTTCCTCGTGCCCATTTGTAACCTGTTCCCTTAACCCTACCCCACCCAATCCCATCTGCAAACAACCACTGATCTGCTTTTAGTCACTGCGAATTCATTTGTATTTTCTAGAGCCTTATAGAAATAGGGTCATAATATGTACCCTTTTCTGTTGAGCTTCTTTAATTCAGCATCATTATTTTGAGATTCAGCCGTATTGTTGAATGTTCAATAGTCTATTCCTTTTTAATCCTGAGTAGCATCCATTGTATGGAAGTATCACATTTATTTAACCATTCATCTGTCAGTGGACACTTGGGTTGTTTCCGGTTTGGGGCTATTACAAATAAGGCCGTTAGGAACATCATACGTAAGACTTTGTATGGACATGCATTCATTTTATTTTGAGTAAATGCCTAGGAGAGAAATGGCTGGACCATATAGTAGGTACTTGATTAACTTTATAAGAAACTGCCAAAGTATATTCCAAAGTGGCAGTGTTATTTTAGATTCTTATCAGCAGAGTATGAGACTTTCAGTTCCTCTAAATCCTCTCTGACACTCGGTATGGTCAGTCTTTTCAAATTTTAGCCTTTCTAATAGGTGTGTAGTAAAATCTCATTGTCGTTATAATTTGCAGTTTCCTAATAACTAGTGATATTCAGCAGATTTCATGGGTTGTTTGCCATCTGTATATCTTCCTTGGTGACATATCTGTTCATATCTTTTACCCATTTTTTTTTATGGGCTTGTTTTCCTATTGTTAATATTTGAAAGTTTTGGATTCTAGACCTAAGACCTTTATCAGATACATGCTTTGCAAAGATTTTTCTCCTACCCTATGGCTTGTCTTTTCATTCTCTTGATACTGTCTTTTGAAGAGAAGTTTTTAATGTTGGTGAAGTCCAAATTGTTACTTTATTCTTTTACAGATTGTGCTTTTATGTGATATTTAAGAAATCTCTGCCTAGCCTAAGGCTGCAGAGATTTTCTCCTATGTATTTTAGAAGTTTTATGGTTTTCGATTTTATGTTTGCATCTATAATTTAGTTTGCATTATTTTTTCTTTTTTTTGGATATGGCTAGCATTCTAGCACAGTTTGTTAAAAAGGCTGTCCTTTCTCCACTGCATTACCTTTGTACCTTTGTAAAAACCAGTTGTCCATACATGTGTGGGTTTATTTATGGACTCTCTGTTCCGTTCCATTGATCTATTTGTCTTTCTTTATACCAATGTCATCCTTTCGTTTTATAACAATTTTTAAAAATTTATTTATTTTATTTTTGGCTGCGTTGGGTCTTCGTTGCTGCACGCACGCTTTCTCTAGTTGCGGCGAGCGGGGGCTACTCTTTGTTGCGGTGCGTGGGTTTCTCATTACCGTGGCTTCTCTTGTTGCGGAGCACGGGCTCTAGGTGCGTGGGCTTCAGTAGTTGTGGCACGCGGGCTCAGTAGTTGTGGCTTGCGGGCTCTAGGTGCGCGGGCTTCAGTAGTTGTGGCACACGGGCTCAGTAGTTGTGGCTCGCGGGCTCTAGAGCACAGGCTCAGTAGTTGTGGCGCACGGGCTTAGTTGCTCCGCGGCATGTGGGATCCTCCCGGACCAGGGCTCGAGCCCATGTCCCCTGCATTGGCAGGTGGATTCTTAACCACTGCGCCACCGGGGAAGCCCATAGTTTTATAACAGTTTTTAAAATCAGGTGGAGCACTACCGCACCACTGTAAAGCAGTTACACTCCAATAAAGATGTTAAAAAAAGAAACAGATGGAGCTACCTCTCCAACTTTGTTCTTTTTCAGAGTCGTTTTAGCTGTTCTAAGTTCTTTGCGTTTCCATGTGAATTTTAGAATCAGCCTGTCAATTTTTATAAGAAGCCTTTTGAGATTTTGATTGGAATTGGATTGAATTTATACAATAATTCAGGGAGAATTGACATCTTAACAATATTGAGTCTTCCATCCCATCAACAATGTATATCTCCCAATTATTTAGGTCTCCTTTAATTTCTTTCGGCAATATTTTATAGTTTTCAGTATACAGGTCTATCATATTTTGTTGTTTTTCAAGACAATGACTTTTTGGAAGATACCAGGCCCACCCCAATATTTTATAAAACACCCCGCATTTTGCTTTGTCTGTTTTGTTATCATTGAATTCAGGTCAAGTCACTGTGAGGAATACTTCAAGGTGGTGTTGTAGGCAAGTGGCGAGCACCCCGTCAGGAGGCCACAGTGTCAGGCTGTCCTGCTACTGGTGATGCTGTGTGATCACACAGTTCAGGTGATGGTCACCTGATATCACCATTATAAAGGTACAGTTTACCTTTGTAATTGGAAAATAATCTAGGAGTGATACACTGGGACAGATGTTTGTTTTTTTTTTTTTTAAAGTTCAACCATGAAGTTTTATATTCATCCCTCGGTATCTGTGGGAAGTTGGTTTAAGGACCCCCGTGGATACCAAGATGTATGGACGATCAAATTTCTTATATAAAATGGCATCGTACAGTTGGGCCTCTGCCTCTCATGGGTAGGGAGCTTGCTGCACCGCAGAGGGCAGATCGTATTGAATAGTTCTGCTCTGACACGTGATTGTTGTTATCTATAGTCTTTCTTGGTGAACAGAATTCCAGTTTTCTCTTTAGATTAGAAAGAAGATGCTAATACTTCCCTTACCTTTATTCCCTAAAATAATATACCTCTAGGAATACTACGCCACCAGGAAATGTTTCCCTCATTCCAGTACCAAATGCCTAATGATTGATTAGGGGTGTGGGTTAGTTCACAGGAAACCTGGGACGAGCCTACAAGACATCAGGATATTGGAAATGAAACCCTTACTCTGTCTGAAAACCCCTCTCAGAGTGTTGACAATATATATGCAGTTCTGATCTCAGCCAGATGGCGTCATTGTGGAGCTGGGTGCTGGTCAGTTTTATAGGTTTATGAGCTATGACCCAATCTGTTTTATTGGCCCTCAGTCCTCATTAAACAAAAGCAAGTGCATCACGTATATAATGCTGTGGACTGCCTGTGAGTAGATAGGGCTTCCAGTAGGTGATCACTTTCTCTCCAGACAGGATGAAATTTACACTCTGTGAGGAGAATTCATGTCTGATACTCTACACCAGGCGTGGTGCTATGGGACATTACGTATGTGATTGTGTTAAAAACAGTCACAAACTGGCTATTACTGGAGTCACAGAGGATTCCTTTAACTGGATATTGGACCCCTCTTTCTTCCTCCTAAGACATCACATTCCATAGCTGAAAAGTTTATTTCTGTAAAATAATATGTTCTCCAAACTGCCTGCTACGCAGTGGCCCCCAGCACGCAATGTTTCTTCGTTCCTTTGCGTCCGTGAAAACCTGAGTCGATAGGTATACTGAAAATTGTGGGCAAGCTGCAATATTTATTTTTGCTCATGGGGAAAATTGCCAAGATTCAGCAAGTAACAGCAATTGTTCACCTCATTTGGCTTGAATCAGAGCAGGTCTTGAAGGGAGATAGCTAGATATAATTATGAACAGTTCAGACAAGGGGTATTCAGTTACTGGCTTGAAGAATAGGAATTACTTTGACTATTTAAGAATTTCGGTTTGCAGAAATTTAAAAATCTTTGCTAAAAATGCAAAGAAATGTTTGCCATCAAATACTCACCAACATTGTATTTACAGACAACGTGAATTTAGACCTTGAAAAAACTTGTATGCCTTATTATCTTTTCATATATTAAAAAAAACAGCACAGGGAAAAAGCTGAAATGGATGTAAACAATAAATGGATGGGTAGTGCTGGAAGAATTGAAAGACTCAAACAGAATCTAGGCCACATATTTCAGAGTAACTGTTTGATGATTTCATTTTATTTGGTGTTTGCAGTTCTGTGGACTATAGGATAAACAATGATATGGACTTTCCTAAGATATGTTATGCTGTTTACAGAATCCTTTTCACCCCAAAATATTCCTCTTAAACTGTCTAGGCAGCATTTATCACGGAAGGCATCATTAACTTTCTTTACATCAGCTCTTTCTCCAAAAATTGACTGAGTCAATTTCACCACATTTCATACATTCCAGCTGCTGGGAACTCTCGCTGTGGCTAGCTGTTATTGAATGTCACAGATTGAATAAGTTGACAGGATAAGATGCAGCAAGCCGAAATTACTGCCAACTTCTATCTAGGCAAAAGGCTACCAAATAATTGGCAATGAGCCAATCTTTCATTTCCTAAAACTGAATAGTTCTAGTGCCTCAGAATCCAATGTTTTCCCTCTCCTACTCTTTAGAATGCTGTCTATTCAGAAGATGTATCGTGAGCATTTACTGGGGGCTCTTAATACCGAACTGTCTAAGTTCATTAGGAATTGATTGAACTAGGTTTATAAAATTCACTATGAGACCCAGCAAGACTTAATACTCCAGACAGTCATTTTTAAATGTCAGGGTGCTTTGTATGGATGGATACACACATGCCCATTCTTCCTTCATGCAGTGATAAGGAATGACTTCTGATACACATGAACTTGGGAATGACAGAGAAACATATCAATGCTATTCATCCTGAACAACTCTGGCTTAGCCGTCATTCTGTGATTAAAGTCCTTGGAGATCTAGCAGGTGGGGAGACACATAGCTGGGAGTACAATGGTTTCCCCAAGCCCCCCTTGGTTGTTGAGTTGGAGAGATGCCTGGGAAAACGAGTGTGTATGTGAACTGCCAGCCTGGCCTGTGTATTGAGACCAGTGTTCCTGCTCTCTGTGGTCAGGGGTGTCCCTCAAGGACCAGCTAGTGTCAAGATTCCCGGACTTTCCCAGCAGAGCAAGGTGTTACCTCTCCTACAGTTACTAGAACTAAGTTGATGTGTCTGTTTCCCCTCCTCTCTCCGTCACCACCACCCTGGACTTGGAGGCTTTCTGAAGCATAAGTTATCCGTTCTGAAACTCCATCCCCTTACATTAGCGACCAGCAAAGGAGTGGACACTCGCCAAATATCTGTTTGAAAAAGAAGGGAGGAAATTCTTACTTATTTTCTTCACCTTGATATTTCACAACTCTGCCCTTCCTCAGTGGAAATTAACATCGAGTGTTAATTTCCTCTTCCAAAAGCATGTTCTGGCTACTTTAAAACTTTTCTTCTTCTATCGACTGGGCAAACAGCAACACATGACATCACAAATGAACCCTGCCCAGGTATTTATGCCTGGGTTTATATATGATGATAGATTTATCATCTCCATTAGTTTCTACCCAGGGTGTTGTGATGCTGCAGAGGCATGACCCAAAGAGTCACTGTTTTTGGAATATCTTATTTTTTCCCCAATTCTACCTATTTTCATTTCTACTTTCATAATGTGTTTCTCATTGGTGGGAGTCTGGTGACACTAGAATGGGAGAACTGCAGCATAACACGACCCCTGCAAGGGAATTGTGGCTCCTACAATAACACGTTCTGTTGACATAGCAGGAAGCATGGTTTTAAAACAGGGTTTTTACTTTCCTGAACACACACGTGCCATTCACTTGGCAGTCATTACCTGGTTAACTGCATTAGTTCACATGAAAACACTGTAGATTTTCCTCTGTCGATTTCAAAACATCCTTGTACTTCACCCACAGTAAATACTTATTATGTTTTCAGTAGCGCAAGTGTTCAAGGGGCATTAGTCATTGTGAATTCACTTACCAGCTCAATTGCTATGGAATTATGCCCATTTTAGGTGATCAATTACTTCACTTGCTATCCTGATCTTTTAAGGTACAGTCTGAAAGCCCCCAGTTATTTTATTTGTGTCTCTAGAACCTCTTCTTGACCATTATTTTTTATGCTGCACTTTTCAAGTGATATTCCTGAGCTAAGGTAGTCATTTACACAATTTTAAGTGGAGGCATTAAGCTTGACTCCGACATAAATGAATGCTGATGTTCAGAGACATGGGGTTGAACCTGCCTGCCACGGGGGTGCATAAAACACTACGCACTTTGTCTTTGTCTGCCAGCACACACATTGTACGTGTCATTTTGAATTTTCTAGGAAACACACATTTAATCACACACTCATATTTTAATTTACGGACAGGATCAAAAGAAAGTCTAAGGTAAAGACACATACCCATGCTACATTATTATCACTTTTAATCATCTGAAAAAATGGTGTTATTATAACTGAATTTTATATGTATCACATGCATTGAAATCTCTGGAAGATAGATAAGAAACTGGATTTTTTTTTAAAAAGGCTGATTGTGGAGAGGGGATCTAGTTGCATGAGCAGGATGGAATAGGAAAGAAACTAATTTTATTCTTCTGACTCTCAAATTATGTACTCTGGCATGGGTTATCAGTGAAAAACTGTACTTTGCCTTAAAACATGGTATTTACTCATATTATGGATTGTAAGTTGAGGTTTTTGATATAACACATATATGGTTACATAGTACGTATGTGGTGGAACCCAGATCTGTCTTACACGTGGTTCCTTTATAAAGAAACCATGCAAATGCATGCATTTATTTTTGGACTTTCCCACATGTCCAGAATGTCTGAGGAGGGCAAGGATGAGCCTATATTTCTATTCAGGGTGAGAAGTTGTTACTCCACTTAGAACCCATATGGTGCTTTGGGAAAGCAGAAGTTCTTTCCTAGACTCTTTCCTGTTATGAAGTCCTTAGTATGTGACAGCCAGGACATTTGGCAAACCTAAACTGAGGTATAACGAGGGGGAAGTCTTACCCCTAAATCCCACCCAGTGAGCACTGCCCTTTTTCAGTGAGGCCGCAAGGCGTAAAGGTGCATTTTCCAACCAACCAAAAACCCATTTGGAAGTTGGCCAGTGCAGTGGGTTGAATTGTGTCCCACCCCCAAATAATTATATATTTGAAACCTGTGAACATGACCTTATTTGGTAAAAGGGTCTTTGCCCACATTAACATCAAGGATCTCAAGATGAGAATATTTTAGGTTAGGGTGGACGCTAGATCCAATGGCAAGTGTCCTTAGAAGAGAAAGCACAGGGAAGGTGCTGTGAATGTGAAAGCAGAGATGGGAATGATGTATCTACAAGCCAAGGGAGTCAAAGAGGGCTGGCAGCCTTCAGAAGCTTGGGGAGAGGCCTGGAACAGACCCACCCTAGAACTTCTAGAAGGAACCAATCCTTGCCAACCCCTTGACTTAGGACTTCTGGCCTCCCAACTGTGGGAGAATACATCCCTGTTCTTTTTTAAGTCATCAAGTTTCTGATCATTTGGCAGCTCTAGGAAACTAACCCAGCTAGTCTAGAGGCTCATTGCAAACCACGAGGGTCTTTACGGACACCACAAACCTGGAACTGATTTCTCTTCCCTCCCCTGCTCTGTATTCCTTTCCCATTCTTTCTTCTTCCCTCTCCGTCTTTGTTTCTTTGTCCACTCAAGAAGCCATAACAAAATACCACAGCTTGGGTGACTTAAACAACAGAAATGTATTTCTCAGAGTTCTGGAGGCTGGGAAGACCCAAATCAAGGTGCTGGCATGTAGGTTTCATTCTCCAACCTCTTTTCTTGGCTCGCAGGTGGTTGCCATCTCACTGGGAACTCACAGGCCCTCTTTGTGTGCGTGCAGGGAGAGCTCTCCGGTGTCTCGTATGTAATCCCATCCTGATGGTCCCACCCTCGAGAACTCATCTAACCCTCATCACCTCCTAAAGGCCCCATCTCCAAATACCATCACACTCTGGGGGTCAGGGCTTCAACATGTGAATTTTGGGAGAGGGCACAGGTATTCAGTCCATAACTTGTTTTTCTTCCCTACTTCCTTCCTTTTCCTCCTTTGGGTCCACTTCATTGAGATATAATTACATACAATTAAATTCGCCAACTTTAAGTGCGTAATCGGATGAGTTTTCGTAAACGTATGCAGTCATGTACTATCACTACAATCATGAACATTTTCATCATCCTACAGAATTCCTCTGGGCATGTTTGAAGCCAGTTCTCTCTCTCTGCACCCTGCCAAATGCCGATCTGCTTTTTTAACTCTGCAGTTTTGCCTGTGCTGTAATTTCCTGTAAATGGGATCATGTGGCATGTTGATTTTGGTGTCTGGCTCCTTTTATTCAGCATAATGCTTTTGAGATTCATCCATTTGCTTGTATGTATCAATAGTTACTTTTATTGCAGATGAGTGTTCCATTGTAGGGATATACCACCATTTGTTTATTCATTCATCAGTTGGTGAACATTTTTTGGTGATTATGTATAACTTCGTGTAGACATATGTTTTCATTTGTCCCTTTAGTTCAGTGAGTCTGGAATTTAACAGTCCCTATAATTTCTAGACTGGTGGCCCTTTGGCTATCTTTTGAAAGAAGCTTGTCTGGATGCTCTCAAAGTTCTTCTAACTCTGATATTCTGTGAAGAACATGAGATAATCTTGATCTGGTACTCAGCCCTTTCCTCAATTTGTAAATAAATAGTAGGTGCTTAATAAATATAGGCTGATGAGAAACCAGTGTAAGTAATTAACTGATTCCTTCTCTTGGGTTGGAGCAGCCATCCCCAAGAAACCATCCCATGTGTCCAGAAAAGTGAGAAGCTGCCATTTCTTTTCACTCAGCTCTCTAATTTCCGTTAAGCATGGTCTGATACCTTTCACCCTGTTCTACCATTCTCTTGCTGTTGGGCCTTGGCCACATGACTTCATTTCTCTGAGCCTCAGGGTTTTGACTGTAAAGTTGGTGTGAAGATAACGCTGCTAGGATTGCTGTGTGTGAGATAACTGACATAACTGAAATGATACATATGATAGGCTGAATACATCACTTGGCGTTTAGAAAACGGCTCATAAATAATAGCTGTTGTTGTTGTTGTTATCTGGGGGAACGGCACTCTCTCTGTCCCCTTAGCTACTACCCTTGCTGCCCCACTTTTCCTCCTGCAAGGATTACACACAGACAAAAGAGATGACCCAGTGGAGTCTGCAAAAGGCCAAAGCTTTGAGAGTTCAGAGGGGAGGAAGCTAACAGCTTACCTGTTAATGCTGCAGATCTGGGTCTGTGAAATTCACTCTTTGGAGGTTTTGGGAAGAAACTTTCAGCCAATACGGGGGCAATTCATTAGAGAAGCTGAAGGAACAGTCGTGTCTTCCCAGTTTGGGGGATTTTGATGAAAATTTCCTGCTCTTCTGCATCAGAGTTAACTGTATATCTCATTTAGGTCTTTGACAACAAATCAAGGTGAACCTCCTGTATTTTGTGTGAAATTTTAGCATCCATCTACTGGTTTTTCTACATTACTTTGGAAGAACCTACCCCGGATGTTCTTGGGGTTGGAGAGTCCCACCTAGACCTGAGATGGGTTTGTCTTTAGCCAATTTATTTTGTTTAAATGGGTCCATTCACAGAAATAGAACTATGAACAATTGAGGCAATGGAAAAGAGTGTCCCTGTATAAGTTCGCTGACGTCCTTCTATGCTGTAAGAGGAAAGGAGAGAGACAAAAGTGGGGAAAGGAAGTACACTTCCAGCCTTCTCAAGTAGTAGAGATGACCACAAAGAGAAGATAAATGTGGGCAGCCCGGTGGGATTATTTTCTAGTACTGAAATGGGAGTAAAGTAATAGATGGCCTTTCATAGGAACAACAAATAAGTCATGGCTACAGTGTTTGAGCACTTAGAATGAGCCAGGCCTGTGCTCTGTGTAATGTAATTTATACATTAGCTCATATCAGCACCACCAAATCAGCCTCAGAGGACTTCCGTTCCTCAGATGGACCTACAGACTCAGAAGGTGGGACCAAAGTCTCCATTTTCAAAGCCTAGGTTTCAACCTCTTTATCTGGAAACAAGCCAAAATGATGAAATAGTCTTTAAAAAACAGTGCCGTACCAGTAACTCATCCAGGAAAGAGAGCTTCTGGTTCCCTCCATTAGATACCATATTCATTTAAGAAACAATAAAAGTTTCTGGGGCCATTCATTCATAAGCTAAAGACAGAGTAAGGGAGAATAATGATTGGAGTTGGGATGCTTTAATTAAAGAGATTGCACAAGGACCTGAGATGTCACACAACAGCTGTGGGCGTGATAGATGGAGCCAGTTCCACCTTCCTTTGTCATTCTCACGTGGAGGAGGCAAGTTTGTTGAAAGGACAAACCCAGGTCTGCATCCTGTGGCATTCTCACAGTACTAATTACCTTGCAACTTATTTATGTGTTCCGTCTACTTCCACAAAGGTCTTTTTCAAAGATATTGTTAAGGGGCTCACCATAAAACTATATGAGCTCAGAGAAAAAGACCAGAACACAGCAAAAGAGAGGATGGGAGGAGATGGTTAAAAGGAGCCCGAGTCAAACGGAGGTAAACTGGTTGCTGTGAATTGTTGGACAAATAATGTTGACAGCACCTATCCAAAGTGCCATGATCAGTAGTGGCTTAAAATGTACCTATTATTTAGCTACATTTTTGCTATATTATTTGTAACATTTTGCTACTATTTGCATTATTTTAAAAACATGTAGATTTCAGAAGTCATTATAACACCATCTAAAGATTCTCATCAGCGGGCAAGTCCTTGAGTTGAGCCCAGGGGAGGGTGGGTGCTGTACAGATGCCGGGGCCATAAGATGGGGGAGACGAGCATGTGATCCCCAAGAATGTCAAGTAGTGAAGACAGAATTTTCAAAGAGGACTCGTCACTCTCTCCACACAGTTGTCTCTGTTTCACTCTTTTGGGAGTATGAGACATGATGACGGTGTAGCAGCCCTGATTTTACAGAAGTAACTTCATTTGTGTATGTGTAGGTCAACCGCACATGGTGTTACATGTCCATATTTTCAAGGCTGGCATGGATACATCACTGGGTCATTGGATGCCATCACTGGATACACCGAGACTAATCTCACCATCATCTTTCCCCTTGCTTTTCTGTTTTTTCTTTATCTTCTTCCTTTTGCCTTCATTTGTACCTCATCCATGGACACTCTCACACACTTCCTTCCCTTCTTTATTCATAGAGAAAAAAAGAAAGAAAAGGAGCCAAAGTAAGGACAGCTACTAGCGATGAGAATTAGAGCGTGATTCTGACTTTCCTGGCAGCGAATAGAATGAGGGAAGACAGGAGTGATGGCACATCAGGATGATTTAAGGAAGGGGCTGGGGGGCAGCATCAGAGCTAGCAGAATGTGAAGCATCGCTGGGCTTAGAGCCCTGGCCCCCACTTTCGGGTGAGTCATCTGTCCCTTGCTTTTTCTATTTATATATATTCAGAACAAGCCAGCTGCCATTCTCTGACTTGGTACCCTGACCTAGACCTCCCCTTGGCTCAAGTAAATGCACTGCCCTTCAGGCTATTTTATTCTTTTCTTCCCCCAAATGTTGGTCAAAATGTCCTATTAAGATCTTGTCCAATTCCAAAGGGAAGCAGGAGAAGGCAGACAGGGTATTCAAAATATTGACCAACCTGGGCTGGGGCTCACAGGTTGAAGCATATGCCAGGCAGGTGTGCTAGGTCAGAGGAAGGGATTCCTCCCCCGACCTCCGCTCCTACTTGCATTGGCTGGAGATGAACTTGCCATATGACCAGCTCCTCCCTCTGAGTTGCTGTTTCTTCTGTAAAGTGAAGGGTTAGACTCTGTTCTCTCATCCCCCTGCACATTCACAATTACAGCCACATGGAGAGAGCAGCTCTTCGGACCAAATGTCCTTGGTTGAAATTCCCTCCATGGAGCCAAATAACCATTCTTCACACATTGCCAGAGCCAGTACTTCGGATTCTTTCCTGAGGAGGTCTAAAGAGATGTATGTAAATAATTCTCCCCTTCTCACCCTCCTTGCCACTGGCCTCCTCAGTTACAGAACAGGAGCTTTGTCAGTTCTCCCAACTTCTAGAAATTCACTTCTCTGGTCCAGCAAAACAGGCATTAAGAAGCCTATAAATAATCATCTTATTCCCACATGTCTGTAATAGCAGAGAAGGTGGTGCTGCATACACTTAAATTTGCAGTTCACAGATAATGCAAATGAATATTGAAGGCTGTAGCTTGCATGATGCCTTGGGAAGTAAAAGCAATCTTTATTTTCCTTCTTTCTTTCTTTCCTTTCTTTTCTTTTCTTTCTTTTCTTTCTTTCCTTCCTTCCTTCTTGACACAGAGAACCTCCCCACCACCTTCCTTCTTGCTGTGGCTGTAATTCCTTGCCCAGCACAAGATCCACGGCTAGGTTTCTCTTTTTTAGATGCTGAAGCTAAACTCTAGGGAGGAGAAAGAAACCCTTTGGGTACCTCAGCTGTGGGATCCTGTCATTTATCCAGAGTAGACTTTAGCTGTAGAAACACCCTGTGCTATTTGAGTTTCACGTGTTGAATGCAAAAGAAGCTACCTTCTTTCCTTCCCAGTTTTCTTTCAAAAAACAGGAACTACACAGCTTGAGTTGGGGTGGGATCAGGAGACCCTCCTCTTCAATTTTTATTTGCATCCTTGCTATAATATTTTAAGGGACCCTCTGACTTCGTTTTCACGATGAGAATAAGTTTTTTTTTTTTCCTTAATTAATTAATTTATTTATTTATTTTTGGCTGTGTTGGGTCTTCGTTTCTGTGCGAGGGCTTTCTCTAGTTGCGGCGAGCGGGGGCCACTCTTTATCACGGTGCGCGGACCTCTCACTGTCGCGGCCTCTCTTGTTGCGGAGCACAGGCTCCAGACGCGCAGGCTCAGTAGTTGTGGCTCACGGGCCTAGTTGCTCCGCGGCATGTGGGATCTTCCCAGACCAGGGATCGAACCCGTGTCCCCTGCATCGGCAGGCGGATTCTTAACCACTGCGCCACCAGGGAAGCCCCGTGGATAAGTATTAATATGGACTTCGAGTTTTCTCAGTCTCTTCTTAGAAAATGGCCTCTGCTTAGTCTCTGTGAACTGGAAATGAATGCCACACATCACAAACAGTGCTACGGTAATTAATAATTTTACACATCGGAAACCACATTAGGTCCAGAGCCTCAACAGGTGACAGGGAGAATGCCTTTTGCAAGGTGAAAGATATGTTCTTTACTGGCACAAAGAATTACATAGACATTTCCTATGGCCTGATGTGAGGAGTTGTCACCTTTTTTGTGTAATCATCAGTAGGCTCTTTGCTCAGTGCTTTGTACACAGCATCACACTTAAACTCTGCACACCTTAGAAGATGGGCAAATGGGTCCTATTATTGCCACCAGAGGTGAGATAAGAAAGGTAAGCTCGGGACTTCCCTGGTGGTGCAGTGGTTAAGAATCCACCTGCCAATGCAGGGCACACGGGTTCGAGCCCTGATCTGGGAAGATCCCACATGCCACGGAGCAACTAAGCCTGTGCGCCACAACTACTGAAGCCCGCGTGCCTAGAGCCCGTGCTCTGCTACAAGAGAAGCCACCGCAATGAGCAGCCCGCTCGCCGCAACTAGAGAAAGCCCGCGCACAGCGATGAAGACCCAAAACAGCCAAAAATTAAAAAAAAAATTAACAACAACAACAAAAAAGAAAGGTAGGCTCAGAGAAGTTAGATCCTAATTTAAGGTCATACAGTTGTGGAAAGGCAGACCCAGAATCCGTACCTGTCTTGGCTCCATAGCCCACATGTTCAGAGCAAGCGAGGTCTTGAGAAACACTAATAGCTACTTAGCGTCGGTGGCTTCAAAATGTCATGAAATCGTTTTTCAAGTTGCCATATTTTCCTTATGCAGGATAAAAGGTTTCCTCCCCTTACTGAATAAGCTGGATATGCAGACGTAAGCATTCAAAGCAAAATAATGGAGGCAAGAACATAACAACAAATAACTCACCCTGTAATTAAGTCCTCACATTTTCCATCTGAAGCCTAGATAATGATGTGCTGTAATTATTATAAAAACAACAATCTATTATCAGCACTATGAAATTAACAATTATTACAGAATTCATATTGGCTTGGAGCATCTCTCCTTGGTAAGGTAGCAACCCACCCCTGCTCCCCGTCCCCATTTTTTTTTTTTTTTTTTTTTTTTTAACCAGTAGTAGAAATAAATTTGTGTGGAAAATTCCATAGACCATCTCGTATAATTAGGAATAATTTGGGGAAGGAGGAATGTCAACAATCTTTTACGTTCATGTATAGTTGACTTACAAAGTTGTATTAGTTTCATGTGTAAAGAAAAGTGATCAGTTTCATATATATATATATATATATATATATCTCTATATATATCTCTCTCACAACAATCATTTTTTACCTAAATGTGAATGTTATTTCCCCAGAGAAGGACAAACTGACTCTGTTAAAAATGTGATGGTGTAAAAATAGTCATTTCATGCAAGTGAGCAAGGGGGCGGATGTGTGTTGGGGGCGGGTAATACTGCAGTGTCCATTACCCACTTTGTTCATATTTCTCTGCTACTCCGAACCACTTAACAAAAACAAACGCCCTCCACAAGAAGGCAGAAATTTTGTCTTTTTTGAAAACTTTACCAGAAAGGTTTGTTTTACCACCTCAGTCAATTGAAATACATAATAACTTGAAGAGGATCTTAATTTCTTCCAACGAGGTTACTTTCTTTGCAGAGGGAGCTTGGCGTTGTCAGGCAGACACAACGATGCCAAGTGGTTGGGGGGAAAAGATGTAACCACAGACCCAGGACCCTCTGACTTGAGTTGTCAGGACCCTGGTATGAGAGTGAGCAAAGCCCACTGGAATCCACTTGTCTGTGAACACCCCTCCCTGGCGTTTGCCACCTCCCAGGAGACCTTTTTTTTTTTTTTTTTTTTTTGTAGTGTCTCTAAAGCCTGTCACCTTGGAAGAAAGCATGCTTTGTATTCAGCTTAGCTGAGCTGACTGTGAAGAGCTTTTGATATCTCACAGGATGAGACTTCTGTGCCCCGGCTGTTAAGGGAAATCAGCCTCTTCTTGATCCTTATTGTGTCCTAGATCGCTAAGTCTTTCTTTCCTCTATCAAGTTCTTTCCCTTTTCCTATCCCTCCCCCACAGAAAGACAACTCTTGTTTTTCTAGTACAGGCATCAGAAATAAAACTACATGTAGTTAATAATTTACAGTCAGGGTCACTCTAAAAAGAAGTTAAAGGATTCTCTCTTATCTTCCTTTCTCAGAACGTCCTTTGGGAGCTCTAAAAACACTTAGACTCAAAGGATAGGATAGAGAAAGAATACACACTGCTTTGGATTTTCTGCCATACAAGGAAGTCGTGTCCTACTTTATTTCTCAGTTGGCCAACCTCATAAACAGTTAAGAAAATGGCGGTCAGGCCTAGTGAGCTTCAAAAGCCAAAGAACTCCCCTCTTGCTGAAATCCTCTATTTGTAGGGCTAAATAAATAATACGCAATACCTATAAGATGAATAATGGAAATGATTAAAATCCAAAATAGACTTGGGTACTTTTGATTTGTGCACCCCTTCTTGCTACCTCCCAAACCCATTTCTTCCTTGGTCTGCCCCATTCCCTTCAATAGCCAGATCATCTGTTAAAGCCAGTGACGGTGCATCCATCTTCCCTTCTCCTTCCCCACCCCAGCCCCCATCCTGTAGCTTGTCATGTCTGCTGATCCCAAATCCACATCTGTCTACTTAATTCCATCTCCACTGCCACCAACATTTCTCACCTAGAAGACTCCTAAGTGCTTTCCATTTTCACTCTCACTCTCTCTACAATGCAGATGGAGGGATTGTTTATTACTTTAAATGAAATTATATAACTCCTGCATTTAAAATCCGTCATTGGCTTTCTATTGTGATTGTATTCAATTCCAGAGACCTCAATAGACTCTACACTGCTTCTCTGCAGTCTGGCCCCTTTCTTCTCTTTGCCTGCTATGTCTCAATAAATCCACCTCCTGTAGTATCTCCAACTAATCCTTCTCTTTTCTGGTTGAGGTAGATGGGCAAGGAGGCTCAGGTGGATATGATGTGTCTATGGTCAAGGTTAGCTAAAGTGGAAAAGAAAACTGCTTTCTGAGAAATGGGAAAGAAGGAAGAAAAGGGAAGTGTATGCACTCATTCTTCCTAAGGTCAAGGATGGGGCTCATCCAAAGCCGACCAAGTAGGAGGCCATAGTCAGGCAGGTACCCTTTGATCCAGAAGCAAGAGGAAAAAGAAGAGGTTCTCTAGGCTGATTCTTATATGGACCCATGTCCACACCCACCTCATTACACCTATTTAGGTTCCTCTTTCTTTCCATCTACGTAAGCATCCATCCATGTATGTGGCAAACTTTCATGGAGCACCAGCTACGGGCGGATGGAATGAAATGCCAAGGAGACATTGAGACCAAAGGAAAGAGGCAGATGAATAGCACTTGGGCTGTAAACCCAGCTCACCTCCAAAAGCATAAGCTAGTAATGCAGTGCTGGACTTGGGCCCTTTTCCTGCCTCAGCCCTTGAAAGTTAATTCCAGAATATGGACTTCCCGTGACTCCCCAAGGAAATGCCACTCTGATTAATGAAAACAGTTCAGCTGTGCAGTTATACTGCTTTAGCCTAGGAAAGTGTCCTTTTTGACTGGAAAAGGGTTTTTAATCTAGAACCATTACTATCATCAGAGATTCTGAGCCTACCCTCCCACTGACAGATGCACGCATATACACAAACTCTTCTCCCCCATCAAAAAAAAAAAAAAATCATTATGAAGCAGAGAGAACTCTGCATTTGCCTTTGTTGGGCTTGCGGAACAAGGCAAAAGCTGTTGACAGAAAATTACAAGCATGTCTTTGGCCCCAAGTGTACTGCATGACACTAATAGGGCCCATCAAGAAGTTGGATATTGGATCTGACAGGACTTAACTGCCCTGTGATGGCTTGAAAATGAACTGTGGCCCACCCAAGCAAACATACTTGAAGATGGAAAAAGCAACCAGTGTGACAGCTGGGGCTCAGGGACCCTGCATTGATACAAAGACTTTTCTTTTTTCATTAGATTGGGAACCTGCTCATTAAAGTCCAAAAACCAAGAAAGAAAAATAAAGATGTAATATTCTGATAGCTCTTTAACGAGGTTTATGAGGGATTAGCAAAAAGACCCCTGGATTTAAAACAACCAACCAGACATGCCCAGACGGTGGCAAAATAAAATAGCTTATTTATGCAAGAACTGGGTGTGATAAATTCTGTCTCAGTGTCCTCCTAAATAGCAGGCGGCTTTGGACACTGAAAGGAAAATTGGAGTCAAATTGGGGCAGATGACCACCTGCGGAGGCTAAATGCTCCCGCACATAGCTCAGTCATCAACAGGTCCAGAAGGGCTCAAGTTCAGTTCTCTCTCCCAGCAGCACACAGAACCACTGCTGCTGCTTCCAACGTTGCACTACGAGGGCCCAGGTAAGATTTCATGTCTTACAACTCTGTGCTTTGTAGAGGTCGGCTTGTCCATTGGGTTTCAAGGGTCTAGAAGCTAGAGAGTGCAGGCTTGTAAATTGTGTTTCATTGTTCTGGGGTGGCGGCCGGAGATGCAGTTTCTTTGGGGTCAGCTTTGATCCATCTTCCTCGGTTCAGGAGGCCCGGGGAAGTAATCAGTGGTTCCAGAGGCAAAGTCTGAGTTACTCCTCCTGCCTAGTGGGATGCAAGGTTCATTTGGGGGAGGGAGAGCTGGACTTGGGGGGCGGACTCAGCCTTAGGGGGGATGGAACCTCCCTCCTTTTTGTTCCCCCTTTCCAGGCTGAATCCACGTTCCAGCTGAACGGGGCTTCTGCAGAAAGGTGCCCCTAGTGAGAATGAGGCTGGGAGGGCAGCCTGGAGCCTGGAGAGAAATCCAGGCAGGAGGTTGATCCATAAGGAACTCAGCAAAGACCAAGCAGAGGTTTCTCCCCTCTAGACCCAACCCAGAAGGGAGAGTAGACGCCTATGTCATTTCCTCTGGGAAAAGGAAACAATTTTCCTTATAAACCAACAAAATAACATGGACTATTTGTAGATAGGCAAAGTGTTGGGGACAATTTTCCAGATAACATGGGACTAAAAATCTACCTGGAAAAATCCAGATAATTGAGACCAAGGAACTTTCTATGGTAAATGATCAGGATAAATGGTTCACACTCTCATGGTCCCAGGCCGGCATTCCAGGGAGTATCCTTTCAAAGAGTGTGAAGTGAGGTATCATTTCAGAATATTCAGCATGGAGAGGAATAAAGAGGGATAAAGAATTGTTGCTCAGTTTCCGTGTCTTCTGATATTCTGGGAACTTGTCTGGAAGGCAATTGAATTGTTTAGATAACTTGACAAAAAGAGTAAAGAAAAATCATGTTACTCTTTGACATAATATATATCAAATGGCGCCCAGGAGGTAAGGGAGAGATTAGGTCTGTGCTATTAAAACTATTTCTGCCAATTGTAGTACTGGAGGATCTGTAGTCATGGAAACATGTTCACGCGTATCTATAGCTTCATCTTCATTCTTTCTGGTCTTCTGTTGGTATCTCAGCCATGACACATGCTAAACTGTATATATGTGTGTGTGTATGTATATATGCGTATATATGTGTGTGTGTGTATGAAAAATTTCTCTTCAAGGCCAGATTTAGGAAAAAACAAAACCAAGGAATGGCCCTGGCCCTTAGATGACCATCCAGTCACTCCTCACTCAGGAAGGAGCTGACAAGGGAAGGGACATAACGGCATCTGCTGTCGATGGGTAAATGGTCTTGAAAAAGAAATCGCCCTCTTTCTCTCCTCCTCAATATGTAAAACACTTAAGACACGGGGGTACGGTGACGATCATGATGATAATGTTATTAATGACTTCTTTTATGCTTTATAAAGTGCTTTTCACTTAAATTATCTCTGACCCTTGCCACACAATCCTTCACGGTAAGCGTTATTAGCCTCATCTGACAGTTACAAAGATAGAAAACAAGTAAGGCTTTAAGAGAGAGTACATAACCTGGTAGCCAGAGGACAGATCCTGACCTAGAGAGTGGTATGCGGTGTGTTAAAAAGTTATGAATGAATTACGAACATTTAAAAGTCTCATTTTCATGTAAAACCCTGCATTTCCAATTTCTCCTTAAAAAGTTCAATGCCCGGCCACCACCTTTGTAGAGCTGGGTAGGGATGACCTCCCATAAGCAGGACACGAATGCTTCAGCTCATCACAGTGCCACTGTGATGCCCTGTCGCCCATTACTGCCCTACTTTATTAAGCTCCCTGCCCAGTTCCTGTGGCCACTAGAGTCTTCGACCAGTTCTCCAGAAGGATAACAAATGTGCTTAAGATCAAATGGCCAATTAATGGTAGAAGCGAAAATTAAAACCAGAGCTCTGGCACCAAGTCTGTCTCTGCTTCTGTCTCTATGGAGTAGTTCTCAAACACAGTGACGTGATCCAGATCTTAGAATCCCAGGTATGGGGTCCAAGAATCTGCCTTTTGAACAGTCACCCAGGATGTGATGTGATCGAAATGCGAGACTGTGATAAAATGCGAGGAGCACTTTGGATTCAGTAGTTGCCCAGCTTAACTGAATAACCACTTGTTAACTGTCATATCGATTCCTCATAGTGAAGCATGGTGCATATTGCAAGGTAGGCATTCAATAAATATTTGATGAATACATAATACTCATCAAGGAGTTAGGAGAACTAGGGTCCCCTTGGTCCTTTGACTAAACTAGTCCGTCTCTCTGTCACTGAACCCTCAAGTCTTTGGGCACACACAAAGTGCTATGTGCTCTGACTCTGGATTATATAACATTTTGGGGACCCTAGCTTTATTTATCTGTAAACCAGGTTGATAATCGACACATTTTTCCATGCCACTTGGGTATTGTGAGATATACCCTGTTTGTGTATTCATCAAATATTTATTGAATGCCTACCTTGCAATATGCACCATGCTTCACTATGACGAATCAATATGACAGTTAAGAAGTGGTTATTCAGTTAAGCTGGGCAACTACTGAATCCAAGACAGACTGAGCTGTGAGCCTCAATTACCCAAAAGGTACTTCAGTATTTACTTATGTTGGTAAGCACAGGGTTTTTCTTTTTCTTAAATTTAATTTTTATTTTATATTGGACTGTAGTTGATTTACAATGTTGTGTTAGTTTCAGCTGTACAGATAGGTGATTCCGTTATACATATACATATATCCAGTGTTTTTCAGATTCCTTTTCTATATAGGTTATTGTAGAATATCGAGTAGAGTTCCCTGTGCTATACAGTAGGTCCCTGTTGCTTATCTATTTTAGATAGAGTAGTGTGTATATGTTAATCCCAAACTCCTAATTTATCCCTCCCCCCCACCATGTTTCCCCTTTGGTAACCATAAGTTTGTTTTCTAAGTCTGTGAGTCTGTTTCTGTTTTGTAAATAAGTTCATTTCTATCATTTTCTTTCAGATTCCACATATAAGTGATATCATAGGATATTTGTCTTTCTCTGTCTGACTTAAACTTAGTGTGATAATCTCTAGGTCCATCCATGTTGCTGCAAATGGCATTATTTCATTGTATATATGTGCCACGTCTTCTTTATCCATTCCTCTGTTGATGGACATTTAGGTTGCTTCCATGTCTTGGCTATTGTAAATAGTGCTGCAGTGTACATTGGGGTGCATGTATCTATTCAAATTACGCTTTTCTCTGGATATATGCCCAGGAGTGGGATTGCTGGATCGTATGGTAGTTCTATTTTTAGTTTTTTAAGGAACCTCCATACTGTTCTCCATAGTGGCTGTATCAATTTACATTCCCACCAACAGTGCAAGAGGGTTCCCTTTTCTCCACACCCTCTCCAGCATTTGTTGTTTGTAGATTTTCTGATGATGCCCATTCTAACTGGTGTGAGGTGATACCTCATTGTAGTTTTGATTTGCATTTCTCTAATAATTAGTGATGTTGAGCAGCTTTTCATGTGCTTCTTGGCCATCTGTATGTCTTCTTTGGAGGAATGTCTATTTAGATCTTCTGCCCATTTTTTGATTAGGTTGTTTGTTTTTTTGATATTGAGCTGCATGTGCTGTTTGTATATTTTGGAGATTAACCCCTTGTCAGTTGCTTTGTTTGCAAATATTTCGTCCCATGCTGTGGGTTGTCTTTTTGTTTTGTTTATGATTTCCTTTGCTGTGCAAAAGCTTTTAGGTTTAATCAGGTCCCATGTGTCTATTTTTGTTTTTATTTTCATTGCTCCAGGAGGCGGATCATAAAAGATCTTGCTGCGATTTATGTCAGAGAGTGTTCTGCCTATGTTTTCCTCTAAGAGTTTTATAGTATCTGGCCTTTAATTTAGGCCTTTAATCCATTTTGAGTTTATTTTTCTGTATGGTGTTAGGGAGTGTTCTAATTTCATTCTTTTACATATAGCTGTCCAGTTTTCCCAGCAGCATTAGTTGAAGAGAATGTCTTTCCTCCATTGTATATTCTTGCCTCCTTTGTCATAGTTTAATTGACTATAGGTGCATGGGTTTATTTCTGGGCTTTCTATCCTGTTCCATTGATCTATATTTCTGGGTTTTGTGCCAGTACCATACTGTTTTGATGACTGTAGCTTTGTGGTATAGTCTGAAGTCAGGGTGCCTGATTCCTCCAGCTCTGTTTTTCTTTCTCAGTATTGCTATGGCTATTTGGGGTCTTTTGTGTTTCCATACGAATTTAAAAATCTTTCTTTTGTTCTAGTTCTGTGAAAAATGCCAGTGGTAGTTTGATAGGGATTGCATTGAATCTGTAGATTGCTTTGGGTAGTATAGTCATTTTCACAATGTTGATTCTTCCAATCCAGGAGCATGGTATACCTCTCCATCTGTTTGTGTCATCTTTGATTTCTCTCATCAGTGTCTTAGAGTGTTTATACTACAGGTCTTTTGCCTCCTTAGGTAGGTTTGTTCCTAGGTATTTTATTCTTTTTGAGGCAGTGGCAAGTGGGACTGCTTCCTTAACTTCTCTTTCTGATCTTTCATTTTAAGTGTATTGGAATGCAAGAGATTTCATGTATTAATTTTGTATCCTGCAACTTTACCGAATTCATTGATGAGCTCTAGTAGTTTTCTGGTAGGATCTTTAGGATTTTCTATGTATAGTATCATGTCATCTGTAAACAGTGACAGTTTTACTACTACTTTTCCAGTTTGGATTCTTTTTTTTTTCTTTTTTTTCTCTCATTGCTGTGGCTAGGACTTCCAAAACCATGTTGAGTAAAAGTGGGTGAGAGTGGACATCCTTGTCTCATTCCTAATCTTAGAGGAAATGCTCTCAGCTTTTCACTGTTGAGAAGCACAGTCTTTTTTCAAAGCCCTCATGGAACTCCCATGGTTAATACTGTCCTATGATGCCATATCTTTCACGGGGGCCATCAGATACTTAGATTCACTTGACTAAAGGTCTTCTTCTCCAAAAGTAACTTGAGGATTTGAGGATTTCATTTTCCAGACAGTGCACTATGAAACTACTCAAGCATCCGATTTTAACCCTAAATATTTAATTTGTTTGCATGAAATTCACAAGAACTGTAATGCTTGCCTTAGTCTCTGAGAGTATAAAAAGATGCATGTACCTAAGTTAGGTTGTACACTTCCCCTAACCATTTATTTGAAATTCTTAAGGAAACAAAAGGCATATATAAACTCTAGCACTGTCTAAAATTTTCAAAGGTAACTAAGTACTTGCTACTCAAAATGTGGTCCCAGGACCAACTGTATCAGTACTTTCAAGAAGTTTACTCATGATGTAGTTTCTTAGGCTCAAGTCTACACCCAACAAGATCCCCAGGTTACTCCTATGCACCTGAATGTCTGAAAAGCCCTGAGTTAGATTCCCTGTTAACAGTTCCAACTTACTGTGGTCATCATTTCCCCATATATATACTTGAATCAAGTTGTCACATGTACAACTTAAATTTACAAAATGTTATGTCAATTACATCTCAAAGCATGGTGGGGAGGAGTTCCCTAGATGTGACTGTTTTTGGTTTGTAGATTTATATCATAAGGATCTTTAGATGCGAACAAATTAGGCAGTCAGAAATAGAAAGTATTGGGGATATTTACATGCCAGTCTGTCTGGAAAATGTTGATGTTTTTCATGACATTTTTCCAAGCTTGATTTCAAATAAACATGGTGGGAAAGTGAGAGAGTGTGGGCACATATAAAATGAAAACAAAAACAGGAACAAAAAAATACAAATGCAGAAAATATTGCCTTATACAGATTCTTTATGCAGTAAGGACATTAACGCCTTGTCTTTTAAATGTGTTGTATTTTCTCTGTTTTTGTTGTTTTTAATGTTTATCAAAATCTTCATGTTTCTATGTAGTCAGGTCATTGGACATTATTTGCTTTATTATTTCTTTATTGTTTTTATTACGTTGACAGTAGTGAACAGTGATTCTCAACTTTGGTTACACTTTGGAATCACCTGCAAAGCTTTGAAAACTACTGATGTTTGGATTCCTCACCTTGTCCCTTCCCCCCAGGTACCCTGCTTTAATTAGTCTGGTGTCCTACATAGGCCACAAGGTTTTCAAATGCTCCCCAGGTGATTCTATTGTGCCATCAGGGTTGAGTATTATTGCCTTAGAAAGTCCTTCCCTATAGCAAGATCAAATGATATTCACCTATATGTGCTTCTAATTAGATTTTATTCTAATTAAAATTTCTTTCATGATTTTTAAAGATTTTTTTTTTCATAATTTTATTCTGTACCTGTTTTTCTCTGCAGTTTATGATAAAATTTGGGGCTCAACCTAGGACATATTCGAACTCTTTGAATAATGCTCTCAGCTCTCCTTTCTGTCTATAATTCCTCTTCTATCTTTCCCTTTTAGTTCCAACAGATAATAACTGGAGATAATCAAACTCGAGATGACTTATTATTGCAGTCATAAAGGGTCAGAAAGTAACACTAGAGAAGTAGTAAGTTCTGGTCTCAGAGAGTTTTAGGAGGAAGCAGGAAGAATTGGGTTTACTGCTTCATTTGCAAACAGTCACTATTGGAAAGCTAGCTTTTCACTGAGTAAATTGGTGAATGATTAACTGAGTAAATTATTCTGTTTAGATAGACTCAACCACAGTCTTGACAATAATCACCCAAATGGCCCAGTGGAAACTTCCTTCTCTCCCGAGGCTCTAAAATTCTACTCTTGAGCAGTTGCTCTATAATAATGATTCCTCTCCTGAGTCTAAGGTGGTTGGTGAATGGACAAAGGGGTTGTCAGAGGCGGATGCCTCTCACGGTAGTCATTGTCATGCTTTAGTTGAGAGCCAGAGGTCTTGACATTGCATTATATAGTCCTGACTTTGGCTTGGAGACAAAGTAATATGCCCCTTCTCCGTAAGAGCAGATGACATCACTGCAGAAAGCTTTTAAGCCTTTGCAAAAGTTCTCTTATTTTCTGTGCCCCATTAAATTACCACTCAGTCCTAAGACTTGAGTAGCCTGAAGTATCAGCTACTAGCTATTGCTATAAATAATACCTCTGCTTCCCTTTAGATTCACTGTCTACATAGACAAAAAGGGCAAAGGGAATATATTTTCCTTCTAAATATTTGCTTGATGGGCATTCAGGCTTTGAATTCTTCAACTTCATCACATTCTGTTATTTGAGACTAAGTAGAATTTTTGACATTTTAGTTTGAAATTTGTGGTCATAAATCACAGAATCCAGGGCATGGTGACCTATCTCAGGCGTATGGTCATGTCAAAACGCAGAGTTTCGTTGCCCAAGGTATTGAGCCTTTGCTATCAATCAGTTCTCACAGAATATGAGAAAGTGCTACAGATACTGCTTTGCCTCCCTCTTCACGTCATGCCCAATAAACCCATCACCTCTGTAAAATAGCTGTCCCAATGGCCTAGGGCATGCCACCCTGCTTACAGTTGATCTTTTCTACTGAAGTCATCTGGTGACCCAAGAAAGGAATTGATCATTCACTCAGTCTCATCCAAGAAATATGAATTGTACATCCCATATACATCAGAACCCTGTGTGGGGTATTGTGGGAGACAAAAGATAAACTGGTTGAAAACTCAAAAGATGAAGGAAGGCAAGGGTTTCTTAGAAGACGCGGCAACAAAGTGCCCTTGGAGTTCAGAACTATATACATAAACAATGACAAGATTGAATCTCAAAAAAAAATGTTCGAGTTAAAAGAGACTAGACACCAAAGAGTATGTAGGGTACAAGTGCATTTGTATGACGTTCAGAAGTATCCAGAACCAATCTATGAGTCAGAATAACAGTTGTTTAGAGATGGGTACTACCTGGAAGGGGACAAAGGGAACTTTCTGCGTTATGGAAATCTATATCTCGATGTGGATGATGGCGATACAAGTGTCCACATGTGTCAGAATTTATCCTAAATACACTTAAAACGTACGTATTTCGCTTTGTTTTGTGTGTGTATAATATATACACACATATATAATCATTAATTTAAAAATAGTGTTGTAGCAGTTTAAAGGCAGGAGAAGTGGTAAACTTGCAAAGACTTAGAAGGCAGTGACGTTGAGATGGGCCCTGAAGAGGAACAGCATTTAATAAGAGCACTTCCTTGGGAAGGAAGGAGAAAACCACTGCAGGGAGAGTCCACTGAAGGCTCAGCAGTTCAGTGAGTGTTGTGTGCCTGGGCCACTTGTGCAAGTAATATCTGCAATAGAATTTATTAAAGGACAGCATGGGGGGGGTTCAATTTAAATCATCAGGTTTATGGGGAGTCATTAAATGTTTGGGGGCAGCAGAGAGATGTGACTGTATCTGTGCTTGGGCAAGATGCGTCAGGCCCCAGTGTGTCCCACAGCTGGGAGGAGGGAGAGGGGATGACAAAAATGAGTGAGGAGGCTGCTGGAGTTTCTCAGCAAGCAAAGATTGGTGCTGGACCTATTTAACGGGAGCTAAAGGAATGGGGAGAAGGAACAAATGTAATATGCATGGCATAGGGACTGTCTCTGAGTTGTGCCCATGTGGGAGGTAAGGGACACAGAGACATCACTGCAGAAAGCTTTTAAGCTTTTGCAAAAGTTCTCTTATTTTCTGTTCTCTTATTTTCAAAGGTGTTAAGGTTGGCTGGGAGGAGGCATCAACAAATGAGTAAATGCAGGGAGAAACAGAGGTCTGAGAGGGGCTGCTGGACATCCTAAGTCAGAGAAAAGCCAGGGCAAGCGAGTAAGCACAGTTTTTAAAAAGTTGATGTGGACTTCCCTGGTGGCACAGTGGTTACGAATCCGCCTGCCAGTGCAAGGGACACGGGTTCAAGCCCTGGTCCGGGAAGATCCCACATGCCGCAGAGCAACTAACCCCGTGAGCCACAACTCCTGAGCCTGTGTGCCACAACTACTGAAACCCACACGCCTCAAGCCCGTGCTCCACAACAAGAGAAGCCCCCACACCACAACAAAGAGTAGCCCCCGCTCGCCACAACTAGAGAAAGCCCGCACGCAGCCACGAAGACCCAATGCGGCCAAAAATAAATACATTAATTAAAAAAAATTTTTTTCCCATCATCACAGAAAATCCCATTGGGCAGTGCTGATCAATGAACACCCATGATTAATCCCACCTACCCATATTGCAAGTGTATTATGCTCTTCAAGAGATCTTCTATAAACTATTGGTTTTTGTGGATAGAATATTCAAAACCTGGACCTTTACCAGTAGCCTTGAAAGATCTGCAGATATTTTTGAACATCAAAGTACAACATTGGATCCCAACCATTCCCACCCTTGGTGAAAATTTGGCAATGCGTTTTAATAGCATATTCTTTCAGTTTGCAATGGGAAAAAGAATTGTTGATGTTTTCATGGCTGTCTTTGAGGAAACAGGTTCCCAGTTGAGCTAGGAAAGACTAAGATGACATGTGACAGTTCAGTAGATTATAAGCAGTTGCTGGTGAAGGAGAAGTTCTGATACACTGCCTGGTATAGAATAAGATTAGTTATACAGTTCTCAGCTGAAACCTACTGTTTCTTGTAGATTACTGTGACATGATTGGCCAAGCCATCCAAATGTCACTCTACACCTAGAGGGAAGGGGAACAGGAAATGGACCTTTGAGTATGATACCCTGTAAATACAATGTTGGAGTTTTCAATATCTGATTGTATTCCAGATGAAGTGAGGTCTATAAGGCTTTTTGAATACTAAATTAACAGCAGCATCTTTGTGCACGAAAAGGGAGCGTAACATATAAGACGAGTTGGGAAATTTTCTCTTAGGCTGCTGTCAACGTCTGTTGTTATACACATACCCCGAGGTCAAGGAGTAGGACATCGCTATTTATTGGAATGTAATGAAGTTGATGAGAATGAGCTGTAACAAAAGAAGCAAGGTCAGCTTGAAAGAGTCTTGTTGGTTAAATCATGGGGGTGTACATAGAAAGAAAGAAAGTCACAGCAATGCCTTGCAGGGAAAGAACATCAATGATCATTTTGGAAATGTTTTGTTCGCCTTTTCCAATAGGCTCTTGTGCTTAGCAGACCAAGTGAAACTAGTCTGGTCTTGCTTTCCGAATAGTGGAGGCTCAGAAGGGGCTTCGGTATTTCGGACAGCAGCAGTTCCGGTTTTATTCCTCCCTCCCCCTAACCACTCCTGTTTTGTTCAGTGCCCTCTGCTCTGCACACTCACCTCACTGGTCTTTTGCCCAGTTTGTTCTTCTCTCTCGTATTCTCCTATTTTGCAGCACTGTATTTTAACGGTTAAGATATTGACTCTGAAACAAAAGTTCCTAATTTCCAATCCTGGCTCCATCACTTGTTAGCTAAGTCCTCAGTTTCCTCTTCTATAAAATAAGGATGATTACCTACTTCATCAGGTTGGTGTTATGAGTATTAAATGAAGAAGACAGTAATTATGAATATTCCCTGGCACACAGTAAGTGCTGTATTAGTTTAGTATATGCCATCATCAGCAACATGTATCAGCAACATGTCCTGTCTTCAGGAAAGCTTTGCAGCACCCTGTAGCTACATTCACATTTTAATCCTGTGCTCATTCTATAAATGCATGTTTCCTCCACTCGTGCATTGTCCTGGACCGTTCTAGATTTTGATGCCCTTCTTACCCCAGAATCTAGTATTCCTCATAGTAGGCATCAGTCCAGATTTGGGGATGGAGGACTGCTTGGTCCCACCTTGTCTGGGTGATCAATCAATCAGGACACTGTTCCATTTTGATTCTGCCTCTGTCAAAGTATAATCCCATTTTCTGTTTATGATTGTTAGGTTCATTCTGTAAAACTCAAGACTGGAAAGCAAAATTGTTCCGCTCAGGGTCTTTTTGCTCTATAATTAATTTTTTTTGACTTACTAAAATCTCTTTAAGTTTAATATGTGTTAAATGCAAACTTCCATAATTAAGTCCAGGCTGGGGAAGAGAGAGATGGTGGTCAATTAGAGCAGATGAATTTGAGAAATATGTAGGAAATATGATATTTACGTGTAAGAGGTTGTTAAAAACAAAACATAGGCCCATTACTGAGTTGCTTATGCTAAGCTCCACACCTGAGACTTAACTGCGTCACAGCTTTAGCTCTCCCAGAAGTGAATCGCTGGACCAGCACTAGTTAGGTCATCTGCCTGCCAGCCCCCTGCAATAACCAACCTACGTTTTTGCCTAGTGCAACTTCCTCGTTCCTGCTCCCTTCTGCCTTGAGAAGTCTTTCTTTCGTTTTCTGCAGCTCCTCGGAGATCCTTTTAGCTTCTAGACTGGATGCTGCCTGAGTCATGAATTAGTGAATAAACCCAATAAGATCTTTAAAGTTTACTTAGTTGAATTTTGTTTCTTTACAGCTTGATGGCAGTGGTTGCATCTGAAGGAGACTTCTGATGGCTCCGAGGACAGTGGGAAACGCAGGTGTCGGTAACCGCGAACGCTTTGAGCTCTCTTTCTCACCATTTCCAAGGGCCATGGCTAAGCTCCCCTCAGGTCTGAGCTCCACTCTCTTTGCACTGAGCTCCTGGTGTGAATTGGCTTTCCAGTCCTGGGTCCGTCTGGAGTGACAGGTTCTAGTGGCGTGCTGGTCCTCAGCCCTCGTCAGTCCACAGTCCCCATTTGTTGGGGTCCGCTGGTTTGGTTCCCACTTACACTTGGGAATAGCTGTTGGTGCACAGTTATGGCCTTCTCTTGGCCAATCCACGGTACCATCTCTTTGGTTACTGCTGGTGTCCACAGTTCCATTTCCTCGGTTACTATTGGTTTCTGTTAATGTGCACATGAAGTGAAGGAGTAAATAGCCCTCTTGCTAATGGGAATCTTGGAAGGCAAAGCTGCAAAACTAGTGGGCATGGGGTCAAACACTTAAGAGCCATTAGAGTGCTTGCCCCCCAACTCTGACTCCCATGCTAGGATAAGGTGTTCACAGAATGCGTTACATTGAAACTAGTTAGTTCACCCCCAACCTCCAACAATGTTCATGCGACAAGGTGCACTTTAAAACATCATACAATCCCCAGACCAGCAGCATGGCCCTCTTAGGTATTAATTTGGCTCCAGCAGACCCCAGGCTTAGCTAAAGAAACGGGATCCTCAAGTTTCAAAAAATTGAGTGCCCCACCTTCGGGCACAAATGCTTATTTTAAGAACTGAGGTCCTGGAAGCTGTGAATATCTACAAAAATGGCAAAATCTTACACTACAATGGCCCCTTTGAGGAATGTTCCAATTAGACAAACACCATTCAAGTGCCCTTGAAAGCAAGGGCTCCCAAATCAAACAGAATGGGATACCTATTTTAAGTGTCATGCAGAGGACTCCAAAAGGCTGAGGAGAAATTAAAGGTACAAGAGGTACCTAAAACAAAGAACTATAAGACTGACGTGACTGCCCCTACTCCCCTCTAGCCTCCTTTACCTGAGAACTCACAGTCTGTGATCCTGTGCCTGAATAGCCTTTCCACTCTGCAGAGACTGCAAGGCTGTAAACCAAAGTCCTCCAAGTAAGGGGCCTTGGAGGTGCCTCACATCTACCCTGGAAGGACAACCCCTTCCAGGGTTGATGGGACTCAGGGATTCTCAAGTAAGCTGCTACCAATTACAGCTTTAAACTGCTGAAGGGAAACTAAAGTTAAAATCAGTGGAAAATCTTGTAAAATTCTGGTAGATACTAGGGCTGCACTCTGTAAACCCCACGCATCCGGAGCCTGCAGCTGGGATCCTAGGAAAACTGCCAGAAGCTTGCGAAAGGGGAGAATCCTTACCAGCGTCAGCTCTCCCGAATCTCTCTGTAGTGGCCAGGTGAGAGAGGAAGGTAAAATTTGACACTGTCCCTTTCTTTCGCAATCCAGACGCCTTGGTTTATGTCCTTTGTCTCCCAAGGACAGCTACTGCCCTTCTTATTTATCTCATTTTGTGTCCTGAGAACTTGGCTTGGCAACTGTCAGGTTGGAGGCCCCAAAGGTAAGGCCAGACAGAAATGTGGGCTGTGCTCCATTTGTGGCCAGCAACCTACTCACTGCTGCCAGCTCTCAGAGGAACTGTGTCTGAGTCTTTCTTTCCTTTTGTTATCTTTGGGAGTGGCTCTGGATCCTGGGAGGGTAGTATCTTTTGCACGCTTTTGGGGGACACCTCTTGCCTCCGTGGGGTTGTTCAGTACTGCTAGGAATACTTACTGTTTGTCCAAGCTGAAAACTGACAACATATTTGAAAGGATTGTTTAAAAGTAGCGTCTTTGGTCAGAAGTTGCCCAAATTGGAAGCTGGTATCAGAATCAGATAAAGACACTTTTTAGGCCCGCTCCCCTAAGCCACAATGAACTCAAGTACCTAGAGGGAAAGAAAATCATTCCAAAAATGAGCAGCTCTAAGTCTAGACCACAGGGTTTTTTTGATTTCCATCTTAGTTGTAGGTCTTCTCCCTGATATAAAGAAGCAATTTGGAGATAACATAGTTGGATGGGTGTGTCAGCCTATGATGAGGTCATTCAGGTTGCAACTGGAGTCTATGAGGAATTAAAAACAACTGTCCTTGTTTTGTAAATTGAGTCTTTACAAAAACAGAAATGCAACTCTAGAAGCAATTCAAAGGCCACCTATCCTTCTTACCAATCCCCAAACCTCCCCTATTCATGGAGAAAGGTTTGCAGATAATTGTAAAAGACTTAGATTTAGGAAACAAATCCTTCTTGCTGGAATTTACATTCTTTCTCTGTGCCTTTTGAGATGTAAATGTAAATGTCCTACCTGGTCTTCTCTAGGAACCAAGATAATGCTTATCAGAAAGAAAAAAAGATACAGAAAGAAAAAATAAAAGGCGATTTGAAAACTAGGCCTGTTAAAAACATCTTTGATTAGTGGTAAGGCTTAACCATCTGAGCAGGTAAGCTTAACTTATTCCATTGGCCAAAAACAGAATTTGTATCCAACTGTTCTCTTGTAAACTAGTGAGTTTTGCATTATCATACCTGCTTCATGGCTTAAATTGTAAAAAAAAAAAAAAAAATCTATTAAGATCTCTGTTTGCATCTGTCTGTGTGTCTATGTATGTATGTTATAGATGAGGTATTTTTCTACATGCAGCTGATAGTACCAACTTTGATTTGTAGAGAGCTCTATCGAATTGCCTTAAACACAGACAAACACTCTATTAATTAAATATACTCTCAGAAATATAAAAACTAATGCAAATGCTTTTCAAGATCATGTGATCTAGGATAATCTTCAGTAAACAAACACCCTTTAGAGTATTAAATATTTTTATTCTACCTAGGCTTACTAAAAGTCCAATAAGCTCATGTAATCTCTGTTACAGAATTTTTTAGCAAGAAAGATAACGTAAGATGATGGTGGTTAGCTGTTTAATGTCTCATGAAATTTTCATGAGTAATCTAAATATAATTGTTAAGAACAAGTAAATTAAATAAACTTTTCAACAATAACTGTGCTTTATGGCATGCCAAAAATAGCTTCCAAATCTTTTTTGGTAACTTGAAACCCTGAAGTTATACTGAAATAAGTTAAATAATGGATATTCATGGGACATCTAGATTAATTCCAAATAAGGTAAGATACTAAGACATTCTGCCAATCCACAGAATGCTAGTGTGGCGGTCCACAATTGCTTCCTTCTTAGTTTATACCAAGGAATTGAGGATTCTAAGGGTTCAGAATTCTAATCACCATATGGAATAATAGTGACTTGGAAATAGTAAGTATGAAAGGAACCAACTGTTTGGTTGTTCCCGCCCGAAAATAAAATAGGACAAAATTTGAAAAAATATTAAAAAGGCTGTAGAAGGTTTGTAGAAAAGGAATCTTGGGAAAGGAATTTTATGTGTGGTCAAGCTTGTTTGGAGTGGATTTAGTTAGTTAAGCTTAAAAAAATGAGTTTTGATACCAAAAGTACACTGGTGCAAAATTAGACTTTGGTTTTCTCTCCATTAAAATGACAAAGTGTTATTGTACTTTTGGTCTGCTTTTCCGAAGAGATTGTGAAGTTTACCTTTTAAAGTAGTCTGCCTGGACTGCAAAGATTTTTGTGTTTGACCAAAATAATTTACGGTGCTTCCGGTTGTCTTTATCAGGTCTTTGATTACTTAAGGAAACCCAGCCTTCTCAATATTAAAAGAGGTAAGTTTTGCTTATAACGACATAACTGGTTTTACCTTTACCATCTTTTGTTGTCACTTCGGCTACATAGATAATGAAGTATTATAATGATCTGTGATCCTATTTAATCAAATGTTCAAACTTTGATGTTTCCCCGAAGTCAAATTTTAAGTGGGGTCTTTTTGACCGCAAACGAACTTGGATATTTCCCAGAGGGTCCCCAGAAAATGTCAAGGGATTTGCTTCTTATAGGTAAGATGTTAAATTAGGTTTATTTGATATGTTAAATTATGCAGGAAGCATTATCAAATAAGAAGTGATGCTAAACCTTCTTAGGTTATATTTGTATGGATGGATGCATGCTAGTAATATAAATGTTCTAAAACTGTATAAAATCCTAGAAATTTGATATGTCCTGGTATAATATCATCTTTTTCCATTTATTATCTTAATTAACCATGGACATTTTTAAGTCTATTTGCATTTTACTCTTGATCGCTGATACTACTGCCACATTATAAGCTGTGGAAACTTGGGTGCATTTTCACAGGTAAAGAAGGCTCTAACTGACATCTGGTCCTGTGCAAAAACATGGAGACCTCAAAATCACATAGAATTTAGAGGTAAGACCTCAGCTCGAGAATGTTTCTTTCCATTTCTCCTTCCCTCTCTGATCATCTTTTTTCCTACTGCTCACGCCATGAAGGTCCTCATGATACTTTTGTCCCCTTTTTGCCTTGCTCTGGCCTGGAAAGGTAACGCCCACTGCAAGGAGTCAGGGGGATAATAATCCAAGCATCAAATGACTGCTGGATTTGCCATGATTCTGGTAATCCTGTAGTTCTGCCAATGCCTCAGGTTTCTCAGAAAACAAAATCAGCCCCTTCTCTTTTGTGTCAGACTCCCAAACTTGGGGACTTTGCATCCAGGCTTTGTACAAAGAAAGGGATACGAGGCAAGCAGGATAAATCCACCTGTGTGTTCTACAGCCCCTTACATTTTACCAGCCTCCTCGGCTGTCACCTTTCCAGTCCTGAGCCACGGACTCAAACGGGAATTACCAGGAGGCATTCATGATTCAAACTTCGCTTCCTTCAGCAGATTCCTGCTCGGCGGGCTAAGTACCCTTACCCTAGGTGCAAATGAGGCTATGATCAGGAACTCTTCCTTAGCTCTTGAAGCTGTTACAGAATCTGCTGCTACAGCAAGAGCTCCCCACCAGAAATTCCCAGATTCTCTGCCCAAAGTTGTTCTTGATAATAGGAGAGCCCTTGATTATCTATCTATCTATCTATCTATCATCTGTTAGCTAACCAGGGTGTTTGCGCCATGGCCAACACCACTTGCTATACTTGAATTTGACACTTCGGGGTAAGTTGAGACTCAGCTCCAGAATAAGATCACTGAATAAAAGTCAGTTGGCTTAAAAAAGTGACTCCTTCAATGGGGACTTTCTTTGGCTTATTCTGATTGGTTTGGGTCTCTTAGGGAGCCTGTCTCTGAAGTGCAGTCCAGACATTCGGAATTGTGCTGTTTCTGATCATCCTAGTAGTCTATAGTCTCTCAAAAGCTTTAAATGCATGTTCACAGATGATCACAGCTGATAACCACCACACAGATGATCACCTTAAGACTAGAACTTCAGACAAGGATTGAAGAGAATGACCAACTTCAGGAATGTGAACCTGACCCTGTGACCTGTGAATGCCACAGAGATTCAGCAAAACACTGTGAGAACTCCAGAGCCGTAGCTGGGGGTAGTGTTGATACCTTAAATTTTTATCACATCTCTCAGGCTGAGAGTCTGATCTCAAAAGGGGGAAATTGTTTGTTAAAAACAAGAAAACGGGCCCACCGTGGAGTTCCTTATGCTAAGCCCCACTTCAGCAAACCGAGAATTAACTGAATTATGGTTTTGACTCTCCCAGAGATGAATCTTGAACCACTCCATTGGGAATTTCTGGATCAGCACTAGGTAGGTCATCGGGCTGATTGATTGACCCCTGCCGTCCCCTAAAGGAAAGTAACCTCGCAATAACCAACCTGCTTTTTTTGCCTCGTGTTACTGTCTTTTTCCCACTCCCTTCTGCCTATAAGTAAGTTTTCATTGTTTTTAGTTTCCCGAGGAGCCTCCATACCGTTCTCCATAGCGGCTGCACCATGTTACATTCCCAGCAACAGTGTAGGAGGGTTCCCTTTTCTCCACACCCTCTCCAGCATTTGTTGTAGACTTTTTAACGCTGGCTATTCTGACCGAGTGTGAGGCGATACCTCCTTGGAGTTTTGATTTGCAAAAACGGTAATTCAAAAAGATACATGCACTGCAATGTTCATAGCAGCACTATTCACAATAGCCAAGACATGGAAACAACCTAAATGTGCACAGACAGAGGGATGGATAAAGAAGATGTGGTACATATATATACAACGGAATATTACTCAGCCATAAAATAGAATGAAATAAAGCCACTCGCAGCAACATGATGGACCTAGAGATGATCATACTAAGCAAAGTCAGTCAGAAAGAGAAATACCACATGATATCACTTAGATACGTGTGGACTCTAAAATATGGCACAAATGCATCTATGAAACAGATGCACAGATATAGAGAACAGACTTGTGGTTACCAAGCAGAAGGGGGGATGGTCTGGGAGTTTGGGATTAGCAGATGCAACCTGTTACATATAGAATGGATAAACAACAAGGTCCTAGTGTACAGCATGGGGAACTATATTCAATATCCTGGGATAAGCCATAATGGAAAAGAATATAAACGAGTCACTTTACAGCAGAAATTAACAAACACAGCATCGTAAATCAATAAACTATACTTCAATTAAAAAAAAATTAAAAAGACAAGTCTTGCATTTTGTACAGCTCCTCAGAGCTCCTTTCCATCTGTTAGATTGGATGCTGCCCAATTCATAAATCAATCAATCAGTGAATAAAACCAATAAGATCTTTAATTTACCTCGTTGAATTTTGGGTTTTGTTAAGAAAATTTCCTAAGGACATAATTAATTATTGTTATTCACTGCCATCTGAGGCATTTGTTTCTGGGAATAAAGCTTTACCTAATTATCTCAATCTTCATTTCTATATGTTTATTAATTTTCCTTTATTGATGAGGTTCTTCCATATTGTCCCTGGTCCTCTGTTCCTTTACTTACTTTGTACCTCCTACAAGCACAAGTCAAACATGCAGAGAAGCTTCACACACTAGAATGAGAATATTCCACTTCATCCCTGCCAAATGTATTTTCGACACTGCAGGCGAAAACTGTTTGTTACTCTTAAAATATAAGTCCAGTCATATCCCTTCCTTGCTTGAAATTCTTCAAAGCCTTCCCACTGCACTTACAATAAAAACCCATACTCCCATCCCCAGGCCCTCCATGATGTGACCTGTGGTTCCCTGGGGCCCCTCCACTCGCACTGGCCTGCTTTAGTTCCATAAATGGATGGGCTCTGGCCTCTGCAGGACCTCTCCACTGCTCTTTTTCTGGAACATGCCTATATTCACTGTTAGCTTCCTTAAGGTCTTATCTTAAATATTACTTCCTTAAAGAGATTGTCCCTACCCCCACCTGGGCAGGGGTGGGGGGCAGGTGGTATTTGGCCAAGTCTGGAAAGATTTTTGTTGTCACAACCAGGTAAAGAGGGATGCTGCTAAATATCCTATAATGCAAAGGAGAATTCTCCCCCTCCCCAACCCAACAAAGAATTATCCAACATAAAATGTCAATAGTGCCAAAGCTGAGAAACCCTGGTCTAGCTCCACCACTGTACTGAAAGCTTCATGAAGGTAGTCCCTTCCCTAGCTTATTTATCTGTGGTCCCAGAACCTAGCAGATATCCTATTGGATGAATGAGTGAATAATAAATAATAATAATAAAGGAGAAAAGAGTAGGTGAAGCCCCTAACAGCCAGAACTATCCAAATGCAGAGACCTCACATTCCACTAGGAATCCCATTCTGTTGGGATGGTCCCATGGAAATAAGCATCCTTGGCTGGGATTCTCCAGTTCTCCCCTTTGCAGGCTACTTCTCCCTGAAGCACCATGTATACTCCTCTGTTGGAATCCTTGTCATGTACAAAGCTAGAGATGATGTGTAGTAAAAACAGACTGACCCAAAGGCGAGGACTGCAGGGCACAAAGAGAAAACACAGTGGGTACCAGCCTGCTGACTGCCCACTAGTGGTCTGGTGCAGCAGTGCAGCACCCACCTTCTACATAGCACTGTGACATTGGAGGGGCCAACGGTATTCCCACGGTCTGGTCTCCACAGCTGAAAAGACTAATGATCTTTGACCCAGTGGCCAGAATGGTTGGCCAGCAGTCAGCTATGAAACAGACCATGGATCCAGAGGGGACCAAAATGAAAGCTTCACGATCATTTCCCCTTTTATAACATCTCAGGGTTGCAGTGATGATTATATTTGGCATTTCTGGGGAAGTCACCTCATCATTAAAAGAAAAATTCCTCCTAGACCAAAAAGTTTTAAAATTTGTATCAAAACACAAATGACCCCAAATAGCCAAAGCAATCTTGAGAAAGAAAAACGGAGCTGGAAGAATCAGGCTCCCTGACTTCGGACGATACTACAAAGCTACAGTTATCAAAATGGTATGGTAATGGCACAAAAACAGAAATCTGTATCAATGGAACAGGATAGAAAGCCCAGAAATAAACCCATGCACGTATGGGCAATTAATCTACAACAAAGGAGGCAAGAATATACAATGGAGCAAAGAGAGGCTCTTCAATTAATGGTGCTGGGAAAACTGGACAGCTACATGTAGAAGAATGAAATTCGAACACTCCCTAACACCATACATACAAATAAACTCAAAATGGATTAGAGGCCTAACTTTAAGGCTGGATACTATAAAACTCTTAGAGGAAAACATAGGCAGAACACTCTGACATGTATCACAGCTATGTCTCTTTGGATCCTCCTCCTAGAGTAATGAAAAGAAAAGCAAAAACAAACAAATGGGACGTAGTGAAACTTAAAAGCTTTTGCACAGCAAGATGAACAGACATAAACAAGATGAAAAGACAACCCACAGAATGGGAGAAAATATGTGCAAATGAACCTACCAACAAGGGATTAATCTCCAACATATATGAACAGCTCATGCAGCTCTATATCAAAAAAACAAACAACCCAATCCAAAAATGGGCAGAAGATCTAAATAGACATTTCTCCAAAGAAGACATACGGATGGCCAAAAAGCACATGAAAACATGCTCAACATCACTAACCATTAGAGAAATGCAAATCAAAACTACAATGAGATATCACCTCACACGGGTCAGAATGGCCATCATCAAAAAGTCTACAAACAATAAATGCTGGAGAGGGTGTGGAGAAAAGGGAACCCTCCTACACTGTTGGTGGGAATGGACATTGGTGCAACCACCATGGAGAACAGTATGGAGGTTTCTTAAAAAACTAAAAATAGAACTACCATATGATCCAGCAATCCCACTCCTGGGCATAAACAGTAAGTCCCCTACACATGAACAAGTTCTGTTCCGAGAGCAAGTTCATAAGTCCAACGAAGTTAGCCTAGGTACCCAACTTTTACAGATAACGCCAGACCTGTGAACTGACTTACGTGATTGGACATGCAAATGCACGTTCGCATCTTTGAAAGTTCGCAACTTGAAGGTTCATATGTAGGGAACTTACTGTATCTGGACAAAACTGTAATTCACAAAGATACATGCACCCCAGTGTTCACTGCAGCACCGTTTACAATAGCCAAGACATGGACGCAACCTAAATGCCCATCGATAGACAAATGGATAAAGAAGATGTGGTGTATGTAGATAGATACATACACACACACACACACACACACACACACACACACAGAATGGAATATTACTCAGGCATTAAAAAAAGAATGAAATAATGCTATTGGCAGCAACATGGATGGACCTAGAGATGATCATACTAAGTGAAGTGCGTCAGAGAAAGACAAATATCATATGATCTCACTTATATGTGGAATCTAAAAAAAAAAATGACACAAACTTATTTACAAAACAGAAACAAGCTCACAGTCTTAGAAAAAAAACTTATGGTTACCAAAGGGGTAATGTGGGAGGGAGGGATAAATTAGGAGTTTGGGATTAACATGTACACACTAATACAGATAAAATAGATAATCAACAAGGACCTACTGTATAGCACAGGGAAATCTACTCAATATTCTGTAATAACCTATATGGGAAAAGAATCTGAAAAATCTGAAAAAGAATGGGTATATACATATATATGTATAACTGAATCACTTAGCTGTACACTTGAAACTAACACATTGTAAGTCAACTATACTCCAATATAAAATAAAAATTAAATTTAAAAAATAAAATAAAAAAATAAATTAGAAAAAAATTTCCTCCTTTACCTATTGGACTGTGCATTTGGTGGCAACATAGGTGATGGGACAGAGATTAAAAACTAAGTAACATACATCACAGATCTCTGAATGCCGAGTAATACTGAATGTGCAGCCGCTCCGAGGGTCAACAAGCTTCACCCGAACTTGCAAGTCTGTGAAATTCAGAAATGTGACATGTGCTGAACTGTTCTTGATAAAGTGTTGTCCTTTCCTTTTCTATAAAGAGATTACTTCACTTTCATGATAATGTCAAAAGTGCTCACAGGAAACAGAGCTCAGCTTACCAAAGTGGAGAGGTGGGATGAGGCCACCTTCTAATAAATTGTAAGGGACAAGCCGAATTTGCCTTCCCAGTTTCAAGTGATTTCTAAAAGTCTTCAGCAAAATGAGAGAGAATACATCTTTTTCACAGTAGCAGTCCTGTCCCCTCATTTTCTTCCCTCTGATCAGGAAGATGTGCATCTGGCTATACTGTCAGCGTGGTGGGTAAGTTCAACAGAGACGCAGGTCATCACTGAAATGTGACTGGACAATCACCTGTTTTTGTAAACTGGTACAGCATTGGCCAGCTGCTGAAAATCCTGGGGCAGATCAGCCAATTCTGTTGTCATACTTCTTTGTGTCTGATCAAACATCTCAGGGAAGTTTCCTTAGCTTGACAGAACAGGTGAAATTCCTCCCCCCTGAAATCTGTGTTGCTAACGGGCCTTTCCTTTATGAGTCTCTCCCAGCCCTCAAATTATTTTAACCTTGAGCTTGGAAATCATCCTTGTCATACGAAATTTGGGGGCGAAAAATAGGCAGGGTATCAGGCTTATGTATGACCGTGCACCTCAGGCTAAATTTTAGGTGTCAGATTATACTAACAATATAACCTACTTTACATACCACTTCATTTCTAACTCTGAAGAGAGTCTAATGATTAATTCAAATTAAACTACTCCAAAGCCAAAATGGTATGTGTTATAAAACACGGAAAGTGAGCTGGCTGAAAATTTTTAATTTTCCCTACTTATTAGCTTTCTGGTCTGGAAATAAATTAAAGGTGCTAATTTCCTGGGTTTCAAATCTATTTTAAAATGCAGTAGGCTGAAAGAGAGAGATAGAGGGTAGCGGGGGGGGGGGGGGGGGAATGGAATGTAGCATAATTTTCTCATCATTGAGACAGAATTAAGGAACTTGGTTATCTTTTCAGAATTGTGCTGGCTTCTGAGATATTATTTTCGAGTTTGAGTGACAAGCTCTGTTACCTGGTCCATATGATACTTAGCAAAAGACAAATGCTTAAAGCTCTGTATCAATTTGCTGTGGACTGAACTGTGTACTCCCAAAATTCATATGTTGAAGCCCTGATCCCCACTGTGAGTAGATTTGGAGGTAGGGCCCATAAAGGTGGGCCCTAATCAGATAGGAATGACACCCTTATAAGGAAAGGAAGAGATGCCAGACCACTCTCTCTCCACGTATATATACAGAGGAAAGGCCACATGAAGACACAGCAAGAAAAGAGATCTCACCAGAAGCTATCCCTGCTGGAATCTTGATCTCAGAATCCCAGCTTCCAGAACTGTGAAAAAATAAATGTCTGTTGCTTAAGCCACCCTTCTGGTATTTTGTCACGACGGCCTGAGATTATACACAACTCCACCTACTTCTCTGTTTTGGTCATATAAGTACTGTACCGTGTATTACAGTAAAATCTCACAAGATCATTTCTTGAGCAATTTCAGCTACCTGGGTGAACCCACCATTAAACAATGAAAATAGCTGTTCCAAAGCCCACATATTTTAAGCTGTGAGAGTCAAGTCACTTCCCTCCTTCACAGAGCCTTTATAAATAATATTATCTATTAGCCTACTAGAAGCATACTGTCTTTTCTAGATTATTGCAATTTTTAGGTATAGGGTAGCTGGAGATGTGGAAAATATATCCTCACGTCTACTCAAAACAGGACAGCAGTTGAGGGTAAACACACACCAAGAACAACCACTACTTAAAGGCCAGTAATCTAATGGGTCAATGGTGATACACAGCTAAGTAACCACTGTGTAGTCTGAATGATGCCTCTGCATCTTTCTAGAGGTGAGCATCCTTGGGCTCAAATACCAACAAGGTGGCCGGGACTTGGGTCAAGTTCTAGGAGCTCACTAGGACTACTGTCACTTCCCATCGTTCCACTGCCCAAAACGTTCCTCACCCAACTCTCATTAATACGTGGTGATGGAGTTCAAGTGTCTCCTCCTCCAAGAAGGCCTCTTTGACTCTGCAAACTTGAGTTAAACATAGAATGATTGAATTACAAGTGCTCTTAGAGATTTCTGGTCCAAATTACATTATTTTACAATGGAAAAATTTAAGGTGAGTGAGGTTGCCATCATAGGACCAGGACTCCTAGCCCAACACTTTCTTTACCTCGACACATTAAAATATTTACATCCAAAACAATTTTAATATGTAACTGAAAGAAGGAGGAGGCCCAGCTGGTAATGAGTGCTAAGTGCCAAGCACTGAGGATAGGGAGATGAAGAAGAAATAGTTCCAGTTCTTTGTAAAGTCATGGCCTGGGCAAGTTGTGAAATGTACCGGAGGCTTAGAGGAAGGACTTGATCTGAAGTTGCTGCCACAGTCCCTGGGCTGGCACACAGTAGGCCCTCGGGAAAAGTGTGTTGGTTACATCAGCTAATATCTATACTACAATGTAAGTATACACGACCTGTTTTAAGAGGACGGAACAATGACCCTGTATATCTTGATACTTCGAGGAAAAGTTGCCTCCATTTTTATAAAAATCCTGGGAGCTGTGCTTTGGGGTTCTAAAGTAAAACGGTAGATATAGTCTGCCTGTGAGGAGGACATGAATTTGGAGGGGTCAGAGGGCTGAGTGTTAGGGTCTGAATTGTGTCCCCCCCAAATTTATATTGGGTTGGCCAAAAAGTTCGTTCGGGTTTTTCGGTATGCTCTTATGGAAAAACCCGAACGAACTTTTTGGCCAAGCCAATATGTTGAACTCCCAGCCCACAGTACATCCAACTGTGACTGTATTTGGAGAAAAGGTATTAGAGAGCTAATTAAGTTAAAATGAGGCCATTAGGGTGGGCCCTCATCCAATATGACTGGTATCCTTATAAGAAGAGGAAATCTGGGGATAGACATACACATGAACAGAGGGAAGACCATGTGAAGATAAAGGGAGAAGACGGCCTTCTGCAAGCCAAGGAGAGAGACATCAGAAGAAACCAACTCCACGCCTATCTCTCAGATTTCTAAGCTCCAGATCTGTGAGACAATACATTTCTGTTGTTTAAGCCACCCAGTCTGTGGTACTTTGTTATGGCAGCCTAGCAAACTAACACAATAGGGAACGCATAACTTGAGACACAAGTGTTTCTAGCAAGCTACAGCAGCAAGCTTTCACCTCTGTCTAGTTGAGATCTTGTGTTTTTAACTCCGTGTGAAGATCTGTCACGCTGACCTTTCTGTACCTCCGAAGGAAAATTTCTTACTGTCTTGATGAATATGAGATGCGACTCTTCCAATAGAGAGTAATTAGTTTCTAAGATATCTAACCTTAATAAGCTAACAGGACCCTCTGAAACAGAGGACACGATCCTTGTTCTATATCCACTGAAAGCTAGAGCATTAATTTGTACTCCAGGTAACATTTTTGAGACTGATTTGCCACCTAAGGTGTGTGCTTCATTTCAAACATACTCTGATCGATATGAGAAAAAATTAACAGGACCAGCTTTCTTCTTGGTTTTGTACGTGTTAACTCTAAGTGCTAAAAATAACACGGAGTGTGCTTTATCACTTTTCCAATCTCATTTTGCATTTTGTTTGATTTGAACCACAATACTCGAACTTGGGTGAATTTCCAATTTATAGACAAGATAGCTGAGGCTCAAAAACTTACTCAAAACTGAACAGCCTGATAACAGTTGAGGTGGGACAGCTGTCCCATGATGCTTCTCTCCCACTCAACCACTGAACCTTTTAAACCAGGCAACATAGGTATTATTTCAGAGTTTCTAGAAAGTGAAAAATCAAAGGAAGTGATTGCTTAGGCTCTTGGAACTGGGCTACTGGAAGACAATCATAAGGTTAGATCCTGACATGACAGAGCATTTGGTTCTTCTTATGGGTTGAATTGCTCCCCCCCACACCCCCCAATTCATACATTAAAGTCCTAAGCCTCCAGTGCCTCAGAATGTGATCTTATTTAGAAATAGGGGCATTTACAGGGAGGGGGAAAGGGTACGCTGGGACGAAGTGAGAGTGGCATGGACATACACACACTACCAAATGTAAAATAGATAGCTAGTGGGAAGCAGCCGCATAGCACAGGGAGATCAGCTCAGTGCCTTGTGACCACCCAGAGGGGTGGGATAGGGAGGGTGGGAGGGAGGGAGACGCAAGAGGGAGGGGATATGGGGATATATGTATACGTATAGCTGATTCACTTTGTTATACAGCAGAAACTAACACACCATTGTAAAGCAATTATACTCCAATAAAGATGTTAAAAAAACAAAAAGATATTCAGAAAAAAAAAAAAAAAAGAAATAGGGTCATTGTAGATGTAATTAGCTAAGATGTGGTCATACTGGAGCAGGGTAGGCCTCTAATTCAATAAGACTAGTGCCCTGATAAAAAGGGGACATTTGGACACAGGCGGGCATACAGAGGGGATGCCAGGTGAAGGTGAGGCAGAGGTTGGAATACTGCTTCTACAAAGAATGCCAGAGCTGGTCAGCAAACCACCAGAAGCGGGCGAGAAGCACAGAGCAGATTCTACCTCCGCCTTCAGGAGGAACCAGCCCTGCCAACACCGTGGACTGCCAGCCTCCAGACCTGTGAGTCAGTAAATTTCTGTTGTTTAAGCCACCTAGTCTGTGCTCCTTTGTTTCAGTGCCCTAGCAAACTGATACAGTCCTGGTACCAAGGATGCTCAAGTGATGGTTTTAGAACCGACAGAGGATCTACCTTCTGGACATTTCATCCTGGAGGATCCCATCTATCCACTTACCTCATAGAACTGCTATTTCCTACCCAATAGGATGCCTAGCTTCCATCCAATACCAGTTAGGGAGCCACCTGTCCAAGTAAGGCCTGGGAGGAAGGGACCAGGGGTGACACTGGAGGGGCCTCAGAGGAGGGAGAGCTGCCCAGAGAAACCGGTTCCTGAAAATGGGCCTCCTTCACCTCGTGTGATAAGGCCTCTGGATCTCCTGCTGTCCTAAAATAGACCCCCTTCTCCCTAGAAAACAGCTCTACTATGACCGACAACATGATCCCCATCTTCTTTTTTTTTTTTTTTTTTAATTTTATTTTTGGCTGTGTTGGGTCTTCGTTTCTGCGCGAGGGCTTTCTCTAGTTGTGGCAAGCAGGGACCACTCTTCATCGTGGTGCGCGGGCCTCTCACTGTCGCAGCCTCTCTTGTTGCGGAGCACAGGCTCCAGACGCACAGGCTCAGTAGTTGTGACTCACGGGCCCAGCCGCTCCGTGGCATGCGGGATCTTCCCAGACCAGGGCTCGAACCCGTGTCCCCTGCATCGGCAGGCAGACTCTCAACCACTGCGCCACCAGGGAAGCCCGATCCCCATCTTCTTGAAACAGCCCTGCTTTTGGCTCTAACGGCAAGCTGTATGTAACCTGCACACCTTCTGCCTTCTTGTTCTCTTTTAACCCCGCTTCTTTGCTCACCTTTTCTCTCCTCCTTCCCTTTGCTGATACTGTCAGCGAAATGCCTTGATGCAAACAGCACTCCCCCCCCACCTCCAGCCTGGGCCTCTCTTTGGAAGTCCTACCATTTCAAATGCCTACGGCCCATTTCCACTTGGATGTCCAATCATCGCTTCAGTGTGAACCTATGAACACAGCCTGTACAAAAGACAGAGCAGAAGCAGAGAGACAGCATCTTCTTATTTCTTTACCCCATGAGTTGTGCAGCCCTTAGTAAACCACTTCGGAGCCTCAGGTTTCCCATCTGTAACACGCAAATGATTTTAAAGGACTCATTCAGCTATAAAATTCAGTGATTTAAAAAAAGTCTAACCCCTGTACTAGTTGCCTTGCTTTTTGCAAGAATTTCATCTTTTTTTCTTACTCTCCTGACTTTGAACTTGGGATTCTTTTCTTCTCATTCCTATTTTCTCCAACAAATCTTGTTATTTCTTTGAAAGGTCCCTTGCATGCATTTGACTCAGCATTCCAAAGGCACCACCTCAGAGCTGACCCTCATCACAATATAACAGCTACTAGAGGCTTCTAAAGAGTTCTTCTGTCCTGGAAATACTCCCATTGCCCACTGTACATTGATGTGTATAAATAGGCCTTCCCAAAGCTTTGCTTTCCTTCCCTGCTCCAATCTTCCCAAGGTTGCCAGCCAGGGGAAGTTCAAACTTTGAAAAGACAAAGTAGAACAGCCAGAAGATTATAACTAATCTTATCTGCAGTAAGATTTTTAAGATACATTAATGTTCACTGAGACCCTAAAACTTTTCCGACCCCGAGTTAGGTACTTTCCATACATGATCTCATTAAATCTTTATGACGATTCAGAAACAGTAGATTATATCACAGTCAGTACAGGTAATTTGTGAATAGCTTAACTGTAGATCCTACAAGCTGCTATAGCACTTCCCATACAGTAAAATTTTGTAATGTGCGAAAAGTATTATGTAAACTGAACTCCACGTATAGGTTTTGCTAGTGTTATTAGAAATTCTTACATTATCAGATACTAGAGTACACACAACCAAGTGTAATTGCATAGTTATTCCAAAGCGAGATGTAAATGATCTGCAGTTTTGCAGTTTCTGAGCACATAGGTACAATTACGCTTTCCTATGTGGAGTCCTACTTCACATCCTTAATCCCTGATGTTCACATGGCATCACTCAGAGAGGCCGTCCTCATCCCACACATGAAACAGCAACAAACCCACTCTGATCCCTCATCCTGCTTCACTCTCATTTATTTTTTTTCACAGCAATCACCATCAGCTCACTTTCTACATTTTTGTGGAATGTACAGTCTGAGACTACTGACTTCGGTGCACTGCTGTATCTAATTCTCAAAACAATCTCATTAGATAGACATTATTACCTCTCTTTATAAAGGGCTGAAACTTAAAGGGCTTTAGGGGTTTGTGCCTGTCCCGGGGGCTTCACGTTTCAGCATCAAATACCAAGAGCACAGTCCTACAGACACAGCTTCGCCAGCTCCCATAAGCCCGTAGGGGTTCTGCCTCTCTTACTGAGCCTGGGCTAAGTTTTCTTTCAGATTTCACCTCCGTCCCTGCTTGAAAGTGGGTCAGTTCCACCCTGTTCTCTGCCCCAGAGCATCACTTCCCTCTCCATAGCACTTATCGTCACTGCAATTTTCCATGTTATTTGTGGGATGACATAAAGAACGGCTGCTTCTCCTACCTGACCACAATTCTTGATAACAACGGCCATGTCCATTTCCCCCATGGGTGGACCCTTCACTCACGGTATGCATTCAACTAGATACTTGTGAAAAGTATGAGCGTGGAGCACATGTGTTCAAAGCCAAGGTGCTCTCCTGCACTTTGAAAGAAAGGGCAGCGTGGCACAGGTAGGATGATATGGGCAGGGAAGTTTCATGCCTGGATTTTGCTCATCTTTTGATCCCACACGCCTACCACAGAGTAGGTGCTTAATGAATATGATCATTGAATGACAGAAGAAACTGACACCTTAAATCCATCCCTGAGCCATTTATAATGCTCTGCTCTATAGTTTTCAGGACAAGAGTGACTCTGCCTTGTGATTCGGGGTAACTCCTCTCCAAGCTTCAGTTCTTTTGTCTGAAAGATGGAGATTACCACACCTTCTTTCCAGAACTGCAAATATTAAGCGAGATAATGATCCACACATAAACTTATAAAGTCTGATGAGGCGAGAGAGCTGCTGTTCAAGCATCTCCCCCAGATTCATCAGCAGAATTTAACACCCCATTCCCCTTTATCTTGATCCCATCTTTCATGTTGTTGCTTCTCTTGGTGAAAAGTCCTCCAGGCTTTCCATGATGTCAACACATAGCTAGGCTGCCACAGTTATGCCCGTGTCGGCTTCTCCATTATAAACTCCTATTTTCAGGAGCTCTGTGTGTTACTGGAGACTCTGTGGTTTCATCATTTTCTGTAATTGCTGTGAGCTACCACCTCCCTCCATGTGAATGGCATTTCGCATATTTTCCTGGTCTGAACAGCACCCAAGAAACCACGTTTCATTGATCAGGGCTGTTGTCTTTCCTTAGAGAGCGCATTTAAAAAATAAATGATAAAAAGAGTCCTGTAACGGGATATGGGTAAGAAAGACATGTTTCGAATATTCAGGCACTTCCCCTCCCTCTCACCCTCAGCTGAAGGGACTAATGCAATACACATTTTACAGCTGCATTCCGGTGGACGCTAATTTCATCTATAATTCTTCTGGCAGAGTCCACGGTTCTGTGTTTAATTAACTAAATGACTTGAGCCATCCAATCCTTGTTGCTACTAATGTATCACAATTAGAGCAAATGGTAGCCATGGAAACCACTGGCTCCATCATAATTCCTCAAACAAGGATGGCTTTATTTTGGAGCCCATCAAGTACACGACTCTGCACAGCATACATTTACGGTTATTGCTAAATGGGGATTTGGTCATTTTGGAATGTAATGTGAAGCTCCTCATTTCCACCGAATGTCATTATAAGGAGTCTGTCATTTTACTCAGGTTTGCTAAGTTCCATTCATTTCCAGATCCCTCATATTTGTGTTCATTTAGAGAGGTATCGAAGTCCATAAAAATAGATCTGAATTCAGATCTAGTCCCCACCTATGGGGGTGGGGAAATGCATCCCTTTTCTATGGTATAACAAGGAAAAGATAAAAATCTGTATTGGGCTAATGCTGGGACAACCTTGAAATTAATTATTCACCTGCTTCTCTAAGATGGGTTTTTCTCCCTACTCCCTTGTGGCAGGAATATTCGTTTCAGTTATTTTGCCACCAGGGTCTGCTCCACCACTGGCAAGAAAACGCAGGGACACTATCGAAATTCTGGACAAGGCTGCTGAAACATAACAGGCAAGGAGATGGGATCTGTTGCTCCCAAATAGGCACTGCTAAATGGTAGCTTGTACCATTTGGGTCATTTTAAAGCAATTTCTGTACTCTATAACCGGATATCAAAATGAAGAGAAAAGTAACAGGCTATATGCCTCCACCAGCATATAAAAGCCATTTCAGGAACAAAGTCACATACGTATAGGGATGGGTACCTCGTATATAATATTGGTGCTGGGCCCACGTGCCGGTACACTGCCTGCTACGATATAAACATAAATCGAGAGTACTGACCTGCTACTCATTTCCTGAAGATCCCTTTCTGAAAGTAAACTATGGTTTTAAGTTAGAACCGTCCCTGGAGACAGTCACTTAATATTGTATTGAAAATCCTGAAACATGACCCTCTTTCCCTAAAAGATGTTGGGGTCAGCGGAGTAACTAGAGTTGGCAGAAAAAACAGAGGGCACTAGTTAAATGTAAATTCTGGATAAAAAACAAAGGGATGCAATTTTGGTAGGAGTATATCCCAAATAGTGCCTGTTTATGCTAACAATGATTCATAGTTTATTTAAGATTGAAATTTCATTGAGCAAACTGTATTTTTATTTGCTCCGTCTGGCAACTCTAGAAGCAAAATTTGTGTAGAGATCATTTATTTTTCAGTCCTGAAACACTATTAATGTTGTTACAGGTCTCTCTTCTTTTCTACTTCTTCATACTCAGCTCCCTACCACTAAGGGGAGGGGGCCATGAGACTTGGGAGAAAAAAAGTGGCAGGAGTGGTGAGATCTTTGTGGTCGGCATTCAGTTGGCTACCATTTCAAAAAGAAAGGCAGGGCTTCCCCGGTGGCGCAGTGGTTAAGAATCCGCCTGCCAACGCAGGGGACACGGGTTCGAGCCCTGGTCCGGGAAGATCCCACATGCCGCGGAGCAACTAAGCCCCTGCGCCACAACTACTGAGCCTGTGCTCTAGAGCCCACCCGCCACAACTAGTGAAGCCCGCACGCCTAGAGCCCGTGCTCCACAACAAGAGAAGCCACCGCAATGAGAAGCCCGCCCACCACAACGAAGAGTAGCCCCCCGCTCGCTGCAACTAAAGCCTGCATGCAGCAACGAAGACCCAATGTAGCCAAAAATAAAATTAATTAATTGTTTAATTTAAAAAAAGAAAGGCAAAGGCAGAATTTTAAGAAAATGGCACCGGACTGCCGGAACGTTTCGGTAACACCTGTCTCACTCATCATGGACAACCGAGGCCAGATCTGATGAACTCTGAGGAAGGTGAACTTAGAATGTTAAGACATGAAATGTTGTGAGACTGTTTATGAGTCCCAGCCATTTCTTCCAAGGGAGAACTCTCTGATACAGAGTTGCATTCTTTCCATCTGCCGTGAGTAAGCCCTCCACACACTGAATCCTGCCATAAGTAGGCCCACGATCCACTGATAGCATGTTGCCTTAAACATAAATTCCTGGATAACTTCCATGTGTCACTGCTTTGGCTCAGAAGACATATGGCCAACACAGCAGTTGACAGTGATCCCTGCAAGATGGGTCCCTTGGGAGTGGCTTCTGAAGTCACCTCTCAAACTTTCACGCTGTTCCAAAAATGAGCTCCCTTACTCCACTAAGTCACACTGGTTAGTACGTCGGCCCTTGATATCTTGCTTTTGGTCTTCACTCAAACTCCTGAAACCAGGCAGCTCCTTCTACGCAAAGGCCAACATTTTCTGAAATCCATCCAGTTCTCCCTTCCTTGTAAGCGCCCGCGGGCGGACTCACAGCCATTCTGTTGCACAGTCTGATTCAGACTTTTACTGACACCTGACATTTGAGTAACACCCCAATTCCTCAGTTTCATCAGTTAGGACCACTTTAGCCTTCCCATTAGGTCGATAACCTAAATTGTTAGCTGGAGTGGCGTCACACCACCAGAGAGGAGAAAAGTGCCTTCAAATTACAGTTAATTAACTTCATTACGGGCGACAGCGTTCCGTGACATGTACTGGCAAAGTGGGCAGACTAAAATAAGCCTAGCGCATCTCATTTCCTGAACATCCTGGGCTTTCCTGTGCCTCTGCCCCATCGCTTTCTCCTCACTAGCATTATGGTCCAAGGAAAAATCACCTACAGACTCTCCAGTCTAAAATATGACCAATTTCTGACAATGTATCCTCTGGACTGCCAGTGATAAAAACTTTTATAAAGCAACATTCACTACAGCTTTGCATTCCCCGAAGGGACCGAAAGTGGGCAATTTCTGCTTACAGACTGGTGCCCCTGGTCCAGAGGACTGGACCTTCAAACGGCTTTTCTGCATTATTATCAGGAAGGGGCTGTGGACATGCCTGGCCCGCTGTAACTGACACCCTTCAAGGTATGTCCTCCTAAAAGAGCCAGTGGATGGAGCAGTTGCTTGACAGCTCCTGGGAAAGAGATGAGGCTCTGTGTTGGCGAGTCATGCGGGGGATTCTAGGTTACAGTCAATACAGACTTTGAAAACTAATGTTCATCCAGACTCAATTCGATAGTCTATTCTTACTCTATTTGCCATATTTAATTGGGTTCTTTAAAATCACTGTTGGCAATAGAAAAAGGACCTAGAGATGATCATACTAAGTGAAGTAGGTCAGACAGAAGAGAGACAAGTACCATATGACATATCACCTATATGTGGAATCTAAAAAATGATACAAATGAACTCGCTTACAAAACAAATAGACTCACAGACATAGAAAACAAACTTATGGTTACCAAAGGGGAAAGGTGGGCATAGGGATAAATTAGGAGTTTGGGATTAACATATACACATTACTATATATAAAATAGATAATTAACAAGGACCTACTGCATAGCACAGGGAACTCTACTATATAGTCTGTAAAAACCTGTAAGGGAAAAGAATCCAAAAAAGAATGGATATATGTATATGTATAGCTGAATCACTCTGCTGAATGCCTGAAACTAACGCAATATTGTAAATCGATTATACTGCAATATTAAATAAAAATTACATTAAAAAAATAACCTACTTGGACCTACAGTAACCAACAATAATAAAATCGAAAACAAAAACCTTGCTCCCCTGTCCCACCTTTTCTCTGACCACTTCGAAAGTGGTCACATTTCCTACATGTTCCTTTTGACATTTAAGCACACAGTCTTTGATTGCTACAGGTATTGTTGGCTAGCTAGACCCAGCATTTTCCTTTGAACAAAAACTTAGGTGGGACTTAATGAATGCTATGCAAGTTCCAAAGGCAAGAGTGCTTTCTAAGTATTAGCTTATTTAATGATCACGCAACCCTACCATGTAGATACCACCATTTCCGCATTTTACAAATGAAGAAACTGAGGCCGGACAGGTGAATGACCTCTTTCATGCAGAGGTGGGGTTTGATTCTTGGCTCTATATAAAAATTTAAAAA